>NC_046669.1:12500000-13125000 GCF_004382145.1 Drosophila mauritiana
TCTTTACTTATTAAAGAGGAGGTATAATAAAGTCTATAAGGTTGAAAAAATATGTTAGGCCAATGGAAAAACAGCACTGATTTTTTTACGTGTAGCGTAGTACATTGTTTTTGCGTTGGGAAATTTACGCTCATGTTCTTATTCTCTCTTGCATCTCCCCCTCTGCATATGTAGTTGTTGTTGTACTTTCATCTCTCAGTAATTTTGTTTTTGCGGTTACGGCTTATACTAAATTTCCAAACGCGCTTTAAATACGATAAACGTTTCGTTGACGTCACAAATATTGGGTAAACACATAGGTAGAGTATGGAATTTCATCACGTCATTGAAATATGTGGGAGAGAACGGGGAGGTAGAGGGGACAAAGGACACGGGAAGGCAGGATGCTGTTGGGCATTGTCCTTGGCAGAGGACGCGCAGCTTCTTTTCGCGCACTTTATAGCGGCTTACGACACCAACGTAAGCTCCTTACGTAATGCTTTGGAGTTACATATGCGTATGTACATACATATTTCTGCAGGATAACAACAGATTTCATCATATTGTGTGTAATCAAATATTTCATCAAGTCCATGAATTATTGCTTAGGTAGAAGAAATTTTAGCAAATGTATTTTTACATTAAAACTTTAGTCAAAATATCAGAAGAAATAAAAGTATTCAGAATTCGCATTCATTAAATCCTTTTTAATGTATCAAGCTTGTTAAAGCTTAAATAAAAATGCTAATGTAATTTGACATCGTGTTCGATTTCAATTAACGAATCATGTAAAGCTTGTGAATCAGAAAGCTCACAACTGATAACCAAACACACAAATTAAGTTTAATTTCATTTCAATAAAACCAATTTTAAAAATAAGTATGGAAATCCCAAAATATTTAAGATGCTGTTTTCGATTTCAAGATTCTGCTCTCTTGAATGATGTGTGTGTTATTAACCAAATATTTTATTAGATTCAAATCAAAGAAAACTGTTTGTAGTTAAGCATAAAATTTATTTGGTTCCATTCTTTCGCTTCCGTTCAACAAAAGCAACGCGACTTTCCGCCTCTCAGCTTATTTAAAATATTGATGTATATATATTTTGTATATATTGAATTCATTTAGCTTAAGTGTATACATATTCTTTAGGTTGAGTTATTTAAATAATTGAAACGGTAGTTAGTTTGTGGTGTCTTTCTTCCGATTGAGTTAACTTCGAGTACTTGCCCTTAAACCTGGAACTGGTCTCATTAAGTCGTGATTTCATCGAAAAACTTGCGTCTTTCCTTTGGTTAACATTTCACTTTCCTCCGCTTACTTGCTACTCATTATGATATAGTTGTAAGATAATTAAAGCATTTAATTGTCATCTTATTCGAGTCTACATTCCGCATTCATCCCCTCACTTTGAGTCCGTCTGAGATTCAGTTGGTTCGCTGAAGCCACAGAATCTCCACTTCTCCTTTTCCGGCTTGAAGAGATTTGTGTACTTTCCGAGTATATTGGCTAGATCATCATGGTTACTGGGGGCAGCATTGTTGCGCAGCATTTCGCTTAAGTAACTGGCTATGTTGGCGATGTCAACGCCATGGGGATGCAGCACCAGATAGGCTGAGGCTAGAGCAATTATCTTGGCCTCAGACAAAACCAGCGACTTGAAAGTCACCTAAAACAAAGAATAGGGATTATAAATATACAAGGGAGTATCTGAAATATACAGTACACATGTTAAAAAGAAACAGCATTATTAAAATTAATTATGTTATTCCGTATATATATATTCTGACATAAATATTTTTCATAACTGACCTCCTCCGTGGCCACTGTTGGGGTTTGCTCTTTGCTGCTTTTGTTTATAGTCTCCTCATGATTTGACTTTGAAACATTTTCCATAATTGACTCATTTGCTTTGCTTTTCGTAGAATCCTTTGCGGGCTCCTGCTTTTCATCGTCCTCGATTTCGTGTATCTCCACCACACCGCTTTGGTGCTCTATGATGCGCACATCATCATCCACTTTATCGATATCAATTATTTCCGGTTCTGCCTGTGGGCGGATAATTTCAGTGCCTTCCCGGCTACATGAATCCCCGCTGCTGTAGTCGAGATTTGAGGCGTTCGAAGCATTTGAGGCTCCAGCGCTGCTTGCCTCCTTGTCTCTTAACTTGTCCACTGTTTCCTTGATTTTGGTCTTCAACAGAAGTTGCTTAACGCCGGCATCCTTGAGATTTCGTTCCAACTGCTCAATGGTCTTGTTGTCCTTCTGTTCGCGTAGCTTCGTCTGCAGCAGCTGGGTCTGCATGTTGCGAATGGTTTCCTGAAGTACCTTTATCTGCTTTTCGCGCTGGACATAATCACTGCGCTCCAGCGTCATCTCATGTCGAATGGCCTCCAGTTGACAGCGTAGAGAGTCGTTCTCGTCCTGATCCAATTAAAATCATTATTTTATTTCAAGAAACTATTACTAAACTATTTCAGAAACATACCTTTAAGCCATCACTGTCGTAGCGAATCCGCTTTGCGCTGCGTCTATCGTAGTCACGCTCATCGTCGGAGATCTCCATTTCATCATCATCCGTGATCTGGACCGTTCGAAGTTCCTGCGTGGCATGCGAAAGGAGCTTCAATTAATTACCCGTTGCTACTAGTTGGATAGGTTTCGTTTGGTTTCAGTACCATTGCTTACAATATTATAACCTAGCTATAAAATTTGTGTATTTAAATAATGCATCAAATTTGTTTCCTTGCTTACGACTCTGTTCTGGTCCGCTTACTTACCTCGCCACATTTTCAAAAAGTTTTAGAATTTGTTTCGATTAATTTCTTTTTGCTATTAAAAATTAATTTGTATTTGTTGCACAAATTATGTATCACAGCAGCAATGTTTTTAGTTCTTCCTTTTGCTATTTACCACAACCAATCGATTTCACTGAGTGCCCATCAAAACCTTCCTCGTTTTCTATAAAATTCAATTTTCCATAGAAACTTGAAGGTTTGTGGACACTCGGCTAAGGTTTACGTTTAGTTCAATGTATTTAAAGCGTATCGGAAATGTTATGCAAATGCTTAGTTAAAAATAGAGATAGTACAACAACAAATGATACTTGAAAGCCAAGAAAAGATAGACCAAAGCATTACAGATCAAGAGCGAAAGCTATAAAAGTAAAAGACCTCATATTTAGAAAGATACTAATGAGTGTTTATGATCAGGAAACTGTTTAAAAACGCACTTTTACTTTGTAAAATTAATTTTTAGGCATATAGTAATAAAGTTTACTAGTTTTTAAACAGTTTCCCTTCAAATAATCTTATTCATACATCATATATCTAATTCTACATAATTTAAACGATAGTACATTTTAAGCTTGCAAATTACATTAATATTAATATTGTTTCTTTTTTAGTGACATCACAACTGATTTGGAAATTTTGATAATCGAAAACACAAACAGCTAAAAAGAGTCTTAATGCACGGGACAAATAATAGAAATTAACAATTAATAAAAAGCAATTAGCAGCTATAAGCGTCACCAATGGAATAGTACCATATGATTATTTAGGACGGGTGAATGGGCGACATGCTGAATGATAACACAAATTGCGTTAGTAAAATGGTTAGACATCTACTGCAACACCACAACGATGATAACAACATCAACATAAACGGATACAACATTATGAAACCAAGAGATACAACAGTGAATCGAAGTTATTGGACAATAAATGTATTTTTTTGTTTACACAATTTGCAACATCTTTGAAATTGTTCGTATTTGATTATTTGAACATTTTAGTACGTACCGTGGCTAATTTCTTCCATTGATCGATGTTTTTTCTTTGGGCTTTGGTGAAATGGTCCCAAACCTTCTTGTGACTAGCGGCATTGAACACTTTTTCAATCTGAGTGACTGAACAATAATGCAATAATATATAATAATATTAAGGGAGGACAGAGGGTATTTTTTTTTTTTGATTGTTTATCTGGATTGGTATTCAGTTTTGCTCTTCACCTTTGTCAAACTAGACTTGTTCTCTTGCGAATAAAATGAGTGAGAAATGAAAAATTGAAATTAAACTACAGGAGAAACCCTCGCATAGCAATTATTTAATTAGAGTAGTTACTGTTATTTAAGGTTGATATATTAGGTACAATCTAGAGAGAATACAACAGCGTGATTACCTATCTTTACGTTTGTCCGAGTCTGAGATTATCTGAGATGCTCTACAAGGACCTCAATCCATTACTGTACCAATTGCTTCAATTTGCTCTCTGCCTTGCGGCTTACAAACCTTTTGGGCCAAATAAGACTTAAGACTTTTGTGGTGGTGTCGAGACACAGTGAAAGTGAGTGAGGATCAGCCGCACAGTGGAGCGAATCAGTGAAAAGGGCGACCAACTTTTTAAAAAAATATGATTGAATAAGAAATGATGTTCCATTTTAATCAGGAAATCAAACTGTTAAATGAATGCGAGATGTTGTTTTATAGTTTTACATTAATATTAATTATCAAAATAATTGATAATTTAAGCGGGTTTTGATTTAATTCTTATTAGCGGTAGTTAATTGGCAGTAATTATTTAGTAAAACTTATTAAAACGACTGAACTTCCTAGTAAATGCATTAATCTTTGAAATGCCAAAGCTTGTGCTTAGGCTCCATATACCATTAGAAAACATTTTAAGATGTTATAACAAAGGCAATCTCGATTGTCGCCTCATCCACTGACTTTTGCTGTGCGGCGGCCTTGGGCTTCGTCTTTTTCGGCTAGTCTTTACCTGATCCTGCTTGGATTCATTGGGCTTGCTCCAGCGACCATTGGCGAGCAAATTTTAGACGGTAGTTTCATATGTGGAGTTTGGCATTTAATAATTCGATGACTAGATTTGCTAAATATTGTGTAGGATGGGTATGGTGTGTTTTCAGTGTAGGTGTAGGTGTTTGGATGTGTAGTACGCTGGTAGATTGTTCAGATATACAGACGCTAAAAGGCTAACCCGGGCGCAACGTAAACAGAAAAATAGGATTTCAAAGTGGGATCGGCGCCTAGTTTCCCGTCTAGACTAGAGCTAAGAAAGCTGATCTTCCGGCCGAAAGGCCGAAATACTTACATTGCGTGGACATGGTGCCCATTTGGTTGCGATAGCTGTCTCTGGCCTTCTTCAGATCCTCCTCCAGTTGCAGTTTGTCCGCATGGAGTCTTCGTACATGGGCATGAGTGCTCTGGATCATCGAATAGAAGACATTGGCGTTCCGCTTTGTGCAATCTCCCCGCTCTAGCCACGCGGTGATCGTTTGAATGGCCTTTACGAAAGTCTCGTTGGTGCGTAGGTGCTCCGCCACAGACGTAGCCTCGTGATCCGTGTAGTGTGGTATTGGTGGCGGCGACTGCGATCGCATCCTGTCCATCGACATGCGCTCACGATGACGCTGTTCCCTCTGATGCTGCCTCTGCCGACACTCGTAATCATACTGATCATCCCGTGCCTGTGCGTAGTCCACATGCAGGCGTCCAAAGTTGGGAGGTTCATTTAGCGCTGATATACGCAATCTATAGCCGGATAGGTAGATGGCCCTGTCTATGGCACCCTCTTGACGGTAGCGAATATGGCAAAAGTTCTTCTTGGACATGCGCAATGTGGTGATCTCGCCGCACGATTCAAAGATCTCCCGGATCACTTCTTCGGTTATGTTTTCCGGCAGTCCACCCACAAACACCGTCCGGCAACCTGGTGGCCGCTCCCTTATTGTGGGAGGAGGTGCGTTTGGATTAGGTGGAAACAGGATGCAGTTCTTGGTCTTGATCACCTCCTTGAGGCCAGCTGGTGTAACACCATCTAAGGAATGATTCTATTAGAAGGGAGATCTAAGGTTATAATTTGGTCTTGGTTTTATTACCCGCATTAAGTGTTGCTTCTAGTCCAGCTCCTGTTTCTGTGGTCATTCCGGCTGCTGCTGCCGCTGCATAGTGCATCTGTTGCATTTGCTGCATCGCCGCCGCCATCATGGCCGTAGGATCCATTAGCATTTGCGCATTGGCGGTGCTGTTTGCTGAAGCTGTCGGCGTGGATCCCCCTGCAGCAGAGGATGGATTGCCGGTTGCAGTAGCACCACCCGCTTGGGTGGCCGGAAAATACAGATATCCAGGTGGCGTGTGTACCAAGCCATTCAGGTATAGTTGCGTCGAATCGGGTAGAGTGAGCGAGTTGGATGTGGCCTGCAACTTGGGTTCCTTGTGCATCGTCGATGAGCTCACATCCGCAGAGTGTTCGTTCTCATTCTCCAGATCCATGGGCGCACTGCCCTGTGTTTGTTGTTGTTTTGCCATCTTATTCTGGATCTGTTTGGGGGGCGAAGAGGGATTTCCCACGACCGATGTGCTCGAGGCCGCCGTGGAAATTGCAGCTGCCAACTGGTTGAGGAAGTTCGGGTGATTTGGCAAACTGACGCCATTCGGCATGGTCCCAAAGAGCGGTACTGCAAAATGTACACAGTTTGTAATTCGCTTTAAAAAAGATAACAACCCAAACGAAGCCGGTAGCAAAACAAAATAACCAATCAGCTGAGCACCTCAATTTTCGATAGGCAAAAAAAAGAAATAAAAGCTGGGGGGTGGCAAGTGCCCAAAATGGCGTAAGTCCCACCTGCTGATAAAAGTCGAATTTACCGCAAATAATGTTGTTTCTGAATTTTCAAGACCTTTCTATTTGTTTCATTTGCTTTGCTACACATTTAGTGGGCTTTTTAAATCATTATCTTATCACTTACGCATATTAACGCCCCAGTAATTGTACGACAGGTATGTATAAAAAAAAACTAATTATATTTAGAGATGAGTGGCTGCTCGAACTGGTCACCTTAAAAAGAGTATCGATATCCGATAATTTCGGCGCTGCCACACTTTTCACTATGAATCATCAGCTGTCGTCAGTTTTCTAGAAAAACAAAACGTAGTTGTGTGAAATTTGTGCAAATTTTTGTGGACTCAAAACAGTTGGAAAATTAAAGAGACATGTCGGTTAATACGGCTCACGCCAACAACGGCGTGCTCATCCATGCTGGCGAGTAGTAAGTTACCGGAAAAGTCCTTAAATGAACACTGAAAATGCTGAACATCCTGACGTCATGAATGTAAACACTGACGTGTGGCTGGCGATTTGAAAGGAAATTATCCTATGTTCCAGCGATAAGATAGAAATATGGCACACAAATTAACTGTTTTTACACTTTCAGCATACTGCTCCACAGCGACAGTGTCTCCATGGAGTTCTCCGGTCAGGACAATCCCATCTTCAAGGGCTCCAAAGGCGGCAGGATTTATCTCACCTCCCACCGAATGATCTTCAATAGCAAGAAGTCCTCGGATTCGATGCAATCGTTCAGTGCCCCGTTTGTTGCTCTTTCGGATGTGGAAATCGAACAGCCCGTTTTTGGGGCCAACTACATCAAGGGAAAGGTGCGCGCTCAGCCAAATGGAAACTACGTGGGCGAGGTCAAGTTCAAGCTCCATTTCAAGGCAGGCGGCGCAATTGAGTAAGTGCATTGTAGACCCGAATTAAAACTAATTAGACGGATCTCGCCAGTCTAACTACAGAATTGACTCGAGCGAATATAGAATGTTCTGATTAACAAGTCAATTTCTTATAGATATGGTCAAGCTCTACTGCGCTCCGCCAAGACGGCGATGAACAATTACCACCGCGGTGGTCTGGCTGGTGATGATCCCCCACCCTATCAGCCGGCTGGATCCTGGAATGAGGCACCACCGCCGGCATATCAGCCACCACCTGGCTACTATGGCTGGCTGCCACATCATGACGCCTTCAGCGGCCCTGCGCCGAATACGGTCTTTATGAGCGACAATCCGCCGCCGTATCCGGGTATTGGTAAGTTGAACGCACGTGCAATTTACCCAATCCATACTCGGCTTTTGTTCTGGCACCGCTACGCGAATTGGCAACCTGGCTTCTCCACGAAATTCACGCTACGCACTCGCTTCGTTTAACCCAATGGGGCACTCCTCTCTTTTTCGTCTTAGCACCACCTGCTCACCAACCAGCACCGCAACAGCCGCAGGCTCCGTCGTCGAATGAACCCAATTGGTATGGTTTTTCAGCGCCGCCGCCGCAGCAGCAACAACAGCAGCCGGGCTATGGGCCACAAGGATGGGCCGGTGGATATGTCCAACCTCCGCCGTACGCTTCATGTGCGCCGAATTGTCCACCTCAACCGCCGTACGCTGCTCCGGCTCAGACGTACAATGGTCCACAGCCATATGGTGGATACGGCAATGTTCCTGGCGGATTTAACACCCCCGGATTTCAGCAACCGAATGGGAATCCAAATGGCTATCCAGGTGGACCACCGCCACCCGGACAACAAGCAGCAGGAGCAGCTGGAGGAGCCGCCGCATCTGGAGCCAGCTTTATGGGCTTTAGCTTGCCCCCTGGAAGTGAGTAGAACTCATCAACCCGTCCATCACTTCTTTAACATTTCCCTCCCACAATGCACATTTCTAAATTGGTTTTATTCTAGCAAAAGATAAAAAAATATGAGCAAAAGGACAAGAAAATTATGAACATCTTTAAAATAGTCGAAACATCTAAAGATCTTAAATGTTATCAAGAATTTAATTGAAGTATCATGAAGCACCTTTTGCTTTCGGACGCTCAAAGTATTCAAGAGGCATCCAAAAACAATTCAGAAGCATTCGTTCTGTTTATTTTTCCGACTTACAAAATTATTAAATTTGTCCAAATAATAAATGATTTGTTAGCATAATTCATTTTACGGTGTAATATTCCTTTTTTGGTAGTGTTTATATTTGTTTTTTCCATTTTTGAATTCCCTTATCAGGTTTCTCACCTAATATCCAAATAACGATTAACCTATTACTAATCAAAACAAAATTATTTTACGAATCTAAAAGAAAGCATTTATCTTTTGACCTATTTTACAGTGTAATTAAAAGCAAACTACTGTACCTCAAATAGCCATCCCGACAAGTAAGATTTATTGTTTCAATGTTACCCAAAGCAAATTACTAACAAAAGCCGAGTCCTGAAGTAGTCTAGTCTACCCCATTTCGTTTAGTGACTTTTAATGGTTTCTTCTTTAACTTTTTCTTTACTACCCACAAAATGCGAACCAATAGTAGCCAGATTCGGCAGCACCCATCATTATTTCTATCCAATTCAAAGACCCATGTGTGTTGTGCTGGTTCCAGCTCTGATACCGTAAACAAATTGTAAGAGGTGAAACGCAAATTGGTGTAAATTGTATGCTGTGTATATGGAGCTTGAGAATATTTACTACCAAAATGGATTGTTTTCTATTTTAACAGATTCCAAAGAAGCAGAAGCTGCAGCGAGTGCTTACAACACACCCTACAACCAAGGCGGGCCCAGTGGATCAGGCAACAATGATTTACCACCTTCTTATAATGTATGTGATGTGGAACATTGTATTGAAAAATGACTAATCTTTTTTTTCTGTCTTATCAATAGAACTTGCCACCCAGTTATGACGATGCATCGAAAAAAAATCACTAAAAGAAGCAGCTTACTATATTCCCTTACGAAGAAATGCTAAATAACTAAGTAATTACTGTTCATTCCGTTGAGGAAACTCGATAAGAAACTAATCTATACGAAATTATTGTTGTTTTCGGGCATTTAAAATGTGCTTGGTTGGAATAATTGCTTGGAATTGTTGCTAATTAAATTCTTTCATAAGCAGCATATTCTTCATATGCTTTGATATCTGGTCACAAAATTGGAATTTTGCTCTTTCGGCTTGATAAATTGTATTATTTTATATGTGAACATAACATTAACCTACTTGTTGTTATATGAGAAGAACAGTACTATTTTATCCGTTATAATATATAAACAATTTATTATATAAAAGTTATTAAACTGCAGTATCTGGCTTTAATGGGGTTCATCGGAGAATTGATCAGGCATCAGATAGAATTCCTTGGGGTTTCTTCGAGATTAGAACTGTCGTAAAAAAATCTATCATTAAAATCATAAATCGTATATTTTTGCTCTGCTATGTATATTCAAAAATATACGTATACAAAATTCTTATTTTAAACGAAAACAATTTAAATAAAATAAACTTCTTTTAAAAATATGAATTGATGTATTTTTCCAGGAGGCTGAATTTTCGGAAAAATTGAAAATTCTTGCGATGTAAAAATCTATTTCGCTATAAATTATCCTCTTTGGATTTATAGCCACCTAGAATGCGGTCATGCTGGCACAAAAGAAGAAGATGTTCATTCAAAAGTAGACTTCAATTGCAGTTAGCCGACTAAACAACAACAGGCTGATTTGGTCAGTTGTAGAAAATCAATCATACGCCACATGCGCAGTGGCGGGCGTGGTGAGAAATTGGTGCCAGGACTTTGACAGGCAGGGAATGGCAAGCAGATGTCTCTTGAAAAGCGGTTGAAATATATCCTGTAAATAGTGAATGTGCTATTGAATTCAGTTCAATTAAAGGGCGTAACCGCCAAATCAGATGATAGTTGGTGCTATAAAAATACCAAGTGGCTAATTGCTCAGCCACTTGTGTCTGTTATTTTTTTGTTTATCGATTTGTGTATAACGACGAACTTGCACCCTATATGTATGTAAGTACGGCAGGCAAAACATCAGAGCAAAACTCACGCCCACTAGGTGGCCAAAGTGGAAAATAATGCCAAGGTGCAAGAACCACAGGCAGTAACTAAATAGGATTTGCCACCGGAAATCGTCGCGTAAACAAGAGTACGACATCATGGATGTTGGTGGCCAGGAAACCACCTATGAGCCGCTGGACGGACGTGGTTCCGGGCGTTCGAGGAGCAGTCATTCCACAACCGGATCCGGCCTGAGGCGACCAGGCAGCATGGACAGCCCGGAGTTCGATAACCGTGCACCCAAGGATCAGAGGCACTCCGTCTACCTGGCTCTACTGGCAGCGGGCATTGGTTTTGTTTTGCCCTACAATAGGTGAGCAGTACATAATAATATTATTATTAATTATTAGACGCTTTGTTAAATCTTCTTACTACTAATTTTGTGTGCCTTTCTTAAACATTTCTTATAGTTTTAAAATCCATTTTCCTAAAATACAAAACATTATTGTTTTTAGCTATCTTAAATATTATTTAATTATCTTACTGCCTTGCAGTTTCATTATTGCGGCGGACTACTGGCAGGCACGCTTCCCGGGTCGCCCGGTGGCCCTGGACATGTCAATGACGTACATCTTCGTGGCCTTCGGCACCGTACTGATGAACAACATTGTGCTATCGGTGGCGCCGTTCCAATCGCGAGTGCTCTTCGGCTACATGATATCCTTCACCACACTGATCTTCGTCGCGGTGTGCGAGGTGGCCTGGCATATGTTCGCCACCAATACCGCGTATCTGGTGAATATGTCAGCGGTTGCCCTGACCGCCATCGGATGTACTGTGCAGCAGTCGAGCTTCTATGGATTCGCCTCCATGCTGCCCAAGCAGTATACCCAGGCGGTGATGGCCGGCGAGAGTATCGCCGGTTTCCTGGTGTCTTCCAATCGGGTCGTTACCAAATTGCTGATTAACAACGATCGCGTGTCCACGGTGATCTTCTTTCTGACCTCAACGCTCTACATACTCTTCAGCTACCTGTTGCATGTGGCCACCATTAACTCGCCGTTTGTGCGGTTCCATGTGGAGGCCTGCTCCAAGATCGTTTTGCGGCCGGATGAGGTGAGTGTTGTAACCAAGACGTGTATTTTCTTTAAGGATAACAGTTCGCCTTTCGGAAACAAGTGAATTGTTACGTGGGTAATACAAGATCGCATTTCTTTGTGCAATTTAGCAGGAGATTGATGGAGTTCCAAGTAGTACTCGATATGGGGTGCTATCGATGGACGGAACCCACACCACGACCACATCGGTCGGACCTCCAGGCACTGGAAATACCCTTAGTTTTAGCAATCCCGTCTACGAGCTATCCAATCCGACTGCCGGCGAGAGCAGCATTGAAGCCCTTGGACAGCTGCCCGAACTTCCGGCCACGCCCCCAGCTCAGGAGCCTACAACGCCCACGACGGTGGCCTTTAAGGTGCAATCTTAATGTTACGAATGTCAAGAATGTCAATTGACTAACCCCAATATTCTAGGTGGAACACGTTATTACGCCACGTCGTTGCCGGCCCAGCAAGTTGGGTGACATCCGCGAGGGATTCGTGACCCGATGGCGAGTGGCCCAGGTGATCTACCCGCACATGGTGTGCATCGCCTTGGCTTACTGCGTGACCCTCTCGCTGTATCCGGGTATCGAGGTTGAGGTGCAGTCATGTGCCCTTCGCTCCTGGATGCCCGTGCTGTTGATGTTCTGCTTTAATACGTCGGACGTGGTTGGCAAGATCCTGGCCGCCAGTCCCTATCCATGGTCGCGCCGTCAACTGATCCTGCTGTCGGGACTAAGGATTGTGCTGGTGCCGCTCCTGCTCCTCTGCTGTGCTCCCCGCCAGCGTCCCGTGATCTCCGGCGAGACGGCGCCCTTTGTCTTCACCATCGCCCTGGGCATCACGAATGGATTGGCGGGCAGCCTGCCCATGATGTTGGCACCGGCAAAGGTGCCGGGAACACTCAAGGAGGTCACTGGCAATATAATGACCTTGTCGTATAATGTTGGTCTGACGGTGGGCTCTCTGATTGGATACGTTTTCGAGAGTATGCTGGGACCGCAGCTGGTGAATCCGTGTCCCACATATCCCTACGTGCCCGCCTCGATGCTGGAACAGTTCCATGGTCACGGGCATGGGCATGGCCATCTACCACATCCTCTGCCGCTGACTAGCACCAGCACCATGAGTCCACCAACCACGGGGGCCACAACGCTGGGGCCACTGCTGCTCAACACCACGCTGGCTACGCTTAGTAGCTCTAGCTCCACCACCAGCACCGCCAGTCCGGCACTGGCCACCGTTATCACCACCACAGCTCTGGCGCTCGCCAGCACGGTGGTTAGCGGAAGTGCCGAGGTGATCAACGCCACCATATCATCGATCCTGTCCACGGTCAGCAGTTCGGTGGGCGATATCAGCGACGAGATGACCACAGATCCTCAGACGCCGGACGCACTGCTTGAAAATATCTAAGCGATATTTGAATAAGACTTGGAAGGAGCCCATGCGACACATTCTACACAGCCATATCTACATAAACAAGATTCCGTTGACTTCAATAGCAAATCCTAAAATCTAAATTGAATGCTCCAAGAAGTGTTAGATATTTAGAGTTTGAAAAATGGTTGCTAGAAAGCAGGAAATTGATTGCATCCACACTTATTAACTTCACTGTTCGTCTTTTCATGCCCGCGAACAATAATTTTCATTAGTCAATAGGTTTTTGGCTAGTTAAATGAGTAAAACCAACTGAAAGTCTTAACAAAACCGTTTAAATCAAAAAAAGTAATGCACATTTAATGATGATCAATTTTCTAGCGCTTTGATGTGGCTAATGAAATACGTAAAATGTCAGATTTTCCGAGTATATATACACAATGCTCAAGAAAAAACATGTGAACAATGATTCCAATTAAAAGCAAGCGCAAATTCTAACTATAGGCAATACTACTCCACTGTACTAATTACTATATATCTATAACTATAAACTGTATAGGGTACTTTGTGATTTCGGTTTGATTTCAGCTGTTCTAGAGCCTAGAGTCTATAATCCAAATATTAATCTCCGAGTATATGTATACTCAAAGCAAGTGCTATGGATTTCAAATTGCAAACCTGTTGACTCAGATCATATGCTTAGTGTGAATGGATGTGCTGGCGAATAATTGAAAAATGCCTGTTTATTTTTGTAAGTGTGAGAATTGATTGTTGCATATGCAGGAAATCATAATAAATTTACACAATGAAACCCACATCAGTGGGTGGGTAATAAATAATATTTTGATTTCATTGTAATATGTGTAAGTATGTGAGTTAAATGAATGTCGGATACGATAAGTGTTGTAAGCATATAAGCCATCAAGTGCAAAAGCTGGTCTAAACATAATTTGTTGCTCTCACTTTTATTAATTTGGCTAAATTGATAAGAAGGTAATGAAAACATCTGTGTACCATTTAGAAAAGAAAATATAAAAAAGAAACATTAAATAAATGTTAACATAGAAATATTTAAAAGATTTCCTATTTGTTTTATTCCCTAATAACGGTTGTCTTAGAAATCTGTTCCTACCAAAATTTAAATTTGTTTAGATATAATAATAATTTCGTTGCGAGAAACCGTCTACATTGAATTTGACCCGGAAAATGTTTTGTAATGAAACGTAAAAAATAAATGTAAGTCAAATGATTATTTTGAAATGTTTAACAGAATGTAAAATGTGTTGTAGATTTTCAAAGGACACAGCATTTGGCGCCATAAAAATTAACATATGGGAAATTTGTATCAATAGTAAGTTTTGCCATACTGCGAAATACTTAAAAAAATCCCTTTTATAGGACATTTTATAGGGCATCACCTTAGGATTGTTTTTATGGTTTCCTTTTACGATATTCGACGACGCTATAAACAAATTTCCGGTAGAGTGATACTAATGCCATTCTTATTTTGTAAATTTGATGTAAGATACATAAAGTTGTTATACAAATGCTCTGAATAATAAGGTGTATGCATAGGTGCATATTTATATACATGTAATAAATATATTTATGAAACTGTGACTTCTAACTATTTTATGTAATAAAAATAAATTAAATGCCTGTAGTTTTATAGCTAACAACATATCTTCAGGTTATATAAGGAGTTGTATTAATTAATAAATTGCGTTTTAATTAGTCTTCATCAGATTCATCACTACTTTGATAGCTACCATCCTGCCGCCTCAGTTCCATAAACTCATTATTATAACAGTTCAACTAAAAAAAAAGTTAAAAATAAAATAAAAGATATATTTGCAAGTACGGCAACCAAAATCTTACATGATTGAATCTTTTGAAGTCAGACCAAACTCCACGCAATTTGAAAGGCGGGTGCTCGTAGGGATTCCGAAACAGCTTAATATGATTAAGTGTTCCATTGACATAATCCTTTCTGAGAAAATCGTAGAACCGATAAAGAGATATTGATTTAATATTTTTGCACTTTATTAGAAATAAATAAAGGAAGTTGCTTTCATTTTCCGCTGCGTAATGGGTGGATGTAATTTCCAAGACTTCGAGATCTTCCAATCGAATTAGCATAAAGATGAACTGTTTCTTGGCCAGACCGAGTCGTAATCGTTTCAGCCAACTAAGTTTTGTTACTTCAACAAGCTCTAAAAATTCCAGATTCGAATTATCCAGAATCAAGGACTGAAGATTCTCTAAAACTTTCAGTTCCTTAAGAAGCTGCCACAGGGATATACCAAGAGGATTGTCGATCTGCAAGTCTGTCAGATTTCTTAGCTGAGATATATACTCGATATCTTTCATGTGGCTAACAATGCAATCGAAGGATTGCAAATCCTTGAACAGCGACACCAACCTAAGGTCCTGAGATGCAAATGCAAGTGTTCTTAACTTTTGAGGGTACTGCAAGGCTATTGTGTTCAATAGGTTCGCCGCATCTTGTGTATTGTAATTAAGGTACATTTTTAATTCCTCTAAATTTGGCAAATTGGCCAAGAGTGCCAAGTGCGTGGGAGTCAAGGTGCCGTACAATTGCGTTAAAAAATTAAACTGAGCATCCAAGGGCTCTTCATCATCCGCAGTTATCAATGTACGAATGTCAGTTTGATGAGTTTGGTTCTCATATGCGAATGAACCCGGGGCCAGCCGACACTTTTGACAATAGTTCACGACTGCCTGATTTTTTGTATCTTTTGGTGGCTGTTCCCAATATTTCACTTCGGGCAGACCGAGCTGAAGGCTTTCCAAGGATCTTATGCCAGCAAGGTGGCCAACTTCTTGGTTAGTAAGTTTTGTATTCTGAATGACGAGTCTTTTGAGTACTTGAGGCTGCTTGGAGGCCAGGACACCGAACAACTCTATCAGACATCCCTGCGGATGAACGGTAAGTGTAAGCTCCTCAAGTTGCTCTAAGTTGGCCAGTTCACTTATATATCTTGAGCAAAAGAAACCACTTTTAAGTATCCTCAAGCTCTGGATCTTTACCACCTCTTCGAGTTCCTCTGGGTCAAGGAATGCAGTTTCTAATTCTTGCAGTGTGTGTTTCTCCAAGGCGCCCAAAGCCCTAAAGAGCTCCACCAATGAGCCGCTCATAATTTTTCCCCTTATCTCCAGGCGTTTCAAGTTTCTTAAATTGGCAAGGGGGGCAAGGATACACCCATAACTCAGGATACTTTGTACAAAAACTTCCAGTACGAGGGTCACAGATTCGTGGCTATGGACGAAATAAATATTGCAAAATTCGGTTTTAATTTTATCCACTCGGTTTGCGGTATCTGTAATCGCATCAAGTTGCTGCAGTTTAACCGCGATTATCTGCTCTATTTGAACAAATGAACACCGAATGGTGGTAAGCGTGGGTATGGAAGCGAGGACGGCAAGTTCTGCATCGGAAATCGATACCTTTTTATTGAGCACAATCCCGGCGATAGAGACCGAGAATTGTTCTGATGAATTTTGCATTGTAGCTGGTAGAACATTGGCATCATACCAGCCTATGCAATGGAGACGATGTGCATGCAGATAATCTTCGTCGAAGGACAATTGCAATAGCTTTGGATCTTTGGTCTGCCAATATTGATAATACGCACGAGTGACGGCTAACGGTCTATGTGCCCTATAAGTCACTTTGAGGAAATCCTCCTCCTTCTCATTGTAATACGGATTGTCTGGATTATATTGCATGGGGTGACCCAGGATGTAGATATTAGTAAGTTTTCCGCTTAAGGGCAAGTCCGAATAGAACGATTTATCCCGCAAACAGCACTTGATTGAAACCACTGAGCCAATGGATGCCAAGGCGATGGCCTCTGCGTTGCTGACATATGTTTCTGGGATGCATATGCTCTGGATCTGCTGGTGTTCCTGGAAACGACTAAAGAGCTTCACCAGCGATCCCTCGAGATGCTCGCCACACAGAATTAATGCCTTGAGTTGCGGCAGATTGGCCAGGGCTGCGTACTCGGATGCATCTACCTCTTTCATCACAAAGCTCAGATATTCCAGTTGAGTGCAATGAGGTACTATATCGGATAACCTGCCAAATATTTCGGAATTTCTTAGCGTGAGTCTTCGTAGGCTTGGATTCAGTTTACACAGCTCGACCAGGATTCTGGAATCCAATCGAACATTCAGCTCTAGTTTCTCTAGGTGAGTGATCTGCGGCACGATCTCAAGGCTGAATCCTAAAAGAATTGATTTATTGATTACTTTAAAAAAAAATTAAATTTAAAAAATTAACTACCGTTTATGTTCATAGAGAGCTCGCTCAGTTTTGGCTTGCCATGAACCGATTTTATGAGGTCCTCAAATCTTTCTAAGTAATCACTCCAGTAACGTGTTGGTTCGTAAATTACCTTTAATGACTCCAGTTGTTCGTTCTCCATAATGTGATGTTTGAAATTAATCCAGAACATTTTCTTTTCATTGTTCGACAATCCATACATGTGCGAATGAAGGTTTGAGAAATTAATCTCTATGCATATGGACGTATTGAGGAATGTGTTTTCAATACACAGCTCCTTATAAAGAGTAAGACTCCATTTTTTGAACGCCTTGTTGAGATGATCACAGCAAATAGCAAAGTTTATAAGATCACTGTACTTTAAAAATATATCATTGGTTTGTTTGAGTGCGCAGTTTTTGTGAATTTGGCGAAATATTTCATATAAACAGTAAGGGTTCAAGCTAAAAATTGTTGTTTTTTCTTCTAAACCTAAATATTCCTTCATCGCTTCAAGTTTGGCGCTACCCATCCTATCGAACAGCTAATGCTCACTGACTAACCGCAAACGAAAAAAGGTTTATTTTGGGTATTCGGTTATCTTGAATGATAAGCTGTCACATGTAATAAAAAGCAAATTCTCCGGAAAGCCTTGTCTTTTGTATACCCTTTGATAATGCAGCTCATATTTTTTTAATGTTACTGTTACCATTATCTAATTGAAAGATAACCATTTTTTGATGAAGTATTTGCAATACAGATTAGCAATATAAAAGATGAACGACCATTTAATTTTTTATAGTAAATTGAATAATGGGGAAATGTTTATCTGTATTGGGGAGTTGCGGTTTAAAGGACCTTTTTTCACGAGGGTGGCAGCACCGTCGTTCTTGAAATTCCCGCAAGATGGCGTCCCCTTGATGACATAAAGCTGTAATGTTCAATATTCTTCTTTGCGATATAAAAGTATAGAATAGTTAATACATGTGTTTTATTTAATAAATTTGTTTACAAAGCGTTGGAAATTTGTTGTTCGTTTTGACCCTCTGATGGTATAATCTTATGGATTTCTTTCAGTCTTTCCTGATTAGCAGTTTCAGTTTCACCATAAGGTAGCAACTGGTTTAGACCCAGTTCCAAATAAAAAATTTGGTGATCTTTTTCTTAAATCTCCGCCTCCTCACTGTTTATTTTATCTTTCTCCTTTATTTGAGCCTTGAGTGAAGATATTACCCCTTTATTTTTTTCCAGTGTTTCGCTTTTTTGGCCTAAATGATTTTTGAGGGATGCTATAAGAGATTTATATTCCTTCTCTTCAGAAATTATCCTACAAATTTGAACGCTTGGATCATATGTTCGTTTTCAATATTTTTCCTATTGCTTTCTTTCAAACGAACTTCGAGTGTTGCTATAAGATCTTGTTTGTCCTTTAGCTTTTCATCATTGTCGCCTATCTGAGACTTTAAGGATTTAATATGTTGTGAGTTGTCTCTTTCAGTTTTAGTCTTCTCTTTAATCTGAGCTTCGAGGGAAGAAATAAGTACCTTTTTCTTTTTGATTTATTGATGTTTGTCTCAAGATCTTGGCTAGAGTTTAACTTTTTTTTTCTTAAGGTTGACAATTCCTCCTCTAGTTTTTTAATTATGCTTGCCTGAGCATCCAATCTATCCTTATAATCTGATTTATAAACGTTATTAGACATTTTTAAGGCCTCAATTATCTCGTTTTTGTCCTTAATTTTATCGTCAAATATGGCCAACTTTTCGTTGGCAATTGCCAATTTAAATTCCATCTCATTTCATGTACCATTCGTAAGTTATTTTTTTTTTTTTTCATTTTTATCATCGAAATCGTTGCAGTCACAATTACTCGTCTAAAAAGATAAATGCTAGAATTAATGTTCTTTAAAATGAAATACTATATATACATTCGAAGATGATTCTATGTCATCTGAACTTAAATGCAATATAGCGCTTTTACTTCTTGGTTGGTGGAAAAAAGCGAACTGAAAGGTAAATTTAAGTTTTTTCTATAATAATCTAATATATCCTGGTGGTGTTCATTGCCTTACAATAATCTAATCAGGAGTATGATTAAATTTTGCTAAGTTGATAAGCTGTCGCCTCAAAACGTCAGAATTGATTGAGTATTATTTTTTTTTGCCCTGCAACCCCACAGCTTTTCCACTTTCCAATTTTGTCATATAAATGTAAATGATTTTTTATCAGAATTTGGGATTTTCATTAATTACGAGTCCGGATCGTGGGAAACATGTAAAATGAATACAAATTGAATCAATTAGACGGCATCCGCTTGGAAATGAAAACCAAGAGATAAAGTTTGGGAAAACGGGGGCGATTGCTTCGACCAAATACGAATTAATTTATTCTTTTCCATGTTCTTTTCGGCAGTTGGTCGCTGCAAAATCATTTTCCATTTCGCTGGCGGGGGAAAATGGCAGGAAAACAGGTTAAGTCGAGAGGACAAGCAGGTTCAACAACAACAAGATAGGCAATTAAATTTATTTTATTTCTTCTTCCCGTTTCGTTTTTAAGGTTCTTAAGCAAGTGCTGGAAATCGCAGACAACACTTTCGTTTCACGACGAAGCGGAAGCGATAGGCAAACTTTGCTGCACCAGGATACCCAGCCCCTCAATGGCCCCGCCCACTTCCTCTAGCACTCACTCTTCGAATCCTTTGCTTTACATAGATAGCGGAAGTGCTTGGCCCTGTTTTCGGGCCCTCCCGATTGCATATGCAGCTACTTTTATCGATTGGCTAAAGTTCGCACTCCTTGCCCATATATATTTAGGCCTCGTCCTGCCAGCTTTTGGTTCCTCCTCCGAATGTCATTGTCCCTGGGCGACTATTATCCCCTTCTGCATGGTAATATTAAATAGTCCATATCCGGGGCCAATGAACCACAGTGAAGTGATTAGGCCGTTGAAGTTATCATTCAAAAGTATTGAACTATCTAGAACCAACACAGGACTCAGTTTTATTTTTTACCTTCTTACCTTCCAATACTATTAATTCTTCTTCTTAATTAGCCATTCTTCTATATACTTTTATTAAATTATTATAAAATATTTAATAATATATTCTAGAAATATTCAATAGAAAGGACTTTTTTTTATTGAATGATTGTATTTTTTCTAGTGTTATATGTTATTTCTGTTTATTAGATGTTTAATATTGATACAACATTACATTTTCGCAATGTCTTTAAATTGAATTGCAAATAAAAAGTAGTGATTGCGACTTCAGTTCACCCTTGAGAACTTTCCCTTAAGGACAACTATTTGCCGACTTCTAACGACAAGTTAGTCTCCTTGGTAGTCGAATTTTGCACCACATTCAGTATTTTTGGGGGGTGGGGTGCTTCCGCCACATAAATTTCCTTCGAATGGGGGTCAGAGGATGTGGAAGGGGTAAAGAGGGGTGGCGGGGGTTGCTAGTATCCGGCGGCAGAACGACGAAGCACGATTCGCTGGGGCAACAAAAACAAGAGTGGAGCCAAGCAGAAGAGCAGCAGCAAACTACTTCTAATAACGACAATCAACGCTCTTCGGGTTGTTTGGGTGCTGTGTAATTACATGACAGCAACAGCAGCAGACAACAACAGCAACAACAACGGACAGCAACAACAACAACAACAACAACAAGTGCAGTTGCAGCAACATTACGAATTACGATAATAATTTCCATTTCTAATTTCCTTGCCACGCAAAAGGCCTTTGCACTTGCCGAGGCTGCCAAGCTGCCGAGCTAAACTGCAGCCAACCACCCACCCAACATCCTCCACCACCCAGAAAGTGACAGCACCACCCACCACCTACCACCCACAGCCCTTTTTCCGGCAACAACAGGCTAAACAGACGGCCAAAAACACTTGGATAAAAAATACGATAAAAGGATATTAGGGCAATATGAAAGATTCTTTAAACAAATTTTGTAATATTAATTTGAGAGAAGTCTTAACTTGGTATATATAATTAGTATATATAATATTTAATGAAAGCAAGCCAAAAGAACAATAATAATAATAATAATATATAATATATACATAAAACAACTATGAAATTCACTGTCAATATCAGTGTAATGTAAATGTATAAATTCAAATACTATAACAATAACAATAACTTTATTATTCATATTAAGTTATGTATTAAACCTAACGATACCTACTTTGATGTATTATTTGACAAAATAATTTAATTTAATTTTCAGTGTACGCAATTGGAGGACGCTGGTGGAGGGGATGGCCGTCGAGCCAGACGTTGGCATAATTTCGATGCAGAAATCTAACAGAATGCAAATGCAATCATTGACTTTTTAGCTTATAACGAAATAAGCGTCGTGTTTATTGGTTGACTGAACGAGCACCAGCCTCGAACCCCCTCCCCCTCCCCCGTACTACGACCCCTCGCTATTTTCCATCGCCTGGAAAAGTGAGGAAAATAGGAGAACATTGCCGGAACTGTGGGGAGTGCACTTATAAATTCAAAGCCTCGGCGGGGCTACTAAGTGGGTGGTGGTAACAACGGGTGGTTCCCGAGCAGCCGCAACTAAGAATTTTACACAATCTAAGCCTAAGTTGGCCAAAGTGCACAGACCAGATGCAGAGAAATTTGTTGTTGTTCTTAAACAATAAGTGCTGAGTTACATAGAAGTTATTTGCATTTTCAAGATACTGAAATTCTATTATTATAGATTAAATGCTAAAGCTCTAAAACTAAATTCAAATTTAAACTTACGCCACTTGAACCTAAAGTTATTTAAGAGATAAGCAGGAGTAAGCTTCTAGTTTCGTTTATATTATTAATAAAATTTAAAATATAAATGTATAAATAAATAAAATAATAAATCTTAATCTGGCGCTTCACTTAAATCGCTGTGCTCTTCTTAAATTCCGTGAATTATCTGGTCTGAATCTGCTGATACGCATAAGCCAAGTATATCTGGGCCCACACTTGGGCGCTCGTCTTAAATGGGCTGAGCTTTCCACATGGCAGTGGAGAGGATATCGAGGATATGCGTTGTCGGTTGTCATCGGGCAGGTGGAAGTTGTATCCTTTTTTCGTCTCGCTTCTCCCAGCCCAGCAACCGCAGGAGCCGCAGAGCGAAATTTCCTTTTATGCCGCCACGCCCAGGATCTCCAAGGATGTTGCCTTTGTTTTTGTAATTTGATAATGCATTTGATTAAGGAAATGAAATTTTTATTAAGGCTGTTTGCTCATTCGCGTCGCTGGCATCGCGCCTTTCTTTTATGATTTAACCCCCCACCCCCTCGTACATGCCATGCGTGCGTGTTGCCTTTTGGCCTTTTTCCCTTCGCATTTTCGCCATTTCCCACTTTTCCCCCTGCGCATTTTCCTGAGCATTTTCCCTAACACGGCAGTTTTGTTTTCGCATAATTTCTTTGAGTGCGGTTTGGATCTGGGCACTTTTACGATGCGCCAAAAAGAAAATGGGCGGCATGCTACCTGGCATTCCCACTTTCCCCTTCCATTATTCAGTCGGAAAATTTGCATTGCAATGGTTAAATATATAATTTAACTTTTTCCCGCACCATTCCGTAGGCCATTGTGTTTTTTTGGCTATGACTTTGTTATCCTTTGTCTGAATTCCCGCAGGTGAGTGTGTAGGTTCGCGCTTAGTTAATGTGTTGATGGACAGATTGACAGAAAATAAATAATGAGTGCACGCCGGGGAATCGTAAATAATATAAAATTGGGCATTGTAATTGCATTTTCCCACACCGCGTCAAATAAAAAGCCGCACAAAAATGATTGTGTGTTTGGTGTTCCACATTTTCCCCAGCGGACGCGAAAATTTATCACATTTCTTTTTTGTTTTTCCGCGGCCTGGGACATGTCACGAAACGAGGGGGTGGGGGGTGGAAAATTCTGAGGAGGCTTTTCACTGGCAAAGAGTGCAATGGAATTCGCATTCAACACCATGGAAAACCCTTCGTGCGCTAACTAAGTGCGCTCACTCAGCTCCAAAAAAAATAAATAATAATAAACAAGAAAAACAAACTTTTGCTATTGTTATTACATTTTTTCACATTTTGTTTTTCGCCAACAGGGGGCGGGTGTGGGAAATCCTCGGCTGGTCATTGACTTTACCAGCAACTTTCCACTTGGCATTTAACGAGCATGTTAAGTGTTAGAATGAAGCCTACTTCTGTGCGTTTGCCACCCACCCATTTGGGCCCACTGTTTACATTATTTTGTTGCCAAAACCCCACAGACATTGTCCTCGGACAACAAAAGTTGTGTTGCCGTTATTCATCGCTTCTTAAAGCGGCTAAAAACTTTCGGCTGTTAGCCGAAATCTGTTAGACTTAAGCCATTTCACCACTGCAACACACCGGAATGTGGGTCATTGGCTGTTGTTGTTGTTTTAAAGAGGTGGCCGCATTTATTATTAAAATTTAATCAAGCTGAATTGTTTGTTAAGAAAACCAGATCGATGTGAAGGCCAGGAAATCATTTAGGTGGTTAAATGGTTAGGGATAAAAAGGGGAAAAGGGGGAAAAAAAAACACCGAGGTTTTTTAAATTTAATATTTTTTTAGTATATTTGCGAGCTTGTTTTTGACAAGTATTTAAGAGAAAAGATATAATGCTTTTATTTTAATTTTTGTAATATATTAGCAAAGCTAATCTTCAATTCCTATCGCAAACGTAAGCAATTTAAGCCAGTTTAAGCCAATTTTATTTAAATGCTTATAAGTAATATCTTTAAGTTAAGACTAAGACCTAAAATTATTGTGAATGAAGTTTCCTTTGGTATTGTTATGGTTTAAGTATTCGAATGTAAAAATAAAATTTTATTAAAGTTCAATAAATTGTAACTTAATATAAAGTTTTGCAACATTGTATTCTGAGGAACGAAATCTTTACATGAGTAAAAAGAAATCCTGGCTAGGACTTGTATGAAGGAGAAAGTTTAACAGGGCCAGGATGAAAAATAGTGTCCTGTAAGGACAATACTGGGTGGACATCTTACTCAAACATGTTGGCTGCCTCCCCTGCAACCCAAACAAGTTGCAACACTGCCACATCTGACTTCAAGCACGTTCGAAGCAAGTGCATTGAAAGACAACCAGCAACTGTTCCCATTCAATTTCCTCTCGACTTTCAATTTGAATGAAAGGCGCGAAAGAAGTTTCGCAAATTTGGGCAAGGACAATGAGAAAGTCCAGGGGCGTGTTTGCATTGGACCTACCTCAAAGCCAGTCATTTGGAATAGACAATGCACTATGGGGCATTTGGCCTGTTTTTTTTACAAAAATTAATAACTCCTAAACAATGGGAGATATTTGGATGAATTTTTTTTTATGTGTTACATATGCCCCCAGGAATATTTTGGAAAAGTGGGCGTGCCCCCAACTCCGCCCCAATTTTTTATTTTTATTTATTTTTTTAATATTATATTTTTAAAGTTAATTTTTTAATTTAATATTGTATACAAATTCATAATCGTCTTCGTCTTTACAATCAATAGAGTCTGAAGAATCGGTGTCAGGTTCAAATTCGCAAGCTAACATTTGAAATTCAAATTTTGAATGACTTCTGGTGGAAAAGATAGTCGCTTATGTTTTCGAACGCGCCTCTTTATATTTATTGATGATATTATGGGATATTATTTATATTTGCCTTGGCTGGGTTCAAAAAAAGAATTTTAAGTATGTCTGCAAGATCCAGCAGGCCGCGCTTCCGTGCAGCTAGCATTGCAGCTTGACCCAAAAGACGTTCGTTGTGGTTCTGCGCCCATACGAGTTCATCTACTTGCTGTCTTCGGCCACTCAAACTTTTAAAATAATATGACGTTTTCGGGCATCCAGCTAATTTCCTTTCCTTTTTATTTTTCTCTTTTACCTTCAGGACTAGGTGATCTTCTAACCACTTTGAAAAAACTTTCATATACTTTTCGATTGCATTTTCTCCAATTTCGCAAAAGATTGACTGAAAACATTCGTTATTATTACTATTCGTTAATCATTCATTAAAGTCTAGCTTGCTATCAGAAAAATGCCCACTAATAAAAGTGCAAAAAGAATTTTCCTTTTGACGAACACCCTTTTGCTTGCGCCACACTTCCAGCAGGGCAGCATTGGCAATCGAGATGTTGTTCCCTAAAAAATGAAATTTCTCAAAAAACCGCAAAAAACGCACATAGAGACTACCTGATATGAGTTAGGAATTGAACACACTACAACATGGATATAAACACATACTGAACAAATTTGAACAAATTTTTATAGCTCTATTCAAAGTTGAAATTTTTTTCTAACAGCTACAGGTTGACACCACTTGCTAAATGTACAAATTGTTAGAAATAGACGCACACAATAAACAATATATTAATATATATACATAATACAAACCTGAATATTGATTATCTATTTCAAATTTTACTCTTTTACGATCTTCTTTTAAAATTTTAACACTTTGAAAGTTAAGCTAAATTTTGCGCGTTTTGCAGCCACCTGGTATATGCTCGCAACAGCCGACTTTAACAGCTGTTATTATAACAGTACACTGTTAAAATTACTTTTGCCGGCTAAAACATAATAGTCTAACGTATTTCCAATGTATTAATACTAAAATACTTCAATTTTGCATACTTGTGAAAAACACATTTTTGCAAAAAAAACAGGCCAAATGCCCCATAGTGCAATGGGTCGCAATTACAGGCACGCCGTTCCGTTTGAAATTTTTGCTGGCAAGCTTCGGGGTTTCAGGGGTTAAGGGTTTTGAGGGCTGCGGGTTAAGCATGCTATGCAAAGCAAACACACATGCGTGAGTGAAAAGTTTACTGCATTCGGATCTGCCCCCCAGGGCAGCAGCTATGTCTCATTGTCTCCCGAACGCCAAAGGATATACACGATGGAGAAGCGACCGGAAACGGGATCGCCATGCGGCGGATATGGGAAATTATTCACCCTTTGCCGCAGCTACAAGCCGGAAATGGTGCTATCCATCGATTGGGAATCGCTTACCTTTATTCCCCCTCGGTTCAGCTCGCATTGCGGCTGTTCTCCTGCCAACTGGCCAACTTTGCAGTCACCTGGACATTGCCAATGGCATTGCCAACTAAGCGATTTATAAACGATTTGCCAAACTTCGTTTCGACCTTTTCGGGTTTTTGCGGCTTTGCGGCTGCTGTCTTTCGTCCTTCGTCCTTCTGGTCGTCCTTCCCATTCACCTGCGGCCAGGTGTTAAGTGTTTTTTTTTTCCAGCCATTCATTTTTCAGGTGGGCGAGGCTGCGAGTAGGCCAAATATTTGCTAATGAGTTCTGCCATTCTATTTATATATGTATGTATGCCATTATGGCAAGCATTGCGACCTTTTTTTGGGCGGAGAACAATACATATAATATTACCTATGCAAATGGGAATTTTCGGTCTGTTAGGTCTACCATGTATTGATTTTCAAGCATTGTTTGGTGTGCTGTTTTTTCTTTTTCCAAAGTGCTACGAAATTAAATTTGAACTGAGGGGGGCAACATGGAAACCCAATTCATTTGAAATTTTGTAAATATTCCCTCAAAGTTTTAAAATTAAAATGTTGGAATACTTTCAAAAACTTTTTAATTGGTGTGGATACCATTTCGGCTATCAAAAGTTAAGCCGAACCATTTGTTAATCAAGTGTAATTAAACAAAAAGTTGATATTAGGTATATTGTTTTAAAATGGCCAACTTTCATCATAAAGTCTACTTTAAGAGGACTTCGTTTTTAATTTGTGTAAAACACAAACAATTATTGCTGCTTGAAATAACTGCCTGTAATCGCAGTTGCTGGTCAACAACAGTTTTTGCCTTTTCTGTTTTGATTGGTATTGGGCTCTGTGATTGTTTCCGTCCGAACGACAAAACACGAATTGCAAATTTGAGCCACGCATCATTGATAGCTCGTCATTGGAATTCAATTTGCATTGTTCGTGGGTGCCGGCCGATCCGTCGACAAGTGGACACGATACTGGCCAGGATGGTGGAGAGGGGTCATCAGGAGCAGGACGCGTTGGGGGTCCTGTATATGAATCCGGGGCTTTCGTCTCTTGTTTGCGGTTGTGTTTGCGGTTTTATCGGTGACCTATGGCTATCAATTTGCATCAACGATAATATATATCTACATATTAATTTACATGTATATACGTTTATTTCCTTAATGTGACTGCAACAGATTTCATTTCATTTATATGGATTTGATAATATGTTGGCTAATTAATTTAAATCACTGCACATAAAGAGGACCATTTGATGTGACAACAAAAAGTACATTTTTACCATTAGCTCTATTTTTTAGTTTTTTTTTAGTTTTCATCGCTTTGTTTTGCATTCTACTTTTTCCTTTTTTCGTTGTGCAATTAAGCTTGAAATAGTTATTTTTTTATTTTAGCTAATTAAGTTGGCTAGCCGCCATTACAGTTTATGTCTAACTTTGCAATTATATTTAAATAATAACAGGAAAATGTTAAAGCAAATAAGCAAACTAGGTCACATTTAAGGTGATGATAACTAATTATATAAAGCTAAAATCAATCGATTCAAATCGATTTGAGCTTTACACATATCGTATAGTATTTCCAAATTACAACAAGCATAAGCACGTACGAATTTAATTTTAAAAACATAATTACTTTTGTCACGTTGAAAAATAAATTTTTAATAGCCTTTTTTTTTGCCATGTCTGTCAAAGTTTAATACTTTTGCCCTGAAAATCCAATTGATCCTGAGGCCTTTTCGGTCACAGAAAATTGAATTCCCACGAAGGCATTGCAAATTGATTTTTAATACAATTTAACCGCAGGCGAATAAACTACACGAAATGGGTGCCAGACGAATCTTTTACATGAAAGTGTTTTTAAGTATGTATACATATGTATATATATGTTTGCTGAACTCCATGGGGCCCCGCCCATTCCGCCCACTCTGTATTTGGGTGTTGTGTTTCCGAGGATTTATCGCACTTGGTCTGCTGGCCGCCTGGCCAACGCTTTGTTTGCGGCTCAGCTTTGGACTGACATGAAAATCCAGGCAACGCCATTGTCCAAGCCGAATAAACAAAAAAAAAATAAAATAAAAAAATTAAAAAAAAAAAACAACGAAGGAAATAGAAGGAAAAACTGCAGCCACATGCTGGTGATGTCGCAGCTACCCGAAATCCCCCTTTACCCCGTCCTTGTGGCCATGTTTCTAACGTGGCTTTGTGGCCACCTTTTTGCCCAGACCTTGAAAGAGTTCAAGTCCCTTTGAAGCTACTCCCACACTTGTATCCTAATTTTTTTTTTGGGCGCATATCCTTTGCCTTCGGCTAGCTGCTTGTTTTAATTGCATTTCTGTTGGGCTTGCAAATTGCATGTCATTTGTCAGGAAGGCCATTTGCATTCGGCTAAGCCAAATAAATGCGTTGGCCATTCAAAGCGATGAGTTTTGTGGCGGAAATGCAGTTCAAGTTGCTCATTATGCGGATCACATTAGGTCCGCCGTCGCACAAGGACAATGGTTTTGGAAGGACGAAGGACGAAGGCTGATTGAAAATCAAATGTGCCATTACCCAATCTGCAGTGCTCTTTAAGTGGTCTTCGTAATTCAATTAAACCAAATGTGTCTGCATGCCTTTGATTAATTGAGTGTCAAACAACTTAATTTTCTAATAAACTAAGCTTTAAATTGAAGAAAACGATATGCATTGCTCTTTAAATATCACTGGTATTCCAATAATATCAGCCACTTGTCTCCGGGCACAAAGATTAGGTTCTTAAATAAATGTCTCCTTTTTAATTTATCATCGTTTGCTGCTTAAGCTCAGCTTATCCAAGTCTAAACAGCCACCGAGAATCAACGAAATACAGAAAAGAAGGGCCAACAAAACGAATGCCAATCCATGGAGCTGGGCAAACGCTACCGCATTGCGGGTCCAACAAATAATTAAATTTATTTCAACTTTTGTCGCTGCCAACAGAAGGCGACCAAAGTCCGCGGTCCGCCGACAAAAAAAATTGTAATTTGCATGAGGAAAAAAAGGAGCAGCAAACAAAAAAACCAAAAAATAAGAGGAGCGACAACAACTGAACCGTGGGAATTGCAGGATTAGGACCCACCAGGATCCCCTCTCCTTGTTGTCCTCGTCCACTTCCAGCGCTCGTCGAGTGGCAATTAATCAGTTTGTCCAAGTGGAGGACACTCGAGTGCAGCGGGAGTCAGAATTTGTCCAACTTAAGTTATATGTATTTTATATATTCCTTTGCCACATCCGCGCTGCGGGCTCATTTATATGGCTTCGATTTTTATGGCCCTGCGGAAGTGGCAAGAATGTGCCCCTTTAGTTTATGGCGGTCAGCTTTTTCTCCATCGATTTGGCTGGCATAAAAATATTTGAGGCCATAAATATGGTGCACGGAATTGGCCTAATTGAGTGTATTACATGTTGGCCAACCAAATATGTGTGTGTAACAATCCAAGTGGAATAGTTTGTGGACCGCCCAGCGTTCAACTTTATTTTATTTATTTTTCATTGCATGCTGGTTTGATTTGTAAAAGCGTATAAATTCGGCTTAGTGCCAAATTTTATGTTTTTTTCTTACATTTATTTAAAGGCGGCGGCTGTTTGCGAAAGCCGATTGATTGATTTCCCAATCATTTTTCCTTAGCTTATTTAAATCGTTTCAGCACTACTCGAATGCCTTATATTTTTTGTAGCGGAATTCCTTGGCCACTTGGGTTTTTCCTTTTGACCGACAGTCTGCTGGCCACGTATTTACCCAATTTTGTTTTGTGTTCCTTAACTTGGACAAGTAATAAATGAATATTGACAGGAGGCGGTCCTGGCATCAAAACATTCAGCCTACTACTACCCACATAAAAACTTAACTAATCGCCCAGTTATCGACTTAATGCTCGATTTTCCTTGTCCTGCTACCGTGCTGCAAAAAAAAAAAAAAATAGGGAAAATACCCCATTGAAAGGACCTCTTGGCAGGCGCACACACACACATGGGTCTAAGTGGCACTTGACAGGACAAGGCGGTGGTGGCGCTGACCTCGAAACGGAATCAGGAGCAGGAATCGCCGAGCCTTTGAACTGCAAGCCAAGTCAAATGAAAACCCAACCGGAGGCGGAGGCAAATGGCAAATGCCTGCTGCCCCTTGGCCGAACCTAAAAAAAGGACTATAAATAAAAATTTGCCCGCTATTGATTTTTTTTTGGTCCAAAAGCAAAAAACAGCAGACCAAAGGGAAACCCCACTCATGAGTGTTTGTCTTTTGCTTTCGTTTCGTTGCGTTTTGTTTCGATTCTCGCTTCTTCCTGCGAGTCCTGTGCGTCCTGCCCTCCGTATAATGGAGAGAAATTGCCTTTTAATGAGTTTTTCAGCTTTGACAAGCTTCAATTAATTTACTTTTTCCTCGCTGCATTGCTGTTTTCTTTTTTAATATTTGTTAATTAAATGTTATTATTTTATGCAGACACGAGCATGGTATTTTCTAAGCCCTGCCTGTCTCTCAATTTTGATGAGAATATAATTGCAAATAAATATACAATTATTTGGACACTTTGATTTTGGATATTTCGATTCACTTATGGATGAAAAGTAATCTTTACCTATTAGAGTTCTGCATAATCCTTTTATACCTAAAATTTATATTTTATAAATCGAATATAATAATTGAACTTCCGGCTATCTCTTTAAACCTGCAAACTTAAACCTCTGAACCGAATCGCACTGTTGTTGTTGGCTTACGAAATAAAATTCTAGTTAGTTCGGCTCACTTGTACGATGAAATCTTTCGATTCCCGTGTCCGCCCTTTTAAGTGGGCGTGGCGGGTGCATCATAAATATGGATGCATATGCATGCAAGGGCTACCGGAAACCGATCGGCTGTGTGTGTGTGTGTCCGCTCCATTTGCTTTACGACTCCATTTTGTGAGCTTTTCATTTCCATCTCTCTCGCTTTTTGTTTTTGTTTTACTTTGCTTGCCATGTTTGAGCGATTTATGGTGCCTGGACAACTGAAAAAGTTACGAAAAATGTGGGGGGAAAAAACAAACCATTGAAATGTGTTCCGCTCGCTGCGATAGATAAACGTCTTTGCTGCCTGCCTTCAAATTGTTTTCCAATCGATTCGCCGCCGAAACTTTAAAGTGCTCAAGGTCGTCATGTGGTGGAGTGAATGAAATCCATTAGTGGGTAACCCGGATAAAACATATATACATACTGGCAGCCGTGGAAATCTGCTTTTCTAAGCGCAGAGTTGAAAGTTCATTAGTAAGCCATAAAGTAGGCTATAAATTCTTGCGGGCCACACCGAACACACACATATGTGATAAGTATCCGCCCACTTACACCCACACGCACACACACATACGTTCGGAATGCCTCATTATCAACACGCACACATGGAAAGATAAAGGCAGAGAGCGATTCAGCTAAGCTCTAAGCACAAGGATCTGGCAGCTGGTGCCCGCAACAACACTTTGAGTGGCTGTTTCCTTTCGCCAACTAGCGTTGATGTCCAATACTGAGAAAAAAGTAATGCGCAGGGCTTAAGAAAAGTTAAAAAAATAATAATTTACTAGCGAAACCTTGCGTACAGTTGAGCATAAGAAGATATCTTTCAAGTATACGAACTAAACTGTCAAGAATCAATATAAACTATTAGAAAAATAAAAATTTGAATACTCTCCTAATTTTCCAGTGTGCATTGGTGTGGGTGTGGCAGATCTCCAGGCGCTAAGCAAACCGCACACTCACATTTAAATTATGCAAGTCCTTGTCTAGGCTGTTCCATTACATCTGTCTGTGAGTCGGTTTGTTTGCTTAGCCGCCCGTGTCTTTGACCCAGAATCACACATTTCGCGTTTTATGTTCTGCTCTATATATATACACACACACACACTCACTTCTGTTTGCGTGTCTATGTGTGTGTGTGTACCTTCAATGGGCACACACACACACATTTGGAATGGCTCAGGTTTTTTGTGTTTGTCAATTTGGGCAATGCCTGCAAACGATTTTTATTTGGGTCTGCTGCTGTTTATTTGTTTAAATTTAACGCATCAACGTACCCAACTCCTGGGGCTCGCTTTTTATTCGCTCTTCTATTATGTTTCGTGCTAGGCTTTCGTTTTTGGCTTTCGTATGGCAAAAACAGATTAAATTCGTGGCCTGCGCCCTAATGTATGCAGCACTTTTGTGACCAACTTAAAGCACGCAAAAGCATAGGAGGAAAATGAATCTGTTATTGAATAGTTTGAAAGATATGTTTTTATTAGAAAAGTCTAAGCCTGATGTTTTGATTACTTTATTAAATTTCAAGTTTATTCACATATCACGGGATTTATTTCTGTATCTTTGACTGAAATCGATTTCATTCACTTTCCGCTGGTCATCAACGTGTATTCATTGAACGTATTTTTCATTTCAGCTCTGATTTTCCACGGGTTTGTCTATTTAGGATTATTTTCTTTTGCAGTTTCGGTTCATTTAATTTCAACGTTTACCAAATATTTTCGTACACGGCTTTGCCTTTTTTCGACCCGCGTTCAATTTCGCTTTTCTTTATATTTTTTGTGGGCACTGGTCTAGCTCCGCTTTCAATTTTCATTCAATGTTATCGTGCCGTGCCACAAAGTTTGCTCCTTCTGTTTTTTTTTTATAGACAATTTCCCATTTTCCTGGTACACGCTTTATTTTTGAGGGGTTTTGAACCTCTCAACCCCTCGGGGTTCTGCGTTGCGTGAAATCGCATCAATTGTACAAACTTTAGGCGCGTTATTTAATTTGCCATTGAGGCAGTTCGCTCCATTTATTCGCCTGTCCAGTCGGTGTCTCGCTTCTTTTCGGCTTCTTAATTGTTTGACCAGGCAAATATTGGCAGGCAAGGATTTTTGGGAAGAAAATTTAATTACAGCGGAATACGAAAGCCCGAAATCATTTCGACCTTGGCGAAATTCAATTCAATCAGCAGAATCTCATTTCTTGAGACCAACCCCGACTGTCCTCATGTCCCTGGGCATTTTTCTGGGGCGGCTGCTCCGGGTCGAACTGTTCGACATCATGACCCAGTTCGATGCTGTTTGAATAATTGATCAGTTGCCGCTGCTCTGCTGCCTTACTTATGTTTTCACCCAACGTCAACGGCCTGGCCTGCAAGCCATATTTTCCCCAGTTTTCCTCTTTTTCTTTTTGGCATGTAATTGAGCCGGCGGCTTGCTATTGAGCCCGCCCAGGATGTGTGAGGCAGCGAAATCGGAAAAATGTCACGCAGCTTTAATTATTTTCTTAAAGTAATTGATAGTCTGCTCGGAGAATAATGCCGGAGAATAGTGATCCGGCTATTAAATGTGTAATGAAAACAAGGAATAATAATACATCATAAAATAAACATAAATATGATTAAAATTGCCCCTTTGGTATGCCAAAATGTTGCTTATTTTACTTGAAAAACTATGTGCCTCTGTTGCATGCCACTTGACCCTTAATTAATAACTTCAATTACAACTTAATTTAGTTGCGAGGCAGCCGTTAAACTTTGGCCAAGTTGTTAAAAGGTGCCCTCCTTGGCATATGAGTTCATTTAGTTAACTTCAAGGTTGATGAAATTTAAATTTAAAACTTCGCTCATTTAATATTGATTTAATGATGTTGTTCTTGGCCAAAACTTTTCCATCCGAACAGCATGTTTTCATTGAGTTTGCTCGTTTGGCATATTTTTCTTTAGACTAGACATAAAGTAAATAACGAACCGCCAGCATGAAAACTCGCTGCTAGTTGGTAAAAGATAATTTCCCATTAATTTTATAATTGAAATTGAGTTAGATCTCAATATTTAGGTGCAAGTTCGTTTGTTTTTTAACAGCTGAAATTTTGTGTTTAGATCCACAAAATATTGTAAATCACAAGTTCATAGACACCTTTGGGCCGAATTAAGTTAGAAACTGCTCAACCCTAAAACTTATACCCATTTAACCCTGAAATGTTGCCAAAAGTTTGGCCTCTATCATTGAATGACCTTTCGTGTTTTGGCAGCAACATAATTTATGGGAAAAACTCTTATCGTTGCCCTTGGCATATGTTTTACCCACAGCTCATAAATAATTAATGGCTAAGAAGAACTTAAACCACACAAGTTCAAGACTGGGCCACAAAGTACGTATGTTGGCTAATTTTGAGGATTGGACAAACGAAAGACACTTCCAAAGGTAAAGCCGGGATAAGTCGGAAAACGAATGTTGGCTAATTTCATTCGGTTGCAAGCTTACGCAAACAAATTCCAGCAGATTGGTTTTGTCTAACATAAAAATATGATGGCTATACAGCAGTTCAGAATATGAAAATCTAGAAAGGCCTCAAGCAAAATATAAGAATATTAAATAAAGCTTAATTAAATCAATCGGTGCCTATGAAAATATTTATTATCCTTTTCTTCCACATTATTAAAGATGATGCATTTTGTTCTAATAATGATTGTTTTTAAAAGAAAGGCGCTTTATATATTATATATTTTTATTACATTTTTTTTCAATTGGCATTAACAATTCGATTCGATTGACAATCTGTGACGAGCAACACTTTTTGCAATAAAGATGTAAAAACACGCGATAATTATGCCATTGCATCTGATAATGCTTAACTGTTGCGTTGTTTCCACTCGAATTCGGCGAACAAAAGGCAGCAACACTATCGCTTCTTGTTTGCAACAATTTAAGCATTTGTTGTTTTTTACCAGGCCAGAATGGTGGACTGCTGGAATGGTGGAATGGTAGAATGGTCCTTAGCACGTTTACATTGAATTAAACGCTGGCGGGTGAGCTGGAACAGCAGATAGCAACTGCAGCTGAACGGAACAGAACAGAACAACAATTTGCCGGCGAACAACAAGTGCAAGTGCAGTGGAACATGGCCAACTGAAAATCAACAGACAGACAATGTTGGCAACGGGATCCATCGGAGAACCCTGTCCAGAAACAGTATCCCATGGAGGAGGATAGGGCTGGCGATGTAGCTGGAGCTGGAGATGCAGACCCACGGGCAGAGCCGGAAAGTGAAACAAGCTCAGCTCGAGTGAAAGAAAAACAGACAACAGTCAGCGAAACAATGGCAACAATGCGCTCGAGAAAATTCTGATATTACTACTGGTACTTTGTTCGCATTCTCATTTTATTCAGCGGGTCCCGTCCCGGGCATATTATTTATTATTATTTTTTCGGGGCATTATGTGTACATATATAACTACGTGCACTTCCACACCGATATGCTAATTGAAATGTTAAAACGAGGATGGAAAATTCTCAAGAATCCTTATCGAGCGGAGGGAAACAAAAGCCACTCCAGTGCTCCAGAAAACTGAATGAAAATGGGCATGGGCATCTCAATAAATTGAATTATTAAAAACTGGGACTCTTAATAAAATGCATTAACAAGGAAAACACAATGGGTAATTTATTGGGTCACATTGTTGGCTGCATGGATATTTTTGCCATGGTTAAGTAGGTGTAAGGAAATAATATATAATTTTTCGAGTGACTTAAGTGGGGAAAACGTTATTCATAAATAAACAAAATAATTCTTTTCTTAATTTTAATACATACAAATATCAAGAAATTTGTTTTCCCACATCTTTATGGCCGATACTGCAATTTTAATCAGGTTAAATCGAAATATTAATTTCGTCATTTCTCAAGTAATATTCGCTTCACCGAGTCACCCGAAATATTCCCTTTGGAGTTTCTCCGCCCTAAAGTGCCGATGAAGGGGTCGTAAATATTTTATCACAGCGCGTGTGTCCGCACATTATTCATTAAAATTTGCTTCATCAACGGTGAGGAATGCCACTTGGTGAAACCAAGCAAAAAAAAAAAAAATTGTGAGAACGCGAAATTGAAGCAAACGAGGCAGCAGTAAAAACTTCCAATTACTCAGGCGCATCCTCGTCCGCCCCAGAATCAAGTGCTGGAATCGGGGCACATAAAAAGGATACTCCGCGAAGTACATGTGTACACGGGCAATGCGTGTAGTTGTGCGGTTCTGTGTGCTTTTAATATCCTTTTCTTTGAATAATTCATGCACGCAAGGCTGACCAGCCCGCTGGGCCTGTGGCCCCCATCCGAAACCGAATCAGAATCTGAATCCCAAACTCTTCAGCGGCAATCAGACGAGCTGCGTTGACGAGGGCTGCCCGGAAGGGTTGGCATTCATTCATACCAAAGGCAAACTTATTAATTGGCACTTGAGCTGTGGTAGCCACAGGCTCGTCGTTATCACCCCGATCCCTGCATATGTTGCCCAGTGGCCTACATCCTATCTCCGTGTATACTCGTACCATTTCCCCACGTCATTCAACTCTTTTTAAGCGGGCATAATTTAACAGCGTTTCAGCCTTTTTTCCTTCGCGTTTGTCAACCGAACGCTGGCACAAGGACCCCTTTGGATATTGCTGGTAATCCACTTGGACAACATCGCGGGCTTTGACCATGGGGTCCGAAAAAATGTTCCGAAAGGGCCCTGGTGGCATGAATACCCTGCAACCACCTACCACTGAATTTAAATCACTTGGGTCTTCAAATATTTGGTTAACGAAGAGAACTCTTGAATTTAAAAATTTTGTAATTAAATAATTAGTTTTATTTGCGTTCCAGCGCGATTTAGAAATATAGTTTTAAAAAAGTTAAAATTATTCGAAATACTTTATGCTCCAAATAATAATTTACGTCAAGAACTTCCTAAGTTTGCACATAAAAGCGACAACTTCTGCGGCAAAACTCGCTTAATTTGCATGAAATAAGTTTTAGGCCAGGAAACTATATCTCTTGGCCCAGAGACTTGAAGTCTGTGGACTTCACTTCCGCGTTGCCCATAGAGTATATGTATGTTCAAATTTGACTGACAGCGCGACACATGAGACAACCTCATATCCTCAGACTCCGGCGCGACGCCATTGTCACGTTTCAACATTTAAATTAAAATGTTTCGGTTAAAGGACGGCTGGAGAACGGCGAAAATTTCCTTGCGTTCAGCGAAGAGTAAAACCGCACCGAACAAAAAATCTCAGGCATATTCATTTAAATATGGACCTGCTGGAAAAAAAAACGAAAAACTGAGAAAAAAGCTTAAAAAATGCCTTGGTTGCGCTTTTCTCGCTGGTCGCTGTCTTTTGCAGTCGGCGGTGCTCGTTTGGCGTTCTGCACTTGAGTGCCGCCTGTTTGTTTGTGTTGTTGTTCTTGTGGGGGTGCTGGTGGCATCCCCATCCTCCGCTGTCCACTTCCCACGATCCACTATCCGCCATTGCCAGTGGCAGCCTCGTTTTGACCAGCTCCATTGCCGTCGCCAGCACTCGTCTTCATTTATTCAATGCCGCATCGGCTTTGGGCCACACGGCGTATGCGTGCTCTGCGAAATTCCATACAAGAAACTTTTCCATTTCGAAAAGCGAAAAGAGTAAAAATAAAACATTGAGGTGGCACTGAACAAGCATGTTTGCCAGTTTACCAACAGCTTGTGCTTAAAGAGTTGAGCTGGACTTTTTGTGGATTAAAGTCATTTCGATTCTAGATTATTTTTGGGCGACGAGGAGGGAAAAGATTTTTGGCTGCTTTATTATCTTCAAAAACTACAAAGCAGACCAATACAGCTAAATTAAAATGTATTTCATATATGTATACCACACAAAACCATAAATTGAATAGATGCTAGAAAGCTAGTGACGAATGCACCTCAACGTACAGCACCTCTGATATAAAAAGTGAGTTCAGACTGAAATCCTTGTAGCTTTTCAATGTTAGATCTTTAAGATCGCACAATTACGGCAGATTTTCAATTCTAAGTGATTTGTACATTTCTAGCCTTCTAAGGTGCCACATTAGATTGAAACCCTTTGAAATTGCTCAGCAAACTATCTGAAAATCAATAATTTGCACCCAGCGATGCTCGTCCTAAGCATCTGCTGCCATGACTGCAGTGACCCTGTCGAATTATGCACTTTCATTAAGTAACTGCAATCAGGCGAATAAAAATCCTTTCGAGAGCAATCTGTTGGCTTGGCTGGCTGCCTTAACCTTGTGACTGGCTGAGCGTGGCTTAATGCACTTTTAATTGAGCCGAGCATCCTGGGCTAGCGAGCGGGAAATTGAAAAGAAGTGTAAATGGAAAATTATAATTAACATTGCCAGATGCTTGTATCAAGCAACACCAACACTCAGTCATCTCTTTAATTGCAATTTTACAATGGATGCTCGGTGAGCCCATCTAATATTGCGCATACGCCACGTGTTTCCCATTAGTAGCCATAAATTATTGAAAATCAGAATTTATGCCCGAATTGTCACGTTCATGCACCAAACTAGCACCTAGCCCAGCATTGTAATTGATTAATGCGAGTCTCTTGTTGGCATGTCCATGCCAGCAAAAAAAGGCGACAGCAAATTTGCATATTGGAAATTATGACAATTACACGACATTGTCATTGTGCATATGCCGAATGAAGCCTGGTGAATAACATATATTATTGGTCATTTAATTTTTCACGAGAAGAAAGTTAATTACCCAAATGTAAGCCAAAAATGGAAATGAAAATGTAATAGTTTAAACAATTAAAAAGCTTGTATTCTTTAAGGAACAGCATCATCATCTACTGCACAAAACGTTTCTGTAGAGTATTTAATTTGCTGCTTGTTACTGATTTGGTACGAATATTTCGTTTTCTATTTGCTTAGCTTAATTTTTCTCCTGCACATAATTTGATAGCAACATTGCCATTCAATTCGCATGACATTTGTCTACACATATATTGCATTTCATTGACAGGCCTTCTGTGCGTAGCAGCTGTCAGCTGCGAATGCGAATAAATTGTATTTTTCCTAACCAAATTCAATTACCTAATGATTTGTTTTACATGCAGCTTTTTGTTCGTTTTCGGAGAACAGAAACAGACATCCAATGGCCAAAGGAATCTCGACTATACGATAGCCGAAATTCACACGCACGAACAGTGCTGCAAATTAGTCAGTGGTCATGTACATATAGGTTTTTATATATATGTATATGTAGGATGGCTGACCACTCGGCAGTGGCCATCAGTTGACCCAACATTTATTTGATTTGGTCAGTATGAATGCTTCCGTTCTTGGTCTGCCGTTGATGCTGATTGAGTGCATTTTAGCTTTCAATAACAAATGTTGCTTTAGCTTAATAAGTTAATTAATTTATAGTATATGTGACACGTAAGGATGTGTATTCATCAATGAAAATTTAAAATCTTCCGAAGCAATATTATTTCTAAGGCTTTCCTCTTAAGTCCTAACAATTTTGTTCAACTTAATATTCAACTTGTATATTAATCCCATATTCAATTAATTTATTATTAGCTACTAACAATAAAAATACAACATCAAGTGAAAGCTCTTTGCAATTAACTTTATGGTAAACAGATTATGGCTTATTACGTCTGACTAATTTCTTCGGTTTATAGGTTAATGAATGGCACACGATAAGAATCTTAATGGCCAGGAACTTACTATTATTAACGAATATCAAGCTAAGATAACATGGTAGCGAAAAACTTTTTAGATAATTTCCTCAATGGACATTGCACTTGAAATGAATGTAAACACAACTTTAGTTAGTAAAGAGGCATTAAAATATTTTACAATCAAAAATTAAGTTAGAGAATAGAAATTAAATTTATACGTGATCACATTAAGTGGCTTTTGAAAGGTTATTGACGTTATCTTTAGCCAAGCATTGATTGTGTTTGTGTTAGGTTACCAATTTTGTGATATTTATGGCTTTATTTTTAATCGGCCACAATAAAAGACGTAATCTATGCGATAAGCAGTGCATATAAGAGGGAACTACGCATGTCCCACATTTGGCATTACGTTCGCTGAATCGTAGCAATGTGGAGCAATCGCTGCTCTATTTTTATCCTGGCGCTGCTGGTCGCCAGCGGTGCAGTGAAAGTATCCGGAAGATTGCCTCGAATCCTGCCGGAATCTCTCGCCGAAGGCGATGAAGGTGTAACAGTGCGCGGAGATTGTGAATTTAAGGTGAACGGCGACCTCAACGATCCTGCTCCTCTCTTTTCGCGACACAATTCCTACGAAATTATTGTGCCAGATCCCACGGACACAGTGCGTCTGGTCAATGGCGAACTTTTGGATATGTTCTGTCCGGGAGTAGGATTTGCAGCGCCATTCGTAAATCGATGGCAGGTGACGGCTACGTGTCTGCAGAATAAGTACTTTCTGGTCGATGATTTAATCTATCCGTTTGCCAACTTTTCCTGTACCGCCTGGCCCATATTTACTGCCCTTCGGTCGGGTAAGGATTGCAATGGAGGCACAGATCTCGTCCAGGTAGGATTCGAGGTGGAGGATGGCGGCTTCCTGCAGAGCTATGAACTGTGCCACGATGCCGAGGCTGAAGCCACGCGATATGTTCACCACGTGCTCTATCCATCGAGCTACGATTATCAGCATGGAGTGGCGCGACCCAACTTTATCGAACTCGATTTCTACGGCGGAAGGGATGTGAATACCAAGTACACTCAAGTACAGCAGAACATCACAATCAGTAACATACTCGGTCTGGATGCCTCACCTTACTTCAACTTTAGTGATAACCGCATCCTGGCTCGGGGACATATGATTGCCAAAACGGATCAGATCTTCGGGGCGGCTCAGCACTCGACATTCCTGTTCATCAACGTGGCACCCCAATGGCAGACCTTCAACGGAGGCAACTGGGAGGGAGTGGAGACTAGTGTTCGGAAATTCGTGGCCGATCGTAATCTCACCACTGATTGCTATACAGGCACTTGGGGTGTTTCAACCCTTCCCGATGTGGATGGCATTGAGAGGGAGCTATATCTGGACTTCGATGAGAACAACAATGGCTTGATCCCAGTGCCCAAGATTTATTTCCGTGTGGTCATCGATCGGGTGACTCGCGAAGGCATTGTGCTAATAGGCATTAATAATCCCTATCTGACACTGGAGCAAATCCAAAAGGACTACATACTGTGCAAGGATATTGGCCATCAGCTAAGCTGGTTAACTTGGTACAAAGAAGATCTGCACGAGGGTTATTCCTATGCTTGCTCTGTAGAGGATTTCATCGAAGTGGTTAAGGACTTGCCGCTGGAGGACCTGCACACAAATGGTATTCTTGGATTGGACGACGTGACCACTGTTGAGCCTTCGACAACCGAAAGTTCCACAACTACTGAAGAGCCGAGCACAACTACGAGCACCGAAATCCCATCAACCACTGATCTTACTCCTAGTTCCACCAGCGTTTCTTCTACCACCGAAGAGCCAAGCTCATCTACCGCCTCACCCACCACTGAACCACCCACCTCCACAGTTACATCCACCACTGAACTACCTACCTCCACAGTTACACCCACCACTAATCCATCCACCTCGACAGTTACACCTACAACTGAACCACCCACCTCCACAGTTACACCCACAACAGAACCAAGCTCGTCTACCACTCTGGAACCTGCTTCAACTACATCTTCCCCTACCACCTTACAACCAACTTCATCAACCGAAGAATCAACTTCAACATCTGCAACATCTACCTCTACTTCAAGTCCTCCGGTGACTACTGCCAATCCCATTGCCAATCCCTGTAGGTTTAGTACAAATGGTGATCTCAAGGACCCTGCTCCATTACTAACCCCGCAAGGAGCTCTCAGCTGGCTGCTGCCCGATGAAAGTGGGTTTTACACCGTGGAAGAAGGATCTTCCATTGACCTGCACTGCACTGGAGCTCTGGTATCACCATTTAATAGGTATACAGCTCTGACCGCTCGTTGTGTTGGTGATCAATTGTACGAGGCCGAAGGACAGCGGGTCAATATTCGAGGATTCGTCTGCCAGAGTTGGCCCACCTATGCGGCAGTCCGATCGGGACAATCCTGCGCTGGTGGTACGGATGTGGTGCAAATCGGCTTCGATGTGGCTGCCGGTTTTCTTAGCCACGTTGAGCTCTGCTACGATCAGCAGGAGCAGATCTCCAGATACGCTCGCTACGAACTGACTCCGGCCAATGTGGCTTACCAAAAGGGTGTTGCTCAACCGGGCTATCTCCGAGGTGATTTCTATAGCGGCGAAGATGTCAATGTTCTATATGGCCAATCGAACCAGCTGGATGCATTTAGTACGGCCCTGGGATTAGATGCCAGCCAGTACTTCGACAGCACTAAGGATCTCTATTTGACCAGAGGACAGCTGGCTGCTCGTCTTGATTTCGTTCATAGTTCCGCCCAGAGAGCAACCCACTTCTATGTCAACGCAGTTCCTCAATGGAGAAGCATCAATATTGGAAATTGGCTTGCAGTGGAATCAAGTTTGAGGCAATTTGTGGCGGATGAGGCACTAAATGTGAGTGTACATGCCGGCAGCTATGATATCTCAACTCTACCCAATTCACAAGGTGTCCAGACACCTTTGTATCTGAATGCTGAGACCAAACAACTGCCAGTAGCTAAGATCCTCTATCGCATTGTTATCGATCAGGAAAGTCGCAAGGGAGTAGTTTTAATTGTGGTCAACAATCCACATATAACTTTGACGGAGACCCTCGAGGATTATGTGATCTGTGAGGATGTGGGAGCGCAAATCGATTGGTTGGACTGGGACAAGGCAAACCTGCAGAAGGGCTACTCCTATGCGTGCTCTGTAGAAGATTTCATCGAAGTGGTTAAGGATTTGCCCACAGATCAACTACAAACCACAGGAATTCTTGGTTTGACTAACCAAATCTTGGACAATGAAGTGTGCAGCTTTAAAGTGAACGGTGATCTCAAGGATCCGGCTCCTTTATTTGTAGTCAGGAGTGAATTGGGTCATGCGAGGTATTTGGAACCGAATCAAGAAGGAGTAGTTCAGCTGAAACATGGAGAAGCCCTTGAGTTCCACTGCATCAAGTCCTTCAGTGGACCCTTCTCTGGTTATACCTTTGTCAATTCAACATGCTGGCAACAGCAGAGCCTCCTGGCAATGGGCAGTTTGTATCAGCTGCAGGACTTTGTCTGCACTTCCTGGCCAACATACACTGCTCGTCGCTCTGGTCGTCCTTGCAATGGTGGTACTGATCTGCTCGAAGTGGGATTCCAGCTGTCATCCTCCTCGAGCGATGACTTCCTGCAGACCTATGACGTGTGTCACGATGAACTGAGCGAGGTCACCCGCTATGTGCATCATGTTTTGTACCCCGGAAGTGACCAATACCAGCGATCTGTATCCAGGCCATCCTTTATACCCGGCGACTTTTACGGAGGCAAGGATGTGAACACTTTGTACACGCAAGTTCAACAGAATATCACGGTTTCCGAGATTTTGGGCATGGATGCCTCACCCTACTTCAACACCACTGGTAATGTCTATCTGGCTCGTGGTCACCTTTCTGCAAAGACCGACTTTGTCTTTGGGGCCGCTCAACAGGCGAGCTTCTTCTTTGTGAATGTGGCACCTCAGTGGCAGACCTTTAATGGCGGAAACTGGGAACGAATCGAGGATAGTGTGAGGAAGTTTGTGGCGGATGAGAACATCACAGTGGATTGCTATACGGGCACATGGGGTGTGTCCACCCTGCCGGATGTAAATGGCATTGAAAGGGAGCTCTATTTGGACTTTGATGAAAACAACAATGGTCTGATTCCAGTGCCAAAGCTGTACTTCCGCGTGATTATCGATCGCGAGAGCAGAAATGGCATCGTTCTGCTTGGAGTTAACAATCCACATGCCACCATAGAGCAAATCGAAAAGGAGTACATCATCTGCCAGGATATTGGCGCCCAACTGAGTTGGGTCAGTTGGACCAAAGAGGACATAAAGAGGGGCTATTCATATGCCTGTACTGTGGAGGACTTTACTGCAGTGGTGAAAGACCTACCTTTACAAGATCTGTATGTCGATGGAGTCCTGGGTGTTTAATACCAGATTTTGTGGGTATTCGCAAATTCCAAAAAAATAACGAATTTCTTAATTTAAAACCAATAAAAATATAATCTTATAGCAAACAGGTTTTTATTGAAGGGAAGCCCGTAAGAAAATTCTTAAAGGCACGTTTAAATTCAGTTCTCATGGGCCATAAAACAGGGAAATCACGTTTAGCTTTTGTTCGCTTTGGATTTTATTGCATGTTGGACATATTGATAAGAGTAAGGTTATCAAACGCTTGACGTTATCGTTTATGGCCGGGGTAGAGCTATTTATTTACCCTGCCATTGGACTATTTGCTCACGTGCCGCACGTTTTCCAAAACCTTAATTTTTTCTGCTGTTCCAGTAGCCCAAGAGGCAGTCCCTTGGCCCGAATCGAAGTCCCCATGGCAGTGACTTTCACATTGCTTATCGACGCTAAGGAAATACCTTGTATTACTTGTGCGGTTTCTTTTGTTTATCTTATCGCAACACAATCGTCGCAGAACGTATGAAGTATACGCCTGCTTGGTTAATAATTATAATGGACTTATCAGGGAGTAAACAAAAGGTATTAACCGAAAATGAAGCAGATAGAAACCAAAATTGGTGTCTTGATTTATATTGGTCGAATAATCATTCACTTAGGATTGTTGTGGATTGAACAATGCGGTCTATGACAATTAAAATTCGTTTCAATTAATCAGTAATATCAAGGTTGAAAGTGTGTATTATTTTGTTAAGCAATGTTTATTTACCCCTGTTCAAGGCGTAGTTCAAAGACCGTTTAATAGATAGTTCTATTCGGCTAACCTACTGCTGAAATATTAAGTCAGTAACTTATTAATCGCGTAAGTTTTAATATAATGTATCATTTAAACAGCCATAAAAAATGTTCACTTAGCACTGTTTAATGGAATTTTATTTATGTTAGAAAGAGTCAGAACAATAATCATTATATTTTGGTGATTTAATTTTGCAAATAATCATTATCGCAACGCATCAAGCATGAAATATCCAAATGATATAAATATGAGGGACTTAGGGAAAAGAATTTAGTTAGTTTCGCAATTTTACAATAGGAAATGGAACTCTTTGGTATATATTTAATATTAGCCACGGCAGTTGTTGTCCAAGGATACAGGAGTAAGTCAGCGAACAGGATGAAGGATTAAATCTAAAAAAATTCCCCACTACCGATACAGAATTTGGACTCAATTGTGAGGATATTGCCTGTATATCTGGTAAAAAATGCATTGTATCCAGAGTTCCCTGCGAAAACCCAGATCAGCAAGAAGGAGAGCAATGTGGAACCTATCCGGAGTGCCAATCAGGTTCGTATAAGATTGTTTTTTCATCGGATTTCCCCTTCATTCACACTGAAATCTGGCCCTTTTTAACTGATCCGTTTCAGATCAGCTGGCCAGCGATTTCACCATCGACACTACACAGACCACTGCCAACACCCGAAACAGCATCATCATACCCAGCACCCCCACGAGTCGCAATCGGAATAATAGGGATAGTGACTTTGAACTGCTGACCGATTTCAGTAACACCGATACATTTGCCACCCATGCAGGCCAACGGCAGGCTAATGTTTTGGTTATTGTTCAAGATGGTTCCCAGCAACCTCAGCAGCCAAATCCTTGGCTGAATCGAGGACAAAGTCCCCCCTGTACCGTCAGTCCCCTCTACCCATATTCCTGCACTTATCCTGGTTATCCGAACTCGGGAGCAGGATTGCCTTCTTATCCGCAACAGCGATCGGCCAATGGGCCACAATTAGTTCCTCCTACTCCACCGTGCTACTATAACTGCTATCCCAGAGTGCGGTCAAGTTCATATGGTCAATATGGATACCCCCTGGCTAGATCAGCCAATCCCTCATCAACCAATAACTATTTAATCTACCTCACATTAGCTGGCTAAAAGACCAGGAGCTTTAGTTATGAGCAAATAATAAATATAGGATCTACTATCAACCTTTTTTGCGTTTCTATATCTTCACCAGTTTTGCACCGTTTCCGGCGAACGCCACAAATGCCCTATCAGCCTGTGGGGATGCCAGCTCCAATGCCACCCGGGTATCCACCTCGCCCACCGTTTCCAATGCAGCAGCCGCGTCAAGTTGCACCACAATATGTGATTCCACCTCAGACCAATCCACAGTACGCAATTCAATACCAGGCCAACCGGCAATATGCCATGCAAGGACAACCCAACTCGGCCAATCCTGGGCTCTACTTCTCAGTAGGGATGTCCTATCCAACGTATATGAGCTATTATGGACGTTCCGCTGGGAACTCCCCTCCATCATTTTACAATCCGTACCCACCCAGTTATAGTACCTATAATTACAATATTAACTTGCCCTTTTCGGGCGGATCTTAAAAATTCCAAGGCTACTCAGCACCGGATGGATTCCCTCCGAACATTATTTCATCACTTTCAAGTTCGTTGTTCCTAAAATTAATAGCTATTACATATATTTGTCAGCTTCTCTGGGGGAAACGATGACGGATCCCGAAATGGATTCAGATGCGACACTCTCACAATTTCACAATCGATCGGCACGACAGATTCCTATGCGTCCCATGCCAGGAGCAATGCCAATGCCAGGAGCGATGCCGTATCCTGGACCTGTTCCAATGAATGTACCAGCACCGGGACGTGCGTATTATCCCTCGTATATGGGACAACCTTACATGGGACAACCGTACACGGGACAGCCGATGCCTAGACCCATGCCAGGTGCCATGCCCATGATGCCAATGATGCCCCAGGGAGTTGGAGCTATGGGTGGTACCAGCATAATTGTGGAGCCCTTAGTTATCCTGCCAATGGGAATTGGGGCAGGCATGGGTACGGGCGTAAATCAAAATCCATATTACGGAGCAAATGGGGCTTATCCCACCTATAACAATTACAATCCCTACAACACGTACACTACTGCACGGCCCAACTACGACTATAACAATTATAACAACAACAATAATAACTACCCGAATTACAATAACAATACTGGCAATAATAACAATTACAACGATTACAACTCATACGGTTAGATTTCAATTAAATGATCCCCGAAACCCACACGATTGTTACAAATATATCTAGCTAAATGAATATAATATGTACATACTTTGATCGTTAGCCATAGATCATTTAACAATAGATTTTTTTTTTCGATTATTAAATAAGAAAAATGTCAATTATAATTGACGATTCATCTTGGGAAATGTATGTAAGTGGCAAGTAGGGAATAAAATTATTGAGATACATCATTCGCGAGATAAATCACTTTTTGTTTTAGCTCTGTAAAGAAAGGGTATCGACAAAAGCAAAGAACTTAATGCGACCTAGCCCTACATTTACATACCTACATATGTATATAGGTATATAGATAGAAAGAACTCGGAAGTATTAAGAAAATACAAATAATCCAATATCATAGTATTATCTTTATTCTCAGAGAGATTTCAAGACAAAGAAGAAAAGCGAGAGATATTGAGAGAGAGAAAGAGAGCGTGAGAGAGAGAGTAAGATACAAGAGCACGAACTGAGAATATAAATAAAAACACCTGTTCACCAAACAAATTATTCAGTCGGCGGTTAGATAGCAACTTCACCGGTCGACTTCACCAAACAAAATGATGCTCCAGTTTATCGGCCTGATTTTGGCGGTCTTGATTCTGAGAGAGAGTCTTGCACGTGAGGCGATCGCACCCATTCCAGATGTGGGTCAGATAATCAAAGATCTCGATGGACTGCACATCGATGGAGAAATATTTTATCAAGGTAAGTGGTCGCCTAAAAGTTAATAACCATACGTTTATCCAAAGCAGACTGAGCTTTGTTTGAGTGTAGTGGTCACATTCGGAATAAAATGTACATTTTCGAATGCAAAAACGTCTGCTGTTTGTTTTTCTTTAAAAAAAAAAACTTTATAGAAACAAAAAACTACCGAACCTTATTTACACATATGTAAAAGTCACCTGATTCAACAAAGTAAAATACATAGCACCAAATGGCTGGAAAATAAATTGGTTACAATTTAAAATAAGAAAGACTTAAATATTTAACAATATATATGCAAATAAAATTATTATATTACAATTGTTTTATATATGTATATATTATAATATTATATTTTAATTTATATATGTATATATGTATTTTAATACTATATTTTAACACAAATATATGTATTTTTATATATATTACAATATATTATTATTGGTATATATAACAATATTATTGTGTTAAAATATTTAATCTTTATGCCATCGCCTAAAATTATGCCAAGAATTTTTAGCCACATCTTAACACATCTAATTTCCCATTTTAGGTTCTCCCTGCAGAGTGGATGTGCAAAAGGATCTGCCCCGTTCGGATAAAGTGCAACCGCTGTACCTGCGCCCTGGAACAGATCTCTACTGGCTGCCCAATGCTGATGGGTACCTGGAGGTTCAACGCGGCGCCAGCATTGAGCTGCACTGCAGCCATCCCTTCGCGCCCGCCAATGGAGAGTCTTTCGATGCGAAGCTGCGCTCCATTCGGGTGAAGTGCGTGCAGGACACCACCTTCGAGTGGATGGGTGCTAAAATCCAATTCAGCGACCTTGTCTGCAATCACTCCATGCCCTACACCGTGGAGCGATTGGACAGGAGTTGTGGCAGCGACACTCCGAGTCCATCCACCTCGTACTTGTATCGCGTGGGCTATGACACCGGAGATGGCAGATTTGTGGCCACCATGGAGCTGTGCCACGACCCAAATCACCTGCGCACCCACTACGCCCACCATCAACTGACACCGGCGAATGTGCACTTCCAGAAAAAATTGAAACGCCCGAGGTTTAGCACCGCCGGCCATTTCACGGGCTTTGACATGGCCAGAATTTATTCGCACAAGAGCCAGGAGAAACTGATAGTGCCCGGCCTCATTGACGTGAAGAGTGGTCTGTTCCTGGCCCGCGGACATTTGACGGCCAAAGCGGATCTAATCTATGCCAGTCAGCAGAAGAGCAGCTTCAACTACATGAACGTGGCGCCGCAGTGGCAGAGCTTCAATGGTGGTCAGTGGTCCAAGCTGGAGGACTCCACCCGACAATATGTGGCCCGTTCGGGCATCACGGCCACTGTGTATACGGGCATCTATGGCGAAATGAAGGTGGCTGGCAGCAAAGTCCTCCACCTGACCACCAATGCCGATAACATAGGTGTGGTGGCCGTGCCCCAGCTCTTCTATCGCGTCCTCATCGACGAGGGCCATCCGACCCGCGGAATCGCTTTGGTGGGTGTGAATAACCCACATGCCACCCTGGCCCAGATCCACGAGTCCTATATCATCTGCGATCCAGTGGAGGAGCAGGTGCAATGGCTTACCTGGCTGCACAAAAGCAACTCCAAGGGTAACCTGAAGAATGGCTATCTATATGCCTGTTCGGTGGCGAATTTGGCCCGGGCTGTCGGACATTTGCCACGCCCCCTTCTCGAGGTGGATGAGCTGCTCACTTAGATGTGGGCGGTGGCGGTTCGATTGCCCATACTTTTAAGTGAGTGCAATAAAGACTGAGTGAGTTGTGTGACACAATCACAACACTGCAACGAATGTGCAATCTCTTGAAAACAATTTTGCAGAAATGCATTACTACATAAATATACATATAAACAATATTTCATTATTATCTGGTACAAAAAAAAATAACATAAACATCATAAATCTTGCAATTTAAATAAATCTTTAAAGAAAAGGTCTACAGATTTTGTCAACCTAACAAGTTAATTTCCATGAAGGAGTCGTCCTTGCCCATTCTTTTGCCAACCATATGTGCCAGTTTCGTGTGTGTGTGTGTGTGCTCAGATTATTAACGCTCGTGTGGGCTTCACGCCATCAAAATCAAATGGGACATCGTGTGTGGTCATGTCGGGGGCGGGGCCACGCCCACGTTGGGGGCCTCGAATCGGGAAATGCTATACCCTCGTTATGCGATTGCCTTGTTGGCGAGGGCGCAAAATCGCTGGAAGAAATGGGGATATCAAATACGGCTCGGCTGCATTACCTTCATGTCGTTCACAAAACACAATTTGTTCCACAACATTGATTTAATCCTTTTTCTTCTGGGCCACGCACACACACACACACATACACATATACACATACACGGGAAATACAAACAACGCAACGCACATAAAATGGCTGTCGTGAAGAATTTTCTTAAATTTTCCGCTGGCTTTTTCATGGCATTTCCCGTCGTAGAGCTATGTCCTTGGCATTATCATGAATATTTGCCCCCTCTATTCAGTGCTTTCGATACATTTCCATTTGCTGATTTGAAGCGCACTTTCCACTTTTCCAAGCCCCAGCTCCTTGCCGCTTTTCCGTTTTTCCGATTTTCCGTTTTCCGCTCGCTTAGGTCGGTGTCGGTGTATTCGAAATGGGGCAAGCCGAAATTATGTTTTTATGCTTCCTTGTGCGGTAAGCAATATTTGCTCAAGTATCCCTCACAGACTATTGGACAGTAATCATCAAATGGGGCACACAGAGTTGGGAAATTTGTGGTTGGGGTTTCAAGAGAACGAGGCGGAAGAATTAATGACAAATATCACATGCCAGAGGGGTTAATAAAAAAACTATTTCGTATAGATTTTATATAATTTATTAATTTGGTTCGGCTGCGTTTAGATAGTTCAGCTAAAAATGGAATAATTTAAAAAGTCTAATATAATTAAAACAAATTATCGAACAAGCTTCTTTGACATAACACAGTTTGGACAACTTAAAAACAACGAAATTCGTAAAAAAGTAACCAATTAAAAACTGATTTCTATGCAAATGAATTCTCCCGACAAGAAACAATATAACTTTCAACTTGACTCACATTCCCTGGAAATTAAATGCTTCTTTTCTGTTTGGCTAGCTGAAAGGCACTTGTAGCAATCGTATACCGCTTAAGGACATGAAATGGAGTGCAGTACAAGGTCCGAAGTCCAGACGACTTTCCTTAGTGGCCATAACATTTCCCTTAAAATTGGTTACAAAAACAAGGAATACAACAAATTGCTTCGTTGTTGTTTGTCTTGTTTCTTTCGCAGACTTGATGAAAGTTTATCTGCTCCATGGAAATTGTGAGGTCAGTGGCCAAAAGGAGCAGCAGCAAGGATACCAGCGACCAACCGAAAAAAATCAAATAATTGAACGCACTTCGCGCAGATGTTGTCGGGATTCTTTTTTATGGCATTGCTGGCAGAAGGATATGTTGTGTTGTGTGGCCGCCAGCGGAAATTATAATTTATATTTGGGTTTTCGCTCGGCCTCTGTGTGTATTTTAATATCGCCACCTCTTGTTTGGAGGCCAGCTCCAGTGGGCCTTCTTTTTTATTTTGATTAAATTGCATATTAAATATTTGGCAAGCAAACAAAAAAATAAAGTACTATAAAACCAACTGAAATGTAACAAATAAAATGATATATAAAAAAAAGCAGTGCAGAATACATAAAAAATATAATATAAATAATTTCCTGCTACCGCCTGAATTTATTTCCCGCTGTGGGTCCTGCTTCCTTCCGTCCTGGCGATAAACTATATACATACATACGCACCCTATATATTTATGTATACATATAGATTGAGCTACGACGACCTTACCCGAACTTACAGCAAATCCTTCGATATGCATGGAGGGGCATATAAAAATAAACAATGTTCGGGTTTATTTACATGTGCGTAAGAGCCAATGGGATTGGCAATGGGAACACAGGACATACAGGACATACAGGACATACAGGACCTACAGGATGCTGTAAACGATTTGATTTATATTGAAAATTGAAGATCCTTTGACCGTCCTTGTTTGAAATCTGCCTTTCTTTAACCGAAATGCAATGATGGGCGGCAACGGTTATGTCACATTAATTCAAAAATAAACAAATGGTGTTGTATTCTTTTTGATTTATTGCATATATATTAGATATAGAGCTTCTTGCATTCTTTAAAGTCTATCTTTATATTAAATTGGATTTGGATATCCTCAATTTGAGCAACAATTTCGTTGACTTTGACCAGTTTCCATTTTGGCCTGGCATAAAAAGCGAAACAACAAGCTGAAGTGAATAAAATACGTGCACACAATTCAAATGAAATAAGAGGAAAATATGAAAATTGGAGAATGCAAGGAATGTAGAATGAAAAGCGCAGCGTGGACGAGGAAATTCCGTTTCATTTTACTGGAAATTACAGTGGAGAATGTTCACAGCGAGACAAGACGACGTTGACATCCAATATCCTTATTGTTGGCCAGCGGAATTTATGGCTAACAAAGTCGTTAAGTAGGCTAAAGTGTGTGGCTTGCTGTGGATGGGCTTCTCCACTCGGCGACTGCAACTGCAAGTGAGTGGAAAAGGACCAAGTCAGTGTCCTTCGTAACAAGTCATCATCCGCAACTTGAAGCTAATGAGGTCATCAGCGTCTCCCACCCCGCCGGTCACCAAAAACCAAATCCCAGCCGTATTCGCATCCGCATCTACAGCACCGTTGTGGTTGCGAAATTGAATTTTGAGTACTGCTAAAGTGCGGCCAGGTAGTCCCTGATTGAGGTGTTTGATTAATGGGACTGGGTCCTGTCCCCTCCATAAGCCGAATCCGAAACTGGTTAGCTGGCCTCCCTTTAGTAACTGGTCAACCCGTGATCTAATTTCCATTTCCGATTACAAGACCAGAACCTCAGCCTAATTGGAGCAGTACCCTTGGCTTTCCTTATTGAATCCAATTTGAAGTGACACACTTTTTAGGAAACGGAAAGAAGTTTTCATTTTAATTAGTCATAGGACCTTTGTAATTATAATTTTTTCTCTTTTGAAGTTAAAGAAATTTTTCTTTAGAAAAAAGCTTTTGTTATTATTAGCAGTCCGACAAAAAGAATAATGATTCCTGTGTATAAAAGTCAAACTTAAAGGTTGAGGAATTCAATATTGTAAATATATATTAATTTCTTTAGTGCCACATACATACCTCTATTTCTCCAGCACAGGACCCACGATGGTCGAAGGCTTGGAGCTCCCTTCTCTTAATATTCTATTATTCTACTGTTTATGACTTGACTCTAAAGGTTGGTCCACTCGACCGAAAGACGCCAGAGGATCAGGAAGTGGAGCAGGAACCGGAAGGGGATGGGCAAATAAATTGGTTTTTGCCATAAAGGCATAAAACCATTAAAAGCCAGACCACACACAAAGAGGGGTGAGAGGGGGATGACTCCCCAGCCAGGCTCACAGCCTCAATTTGAATATGTGCGAATATTTATGTACACATACATACCTCCATCTAAGAACATTTCATAACCCTAACCGTAAAAAGCAACGACAATTTCGTCCTTATTTTCCTGTCGTCGCCAGGTGAGTTCAAAGGGTTCTGCCATTGTCCTCGGAAGTGTGAAGTCCCATGGAAGTAGATGCTTTTGCTCAAAAATTGTGATTCTAATTACGCAAAGGGAACGAAATAAAAGCGAAACACTATATTTTACTTATACGTCTTATATTAGTATTTCATTGTAAATACTATATATTTATGCATATTCTCTTTGAAATGTGCTTTGGAAGTGGCCAAAAGAGCAATGTTCAGGTGAAATGATTGCGGGCAATCAAGTGGCAAGAAGAAAAGCTTCTAAACTCGGCGTTATATCCTGGCTGTTAAAATATGTGTGTACATGCCGCAGAACAACAACTGCTAGCCAAATGGGTTAACACCCAGTTCAGCTTTCGTGTTCGAGGAGCATTCGCTGCTGCGCTCTTTATCATCTTTCTGGCCCGCCCAAAAGGCCCGCCGTCTTGGCCACAATTGGCATGTTGGTGTGCGGTTGCGGGATGCAGTCTAACGTCTACCATCGTCAGCCATGTGGGCTACAAAAATGCGGTAAAAAGATTACCACCAAAAGCGAGCAAGCGTGCTGCAAGACGTCGAAACGAGCAACGAAGAGGTAACAACCGCTTTTGGCTTCGAAACGACTTTGCCATGCAAACCAAATTGTTATCATTCAGTTTCATTGCGGTGCTCCTGCCAGTGGATAACTTTAAGGCTTGAGGGCTCTAGGTAATCTGCATTTGAATCACAGAAATGACGAAGCTCCTCAACTTCACAAAAGGGTATATATTAAATTTTGTGATGGCTTCAATGTAAACCTCAAGTAAATCTAGAACTAGACTTTTAGACTTTCAAGCATGAGCACTCGAATGAGTATTTTGTATAGATAGTTTTATTTTTTAGTTATTTACAATCTCAAAAGTTCTTTTGTAAAATTATAAAATAAAGTGACTTGAGTGATGTCAATGTCAACTCAATTCTGCATTACATTATAACCGATTAAATTTCACGAATTATTAAACCTGTTTGCACAATCCAGTTAATAACGGAAAATTAATCAAATATATGTAATAGATTTGTTTGTTGCTGGCAATCGGATTAACCCAAAAATGTGTGCCAATAAAATGTCATTCCATTGATAATTCGTTGGGCACCGAAAGGCATTTTAAAGCCAGCCCCAAATGATTTACACTTTGCAGTTCAATGAACTGGGCACATTTTGATTGGTGGTAGGGGGCATTTTGGGTTTCTGCGTTTCCGCAGTGACAAAATAGGAAAAGCATTTGCCCGAGACACTTGAAGTGTAAATTTCATGGCCTCAATCAATGATAAATCTCCACGCAACAATGCCAAGCCACATATATAAGCAAACACTATATATAAATCCATATGGGGTGTGTGGGAACGGTGCTGCGCCCTCCAATTTTATCGCTTTGGTTACTGGAAATCAATTGAATTGAAGGGCTCACAAAGGAGAATCGGAATGGATACGTTTGTCGGCGCAATCCTGAGGCACGGATATAGGAAGTTAAACCTCCGGTTGTTGGGCCCAACAAACACCCTACAATGTCGGTCATTAGAGCACTTCAAGGAGCACGCATTGTATATATAGGGCCTACAATGTCTGGGATTTCAGCATTCACTTCCTCACTCCGCCGGATTATCGCCTGGCTGACAAATTGCCGGCCAGACAAGGACTTCTGATAGCGCCAAATCCCCACTGGAGCACACTTTAATTCTCAATGAAGTCCTTGTGAAATAAAAAATCCCGAGTCCTCAGTCCTGAATCCTGAAAACCCAGAAACATAAAAGCGAAAATGTATTTCAATCTATTTGGCACAGTCTATAGGTGGCGACTGCTGGCCAGAAAAGATTTATGGCCCGCTCTCGTTAAATGCTCTGTCAGGAGACAGCCAACAAAAAGGGTTTAACTGATGGCAGGGATATGGATATTTTACTGAAAAGGGTGAAAGCAACAGTTGATATATTCACGCGAATTCGAAATGAATATTTAAAGGCCAGCAGTTTGAGATGTACAATGTATGGATTTTTAATTTAAATATAGAAATCAATGTTCCCATTAAGATAACTTGTTTCATTGAGAACTTTCAAGTTCTTGGTAGAATACAAAATTTCTAAGCTTAAGACTTATTGTAATAATAAGAATTTAACGGCAATCAACTTAAATGTTACACAAAGAAAAATAATTCATTCAAGCGAAACTGAGAACGTATCATAATCGTTTAAAATAAATACAAATTATTTAAATAATCTCTCCCATTTCCGACAGGTTGTAATTAATTGAAAAAAACTCAGCGGGTCACGTTGGACTTTAAAATAATCCACATTAGCCACCAGTTCTTTGGGTCAAGTGTTGCCCATATTCCGAACACGAAATCTCACGAAAAAGGTGTATGTGACTGGAATATAAACTCTTATTACGGCAACTGGAAGAAGAAATTCAGGCAGAACCACGCCCATTCCCGCCTAAGGGGGGCGAAAGTATAACGAGCTGCAGTCCCCATCTCCGCCCGCCTCCCCCCTTCCACACTCCACGAGAATGAGACTCTAATGTGACATTTATAAGTGCCGGGCGACGAATGGGCGACGTTGCATGTGCCACACTGACGAGCTACGAGAATTACAAAGTGCATTTTTCATCGTTCTCCCAGAAGGGCGAACAACTTGCTCAACTATTTTTGAGATACTCATATCATATTCTTGCTTTGGCACTTGAGTATGCGAAATTTGCGACATACTTTTAAAGTTCTTTGAGCGGCAAAATGTGTTCTAGATCTTGAGAAAATTAGGCTCATATATGTATTATCTTGAATAACGCCAGATTACAACTCATATTAATAGTAATTTTATCGCACTTGGAATGCACTTTTTTAACTCAAATTCAAAAAGTTTATCATTTTACTCACTCAAAATGATGTAAGATTAGTTAGTTGCACGCTATATAATGTGCAACGTAGTATGTTTTTCTTAAAATGTATTGAAAATGTATCTATTGATTTATTTTAAGACTAAGACAAATGGTTCAGATTTTCTAAGGCTAATAGCATCGTTTAGGGACTTTGTATTGACATTTCCTCCTGCAATTTGCAGAAGCTTTAGATGTTTGCATTTTGCAATGATTGGCAGAAGACTATTGGAAATATCCGTTGGGCAGAATATCGAGAGGCGGAGCTCCTCCAGATTGGCAAGACAACCCAGCATCTCCACACAGTCAGTCGTTGAGTAGAAGCCCTTGAAATGCCTTAAGCTCTGGATGCGGACCAACTGTCAGGTCTCCTGCATAGTAAGACTCCCTCCGTCGATGGACAGATGTGTCAACTGAGATTTGGCAGCTAGAGCTGAAAGAAGTGGTTCAAAGGAGCCGCTTCTGCGAATCCCAAAGTAGGATAGTTGCCGCAGCTTCGGTAGCCTAGCCAGCTTCAAGTATTCAGAAGAATTCGCGGGCATGCCAAACTTGAGCACCTCCAAGTTCTTGCAATGCGGCACTATGTGGCTCAAATTCTTCTGTATGCAGGCATAGCCCAGATGAAGACTGCGAAGATTGCCACTGGACCTGCAACATTTCACGAGAGTTCCGAGTGAAATTTTTGGGACGAGGATCTGCAATTCTTCGAGATGGCAAAGTTGACTAACACGTTCGAAGCTGCTGTCTATATACAGAGGTGGTCAAAAGTATTTACACAACGAGCTTTTTTTTCAATTGTCAACTAATTGAAAAAAAAGCTCGTTGTGTAAATACTTTTGACCACCTCTGTAATTCGAAAATTAGCTGTTAGCAAAAATGTGTTTCATGAAATGTTCTGAATTGAAAGGAATATATTTTCTTACCGTCTCTAGCACGAATTTCCAATCTTCTGAGCTTCTGCAAATGTCTGACGGCGGTCAATATCTGATCGAATGGCTTTTGAATCGGTGTAACTAGCATCGATTCCTGCTTGACTACCAAATGCTCTAGCCTTAGCATACCGGCCAAAGTCTGGCAGAGAATTTGAAAACAGTTCTCTGGAGTTTCACATCCATAGGTTCTGCAACATCTAGCCGTATCGAAGTGATCCAGGTCAATGGTCAAGCACTCTACTGTCTCGCGACAAATACAAAATTGAATCAGCTCAAGTCGGGAACTGTCTTTATCGAGGGTATACACGCGGTATTTAGCAGCACACTGATTTATAAAAAGCTGACGAAATCTGTGGCATACTTGTGCGAAAATAATGCGATCTTGAGTGGTCAAAAAGTCAAATATATGGTATAGACAGTCGTTGTAGAGCTCTTCTATATTTGCGAGACCCATTACGGAAACAATTGAAAAAACACTGAATACAAATATCCATTCTAATCAATCGCAAGCCCAAGACGCGTCGAAACTTTATGTTATGAGTAATATTGTTATTTTCCCTCAGATTAGATACGTTCTAGTCAGCAATTGGTCACACAACCAGTTTTACCGGGTATACACATACTGACCTATGCCAATGGGATGGATTGTTTCGCAAAAAAAGCTTCATCAGCTGATTCAAAGTATGAAGCTTTGTCTTGGAGTGGCGCCATCAGGCGGATAGATCGGTTAGCTAGAAAAAGCTAAAATTATCTAGCTAAATTCTATTCTATAATCATTTCTTTGTATATTATTCTTGATTTGGATTTTATCACGATCGTATGGTCTGGTACAGGAAATTTTAGAATTTATTTTCGACTGACATACACATAAAATGAATTTGACGAGGGGCTATCGTTTCGCAGACTTCAACGTTCGTTGATCCCCAGCTCCAGAGTGATTGGTTTGCTCTTGACTTTTGCGCTTCCTTCGTTTTTTTGCCTGAATATCCAAGTTGGTCGTTTTTGAACAGAAGCGAGTCGGTTGAATGCGTAAACAATTGGACTTAGCTGGTTGGATAGCAGAGATCTTCGGTTTGGATGGCAGTAAAAGTTCGCGGCCGGTGATGCGTTTCATGCCTACGTACTGACCGCAAATCTGCGGTAGAAAGATCTCCGATTCGTGGACATTACATTCCACGAGCACTACGCTGCCATTTGAGATGAGCTTGAGTGAAAACAGTGGACACCGGGAACCTTCCTCCGCAACTCTTCTAAATGGACTGCCATCGATGGACACCGCCCAGGGGGCCAGACCTGCCGTCGCCGTCGTTATCCGAGTCTGGATCTGTGGGCGCTGGCCGATCTGACCATTGTCTTGACCCTGGACAGGCTCTTCACAAAATTCGACTTTTGGATTCGACCGACGATCTCGTACGATGTTCCACAGCACAATGTCCTTGTTGAATATCTGGGGTACAAAAACCTCCGACTCGTGATGTGGGGCGTTCACGAGGACCAGATTTTGGTCCGAAATCAATCGAATTTGAAAACTGGTCATAGCTTATCAGAAATATAACACACACACATATCAATTTTGTATAGTTCACCTTTTATTTTGATAAGTTTCTCTGGGAAACAACTGTGGAATCGCTAAAGCCGAATATCAAAATCAATCACGAACTTGGCTGTTCTTGATAGTCGCATAATTTGAATTTAATAAGATATCTCATATCTCAAATGTGTCACCTCCGATAATATAAGATTTTGAAAAAAAGTGCAGTGCATTGTGGCCACGCAAAAACCATTATAAAATCCTTATAATTGAATTTCTTATAACATGCTGCGCTGGCTGAACCCTCACCTTTAGTAACCGTGGTGGCCATGCCTCCTCCTGCCCTCTCCCATTTTCTTTTACCGAGCTTTGGTCATAAAATACCAGCAGTGGAGGAGGTCCGGCTGGAACATTTAATAGTTGGGGCCATAAATTCGCAGACTGATACAATTAGGGGAAATGTTCGGGCTATTGGTTCCTGGAACATCGCTGATAGTTAGTTCGAAGTCTTTTTCTTTGTCTTCTATATTTTCATTGGTTACTTTCGTGAAAGTTAACGCAAATTGGTAGCATTAAATTCAGCTGGTTAAAGGAAGAACATTACCTTTAAGCCACGGATCTGAGATGGTATTTTCAATATATCTACTACTCACCACATCTGAAGGCTTATCAGTCGTGTTTTTCAGGCGCTCGTTAGCATAACATGTTCTTGATTTTTAGTTACCCCCAAGGATTGATGTAAGTTTGCGCATCACTGGTTTGTCATCGCTAGCCTCCTTGTCCAAAATTGTATGTAATTTAATCAGACGCAGGGCCAAGAAATGAAGTAGGACTAATGTGCGAAAAGATGACAGGCGATGTGTTTGTAGTCCCCGCCGCAGGGCAGGACCTCTGATATTGTATATGTTTTATCCTTCTTTTAGCCGTTTGTGTTGTCTTTGCTGCGCAAATGAGATGAGAACATTTGCATAAGTAAGGAAGTGTGAAAGTGACACTGGGCTGCCTCTGTTTTCTTGAAAGCCGCTTTTGCGCTTTTTGACAAATGACTTCAAGCCTTTTGGGCCATCCAAGGAGCCATGAAAAGGGTTCAAGTAATTTGTTGAGACTCCTGAATATTGAATGCGAATGTGAACCACGTGCTGGGCCGAATAAAAATGAAATATCTTTTTGGCGAAGCAATAAACGAGCTAAAAAGAAAATGCGTTAACCGCCATGTCACAAAATGCTTTATGTCCAAATATGCGTAACACCACCAGATGTACCATAAAAATTGCATAACTCATTTAATATCCGATAAATTGTTAAAATTAATGAAATTATAGCTAGTATACTTGTAAAATAACATATGTATGTTTTATAAATCAGAAAAACTTATCTATCTGACTTCTTTAACTGGATGCTGTACAGATGGTATGATGGTCATTTGCTTATAATCCGTATGAACGCACATCTGTCTTTCATGTACGCGATGAAAATCTTCCAAATATGAGCTCAGATTGGCTCATTCGTAGTGCCTGGGCCCGGTTCCATTTCGGTTTTATTGCACCAACTGGCGTGGATGGCCGCCCAAGAAAATGGCGACGTGGGAGGTGTGGGCTTAATCCGGAAACTTATTTATGTATGCCTTTCCGGTCGTTTTCTTTGCCCGACGCATTTCTCGCATGTGTAAGTTCGTTTATTGTCGCACAGACAATCGCACAAACAAGAGTGTTTGACTGGATGGCCGGAGGATTGGCGGAGTGAAAGTGTGGGGTTCTGGGTGGCTATGGGTGGCACACTTATGACACGCCCACGCACACTTTCACTTTACATAAGCTCTATGGCCGGAGGTCCTTAAAGGACCGAAGTCGACATGTATGTGTGTGCTGTGTTGACAACACTTGATAATTCCTTGCATACACGCACTTTGACTGCAAGACACTATTATCCAATGCCATCCCATACACATGTATCCACAGGATACTCCACTTCCATTGCTGTACGTACTCTGATGCCCCTGGGCATCTGGAGGCTTCCCGTCTGCGGCTTTGAATTATTTAAAATTGTTTTCTCACGCCCGCTCTTGCGGGTGGGTAGCTTTTCTATGTACATGTATTTATCGATGGAAATATACGAAATATAATATTTGTCCTGGTTCATAAAGTTTGATTTACAATACGACTTGTGGGCTGTCGTTTAGCTTTTAATCGTGCTTCGGTTTAAGTAAGTTAAATAATGGCGTCTAGGGTCGACCTTGATGGGAATTGCGATTCATATCTGTAGCATTAAGGATTAAAAAAAATAAAATATAATCAATTCGATGAAATGGGTGAAACACATAGATGGAAGTTTCCTCGATGTCACCATATACTCGTATGATGATTTCTATATATCTTAGAAATAAAATAGCATATTATCGTATATATAAATTGTATAGAGTTATTTCTTTAACTGAAATAAATCGCTGAAGGGGATTTTGTTTCACAAAATTCGTTTGACTCTGTAACTCTGAAGAAGTTGAGGGGAAATCCTTGCCTTGTGATGTTTTACAACAAGGACATGATATTGAATCGCCGATGGGTTTGGCTCACCTCTATTCTGTTCAGTGCTGCGACCGCGTGCTGTGTTAATTTAATTAACGAGCAACGCAAAGAAATTACTTGCTCCTCGGCGAAAAGTTTAACAGCTGCGGATGGCGGGGTCTTTGACGGAAAAGTTGAGGGAAAAGGAAAATGCCTGGCAGTCAGGCCATAGATCAAAGTACGCCCGCTGAGCCGGGCTTTTCCGCTCATTCTTCCCTGTATTTGTATGTGTATTTCCTATGCGTGTGTCCCGTCGGCAGGTGTGCGAGTGTATGTGTGCGTGTGTGTGTGCTGAGCCTCCTCGGTGTTATATAAAGTAGGTCAGTAGTAGTGCCGAGCCAATAAAAGTTAATGCTGCCAGGTGAGAGCTCGTGTGTGTCCTGGCCTGTTGATATTTTTTAATATTTATAGAATTTTAAAATGCCTGTTAAGTGTAGATATTAAACATTTAAATTCGAAAACCAGTTGTAACCATCTTTCAGCACGCTTTATTTCTCGTCTTTCAACACTGCACATTACAATGTAAGTTACACTGATTAATGAAATTAAAACGAGGTAGTATTTGATTTAGCGATTTCCCCACTCAACAATATACTATACTATTGTTGGTGATATTGAACCTTGGGAGTTAACACTGCTTAGCCTTATTTCAATAAATTTTAAATCGCTAAACATATTTGCAGATGATCTGGTTAGTTCATTTAATGACAATTACTATAAAAACAACAGGCATAATGCTCTTTCAAAGTTCTACAACCTGATGCGAAGCATGAAAAATTTGGAGTCCATCAAGATAACGTAGATAAATCCTCACCCGATCACCAAACTCTGACTAAAGTCCATTCACGGCTTACCAAAAATTAAGCAACTGCGTACATGCATTCTAAGTAAGTGTTATAATTCCAAAATATAAAATTCGATTGCTTAATTTTTTATATAGTGCAAGAAAACCTCGGAAAAATATGACTGCATTTTTATTATTTATTGCAAGAAATCGTAGAGGTGGGCCTTACTTAGCTTATCGACCTACTTTATTCTTAAATTAAAATGTGCCTTATCCGTCGAAAACAAAAATCGTAAGGGAAAATTGTTTATTTAAATATTGCCTCCCATTTGAATGAAAGCGCCTGCGGGGCTTGAAGCCGAAAAAAGTTAAAAGTAAAAGCATTTTTGGGGGAGGAGTGGCATTCCCAATTATGCGAAACTCCGAACTGTTAATGAAATGTGTCAGAAACAATTTGGCATAATTTTTCACTTAAATCTAAAAACAATTTATAATTAGAAAAGGCTCTTTAGAATGGAAAGAAAAAACGAAATGATGGCACCTGTTGTGCAAGCTCCGATGCCGCAGACTTTCCTCTCATTTTGCAGTGACAGTAAGCAGGACGCAGGATAGACAGGGGCAGACAGGAAAAAAAAGGCAACTGTCGGAGGAGAAAGTACGTCAAGTGTGGCGGAAGTGGGATGGGAGAAGAAGAGCAGGATGGCGAACCGGAAGCGGCCATTGTGTTATGGCGGTGAAAATGCGGGTGGCCACGGAAATTATTGTTTCTATTTTAGATTTCACTGACTGTTTCTCGGTTAAAGTATTCTATTTAAGCCAGACTCCAGCGCATCATGTTATTCTTTTGAAACAATATCGTTGAATTTAACTCCATTCTGTTAGTGTGTTTTTATTGATTCAGATTTGTGAGTGAAATACAACTTTAATAAATAAAAGCATATTCTCTTTAAAGCGAGCTGCAAGGCAAATGCGTTTAACATAATTAAATTGTTCTACAAGTGTAGAAAATTGATTGCCTTGTTCCTGCCGTTTGAGAACTTAAGAAAGTAATTGCATTGTTTGACAAAGGTCCAAACAAAACCGTGTGACCTTTTCACTGTTTACATCCTTAACTTCCAAACGCCTTTGGGCAGAAGTCTCAAAGTTTTTGGCAAAAACTTTTTTTTTTGTTGACACGAACTAGTCTGACATGGTGCACTGCTCTATCAGACTATTTCGTAATTGGATATTTCGAAACATTTTAAAATGCCGTGCGAATTTTCGATGACAAGATGCAGAACTTGGTGAAGTGTTTCAATTAAAACTGGCTCAGCTTGTTGACATTTATCGAACACAAAGCCATCAGTGTCGCATCCGGTTGTAACCAGGGGTTTTTGTCAAGCTAAACGCCCATCCACAACCTGTCTGCTCCTTGACATCCTGGGGCCTCCTCAACATGATGGTAGTTCTTAATGTCATTGTTGAAGGGCTCGTAGTTTGCTGGTAGCAGACATCTGAGTTATTTTCTAAGGAAGTGCACTTGCCAAAGGACATTTCGCAGCAATAACCAGAAACAGAGCTCTACAATCAATGAGTGACTTTCATCTACTGGCTTTGGAAGCGGATGGCTTACAAAATGAGGTTGAAATCGGTCTGAGTTATACCAAAAGTTGTCTTGTTACAAAAAACTTGCTCTCCCTTTTCATTATAAAAAAATCAATTTAACACACTTGTACACAACTAAATCTGAATTCATTTCAATGACTTTTATTTATCTCATTTGAATGATTTAATGAAACTCTCTAAAAAATAAATTAATTTTTATAAACTCTTTAGCGGCTTTACCTTGCTTTGCCATTTTTAATGTTAATTTTTTTGCGGATACTATAACTATTCTATTCAATCCATTTATGTAGAATGTTTTTTAACCATATTGCTAACCATTAAAAAAAAAAATGAATGCTTGTGTCTCATTAACTCAATGGCCTTGCATTTAACATCTGTTTCACAATTAATTGACCTATTTGAAGATGGCAAAAATGAAATGTGGGCGTGTTTTCAAATCAAGGTCTGAAATTAATGTGGTAGGCAATATACATAGAAATAACTGATTTGCTTCGGCGAATTTCCCGGGGACCTGAGATTTTGACACGCGTGCAAAGTGATTGCATTTTCTTGCCATCAAAATACACATAAATAATCCAATTAATTGACAACGGTGACACGAGGCAGCCTTTTGGGACCCCAAATAATTGGTTTACGGCTAAAGGACCTTCATTCGCTCAAAGTGGCGGTTTGTAGTTTCAGAAGCTGTTTCCCAGTTTCAGGTGTATTTGATGGACCCCCCAAGCCCTCTAGACCCGCACAAAATGGCTAATTGGTTGCGCAGAAAGGTACATAATTGGCAGGGCGGGTATCGGATGGGCCAATTGGACCCGGAGCGAACTGTTTAATTGAATCTGGCCAGAAGGGTTCTTCGAAATAAATAAAGCGTCGCCAGGGAACAGAATGTATAGAGTTTCTCACCCTTGGCTAAAAGGAGGTAGAGTTTCTGTAGTATAACCAACAATAAAAAATAAAGAATACAAAGCATCAACAGTTTACAAATGTGGCCAAAATGATAGTTTCAGTTATTATTCATTTATTTTTGTTCAGCAAAAAGTTATTTTAATAAATGCTTTATGGTAAATGCATACCTTGTAAGCTTGCATTAAAAAGCAAATATGACTGAAAAAATGGGACAAACTCTCGCCAGTATCGGTCCACATTTTTAACCATATTTTCCCTTTCACCATTTTAAATAATTAACCCAAATAAAGTTCACTTGTCGACTTCAACGTATGAATTGATGCCCAAAGTCAGCGAACCGATAATACGAGTTCATAATTCCTCGGAATGCATTTTGTAATTAAGTGCACAAATATTTATGCTTGGCTTGAAGGAAGATATTTTTTCGCATTAAATGCATAATTAGCGCTGCTCATTTGTATAATGTATTTTAAAAAACTTTCAACGTATGCCGTAAATAAATATCACACAATGCATTGACCTCCGCAGCCTCGATTAAAATAAATGCGCAACGGTCTTTTTGAGGGCGAGTCGTAAAAGTAGATACATTTGAATGCATTTTATTGGCCATGGCCAAGGCTTAAAGTGTTGACCAACCTTTCTGTGCTTTTTGCATCAATATATTAATATATTCCAGCACTTTTTGCCCGTCACTCTTATCGCAGTGTGTGAATGGAAAGCCCGCACTCGAAATGTAAGAATTCATTCAATTGCAATTGCAAATTTGTGTCACTGAACTGTGAAACAATAAAGATTATCCGGGCCGGAGATGGGAGTGCAATGTATGAACTGGTTTCGGTTACCAATTTAAATATCAGTTGGCCTGACTTGCGAGCCAAGAACAGCAGAAAATTTTCAGAAAGCAATGAACGTGGCTAAAAAGACTGAAAATAGAACAAATACATGCGTGTGTATTTAATGCCAGACCTAAATTAATCGCAAATGAAAATGCCACAAGCATCTGGTTTTGCCACAGCATCGGTTGACATTCATTGATTAGGAGTGAACTGGCTGATTGGAGAGTTCTTTGTGTTTTCTGGACCATTGTTTGCATTGCCCTGGGCTGAGAGACTGGATTGGCTTTCGAACCGAGCCGATTGGCCAAGTTGTGTCTGGAATTGCATATTTGCATGGCTCTCAACTACTTTGCAGATTTGCTCGCAATGTCTATATATGTGCTGGCATATTTAATTAGCGGCAGTCTCACAAAATTGACCGACATCTGACAAATTATGGCAATGTGTGGCGACGTCTGTCCTTTTGTCCATGTGTCTGTGCGACAGGACTATAGGATGACAGGAATCGGCCACTAATGCACTCGACCTAAATTATTAAACATTCATTGTCTCTTTACAGCGATGCCTCTACGGTGTTTGTGTGTTTTCAACGGGTTTTCAGTGCGTAAATAAAACAGAGGCTGTTCGGTGCTTAGTTTGCACATCGCCACTCGCATCACACACTGCGTATACGCAATTTGCATTGCATTCGAGAACGTCCCATGCACTTTCAACACCGCAACACACGCACAGCTACACACACACACTCAGAAACAAGTGCCAGCTGTTCTCTATTAAACGTCATTTCAAATTTGTATCTGGCTTAAAAATAGTAATTGCAAAACCTTGCCAATCACGGGTACCCAAGCCCTAAATTCTACAAATATTTTAGTATTTTCATTTTCTACTTGCTCATTTCATTTTATTTCAAGTAAATGAAATACCCGAAAATCCGACGTCCCTCCCCCAGCGCAACATTCGATTTTCCCAAGTGTCATTATTTAATTATACCTTAAGCCGCAACCCAGCTGACAAAATACCTGCGTCATGAAATTACGCTCAATTGCATTTCCTGAAAATAAACACCTGTCATTCAGGTGGGCGAATGGAAGTGTGAGGAAGTGCAGCCTATTTGCAAGAACGTTGTACAAATTATTTCCACAAGCGGAAAGCTTGTTGAGTTTAATCAAAAAGCGAACTTACTTGTTAAGTAAATACTTGTCCTTTCTGGTTTGTCAGTAAAATGTCTGCGTGTGTGTATGTGTTTAATTTATATATTTTCATCGGAATCGTTTAAAAGAGTACTATAAACTTGGCCAGAAAAAGAATCAGGCTTAAGGTTCCACAGTTCCACACCGAGCGCCAAAAACCGGTCCAATGTCGATTCCTCATATTTGATCATTTTGTCAGGAACATATATTTTTCTAAGGTTTTTCAGTTTCAAAAACGATTCACAGTTACCCAACCGAAGAATGTCCACCTTCTCTGTAAATATACTTAGGTTTCCCTTAGCATTAAAAATAATTTTTGTGTCTAAATTTGAGACACTGCATTGTTTTTCTAGCAAAGCTGCATAATCATCGGTAACTATTGAAGCCTTATTGAGTGTGCTTAATCGTTTAAGATTTGGGTGTTGTACAAAATGCCTAACGCTCTTAGGATCATAAAATCCGCACTCCAACCCTCGTAGTTCATTTAATTTCGAAATAATCTGTACCATTTCATCATCAATGTCGAAACCTAAACACAATTCCCTTAGTGTAGATTTTTCCTTTTCGTGTAAAGCTTTAAGGAGCTGAAAGATTGGAATGGACCGCGTATAAGTTGAGACTGCTCCAATTTCCTCGGAGTACATGCCCATATCTTCTTCTTCGTGCGATTCAATGTCGATTTCCATATCATTTTCATTTTTTTCAGGCAGCAGAATTTTCAATTTTTGTAGTCTATTTAAACGCGATAGTCTGACGTAATCATTATCCCTTGCATTATCATCCAGTATAAATTTGAAATTCTTTAAATTGGAGCAGTGGGGAACGATTTGAGCTAGCTTTCCATGGTCGGAAAAGTGACTTTGATTCACTTCCAAGGTACTTAATTTAGGGTTATAAAGGCAAAATTTCTCAAGGTCAGAAATTTCAATAGAAGCTGTTAGAATGAGCTTGGAGATATTTCGAAAGCCATGAAGGTTACGTATTTCACGACCTGCAATGTAAAAATATGTAATAGAAAAATATATGCGTGTAGACAAGGATTCCATTTACCTGGTATATTAAGAATTAACTCAATTGGTTTGCTGTTCGTTTGAATTGCAATATCTTTAAAATTTCATCAGCGAAACTCGAGTGCTCCTTGTAAAAGAATGCATCAAGATTATTCAGTTTAAGTCTTCGAAGACTGGGATTTGATACGACACTAGTTATGATGTTCACCAAATGTTTTCTTCCTTCCTCTGTTTCTGCATTTAGAGTTTTATACATCGCGTCAAGGCTTATGGTTATATTTCTGCGCGGAGCTACATACAACTTATGTATCGCCAAACGTGCGTAGAAATTTTTATCCCAGTCCCTAACGATTCGTGTAAATTTAAAGCTTGCGGTAGCGAAATTAAGGATATCAGCGTATTTGATGATGTCCTCAGTTTCATCGCCATGCTGTGTTTCACAGTTTTCCTTCAGAATGTCGAGTATGCGAAAGAAAGCAAAATGATTTATGTCTGTTATTTGGGTTTTCATTTTATGGCAGCAAACTGTATATATATCTCTACATATATATGTGTACATATATATTAAAGTACATATTAAAGTATATATATATAAAAGTAAAAATGTTCGCTAAGAAACGTCCGATACGGTCTCGATTTGAAGGTATACTGCTTTTTAGCTATGAGACGATTTTATTGTGACGGCAATAATACCTTACCAAAGACACTAGAATAACAAGATGCGTAACGGCCATACATTCGTTTGGCACTATGCAGCCACTTTTTTGGTGAAGGCCAAATTTGCTCTCTTTCCGCTCGCTCACGTTGAGAGCGTAAGAAATATAAAAATAGAATTTGCTTGCTTGTGTGAGTAAAAACAAGAGACGAGAACGCGTATATGTGTGCGTACTTGTTCTAGAAGACGATTTTTGGGCCGAAATCAATTCTGATCGAAGAAACGAATTTACATATTTGGAGTTGTGTCCAATTTCGTAGCAATATGATGAAATAAAATAAAAATTCCCTGACTATTATAATAATTATTATAATAATAATTAAAGCAAATACAAAGGAAATTATTATAACTACTGTAATTTGAAACATAAATTTTCCAAAAAGAAGACATAACATTGAGAAATAAATATTTCATAAAAATAATAATTATTTTTTAATTTCATAAAAAAATAATAATTTTATTAATAAATAATAAAAATAATAATTTTATTAATAAATAATAAAAATAATAATATTTTATAATAATATTTCATAAAAAATAATAATACGTAGTAGAAAATAAAAATTAATAAAATAAATAAAAATATGAAAACAGTTCGTTGCAAAAGTCATATCGTCAGGCACGAAGTGCGGACACAAGCACTCAACAATCATTGCCTTATTAATATTTCTCACGCCGCAAGCTGAATACCCTAATGACAAGTATTCTAATATAAAGTCATTTTCGAAATTTATTTTGTGATGTACATAGATTCGTCTATTACTATTTCTAAGCTTTATTTAAATAATAATAACGTTGAGGCAATGCAAAACAAGAATTTTTCGCATGGTGCCAATTGATAAAAAATAATATAGATTTAAAGTCAACGAACTTCTAAGGTGAAGGGCATATTTTGTCAAATTTACAATACATGAGCATACGTGTGCACGCATACAGTTGTATGCTATCACTGTATGCGTAGAAAAGAGCTGTTTGCTGTAGCGCTCTCCGCTCTTTCTCTCTCGAACAAAAACTCAAGAGAGCCTGGAGCCACCTCTAGAGCCACGGCCAAAAAATCGCGTGCCAAAAATTTGTATGGCCGTTACGCATCTTGTTATTCTAGTGTCTTTGACCTTACCCTATACTTTCGAGGTGGCTTAGGCTACCTAATGTTATTATAACTTTTGTCTAAATTTATTTCACTTATTTTGATTTGGTATATAATTTTAGTTGCGAAAGCTATAACTATGACTTATATTACTTTGAAGACTATTGCTAATGATCATACAACATACAGGGTGTTTACTTTTCGAGCATTGGTTATTACTTGTTACTTGTTATTGCAGCGTTAATAGAAAATTAAATAATCTTTATGGTACATGCATATGTATACATATATGTAAACAATGATAGTGATGGCAGCGTGATAGCACAAGTGGCAGCACTGCAGGAAACTATCGATAAGATCAGGAGAGCAGTTGGCTGGAATGATCGAAGAAGAAGTTGCAGATCGTGAAGATATAGGGAAGTCGTCGCCAAGAAGTCAAGTAGAAAAAGTAGCAAAAGAGAAGTTGAAAAGAACGCACATAAGTCAAGAGTTGTGGAAAAGCGAATAAGTCGGTCGGTTTTTAGCAACGATTAGTCAAGTCGGACAGTCGTTGGAAGTAGAAGTAGTGTTGCGTGAAGTTCAGTCGGTTAAATATTACACATTTGTAAATACTCTTAAACTTGACTTTGATATAATAAATAAATATATATATATATTAATATTACATATATGAGATAAGATATGATATGTATGTATGTATAAGCAAATTTTGTTTTAATGACTTCTTTTTCCTTAGTGCCGCCATACTTGTGTAACGAGAAGGTTGTTGTCCAGGAATAATTAAGGCATAAGCCGATAGTTTGTAAATAATTAAGCGGTATGATATCGATACATACAGAAGAGAAGAAAGAAGAGTTTGAAAAGAAGCGCACACGAAGTTTGTGAAAGCTATAGTTAATTTGGTGTAGTTTCACAATGTTACTCTCTTAGCCAACACACAATAAACACTCCACCACTCGAAAAGCCAGCCATCTTTGCATTTTACACTGGCTCTTAAGGTTGTAATTAATTGATCAGATAGTCTGATAAGCCAAGACAATTGGATGGGGTGTATGTATATAGTGCTCGTTATGTTAATGTGACAACGGACATCATTATTTAAAAGTTGAGGGCATCGCAGGGATTTATGATCTTCGCCACGCCCTGTGAATGAAAACTTAAAGCGCAGTTAAAGTTTGTTTAAAGTAGTTGCCGCGGCGAAGTGAAACTGGCAGCTGCACTTAATTTGCAGTCAGCTCATTTGTTTTGCCAACCACCTACCCACCCATCCACCCCAAAAACCTCATGAAGCTGGCATTTTTCTCTGCCTGTCCCCCCTTTTTATATCCCAGTTATCTCGTACTCCTTACGTCTCTATCCCATGGTATGCGGTTAAAAAAGGAAAGAAACTTTAGAAGCTGTTACTTCTGGTTCGTCCTTCCACCGCTCGGAAAATCCGCCCCGTAGCGTTGTTGTTGCGGGTGCGTGTAATCTACTCAAAGCAAATAAATTTTTAATGCTGACTAATGTAGAAAATGTGAGCAGAAATTTACCTGGAAAACTATAAGAGACCGTGGCATCAACTTCCGCATTTTTACTCCATCCTTATCCTTCCAGCTTCAAGACTTTGGTTCTTGGACCACCGTAATTTGCAACGCAGGATATTACAAATTGAAAAAGAAGCCCGGCTGGCTGCATATTTACTTAGGGCAGCGAAATCATTTTTTAAAAGGCATGAGAAATTGACCCAATTGCGAATGTAAGAACTTGACAACATTTTGAGGCATCGATGGCTCATGCAATTATGAAAGGAAACAAAACAGCGCAACAAATTGGCAAAAATGGTGAGTCATTAAAACAAACATCACAGAAAAGCTTCGCACCAAAAAACTTCAAGACATTTTAAATGTGAAAATAACTGAGACAATGGCTTGGTGAGAGGGAGGTTGCAGATGAAAATTGCAAGGCAGCAGCAGTCGCAGCAACAAATTGGCAAAATTCATAACGAGAAAAAGAGAAGCATGGACGTAGAAAATGGAAAAACTCAGGATCCCAGCCATTATTGTTAGTAAAAACTGTGCAATAAAACATCATCATATGTTATCATACGAGTATTTCGAAAAGGAAGTTACTATATTTGTTATGTTAATTCTAAGTTGATTTTTCTATATTATAATTTATGATTATATAAAATGAAAAAGGTAGTAATAGGTTGTCAAGTTTATTACTCCATTGAAATAAGACTACGCCCATGACCAAAAATGACCGGAGCTGCTCCGGCGAATAACTCGGAACAGTCGCAAGTGACAACGAGCTGAGGACGCCCAAAGGATGCCGGTGCTGCTCCGTTTGCAGTTGTTTCTGTTTGCAGTTGTTTTAGTTGGTAATGAAGGCGACTGATGACCAGGGGCGGTGGGGACCGGTTTCCGGAAGCTGGCCAAACATTAACCAGCATCAGCGAAAAACTTGCAACTTGCAGACGCATGCAACTGAATCAAGTTCTGCAGCATAGAGGGGCAGCCTTGCATTGTTTTCAAAATGCTTCGAGTAACTTTTGCAACCAAAGCCAAGGCAAAAGCAAAAGTTAAGCGCCCAACAAAATGGAATTTACATTGCCTTTCACAACTTGCCCGCCAATGTCTTTGTAGCCATTGTGTGTTGTTGCATATTTGCGTTGGTTTTTAATAAACTTAATAACTTTGCAATTTGTTGCTGCAATCAGAGCGCGCAGCCAGCTGTTCCCGTCATGCAAATGGCCAAATGGCACGGACACTTTTGGTGCGGACACTTCAAAATTGCTAGAGCCACCCATGGCGTATACTTAATTTTCAGGCACATTCTGCTGGCGGCATGTGCCAATTAATAAAGTAAATTCCCAAACAAAGCTAAAAACTCATAAATTCAAAGATGGTGTTGTTTCCAAATACTTTCAACTCACTTAAACGGTTCTGGTTGTATCGAAAATTAACTCTGCCACAGCTTGGGACATTGGGCTCTTTAAAAACGCATGTCCAGTCCCATATCAACCGCTGAATGCTGAATTGATCCCTCAGAATGGTCCTGGCATCACAGGAGCACGAAGCAGATGTCGCTGGGGCGGGTCATCGAATAAACAAACATCTGTGGCAAGTGAGGTTAGGACACAAATTGAATTTGCGCCCTAAAAGAGCATAACAAATAGACGACGCGCATACGCCGTGTGGTACGGAAAGCCACAAAACCCACATGCATGTCGCCGGATAACCAAGACACCGGACAACGCAAAAACTCACTCACTCGCCCACACATCAAATCCCTCACCCGCAGTGATGGGAACCGATCAGTCACTTGGTTGTACCCTATTGCAAAAATCACCAACTAATCTAATGCTTTCAAATCATTGGATCAAATGGATCAATATATGTAAAATATATCTAAAATATCAATTTTTAAATTTGGTTCACACTTTGTATTTTAGTAATAAAGTCCCTAAAATATGGTACAGCCTTGACCTAACTCAGCCATATGAAAGTACCTTTTTGGTTACAACTCACCTGTCAGCCACATTCAGTGAGCCATTACGCTTAGATACGTTTGGCATGCGTAGCGAGTGACAGGGAATGGCCGAAACAGGTCCACAACATGGTCGCAGCTGCTCCTACACCCAAATTCCAACTACAAGGCTCACCCACATGGCTACATCACCATCACCATCATCATCATCGCTATAGCAATGGCGTCTGGATAATGGCTGCCCCGGAGGTGACAGTTAACAGTTGCCGAACTGGCTACCCTGTACCACCAGGTAAATAAATCAAACAAAAATGGCGACTTTCGTCTACGTGATGAACTAGCCAGGGAAAATGTACTGTGGACGACAAAAGTCAGGGAGGCTCAATAGCTTGACTGATTATGGGGCTAGTGTATATGGACCCACCAACTTGGATTTGTATTTGGGCGACCGAAACTGTCGCTGAAATGTGCGTGACACAAATTGGAGGCCAGACATAGAAACAGAACCAGGACCTCTGACACGCAGTCAGTGTGCTGACAAATGCTTCCTGTAAGATGTCTGTCCACGTCCATCATTGGAACTCAACGGAGGAGGTCAAACAGCTGGCCAACAGCAACAGTTAAGTCGATTTTGACACATGGAACTCATGGCAGTTCGTTTGGCAGAAATCAATAATGTCTAGTGAAGAGTCCTTAGAAGAGGCAGGAAATGCAATCGAAGTACTGATGTGGTGCGACTGCAAAGGGAATAATTTATCATGGCAGAAAAGTTGTACAAATAGTGGAATGTGCCATGCATTCACAGAAAACATAGTTACTTACTAAAGCTCGAATATCGCTAGATCGAACCCTTATTGGCAGAATTATGAATATTATTCTATTAACCAGATAAATTCAATAATAACTGCATGTTGGAAAATGTAGTTTTTATTTTCTTAATTATTTCGACAATTACTAGCACCTATTGATATATATACTTAAAATATTTAAGTGTTATTGATTTTATATTTTCCCTTTTCCTTTGATATTTTCCTTCGAAAAAAGCTTTTCTTTTAAAGTGCGTAACTGTATATCGTAAAATAGAATAGCACGCTGCATTTTTTAAAGAATGTGTATTATATATGGCTATGCTCCGGTTTATGTGACCTCACCTGACCCACTGAAACTTGTGACCCCAAACGGTGGCCACCGACTGCGAAAACTGTGACTCCATCTGCGGGTGTGGACGCCACACAATTGAATATATTATGGAATATATATTGCGGCATATATTAGACTACCAATGGATTGCGGTCCGTGGTCCATGCAGCATTGTCCATTCTGCGTGGTGGACACAACGGTGCTGTTTGCTTTATGGTGATTACTCAATTTGAATTAATTTGCGGCTGTCATGCCAACCTTAAATTAGTTTGCAGCAATTTGCATAAACACAAGTGGAAACTTTGCGGGAGTCTCAGCGTTTGACGTGATTTTGATTGGCTTGCCGCTCAGCGGGCGAAATGTAAGGCTGGTTATTAGACGCAGAGAAATCTTCATACCCCGCACTTTTAATACCAGTTTCTAATTAAATTTAATTTTTTCCTGTAAGCCATGGTGGGCATTCCTTCTTTGTATTTTTTACGAGGCACTCAATTTGACTTGAAAGTAACGTCGGAAAGTGAACAGCAGCTGTCCGAGCCTGAAAGCCGTTGAGGTTTTGTGGCTTTTTGGCCAAGAGCAAGGCAAGAGCACAACAGCTGGACACAAAAAAAAAAAGAAGGAAAAATAAATGTTTTGCCACTCTGCTTTTCTCGACTAATTCGGTTTTTGTTTATCTCCACACTCTCGTCTGGCACATGGAGAGATTTTCTCCTTTATTTTTTCGGTTTTCCCGGGGGCCATCTGCATTGCCTTTGTGTGACAGGCTGGTCAAGAGCGAGCTAGCTGCAATTTGGCCGCTTTAAGGATACCCGCTGCAGATGCGCCCTAATGCCATTTGAGAATGAAGGATTAACAGCAGCAAGGACTTCTCTTCAGCCACCGCACCGCAATGAGTTGGCATTCTGATGGCTGCAGATGCTTTTGCTCCTTAAATGTACCATATGAGTGCCTCTATTTTATACGTTTAATAATAACTCTAAGCCAAAGTGAAGGGAGTTAAACACTCGGTCGATTGGAAAATTCGCTTATACCTTAGCAAAAAAAGTATTTCTAAAATCAAAACCTTACACCTCTAGAGGGATTTTAAATTTAAAACCGAATTTGATTTAAGCTCCACCCTTAAATGAAACCTTAGCCATCTCTACAATTTCAGCATTGATCAGTGAAGCTTAACACATCCCTCTTCGGAAATAATTATTTAATAAGCTGACAGCTGATTAAAACGCCACTAGCTGTTAAGGCGATGCAAATGCGATGAGGGCAGGACATTACATAGCGGAAATGGACGTATGGAGGAATGGGGGAATGTCCTGCAGGCTTCTGTCTGTGGTCTAAGCTGCTCTCTCTGGCACACTCACATATATATATATCAATACTACTATCGCTTATGTGTGTGTGTGTGGCTACTTGCTGCGTTGCAAAATGCCATGTTAATGACGCTAATTGTATTACAATTTGCTTGAATGCCTGAGTGCTGGCAATGGCAAATTAGAAACCGCTTAGTTTGGGTATATTCCATGGCCAACTGCTCCTACAGGAGGCACTCCTTTTGAGATCCGGTGCATTGGCAATTGTTGTCTCCCCCCCTTCCTCATAGCTCCGCCTTTGTCCCATGCAATCCTAATCATGCAATCACGAAATGCAACGGACTGCGTGGACGATGATCTCGAGGGAGTATTTTGTATAGTGGGCCGGCTTCTCATCCCATAAGAATGCAGAATATGCACGGAATTTACTGGGGAATGGGCGGCAGCTGAACGTGGACTTGCACAATTGAAAAGCTTTAACTTGTTCAGATTGCTCTAAAGGTAATTAAGCTATTGAGTTAATAGAACAGATAAAGGAATTACTATTGGCACATTGAAAAAGGAATAGGAATGAGAAGGATTTATCACTTATATATTAATGACATTGGTAGAACAGAAATTTCATGGAATAGCCATATTTTTTTCCATATTCGTTTCAAGTATTTAACTTATTTATCAGAAAGCCAGCTTAAAGCCTACAAACTGGCAGTTTCAGAGACAACAGTAACGTGACAAATTCACGGCAATTGTCCTCCATCTCTGGTATCTGTGCAGTTCCCAAAAACGTGGACCCCAACCCCAAAAGTGATCCAATGAACCCGGGAAAACCACTGTCATAGTTTATCACATTCTGTGCAGTGGGAGGAATTTTTTATTCCACCGCTTGCTTGGCTACTTGTGCGTTTTCTTCGTCCCACAAAAAAAGAAAGTGTGCCAGGGAATATGTGCACCATCTCATATCCTCCCCTCCTCCAGCGATTGTGATATACGCTTTGCCATCCCAACGAACTGTCATATTTTGCGACAATGTGCGTTGGAGAATAAGCTGGGCAAGATTGGGTGGCTGGGGAAAAGTGGAAGTGGATGCCAAAGAGGCTGCGGCACTCGGAAAGTGCCAGCTCACTTGGATCGTCTGGATTAGCTGGATGTTGTGGTGGCAGCCGGCATGGGAGGCAGAAAAAAGCGAAGGCCAAAAGTGTGGGCCAAGATAGAAATGAAAGGAAAGCAAAATGAAATTCAAGTGTTGCAGTTGCCTCGGGCAACAACACTGCAATTGTCCAAGAAAATATTTATCAAGCTGGAAATTGATTAAAAAATGTTGCCTGCATTGAAAAAAAGCAAAAGAGCAGAAGTTTGAAAAAAAAAACATATATATTGAATCAAATTGCCGACTTGCAAAAAGAAAAGGCAAACATAAAGTGTGCAGCTGGCAAAGAAATATTTGGCCTCACAAAAAGCTGCAGAATGTGGAGTAGAAAATGTATATTAAACTTTGATAACTGCAGGTGAAAAGGTGTAAATTAATTTTTAATTGATGCAAACAGTAATAAATATAACATTAAATGCTTGGAGTTTCTACATTTTAAAGGAATTTATATGCCTGGCCGAGTTTCTTATAATTTAAAATGCATTTAAGTTTCCAGCTTAAATATTCGACCATTCACCAAAAAGATAACCCATTTATTCTATCCTGTGTGTTGAAGTTGTATTTTACACCTTGCCTGTAAGCTGACAAAATAATTATAACAAACTGCTTGAGGCGCTTGGCTAAATTAATTATTTATAATTTGGCTGGGTACCGAAAACGAGCAAAGTTTTTGACCACAGGGCATAATATGGTCATGTGTGCGCCGACACATTTATCATAACTTGGATAAATCGAAATGAAAAATGTGAAAGCCGATGTTGTGATAAGCCTATAACTAGAAAACTTATATTATCCAATTTAGCTTGTATGCAATGTATATCAAATACTTACACTGTGTCCACTAGCAAAACTAATTGAAGTAGTTTGATATTGATATTTGCCGAACATAAACTCTTGACACTTCGACATCGATGTTAACCAAAGCAGTGATGTGTGACCTAAGTTCAACTTCTGATGGAACTAACGTTGGTATACCTATCATACATTTCGTTGAATAATTGTGTAACAATTTGAGTATCCCAAATACATCATTAAGGTTTTAACCAATAAAATTATAATTAAAAATGATAAAATGATTACACAGTGATTAGTTTGGCCCAACAGCCATGGTATACATAAATTTCATAAAATTGAACCAAATAAATTGGCAAGCAATTGGTAAATCCATTATATTTAAGGTCGTTGATTATTCAATGCATTTTTTTAACAATTTTTAAAATGTAAAAGGATAATTCACGATTAACTACAACCCAAATAAATTGTTTAGCCATTACGAAATGTGTCATATGCATTTGCTCAATAAACGTTCCATAATCAATTGCCAAAAAATAATGTTATTGGATATTGAAATTTTATTTAGAATTTATGGGGCCATTGGGCGTTAACAGTCAATTGTTTCCAAGCCAAGACACGCCCAGCTGGATATAAAATTGCACATTAGCACGCATAAATAAATGTGCTGGCTGTTTAAAATTTTAGCACAACATTTTGCCATTCGACTGGCTGCTGCTCGCATGTTTTTATCATTCGAATTTGGGATCATTTGCATGACTTTTATTGCGCTCGTAATTTCAGAAAAAGAATCAACCAGCACGACCATAACTGCCAGTGAATTCTGTTGGCTGCATTAATGGTGAATTATAGCCCCGAATGCCGAAGAACTTTTCGAATTCATTACATTTTAATTAGTTTACTTTCATGATGGCACTCCAGTCCCATCCTTTGTTCTTCCATTTTTTTCTATTTGAATCCCAGCCCGTATATACCTGTGGGGAAAGGAGTAGAATGAACTATGCTTTCAATTGTTTACGACGACTTTTATCCGAGCTCTACCAAACCCAAACGCCACCTACCGCCCACCGAGGTTCGCCACTAAAGTTCGTCCTGGGAACAGGACGTTGTTTTAGGTCGCTTGATTTGCTTGGGGTTGCTCGACCCTCCCATTTGCATAGGCAAGCATTTCCCGTCTGGGGATTCTGCACTTAGTTAGCATATTCGGAAATGGTCCCTACCTTCGATAAAGTCCACGATTTCTCCTATCTATTTTATGGTAATTCCGATATTGTCTTCCGGCTCAGGCCAGACAAGTACTGATTTCAAAAATAGTTCCTAGGGCGGAAGAATATTAAAATGTTCGCATCGAGTGCAGCTCTCCATGTTTAATTCATGGGGCATTAAAAGGAGAAGGTGTTGTCTGGGGCATTAACTTCTTTGCACAACTGGGTAATACTATTATTGAATATGTTTTAAAATACAATTTAAAGCATGTAGTTCAATCTCTGAAACAAGTAATAGTTGAAACTGACATAATTTTCATAAGCCAAAATTGTGACCTACATTCATACATATGTATGAAAAACCAAAGTGCGTATGTTGTGACCCCTAATTTCCATTTAAAACCTTTTTGGCCGCACTGCTTCCAGTCTTAAGTTATCGTTAAAGCCTAAAAGATCTTTTCCGAACCGCAGGCAGAGAGTTTTATTTTCGGCTAATCCAGCTCTAATTCCATTGCAAAGGTCTAACCAATTAAGATGAGTTCCATTTCGGCTTTCGCAAAAGGAAAAATGATATCCGACTTAACCCGAAAAGTCCATTAAAACACATGAAAATACATTTTCGGGCCAGTGTCCTAATGGCCAACGTGCCAAAAACACACACACGCACACCTGGAGATGCAAAAATGTTTGGGCGAGGCAAGGAAAAATGGTAAAATGGAAAAGGTGAGCCAAAGCTCCTCAATTTACACTCGTTCACAGACACACACGCAATAGGCAGAGGTCCGACACGGGAAAAAAAAACAATCACACGTGCGAAAATGTAACAATTTACAAAAGGATATGCCGAAAGGGACACTGCTACACACACACACACACACACACACACACTAGTGCCTAAGGATTCGCAAATGGAGGTGGCCGTAAGTCTGTGATTTGATCGAGGAAAACGTTAGAAAGTCACGTCGCACGCAAATTAGTAACTCAAGAAGGTCCTACCATGTCCTGTCGCCTGCTGACCCAATTTCCAACTCCTGCAAAGCAATCTAAAGTGTGAAATTTGAGAAATCTTTCTCGGCTTTCGCCACACTTGTCGTGTAAATTATCGCTGTAGTGAGTTTGTCACGGTTTCCAAACGCCCAAAGTCGTGACTCCATTCACATCCCTAATGCAGATGCGTTGCCCTGCTGAATCTCATTCGCCTGCTTTTTATTTTTGTTTCTATTTTACTTCTGTATGTAAATGTTTGAACTGTCTGCACGAGTGCCACGACGATGAACAACTACAGAAACAACAGTGGAAATTGCAAAAGGGGTCAGCAGTTCACACACAAGCATAATACACCCGAGCCCAACCAGCGTACACCCATACGTATACGCAATATGCCTGCATTAATATGCAAATATTTGAGAGAGCACAATTTTGACTTGGCTGAAAACCCGCCTGCATCTGTTCCCCTTTCTTCCCTTCGGTTCGGTTATTTAAAGGGTTTCCCCTTTGGTTTGCACAGGGATTTCCCCCATTTAGCCTTTTGTTTTGCTGGGACGAATCTTTTCTGATTAGCCAAATTCAAATTTGCATTCACTTAATTTAGATTGCTCGAGTGGAGCTGGGTAAAGTTTCTGAAATGGTTTAGGCATTGATTTGTTGTTTTTTAGATTAAGTGAATCTAATAATAATCCAAAGGCTCAGGTCATGAAAGTAATATTATATAATTGGATAAGCGATAAACTCTTCTGATTTACAAAGCACACTTATTTCAACCAAAATCTTTTGGTTTATAAAAGAAGAAATAGTAGAATGTTAACTATTCGGACTTAAGTACTAAAAAATATAAAAAAAATTGCATAAAGGATTCTCAAGTAAATATAAAATAATTGTAATTTTTGTGCCAAGTATATCTATACAGTATATTTACAAATGATACTGTGTAAAACAGTCTCATTATACCCGTTACTCTTACTAGATTCGTTGTTAAGTATGTAACAGGTAAAAGGAAGCGGCTTTACGAGCGGCTTTGTTGAATGTAGTTAGCTGAGTACCTGGCATCTGATGGTGAATGAGATCGAAAAAAGCGTTCTCTCTTGCTTTAAATATTTTTTGAAGATTATTTTAAATGACTGGCACATTGCATATTTACAGAAAAGAAGACAACCATGGCTCGCTTTTTATATTGTTACAAGCATTTGCGAAAATCCGCAACACCCCGGTAATTTACGACTTCCCATTGAACTGTGCGAATTTTCCATTACTTAGCACTTTAGGGTGACCCCATTTTGGAGACTCCACCAGGCAGCTGGGGACATACAGGGAAAAGGTGTTGCTAATCAAGCAACAAAGTTTGTCCCGGGGACAAAGTAAGCCGGTGGCAAAAAGGAGCCGGTGGCAATTGAGTCGAGTGTGCATTAGAGGACGTGGATTTAATGCACTCAGGCGGACCGTGTTCGACTCCTGGCCAAGGTTCTATGCAGCCCAACGAAACCCAGCCAGGTCAGGTCAGGTGGCAGCAACAAAAGCTGGCAGAACCCCAAAGGCACGTCTGGCGGTCTGTTTGAAGCGTGAAATCGATCAGCCCCCATGCCAAGAGTCCCAAGCCACCTCCATCTCCGCCCATCGAGCGCCTTGTTTTGGCAGCATCCGTGTCAGTGGCAATTGAATTTGCCTTCCCACCCACCGTATAACCTTCCCGCCCCCCAAAGAGAAGGGGGTTGCGATTTTGATGGCGCTTAAGTCGCAAGTCGCTGCGCTCCACTTTGCTGCTAACTGCACATTAAACGGCTCGATGGCAAAAGCTCCACTCAGGCGAAAGCTCCTCGAGCTCACTCACACTGTAATCAATGGGCACCACCACCATGACTACCCCTTGATTTTCCCGTTATACCCGGCTTTCCCTCGTAGAGCAGCTTTGTGTTTGCTCTTTATTTTCTTGCTGCACTGTTTTCTTCATTTGTTTCCGTTTGTTGTCCGTTTCTTTGTTGTCTTCTACATTGCCAAATGTAATTATCATGGGAAATAATTTTGGTTTCTTTTTTCCTGCCTCACTTTCTTTTGTTCCGTTCAATTGATTGTAGTTTTCTTGTTCGGCATCAAATTAGATAAGCCATTGTTTTCGATGAAAGGGAAAATAGGGAAATTAAAAAGATTGAATAATGTTTTTACAATATATGGCCAAATAATCAGAGACAGTTTTGGGAGTAAACAAAAAATTTGATAACCGAAAAGAAGTAAGTCTTCCGCCACTCAATATTTAACACAATGAATTAGCATTAATATTATTATTAGTTGCTCTAGTCATAAATGTACATCGAATGTGTCACCATGTCTCCTTATTCAGTTCTGAAAAAATATCAAAGTGGGCAGAGTTTATCTAAAGAAAGAAGTGGGCATCACTTATGGTTGAGCAGAGCAGTAAACAACTTGTCTGTGGCCTTGCAAGAAGTACCAAATATGGCCCACAAGGAAAAACTCACATATATCTTGCTTAGCGCAATACTCTGTTTTCTATGTGCCCCCTCAAAGATTTACATTCGCACACTTGTCGCTCATAACTTTATGGAAATGCAATTTGCGTGGCAAGGTGCAAAAAAGTGGCCAACAAAAACCAGTAACAGAAAATACTTCTTTTCCCTCTTAGACACTTTTCTTCTGACTCGTTTTTTCAGTCTTCCATTTTGTGTGTTTTTGTTATTTTTTTTTTGTTCGTTTTTTGGCTGGGTCAAATGCAATTTGAACGGTGAAATTTTGTGCGAGCTAAAAAGAAAATGCCTTGGAATGTGCTGAAAAGGAGGCGACGAACGGCAAAAGAAGAACGGAACCGCATTTGAGCCCTTTTTATCGAGCAGAAAGTGGAACAGGCACAAAACGAGCGAGCGAGATGGCATGGATTGTGGAAGAGGGATGGGTAGGCAGTGCGCAGAGCTGGGGAAAATTTATATAGCCAGGGAGATAGTTCGAATGAAGATGGTAGTGGCTGCAGTTTTCGGCTGTCGTTGCTGTTGTACAAAGTGGAAAATGTGGTTAAAAACCGCAATACGAAATAAATTACTTTTTCTGCTTTGAGCTGCAGTCCGAGACTCTCTGCCTTCGGCCTTGTCGTCCTCTTCGTCCTTTCGGCCTTGTCGTCCCGATCCTGTTCCTGGGCCACTTGCCTGCGACTTGCTCTCTCCACTGCAGCTTGAAATTGAAAGCTTCCGTTCGGGCCAGGCCCAATGGAAAGGCCATTTAGCCACCCACCCAGAACGCTCACACCCCCCATGCGCTGTACATTAGGCCGCAGTTCGCCATTGCTCGCTTCCGTTTTCCGCCAGACGCGCACCCATTGTCCCGCTATCTCCATTCTGCAGCACCCCCTGGTAAGCCCAGCCCCCAGCGCCGCCATTTGACGACCAAAAATTTGGTCAACTTAAAGCCAGCTTAAAGGCAACTAGTTCCCCTGCCTATTTGCCAGATGACTAATTTGAATTATGGCCATCAAAGAGTGATTAAACTTGTTTGCTTTGCTGGCTGAATGCCCAAAGTCTGGCCCAAGTCGTTTTCTTGGCAGACACATATGCTATACTTGCTGAAAAGTGGCAAGGTTATTTGGCTATCGCAACCTTTTGTCTGGCTATGGAAGTTTTCTTGGGTTGGGGTGAAAGTTTACATGTAGCCAAGTTGGCATGTCATTAAGGAACTAAAATTCCTCAGGACATTTACTTGGCGCTTTAAAGGACTCCTGAAAGGCAGCTTATGCTTGAAGTAAATAATGTGTTAGGCGTCCATATATTAATTAAGATAATTTCCATCAAAGGAAGAAATAAAAAGAAACGTCTTACAAATCATCGAAACTTAGCCACTTTCATTAAAATCCTTTGGAGCAAAGCGCCAATTGAAACTCTTTCATTCACCTTAAGCTATTGTTTAAAAAAACAATTTAATGTTAGATGAAAATAGTTTTCGAACACATTTCAAAAGGCAACAATGGTGTTTGTGTAAGTCTAAAGAAAAGTCGCATTACGGCAAAAGAGCGCTAAGTGGCCAACTACAAACAATTACAATTACAGTGCCCCGCCGACGACCTTTCGACCCTCTGACTCGAAGCCCAACTATGTTGAGTCGACAGTTTTCTATGACAATTGTTGGCTGGTCAGCCATTGTTGGGCGAAATGCTGGAAAGGAGCAGCCGGTGGAGTTGGAGAAGGAGTAGGGTCGGGATCAGAAAGCCGGAGAATGGGGCGCCAAGTTGCGTCAGTTGCCATTTATTTGCCGTTTGCATTCAACGAGTCTGATGAATGGCCATTTGAAGTAAGCGCAGCGCTCGCCGAGATTACCTTAAGTATGCGGCAATTGCACAAGCAGCTTAAGGACAACTGGAGGCGATGTAAAAAGGATGCGGATGCGGAGGCGGAGCAGGAGTGGCAGTGGAAGTGGAAGTCGCATTGCCATTGCTGATGGTGATAAAATAAAACACGCCGCACGCACCCCACGCCCATAATTTATGCAGTTGGTCGAGCTGAATTTATGGCCTACAAACAAAAGACAGCTGCCCAGCTGCCCAGGAAAAGCTAAGAAAACTATGCAGACCAGATCCTTCCCATCCCAGCAGGCTACTAAATAAACGCCAATTGATGATGCGTGAAAAAGCCAAGTTGACAATTTTAAACTGTATCGAAAGCGGAGCAATGGGGAAAGGAGCCGTTGTGCCGTTCGGCTAGGAAACTAAGACAAAAGTTATCAATATAGGGTTTTTCCCACTTTTCGCCATTCGCATTTATCATCATCGAAAATTTGCTAAGCAGACAGATGGGCAGAAGGAGAAGCAAAGGAGAGAACCGAAGTATGGGGTCGTTTAAGCCCTCGGGCCTCCATTTGTTTCCATTTTGTGCCAGCGTCAGCAGGTCGAACGCTCTGGAACAATGGAGACACAGATTCCGAATTCGAATCGGGATCGGCAGGCAAAGTTGTGAAAGTAGGCAGCGGAAGTGCAAGTGCCGTTGCATTGACATTTCCGCTTCGCAGCGCTTTTTGGCCACACTGCATCGGCGTGGTGGTGACGATGGCAGTGGGAATGGGATATGGGAAATGGGTATCAGAATGTGATGAAGCGTAGGCAACTTGCGAAAAACTTTTGCTCCGCTCGGCACTTTTCTCGCAGCCGAGCCTCAGGAAAAAATCGCAAAAAAAATAACAACTTTCGGAGTCTTAACGTATTAATGCCGGCTCATTTGATAAGGGGCTTCCGGTGAATTACATATGGAAAGCTTTTGAGAAACGGAAATTAAACCTGCATATTTTTTACTGATTCTTTGTTGTGTTAAGTTTTACAACAATTTTATGGGCTTAAAATTACGAGTTTCTTGAAAAACTAAAATGTTCCTAGTCCTATTTAGTAAATGTAATTTAAAATGTATTTAACAGTAAAAATTTGCATCATTCTTTAGTTTTAATCACGTTCAGAGGTGTTATTATTTGATAATAAATATACATTAAAAATTTGTTTCAAAGTCGAAATGCTGTTGGCCATTTCGGAATCTGTTGCCCATTTCCTAATGGCATTAAACATGCAAACAAGCAATTAAAAGCATTAAATGCTTCCTTTGAAGGATATTTAAATTTCCCTGCTCCAATTTGTCGCTTTGACTTGATCTTTCATTAACTAAGACGAGATACAGGTGAATACAATTTTCATGCAATTTGTGCTTTCCTCGTTGGAACTATTACTACACAAAATTGCCTTAAAATGGCAGAAAAGCTTAAAAAAGCAACAAACCAAAAGTTTCCTTCACTGACGGACGGCAGAAGCCAACATCAAATGAATTTTCATTGTTTGACTTTATAGAGATGGAGGCGGCGTTTGTGCAACTACTTACAGCTGGCAATGATTGTTGTTCGAGCTGAGCAATGAGAATGAGACTGGGGATTATAGAGTTATTCTACAGGACAATGACAAGGATGGGCGGGCATTATCTGGCGCGTTTCTGTCCCCAGACATTTGAGTCGGTATTTGTGCCGCAGCTGCATCTGCATCTTCAGCAGTCCGATGGCTTCAGCTTGCCCCAGCTGAATCCGCACTGAATCCGAATCGGGACCAGAATCTGGATCTAAATGGTCCAGTGCTGTTGGTTCTGCTCTTGACCAGCAGCTCGGTTGGCCGGTTGTTTGTGAGTTTTCGCATCACGTGGCACTGACAAAACAATGGGGCCAACGACAGCAGCCAAGTAGCCAAATGGCAGCTGTCTGCAGACCCACACTTTCATTGTCGTCCTCCTCGCAGAAAACCCCATAACTGCCCCATTCTCATTCATTTCGTCAGTAATTTTAGCTTTTCACTTGGCGACAGGGTTTTTCTTTTTTTTGTTTAGTTGCTGTATTGCTGTTTGTCTGCGCTCGCGTTCCTTAATTAAAAAGTCATCATAATTTTCGTGCTGCAGCTGCTGACGTCGACTTTGTTGTAATTTTCTAAAGCTAATAAAATTGCTTTGTAGCTGAAGTGGAAATAAAGCATTTTAAGTGCTTGGGCGCTTATCGCCGACGAAGCAGTTTCCAAAATTGAACCCAATGCACTTAGGCACACACCCAGCCAGCACCGAGCGAAAGTTAAAAAGGACTTGTTGAAAATTTTATGACATTTTAAAACTTGGCACCGAACGGGCACGCCGGGCCATTAAAATGTTATAAGGCAACATTTAGGCACTCAACTTGATATCTCTCCCAATCTCCAGATCTTCATCTATGCTAACAAAGCCTGGAAGTCTCGGAAAAAGTCATTATAGCCATGCCCATATATTAAACACGGCAAACTCTCTTGTTTGCATTTCTTGGCTTTGGCAAATTAACAATTAACGAACTTGAAGAGATCCGATGTAATCCGGGCCTCGAACTTTTTGAAAATTGTTCAATTGTCTGTGCACGATGATGGTACTTTAATAAAGTCGTTAGCTTAAGGGTCGTAAACAGGGGAAGAGCCAATAAACGCATTTGACTTATGAGACAGGTAATCGGTGATTTCAGGAGGGATAATAATCATTACATCATTTAGCGAGCGATATCACCTTTTAAGGGATTGCAAGCGCTAGAAAAATCCAACTCAACCAACTACCTTGTACAATTGTAAATTGTTTGAAAAATGTTACATTGCTAATCACTCTCATAAAGCATAAAATCCTTACTTGCTCAACTACCTTTGACAAGAAGTACTGTCATACACTTGTTCCCCCTTTCAAGTAGCTTAATTATTTTCTGCACCCACATTTCCCATTATGTAAATCATTTCTTATCCACTTCCATCAACTTCGGTGGTAATGAAGACACGCGCTCGATATTTTCTCTGGGAGAAATTCACAAAAATTGAATTATAAGCAAAGTTGGTTCCTAGAACCCGTATGCAGACCCCCGTGGGCCATGCATTACATGAAAAATGTGCTACGAAATGAAATTGAAGTTATTGCACTGGCAAAGCCACAACCGCAGTCAAAATGGGTGCAGGCTGCTGGTAGACGGAAACTTTCAGCCGGCACATGGCAGGTATGCAGCTTGCTAGCAGCGCCCACCTGGCGTATGCGTAATAATATTTTGCAGCTCCCCACGTATTTTGCATAATTTCCACTTGCGAAACTTTCACCACACACACAAACAAAGAGGAACGAGAATGCAAGAGCTGCTATACAAAAATAAAGTAAAGTCAACTCAAACTCAACAAACAGAAAATTAAATTTCAACTAATATACATTTTTTGAGCACCCGCCAATTGCAACAAATTATGGTGGCGAGAAAGGGGAGCCGAAACTTGAAGTCCAAAGACATTTGGCACTTGAGCAGCTTTCAGCGGTGGCATTGTTTCCTCTGAATGTCACTTTTGCCCTGCTCCTGCGTCCCTGCCACATGTTGACTGGCATAAAATTGTGTCACACACAGGGCGCCCAACTCCCAACGACCATCGCCCAGCAGGCGGTGGAATTTGGGTGGTTTAAGGGTGGCATCGGGGTAACTCCTGGAGTGGTTAGGAGTTGCGCCACGCGTACCATGAAATTTGCATAAATTAAAGAGCGTAGAGTCAGCACTGCCAACAGTTCTACTCGACAAAGTAAACGCGGGGAAAAAGAAACCGCAATAAGTTGTTTAATTTTCCGTAACGATTTTATAGCCCTTGGTTACTTGTTGCATCGTGGAGTCTTACTCCTGATTATAGTGCTCCCTTCGAAATGGAAAGTTGTTGCCTAAGTGGTATTGCTTACAACGCTTCTCTTTAGCCATTTCTTTAGCATAGTAGTATATTTATTTAGATGACCAAGTCAATTTAAGTTTTCTTCAATTTTTATCTAGTTTTATTTGCAATCGTGTTATACAAGTGAAAGTTTCTGCCAAAAACTTAACAATCTCCACAAAGAACTGTATCTGCGATTTTGTTGAACAAAATACAGCATGCTAAGAGCTCAAAAAAAAATGAATGAAATATTGCTTTTTCCATAATTGTTTTCTGCACGTTAAGCGTTTTTTCTAAGCCAATTGCTTTCTTGATTGCAACAGGCAAAACCGCAGAAGAAATTTTATTTCTTTAATTTTTGTGGGAAAATTAAAATAAATAAGTTTCTTTGTCCAAGAACTCAGTTAAAAATTCTTAATCACATTGAATAAATTTAAAAAAACCGTAATTAAAAAATTTAAATTTACTTGAATGCATATACAACTGTTTATTTTTTTTTTTATTTCAGAAGAAAATTTGAATGATTGAATTCAACCATTGTCAAAATCTGTATGTTCAATATAATATAGTATACATATATATCAATATTTGGGGAAAGCCATCGCACCAAATATATATTGAAGCAATGCAATAGTCAAAACAAGAAAATATTTTTTTAAGCTCAATCTGGAATTTAATATTCGATAATTAAGTTACATATATGATACTTATATATTGCTTCACAGTTCGTCCGAAAGCATTTTAATTCAATTATTGTAAAAAAATTGCTCGAATGAATTCCCGAATAAACCTTTACAAACGGTGAAATGGAATATTTAAAATCGCCATAATCAGATTTACGACAAATAACGGCCAAACGCACCAAATATTTCCCACGTGCAGCGGGGCGTATGCGTAATTTTCAATTAAAATCTAGGAGACCAACGCCCAAAATGCATTTGCGATGACAGTTTCAGTTTCGGTTCCATTGCCGTGTTTTTCTCAAATGACGGAAAACAATATTTTGAATTTGCGTGAGCGGAAAATGGCCGAGCAATAAGAGTGGAAATGAAGGCTCACCGAGAGCGACAAGGGTTTTCGCAGTGGGAAAGGCACGCATCGCAGCGTTGATAAACTGTGCATAATTTTGCATATCAAAAGCAAATGCAGCAATTAAGCCTACATGCACTAGATGCACAAGAGCGGCATCATACAACAATTGCTTTTGATAGATAATTGCCGCAGATGTGTGGGTGTATGGGTGGAATGCTCGTCCCTTTCACACATATACACACATCCTGTTTCGTGCGGCACAAAAACTCTCCACACTCCGGTAATTTTCATAAAATTAAAGCCACAAGAGATTCACGAGGGCAGTCCAATGTGAAAAGCAAATTGTTAATATTTTTCAAATGACTAAATTACAAAATATATATTAAAAATGTTACATTACTGATGTAGCCCTAGATTGTATTACCTGATTTTAAAAATTTGAAAATGTTCCTTTTGTCAAAATTCTAATGCCACACCTCGCTTCAACGCTTTATTTCGTCGATTTCTGTTTATGTATGCATCACATTTTCCACGCATAAAATAATTATAATTTCGTGCGTGCTTTGATTTTGTGCCACTTGACAATTTTCCATTGAGTTTCCTGTAAATATCAAATTGCAAACGAGCGCAGAACGGGGTCCTTATTATTTAGCCCATATATATACATATGTACATATAATATAATGAATATGTTTGTCGTACACGGGAAAAGCCTCTGCCAGGCGGTATTATTACCAATAGCAACAGTTAATAAGTATGGGAAATCTGCGTTCTTTTTGATGAATTTTATTAAAGGGAAATTGTGCTGGCTTCAGTGGAGATACAGACGTTTGTGTTTTGTGCCGAAAGCTATCAAAATTGGTGTTCGTGGAATGGAATTTTGATGAGCAATAAAAACACCTGCTAGTGCAATTTTCACATACTTCGATTTATGTATCGTTCACAAAAATCGATGTTCAACCTTTTTCAGTTTATGGCTTTTAAACGTAAATTGGAATAATTTATAGTTAGTGATTTTTAGACAGTGATTCTAGACACTCGATAATATTTTCTTTCCATAGACTGGTAATTGCCATTATTTTGTGATTTCCCTTTTTTTTCCCTTGAGAAAACACCATAGTTTTAATTAGTTTTCTAATTAATTGGAACAAGTTAGTCATGGGGTTGCTTCATTCCATTATTTTACCCTGATTATTAACGTGTTTTCTTAGTCCTGGATAAGGTGCACCGAGATTGCGTAAGCTTTGTTTATTTACTATGAAGTACTTGCGTATCTGCTATTAAAAATTCATTGCCTTCAAATCCAATTAAATTTCTCATTAATATGCATGCGAAGTGCAAAAGAACACCTGCTCACATGTTATGTCACCAAAATCGAGACTTTGATCTTAAACGCTTTCCAGCACCTATGTTGATTATACAAATCGCAAATGTATGCTGACGTCACACAGCTCTTGACCTTTGGCCTGAGCCAATAGTTTAAAGGTGGAGAGGGGGCATAAAATAATCATGCCGCAGCTTTTAGCCAATTTGTGGCTCATTCATTAAAACCCGCTTAGCTGGCGAAAAACCAGTGGAAAAGCTGTGAAACGAGCAGAGAGTGTAACCTACATCATGCGGGTTGTTGACATAAAAATTACGCGCATGAAAGTCAACAGGGAAAATGAGTTAAATCAACATCATAAGCTAGCGTCATTTGAGGAGTGGAAAACGCTGGAGAGGAAAACAGGACGAAAAGCTGGAAAAAAGCCGCAGCGAAATTAAATTAGTTGCACAAAATGCTGCCGAGGCTTTTTTCCATTTATGTGGGCGTACTTAAATAGTGCCAACTCGGAGTGAAAAGACGGGGTTTCATCTATGCAAACAATACGAAACGCCCTTTTTAAATAACTTAAATTAAGTTCATAAGTGTAAGTACCTACTTATGGAAGGATATTCACGCTTCGCCTTTCAATTTCTGGCTGAGATCTAGTTGCTTTCGTTATGAGCCAAGTCAATTATTGACATAAAGCGGTAGGAAAACTGAAGTGCAAGTAAAGTAAACATATTGAAATGGAAGCGGTTTATTTAATCAGTTAATGAGCGTGAATCAAAAGACCATAAATGGTAAATTATGACACATATGTTTGTATAGAAAGTTACAGCAATAAAACACTAATAAATATTTAATCACAAGAATTAACCTTTTTGTGTACATACAATTTTATAAAACGGCTCATTACTTAAATTTCGAATTTAAATAAAACAACCACAACGCAGTTAAAACTATTTCTCAAATGCCACCTGTCTTTACCAGCCACAAAAAACTTAAAGAAACGCGATTTATTTACAGTGTGTTTTAAATATAAAGAGGGAAATTGACAAATACCATAAACATTTTCAAGGGGAAACAGGAAAAAGTGTCGGTTTGGGATTCGGCTAAAACGCTAAGCTCTTAAGCGTACTTTTATTTATTTATATAAAACGCTTTTTATGACGGTCTGTTTGCAATGCATATTGAGAACAAACTCGCCCATCGTGCACAGTCATATTTATATACAGTTCTATACATATTTTTGCTAATATTTTAAGCTGATTTCCGCATGGAATTGAACGATAACAAAACAAGATATGCGGCCACCATTATAAGCCTGCTTTTTTTGTGCATAACCATAAACCAGGCTTATGGGCAAAAAAAAAATCAAACTAAAATGTAGCCAAACAATGAATAATATTTATGCAATGGCCACAAGGATTTAACAAAGTGATTGCAAAGATACAAAAGTATTTAAGTTATAATGCGAAAATGAATTTGAATTGCGAGTGATGAATAAATACTTTGTCAGATATTTTCATTTAGTTTTGGGTGCAACTTCAAATATTTGTTTTACTCGGATTTGAGCCCAGATGACTCAGAATTCAATTGAAGCAATAATTGCGCACATAAATCAATTCTTGGCATTCGAAAATGATTTAAATATTGCACAAATATTTTGGCCCAAAAAACAGTCCAACTAATTGGACCACCTGCCAGTTGTCAAGTCATAAAACGGAGTAAAACGTATATTGAATAAATATAAAATAAATAAATAAAATATGGTCGAAAAGTGGGCACAGCTGAATATTTTCAATATATAAATAACCACGCACAAAATAAATCAAAAACCATTCATATTCTTCTCCATCGGTGTGAGATATATACACAAATCAAGATTCGGTCCTGGCGACTGATATACAAATATTTTGTGCCTATTTTTTGGCACAGTGAAGTACATAGCATTCGCTCTCGATTTGTTCATATTTGAGCCAAATGGATGAGAAACAAATTTAGGGCCAAAAATGGTTTACCATTTTTTTCCATTCTGTAAACATCGTATTGATGGACACCGTTTCTGATTTGTTGATTGTGTCAATTTAAAATGGTGTAAAAAATGTTTGCCCGATTTTATTGATTGCCCTATGGACCATGTGTTCCATTTTGCGGTATGTGTTTTATTTTATTTTAGTATTATTGATTATCGCCACTAAGCCGAAATGAATATACATATGTATGAACAGAGACATGTACTTGGAATAGAACAGCCACGTAAAGGCAATCAGATGAGAACATCAAATATGTGTAGAAATATCTAATCGAACTTCTATTTAATCCCCGGCGTTTAATCTGCAGTATTGACTTGCTTAATTACTTTTTTGGTATATTGTTGGTAATTATGTCAGGCGCAACATGTAAACCAATTAAAACTGATAATATCAACATTACCATAATTCCTGTTTAGACGCGACAATGAAAATTACCAAAACGAGTTTTATTAATTTGTTTTGTAAATCGTTTAGTGTAAATATTGAAGGTTCATTAATATATTCAAGTTTTAAATTCGCGTGATAATTAATTATTTAATACAATTAATAGTAAGCCCATAAGTTCATTGATTCATATTAATAACCAAAAATTATACTTTCAATTAACAATCAGCCAAATAACGATATCAATTACATAGGAATAATCAATATGTTCTATGGCAATTATGCCACTCAAATTGATTTTGAAACCGAATGTTGGATTGGCACTTCCGTTTCCGTTCTATTAAAACACATTTCCGGCGCAATCATATGCAAGCATGTGTAAGTTCGAAACCCACAAAATTCTATGCTCAATAGTTTGTTTCTTTTATATTTGTTTTTTCCCCATTTTTGTTGTCGATGCTGCGGCAATAGAAAGGGAAGAATGGAGCGAGTTTCAACTGGCGAAAAAGTCTGTAAATTAGTATGTGATATTTCGGATAGTTTGCCCTCTGGCCAAGCTAAGCCGGAAACGAAAGCTGTGACGGGGAAATGGTGCAAAAGTGAGGAGGGGGTTGTGTAGAAGGTGGAAGTGGGACAGTTGTATGTTACATGACGACGGTCAACCCAATCCAACCGGAACAAAACCAAAACGCAAAAGCAAAGCGCAAACTCCAATTGCAACTAATTTCTGTTTTATGGCCCCTCGCATACACACACCCTACACACGCACTCGCACACGCACACATGCATACATGCGTGCTTTCACAAACACTCTCGAACACGCACACATTCATAAAGAGAAAACTTTTGTTTGCAGCGTTGGCCGCAATGGCCGCGTGGTTGGATTTTCGATACGCTTTCAATTTCCTTGCGGGCTCAGATCACAGCAGCGAAAACCAAAATGCTCAATGAATCCGAACAAACGAACAGAAAAAAAGAGCCAATAACATATTCGATATCTGGTTTTGTGTGCCACAGAATGAAGTTTGGGATTTTTGGTTCGCCATTAAAAGAAATTCAAAGCCAAAACCGGTCAACGCGTTCATAAAAAAATTGCAATTAAATGCCTGAATGATTTTAAAGCTTCATTATTCAGCATTTTATATTATATATCACTGATATTCATTCTTAAACATTCATTGAATTCTCTAATCATTCAAATAACAGAATTGGTTGCATATATGGATTACCAAATTCATTCATCTGAGTTAGATCTAGTAAAATTTGTTTGTTTGTTCTTAGTCATTTTGCTGATTAATTTAATGTACTTATGTGACATATTTTTGCTGTACCTATAAAAGCTAAAAAGTGTCAAAGCTTTAGTTGTTTCAATTCCAAAATAATATTTCTAAGCAAATAATACTTCGAACTATTTTTTTTGATCAACAACTTTAGTAAATGGTTATTGCAGTGGTAAATGTGACACATCATATTTCAATTGTAAAGTGTAGACCATAAAGTGTGGCAAATGAAGAACACTAGGACATTAATTAGGTAGTAAAAGAATCCATCCTTCCCTCCTCGTCGCAATGCGTCAGTAAACGAGCGATTAAGTGAATGATGCACAGCTACGGCAACACTCGGCGTATAATTAATTTTAAATGAGAACGGCACTACCACGTCCTGTCACATCCGTCCAACCCGCTCGTTCCCCCCGTCGTCCTGCTGCCACATATGGGTTTGCCTTGTTGTCCTGTTTATCCCACATATCCTTAACTGTCCAACTCGGATGTGTCTGCATGAGCGTGTGCAGTGTTTGTATCTTCCCTCCTTGCCTCTAGACGTTGACAGTTTTATAAATTTGCCATTTGTTTTATTTACAACATTTTCACATTGCCATATTTAATGTTTAATTATACTGCCAGCTTTAAAATTAATCACCGCTTTTTCCAGACTGTCCTAGTAATTAACCCTATTGGTTAATCTTTTGCTGGTAGTAAAAGGGTAATTATTTTGGTCGGTTCATGTGAACTCATTGAAATAATTTACGAATATATTTACACTGTATAAGTACGTATAAGCTTAAATAATATACATCACAGTATCTATATATATATATGAAGTTTTTAAATATTTTTTATATTGTTTTATAAAATGTGTTTGATAGCTAACAAAATGGCTGAATATAACTAATTGACTTCTTTGTTTTCAATTAGTTGTTCTATTAAGACAGGCGATTCAAATTGGTTTTTTGTAAAAACTTTTTTAACTGACTCAATCGAGCTTGCAGTTGATGAAAACAATGCCTTCAAAATATTTTCGCAGTAGCTCGAATATTTTTCATATTTCGCATTTTGGCAGCCCTTGACCTGTTCCAAAATAAATGTGTGTATAAGGACCAAAAAGCCTTTTTGACTATTTTCGTCAGCATGTAAATATTATTTTTATACTTTGCCATGCAGGGAACAAGAACACACACATACACACACAGACTCGCATGTCAAAAAAGTTTACACTGTGCAAAGAGTTGGGGGCACACAAACACGCACACTTTGGGGTTGCCTGTTTATTCAATCAACAACAGGGGATGGAGGGCAGGCTTGTTCTTTTTGAGGAGGGGCTGGAACTCAATGCCACAATGCAGGAGGACATGACAAACGCAAGATGACAGTTGCCATGTTGAAAAGTGTCACAGATACACACAAGCACACGCTCACTATCTGCTCAACTCCCATGCATTTTTGTTCCCATGCCAGACTGACTGCAAAGTTTTTCTACTATTTAAATCATGACAGTTTATCTAAGCAAAAAGTATCCTCATCCCTCTCCAGTTTGACTTCATCTCCGACGGACGGAAGCCGCAACAGTTGCCACACCTTTTTGCACAACACCCAACAGCACCCGTTCCACACAGAGAGGGACTATCGCCACCACCCACCATACTCCACCCGCCGTCACATGGACCACAGGAATTTTCTCGCTGTTTTTGGCATCTTGTCAAGTTCCCGTCAGTTGGCCGCAATTTTCTTGTTTCTTTTCCATTTTACCAGCCTGTTTCCTTTCCATTTTACCTAAAACTTTGCCATTTCCATTGCGTGAGTGGCGTCAATTTAACATTTCTTTTCGTTTTCTTTCTGCTGCCTTATAACTAAGAAGTTTTGACCGGAAAATTTGTAAGAAGTTCGCTACATCAGCATATACACCATAAACATTTAAGTGTATTAAGTTTGCCTAACCGAAATCAAAGGAAAATGCCAATTTTCCATATCAAACTGCTGATGTCGTAAATTAACGCCCTATGTAAATGACTCCAATACTGTATAGTATAGATGGAAAACTTTCCTTCACACCTGTGACCCCATTAACCCAATAGAGTCAGAGCTCTAGTGAAAGCCAACAAAAATGGATGCGCCAACTTGGCTAATCAAATTAGCGGCTGTTGTGATTTATAGACCGCGCCATCGAATTTCCATAAGGCCAAAGCTAACTTTTAATGTTTGCAACTTAATTGAAATGCCGTAAAAAATCAGCCAAGACGAAAGCAAAGGAAGACGTGTAACTAAATTTATGCATCCTTCATAATTTTATTGGGTTAGTTTGGCCAACTAGGATTTGTAGGGTAACAAAGGGTTGTTCTGAGCCCAGGGAAATGGGAAATTAAGTGGTTGACTTAAATCGTTAAAAGTGATTTTAAATCGAGTATTTTGTATGTCAAACCACATGTTTTGCAGCTTAACTTTGGGAAATATGTATTTAACCAATACCATATATTTAGGGTATCAACATTTCGACTATTGCACGAATAAAGCTTCGACTTTTTCTTTGATGCGTGTTAGAAACTTTCGTGCGGTGCGTCGCGTTAATGAACTTGACTATGAGGGGCGAAATCGATTAGCCAATTTGGCCTCCTGGGACTAGTTGAAGTTTTCAGCTGAATCAAGCCACATCGTATTTCTAATTAATTAAAAACATGTCAGGAGCAGCAAGTGTAGAGCGTTCCAAAAGGAAAATGCCCCACACATAGGTGCAAGTCAAGCAAATTACATACATTAAGTATACGCATTGTGTACAAGATAATTCTTATGCCGGAAATTACCAGGTGAGTCAACAATTCTTCGCATTTTTTCTTGGTTTCCTCTTTTGAGGGCTAACCATTTTTTTCCGAACGTTCGCGTATCAAGGCAACCTTTTTGAAACGCATAACAATAACGAAAATTTGAAAGAGATAAAAGACTTGAACGTGGGCCGGAAAACGGAAATGATTATTTCAGCTCCTCCGCCATCTCATCTTCCTTCGCAAATGGTCGAATTGGGGTTCGGTGGGCGGGGCCAAGAAGGCGTTGGCCATTGTTGTCATTGCGCCATTGTTCCATTACTGAATTTTGTGCCGTTGATGCTGCTGCAATTCCATTTGCCCCGGCCACATTTTTTTCATCTTGGCCGTTATCAGTGACAAACGGCCGGGGTCAGGTCAGGGTGGGGAAATGGAAGGCTCTACGGTTATTCGGAGCGGACAGGCACACAATTTACACATTTAAAATTCAAATAAAGTCATTTGCATGCAGACGAAATGAGCGGTTCGGCCATCTGGACACTGTCGCAACATATGCGACGCCGTCTGACCTTTGAACTCGACCCCTCGCCTCAGTGGATTTTTGTTTTTGTACATTTGTCATCATTAGTGACCCGACCTGGTTGGCCAAAACAAGAAAAAGAAATGTGCGCCTAAAACATAAAGGTGGACGAACGAATTTGCCGGGAAAGCCCCTTGCAAAGTGGCTAAATGAGCCAACGGCCAGAACTGGCTTAGCAAAGTGGATTTTCTTTTGGATGTCGGTAAGGGAGCACCTTATTATACAAATTTAAGAAGTGGCTGAAAAATTTGAATAATGTTTTTAAAGGTTCAAGCACTAGCTTACTTCTCAACAGGAATTTAAACTTCACTTCATTTACACTACTAAGATGTTAAAACTTAATGAATTGGTTTTTTAACAATCCCAATTGGACAACGTGCCAATTTTATATTTTCCATATCGATTGATGTGTTACTGGCATTAATCTGAAATGAAAAACTAAGCTCGCCTCTTAATGTATTGACAGGCTTCTCAAGCAATTTCAGAGTTCGCCACTAATCCAGACAAACTCGGCTTAATTACTTACAAGCAAATTGAAAGCATAAATAAATGAAATGCGTTGAAACAAAAACTTCAACGGCGGGCAAAAAAAATATATTTATTTGGGGCGCGGAGCTGAGAAGGAAAATCGGCCTAATACCCATATTGATAACATAAGCCAAATGATTTACGGCCTGGTCAATCAACAAGGAGCGGCAAATACGGCCATAGTCCTTGGCTAAGTCGTATCGATTTGACTTTTGATTGATATTTGTATTGGGCTTACCGGGTATTTGGATGGGATCAGGCCAGGTTTTCAGGCATCAGGCATAAATCCTTTAAATGAAGTTAGAAAGTTGCTGCTATCGGGGCTTAAGAGTATCAATTTTAATAAATTTCCGCATGTTCCGCCATTAATTTCAGTTAATTTGCCATTTTTCATGCTTTGCCACACGACACATTCAGCACGCTACTGCTATTTGGCCAGGACCTTTGCATACAGGACCTGTGCCCGTTCATCAATGACACACGGCGAAGAAGCACCGTAAATATCCTCGCAGCCAGCCAATATGTTTACACGCACAGGGAACTGGGAACTTGTGCCATGGCTTTGGCTCTTCCCTTTGGCCAGGAGATTTCCGTTTCCGGTGGCAGCCAGGCTGCTCAATGGATCATAAATTTCGCAATGCATCGTAATTCTTTGCCAGGTTGAAGCGGCTTTCCGAAACCAGCAAAAGTGGCAGAGAAAGAGAGAGAGAGAGCTAGAGCTACAAGTTGGCCATTTGTTGGCGCTTTGGCTAATAGTTGGCAAAAGTTTTCGACTACCCATTCCATGCCGAGATGAAGGACATTACAATGACTGGTGGAATAAATATTGAAATTGCCAGAAAAGAAAACTTTCAAGGCGCTCTCTCAATATGCTACAAAGCAAAAACTTTTTTAAGACAGGCGGCACTTGCTATTTTGAAGTTTCTGCCCCGGGCCAGAGCTAATTTTCCCGGCTGGTTAATTATTCAAATGGATAAGTAATCTCCCATTTGGTTGGTAGACTTTCGGAGTTATGCTTTCCCCAAGATTACTAGGAAGAGGTTTTGATTCTGAATGGAGTTTTAAGCACCAGGATTTTACCTCGATCCACCTTAGCAAATTTCCAGCAAAGTTGGATTGAAACAAAGGCAGGTCGAACCACAGAGTTCGATGTTCTGTTTTCGGTACTTAACATTGAAGTGCTTTCCGGTGCAATTGTTTCGCAAATGCGTGGAGGCTGAACTTTTTGCGGTCCTTGGCCATTGACCAGCTGCTGTTCTATCGATTTTATTCCCTTTATGATGGGCTCTTACCTGCCAGGGATTATGGATGGCTCTTTGGCCGGAATTTAATGGAGATGAAACCAAATTGTATTTTAAGACCTTAAATCGGCTGCCGGAATATATAATTATGAAAGAAAGCAATGTTTTTAAATTGAGGCTAGTCATTCGTTAGAAATCATAAGCATATAAATATAGATGATTCACTATTGTTTAATGGCACCATTACGCTAAAGCACACTTATCCATATCCAGTTTGTTGGCTTCTCTGTTACAAAAAGCTAATATTTATGGAGCAAACAATATTATTGAGGTGTCATAACTAACCGGCGGTGTTTACAAAAAATCAAAAATCCGAAAATACACGAAATGGGAGATGGCCGCAAAAATTATGTGCAGGAAAATATTTTGATAGAGGCATTAAACACAGTGCCGCATAGATAGAGCAAAAAGTGAAATCGAAACGCCTGAGGGCATATGAAATGCACACAACTCGCACTGGAAAACATACTCGTTTATCATACGAATTATTCAATTGAAGCAGAGGCAACTGCTGCATTTGGCAGCCGAGAGGATTTTTCAGGTGGTCCCTGGTTTTTTCCCCATTTTTTTCAGCAGGCCCTCGATCTTTCGGCGTCGTGCTAAATGTGGAGAACCCGATAATGATGCGGATGATGAACGCCTGCCACAGCCACATTCCCATCAGCAGTGGTTTTCGCATCCAAGTGGCCTTGGCGGTTAAATCTGCTCACCGACCGAGTGAAATGTAAAATCAACTTCGACTTCCCATGGAGGCAAGGAGATCGAATCGGGAACTGGCATTGGAAAATCCATTGACCAATGCACTCTGAAAAAAGAACCGCGAGTGTAATTAATGTTGAATGAAGTAGCCTGAATCCGTTCGTCGGGTTGTTAATCTAGCGCCATTGGAGATGCTCATTGCGGGCTGGTAAGAAAATAATTATTTAATCATATTAAATGTTGATAAATTCCATTAATACTTACTCTTTCTTGCTGAAGTGGGATTCGATAGGAAAAGTTCAGGTGCCAATAGTATTATATTTTGGTAGCTTATTCTTCAATAAGCTAAACTTTCCTTGGATTGAAAAATCTCCACAATGGCTACTGTGCCATCATACCCATCGATACGTGCCAAATTGACCACAACCACAATTAATTTTGCACTCTTTCTGCTCCTTTTGCACATGCGGTTTCTAATTAAGTGTTGCAGATACTCGGGAAGTGCAATTTCACAGACACAAGCATACACACACACACACTAATGCTCAATGGGCTAACCAACGCCATCGCCAGATGGCGCTAATGAACTTCCGCTGTCAAATGAAACGCTTGCCATGCAAATCGCACCATTTTCAATAATTGAAGACGCCTGCCACCGCATTGTTATTATCATTTTCATTTTGTGCTTCCGCCACTCGACTGTTTTTACTTTTCCTTGGCTCATTCGAATTTTTTTCTCATTCTTTTTGTGCGGGAGAGTTCCGCACATGATTCACATCCGTTTAACGCCATTTTCTTCTCGATGTCCCCGGAAAGTAGGCAACAGTTTTTTCTTCGTTTCGCCCGCGTTGACGTTCATTTGCTTCTTCTTTCGGTCGAAGCCGGCAAATTGCTCGCATTTAAATGCAAAAATTGTCGGCACGTCTAGGTGTTCATGATGTCCCACCTGCCCCAACACCTTTGCCCCACCACCTATTTCTTCCCCTCCTTTTGGCCACCGGAAAATTTACTGCTGCGCGTGCGTTTTCATTTGCTTTTACTGTCTTCGGTCTATCTTTCATTTTGCTTTGCGTTCTCTTCCTTTTTTTTTATTTTATTTATTTGCCCAAGATTTATGTCACATGCAGGAAGACAGGCCTGTCGTAATATTTTCGCACGAACACACACGCATACACCTGTGGGTCACATACGCAGCCGAGAGGTGTCTGTGTACGTGCGCGTTATGAATATGTATGTGTTCATTACGAAACGAGTGGATTGGGAGGCTGGACGGAGTTTTTTACAACACCGGAAATGTTCCACAACTTTGGACTGGCATATGAATTATATTTTAATCATCCAGCCAGATTCTGTCGGCGTTTTAACATTTGCATTGTAAAGGCTTTAAAAAAAGGGTCAGAAGATCTAAGCTTTTGAGTTTATTGAACTCTGGGGTGCAGATGACATAGTGCAGGTAAGGTAGCCAACCATTCTGTATTCTAAACGCGCTTTTTGTGCACGAATATTCAAAGCAAAAAGGACAAACAATGAACAAATTCCAGAAACAATTTTATTTGATGACAATCGAAACACCACTAGCAATTTAAATATAAAAGTACGCTAATGAATTGCAGGTAAGTATTTGATGTTTAATGACAATGGCGAATGATTTTGCATATGGAAAGTGTCATAAAATTTAGCAAATGAAATGTTGAAATTGGAAAATTTACGCCAAGCTGCACTTGCAAATTGTGAATTGCCAGTGGCCGGGACTCAATTGCCTTGTATTGCAGTGAAGTGAAGTGCTTTGGGGCCGGCCTCATTTGCCAGCGGGTCCTGTCACATTTTCAGCGAATTTCCCATGGCCAATTCCAGTCCGCTTGTGTTATGCGTTACGGCCGATTTAATCTGCCGTCGGAGCCCTAACAACATGGCCAACAATTAAGCCGTGCGTGCAAATTCTGTGCAAATTTCCTATTTATCGGTGCCTCTAGTGCCGGTCATTGTTGCTGGATGGCGAAAAGGACTCGATGCATTTGGTCCTTTTTCAGAACCGCAGGCGCCCATTTTCAGTGCCGAAAGCGACTCCTGGGTGCTATAGATGGTCCCTGACATTCGTAAGTATAGAATCGATACCCCTCCATCGGTCGCCATAGCTTTTAGTTCAAAATACCAGAGTGCTAATTTGTTTTCGATGTTTCGTAGCAATAATGTCTAATTAGTAAGCCCCTCGACAAAGTAGCACAAATTTTGCATCTATGAGCGGGTTACTATGTGGGTCATTGGCTCTCGGATTCATCCTTAATCCCTTCCATTTCCTGATTGAAGTCAAATGGCAAGCGGAGGCGAACTTAATGAAATGCCAGCAGTAAACGAAGAAGCAACTTGGAGTGGCAGAAGGCAACATGTGAGCAGAAAAGCGCATTTAACCAGTGAAGCAGAAGAAAAGCAAGAAAAGTGCTGAATGAGGCAAAGGGATAAGCGTTTTCTTTTTTTCTTTCAGAGTTTTTGTGCTTATGAATAGCTCACCTGTTGTATAAATTTCCCAACATATAGCTGGGTTAATCTTAATGAATTGAGCATGTTTATGTTACGCACACATCCGAGTTTCCTAATCTTCTTTAAAACAGTGCACATAGGCATAAATCTTTAGACCAAACCATTTTCCTAACCGGACAACAATATATTACCACTTGCCTTAACGGAAATGAAGGCATACCGAAATATTCTTAAGCAATATATCAATTAGTTTTATTAAGGACTTCGTCGTGACAGTGAAACTGCCATAAATCATAATATTAAGCCCACAAAACAAATTATAACTGCCTTGCTGGACAATAATGATAGCAACCGGAAATATCAAGAGGATTCGCAATATCTGGCTAATAGCATTGCATTTAATTTTTCGCTCACAGCTAATGAACATTTTGGATGAGCTTCAATTTAAAAAATAAAATTGTAATCAACAAGTCATGGTCATAAAAAATTTTGCTTATAACATACGCAAAAATAAGTAAAATCGTCTAAAAAGTTCAAACTAATTAGCATTCTGGGGTGAAAAAAATCGGTTTTTGGCATAGTTATCATTAAGAGCGTACTTTCAAAGTTTTTTTTCTTTCACATGTATTATAATTGGGTAATAAAATATGTGCGCTTGAAAACACTTGTGTTAAACATTATACAAAGTTACTACACTCTTATTACCTTTAAAACATTTCCAATCATCAGTTCCCTTCAGTTAAACCCTAACCAACTTCTCAACAAGCTGACCTTTCTGACATCGCAAATTGCAGCTCATCGTCGTCGTTGGCCATGGCTCACTGGCTTTTAAACCAATATGGAAAGAAAAATACAAATGAAAATAAAGTAACGAACTTGTAGCAAGCAGTACAAACAAGTGAACAATAAAACCACTTAAAAGGCAAGCAGCAGAAAATTTCCCTCAAACCCGAGAGCCATCCAGACACCCACATATAAAAACTAACACGCAGAACAGTAAATGCAGAAAAAGGACTGGCAGGATACTGTGGAGTAGTTACAGCAGCAAACAGGAGTAGTCAGAGTGTCTGTCCTATATAAAAAGCAAAATAATTGGCGTATCAGACATTTTGTTACGCCCAATTTAAGTGCTTCCTTGTTGGACACTTTAAAAAAAATGTTTTTTTTGCGATTCTTAATCCAATCTCCTTGAAATAAATAGTTCATAAAATATTATTTACTGGCAGTAAAAATACTATTGAACTACTTTTGAAAAAAAAAAACATATAATTTAACTTAAAAAATTTCCGTTTCATTTACCTCAGAACTTTTACTCTCGGTTTGTGAATAAACCGATGAAGCTGTACCGGAATACTCTGTGCAGGATTCTGGAGTCAAATTGGGTGTAGACGATACATTAGAATCATGAAAGGATTCCGTTTCGGAATCACAAGCGGAACATGTGGTGGAATCCGAGAAATACCTGGCGTTAGAATCAGCTGGGTATTCTGCAGGAAAATGTACTACAGTAACATAAACAGATCCGTTTTTGGAATCCGTCAGAGAATCTATTGATGTGGTTGTAGAGGATTCAGAAGAATCCAAATCGGAATCAAAAAAGGAATTGTTTTTATAAAGCAAATCTAAACTATCGACTGCTGATCTAAAAAAGGTCCGTTCCCTTGACAAATCAGATTCTATTTTCGCTTTCACATTAGAAGCGGCATCCAAATCTTCGGTAGAACTTGTACTCTCAACACTACAGTTATATTCTCCTGCACTGATTCGCGTGCTTGATGTGCTAATCTTAGTACCGCTATAATAATTCACATCCAAATATGATGGCTCCTCCAAATCTTCTTCGGAATTTTTTGATGTCGATGGTTCAGTTGTCGTCATTGCATCACCAATGTCATCTTCCATATTTTGCTTCATTATCAATCGAGCTATAAAACGATTAGGTGCATTTTGTATTTGCCGCAGATAGCGGAAAAATACATTTAGGGACAGATCAAAGTCACCGTTTGCATTAAAATGTGATAAATATGGACACTTTGGATCCAGAGTCCAGCGCCGATAGCCGCGTATCATAGATTTTGACTGAAAGGTTTGCGTATAATATTCGAACTGGCTCAGCATCGCATTGTGTATAAAGTGGAATAGGTTACTCGCAAGTTCTGGTTGGAGATCTTTGAGATTTCTCGTCCATTGAAGAAGAAATACGGATGGAATCATATGAAATTTTACCAAGCCCAACACACGGGGAATGTACTTCACGCGCATCTCATAGTTTGATATTAGCCAGAGCAGAGCTGAATAAAAAATCTAAATAAATAAATATAAATGATAAATATAGAGAGATAAAATATAATACACATAATGGGTTTTAAAGAAAATCATTTCAAAACAAAATTATAAATAATGTTATAAAATAATGTATAATGTGGCACCATGGGTCAACAAACTTGCGCTGAATTTTATCCTTCTAGCTTTTATAGTTCCTGAGATCTCGACGTTCTTACGGACAGACGGACGGCTTTTTCTTCCTGTTTCATACTTTTCAACGAATCTAGTATACCCTTTTACTTTACGAGTAATGGGTATAATAAAGACTCAGTAACTTTCATACCTCGATCTCGTTTTGTACAGCCAAGAGCCTCGATCTCAGCAGAGTGCACGCGCGGTCGATATCCATATCTATGAACTCTCCATTGGACACTAGTACCAGGAAAGACTTGCTCACCCTGGGAAATATCATGTCGCTTATATGGGCCATACCCATATCTCTGGCCTTCAAATAGCAGCTAAATGAAAAAAGTTCGCAGTTGGTTCTGTGGTCGTTTAGGAACTCAAAGATGCGCTTGATCAAGGGAGTGCACTGCAAATATTGTGCGGCCACTAGAAAATTCAATATGTTCTCACGCGGCATATGTATCTCATTACTTGTCATCCAGGCATAGGCCAATTCAAAGCACTCATTGCTCATCGCGTCCCTGGGAAACTTGACTACGTCACCACGCTTTAGGTTGTTGATAAACAGCGTGCAGTAGATGCGGAGTACGAACACTTGGCACTTGTAGACTGTATCGTTAACTATTATATAGGCATGGGGACCGATATTTCTTTCAAGGGCGAGCTTCAGTTTCTTCTGCAGGGGAATCTTCTTGTAAAACACAGTGTTACGCAAGCTCTTGTATTTGATTTGCCTCTTCAAACTATCAGGCATGAACCCGAACTGAAATGTAATGTCCTTCATTCCGCCATCCTCCTTTTCCATTATGTAATGTAAGTAATTCTAGAAAATATACAAAATTGTAGGTGCAAAATTGAATGCTGAAATTCTGGACAGTGTTAGAAAAGGTGAAAAGATGATATTTAACAAGTTGTTGCTGATCAAAAATCTGAACTCCTTAAACTTAGTTAAGTGCTTAATTTTTTTTTTTTTTTTTTCGATGTATTAATTTAAAACTGTCCTTCGCGGACAATCATTAAATTTGATGACTAAACTTAACGGTAGGGAATTAATTGATTACATAAATTGTTGCGAAACTATACAATAACTGTCGATATTGTATGTATGATGTATATAATAATGTATGTATATAATTTAATTTAATTTGCGTGTCTAATCCCAGAGAGGTCCAAAGGGTGTGATCGGTGCTTAATGTTAACGTTAATATTTAAAAACAGTGTAACATTTGTATTTTTATAACAATGACAGCACAAATTGGAACTGAGTGGTTACCCATTTTCGCAAATACTTATATGAATATTTTAATAATGCCATTGACATGCCATCAATATTCATAGGTAAGGCTAAAGAATTCTTACAAATTAATCAAGTGCATTCAGCCGACATATTGACAATGTTCCTGCATTTATTTTCGTTCACTAAATGCTTCCGTGTGGTCGCTGCTCGATTGAATTAAAATTCATTAATTTCCCATATTAAAATGGCATTAATTAAATACCAAAACGAACGACTGGTGAGTTGTGGCATTTATATGTTAATAGTCTTTCGATGAGGAGTAATAAATGCAAGTCACCCGAACAACAAAACCTTCACGTAAATCACCATTCTTGCATGCTTAATTTAATCAGCAATTCAATCGCAATCAATCTTGTATGAAAATAAAAATCCCTTACATAAAGTGAATAATAAATAAATTTCTTTTATTTCCAGGGTAATCCTTTTGGCCCGAATTGTGCTTATTAAATTTTGAAAGTAGCGAAACATTTTCTAATATTTGCCCAATCCTCATTTAACCTCGTTCAAAAAACAAACTAGCAGCTTGGTAAGACCCGCTTTGCATGTCTCCGCAACATTTAGCATACCCGAGCATATAATTACACACACACACACACTCGGATACGAAAACACAATATGTCGCTGCAACTCTGCGCACTTCCGCTTAAAACCTTTTACTTCCGGCTGACAGGACTCGAAAAAACGTACACAACTAGCCCGAAATAGCCAAACTTTATCCGTACATTGCATGTGCCACGCAAATGCAAATTTTATATACCCAGTTGCAATTCTCTTTTTGCCAAGGCTCTTCTCGATTTAAATTTTGTTAATATTAAATGCCGTGAAAGTGTGCCACACAGATACTAAAGCCGACTGCCTCGGTTGCGGATCGTGGCATCAGTGGGGCATTATCGTCGTGTAAGTTATGGCGTCAAAAAGCAATCAATTTTTAATTTTGCGTTTAATTAAAAATGCAGCCGGGGCGCAATTAAAATTATACCCTGCATTAAACATACGCCGTAGTCCGGAGACACGATAAAGGCTCGATTTGGGTGTTGGCCAACTCGAAAGTTAGTCGGCGCTTAAATGACAGCAACCAAATTCTGGTTTTGTTGCAATCAATCATGGCCGGGTCGGTGGGTTGGTGGGTTTGTGGCTCGGTAGATTGGTGGGTCGATGTTTCATTGGTGCTCGCTCAGCATCATCGGTAATTGGAAATAGGTGGCATCGTCATCGTGATTGCGCGGTCATCGTATCCGCAGCAGCATAGACACGACTTGACACTCACTACTGATACAGCACTTTTTATATTGCGGTCAAAATAATATCAGTATCACCAGTAAATGTTAGACCAAGTACATGCTCCTCTACTTTAAAATTATAAATATGTAGATCAATATTTTATTTAGCTCCTAATATTCATACTATATTCGAATTAACATTTTTCATTTTGTGGTTCTACCCATTTTTTATTGTCAAAGGAATTGCGTTTTTCTTTAACCAAAATGTCTGGGCGACCCTATTTTTATGAGCTTAACTGTACGTATCAACATTTATCAGACGCATACAAGCAAATGTTGCAACTGCGTCGCGGTTGCGGCCCTAAAAGTTCGCTGCGGACATGGAGCGTTCATTTCAATGGGTTTATTAGCATGCCTCTGTGGCGTATGAGTGATATTTCAATAATGAGCATTCAATAAATTGACAATAATTATCGCCGGACATCATATGACTAATTTGTGTCGCTTCAGAACAACCGACAATTGCAGCATGGTATATTCGATAAACAGTAGACATCACTTACATACAAAAGCAATTGGCTTTCATATAAAGAGCATGCACTAAGGTAATTATAACACAGAGAGCCGGAATTAAATTATTATAATTTTTTTAAGAAATTTTACAACTACACATTTCGAGTGGTAAAACAAACACGCTTCAGGAAATGTACAATTAAATCAGTTGAAGTAGTTTCTACTGTATCGACAAAATCGCCAACTTTTTGAACCTGATTACCATGTCAAGATAGATTGACAAGCATTATTCAATCGAAGGGAAAGTCCTACGATGACAGCCGCTTGCATTTGCGTTTAGCCAGCAGATCAAAGGTGTTGACCCAGCCTTTTGTCAAATCGCGTTCCATTAATTTTGTCGGCAGGCTGGCTTTGAAAAAATTTGATTACCGAAAGCTGTAGGCACGTCTGTTGGCTAGAAATTACATGGACATGAAATTTAATCATTCTAATTTGTGGAATTTATGAATTTTATTGCTCTCGCTTAATAGATACAAATGCTAACAGATTTTTGGGAAGCAAGTGCTGGCGGTATTTCAAGTTGGCCGGCACAAAAAAGAATACCATACCATTACCCCACTTTTAAAGGACAACGCAGACTTTCTAATGCTCTTTAAGCTACATTCAAAACAAATATTTCTTATTCCAATTCCATAAAACTAAAAGAAGATAAATTCAAGTTTTCAAAATGTATTTTTATTTATATTTCATGTCTAGACATTAAACTTTAAATGGAGAGCATATTGTATTCCATTACATTGCATTTTAGTTTTTTCGTTGGGGGAAACCCACCAACATTATTTCCTCTTCGTCGCATTTTTTGACGTTTTCCGCAGTCGTGGTTTTTCCTCTTTGACTTGCTTTAGCTTTTGTTTTCCAGCACATGGGGCTTAGGCTGGGAAGGCTACGTGCGGAAATGTGTCTAAATTGTGTGTAAAAATTTCACCATCCCGTTTTTATTACATTTTTGCGCCCCACAGCCGCAAGTTGGGGTGACACCATATGGCCTAAACAGATAAGGCTAAGTAATTGATGGACAACGGACTAGCTTTTGTAAGTGGTTCACTTAGCAGGGGCAGGGGCATATTGAAAATAAATTTATCGTTAAAGAATTTAAAATGAAAGAGGTCTTAAAGCTGTAGTTATAAGATTCACAAACTTTTTCTTTGATTGCCAAAAAAGTTCTAACATTTAACACAATGTGGCCAAAGATCCCCGCCTCTAAAATGTAACGAAGCATTTCCCCCAAAATTGCCCCAAGCAAGATTGTTACCATGTAGTCTATAACTTTTAAACGGTTTCAAACCAAAGCCAATTATGTCCTACCTTTCTCTCGACCACAATATAGCTTCACCCTCCACCAATATCACATAACATTTTCAATTACCATTTTGGGTGAATCGGCCAAGACCTCACCCCGTCTTTTCCCCAAAATGGGACCAAGTTTAGCTACGAAATTGAGACATGTTGTTTGAGTACATTTTGTGGTTTGGTCTCTGGCGGCAGCACGGCTCTGGGAATTTTCGTGTTTTGTGTATGCAATTTTAAATGCACATCGCAGCTCAGCTCAGCCCAGTTTGGTTTGTTTTGGTTCACCCGACCAATTCCCAAGACCCATGTTGCTGTAACGAGCCGCCTTTGTTTGCTAAAAACTTATCAAGGCTATGGTCAGGACTTGGAGCCCAGGGCAAGCACGAAGCAAATGCCTGCAATGATGATCCTGCAGTTGAATCCTGTGGTGGAGCCACCACTCCCCTTGGTCTAGTCAATTTTTATACAGACTGTCGATTCTGTGTGTGCGGATGACTCCCTCTGGACAGAAATCTCTATTCCTTTGGCCATTGTCATGGGCACTGGGTCGTGTGTCACTTCCACATGATTGGGCAATTCACAATCTTTTTCATATGGCCACCCCTGCTGTTGTCTAAGCTGATGACTCAATTAACTGGCAAACGTGCTTTTGTAAGCTGTCAGCTGGAAAGGCTTAGCAAAACTAAAGATGACCGATTACAATTAGCCCATATAATCGCTGGAATGAGCAAAAATGCTGATAGCCTGGGATTAGGGTTTCAGTTTCTAAGAAATAAATTGGCTAGTCAACAAAAATTTAATCTGTTCTTTTAAAAATTAAGACTCCTTTATAGGCTATATAGTTAAATCCGCTCCTGGAAAGTCATGTCTCTACTAAAAGAAAAGTGTTAAATAACAAATAACTTCATTTTGAAGTCTGTTAAAATGTTATAAAACAAACTTATAATCACACCATGTTATTTTTCCGTCAAAACGAAATATTAAATTTTCACGACTGTAAAAAGCACGAATTTCACCGCTTCGCATTTTAAATATTAAAACTTTAATCGAGAGAAGCGCTGGCATTAAATGGAACGTGGAAAATCCATGGCCAGCAAAAAGCTGTCATCGAAAGCAGGACAATAAATATGCTCTGCTCATGATTAATGATTTGCACGCGCAAAGCGAACTAACCGAAAAAACTGCAAAATTCTTGGCCAACTTGAGGGCCAGGACCAAAAAAACAGGCAACAGCGACTGGGCGGGCTTTCGGTTTGTTTGGCTTTGCGAGCAGCGTAGCGTGTATTAAGGGAATTAAAATGTTATTATATAAAACAAGGACAAGGGTCCGAGCAAGCTGAAGAATGAGAAGTTGGTGTGCAAAATGCGATGGTAACGCTGTTGCCACTGATCCAGGATAACGACGTGATAATCACACTCATCACAGCCACTCAGAGCCGGCGTATGAAGGGCGGCGATTGCCCGACTGAAGAAACCGCCAGGTGACTTGTACATAATTCCAGCAATTTTTGCAAAGAACTTAATTTTACGCTCCTGCATTTCCCAAATGAAAATCTGGACACATCCCCCGAATACCCACGACCCTGACAACCTTTGTCTGGCTTTAATAAGTTTGCCTAGTTCCAGCCAGAAAAGCACTGAAGCGGGCACTCAGTTGGCTTCCTTCAAATATCCTTCCATATCCGTGCAACCCGAGGTTTTTGTCTTTCATGTCGTCTTAAATGGCGTTGTTCAGGGGCTTCTTTTGTTTTGCATTCTTGTGCAGTGAGTGTGAAAAAGTTAATGGGTCAACTATGTGGGTTCTCCCACAAATTTTAAGAATTTCTAATTAGCTCTAGGCAAAGGATTTTTAAAATACTATTTCATGCATGAATCTAACAAATATAATAGCAGTTTTATTTAAACATAAAAATTCGAAAAATTGTGTTAGGACATTAGAATGTATGATTTACTAAATATTTTAATAAATAACTTTTCAGAGCTAAACCCCTTATTAATGATTTTTTTTTAAATTTTCTAATATAAATATTTGATAGACAAACTAAGTTCAACATTATTATTATGAGAGCTTAACTCTTGCAATTTGCACTTTTCTCCTTTTATTTCAGGGACCGCACACAGGTAAACATTTGATATGAAAACTTCAATGTCTGAAAGCCAAAACATGATTTAAAATTAAATAATATAAGCCATGTAAGTAAGGAAAAACTCACTGCCATATATGTAGTAATGGATACAGGCGCCAGCTTGTATGTTCTCCACATATAAGGTTTCGTAGCCCGCATCATCAGGATGAGGAGCATCCTTCGATAAGCAAGATCGCCCTCATACCAATTGTTATAAAAGGCCGCTGGCAATACTTTGCCACTCTGAAAAGAGAAGCTATATCAGGGCACCAATATGATAAAAAGATGATCTATATATGATACATTTACTATTTCATCATTTTCAACCAAAAACTTATGTACACCTCGCAATAACTTATGTACAGGCTATCAACAACTTACCGTTAAAATCAAGTGCGTACCACTGCGGCACATAGAAAAATTATATGTGATGAATAGCAAAAGTCCGAGTAAATGTTTCAGAGAGGTGCCAAAGTCGAACATGGTCATGGAAAATGCCAGAAAACAGGTGGATATCATGGATACCGACAGACTTATGAGAAACGTAAAGTTAAAGGATCGATTAACTCTGTCGGCCAGATTAAGCAATTTCGTGTGATATACTATCAGATACTTCAATTGATCCTTGGCATGGGGATTGCGGGCATCGATGGTCTCCAGCTGCCTGGCCAAACCATCGAAGTGAATTTCTAGCTGGATACCAAAAAAGTTGATCAGAAACTGGATAAACATGTTGACGCACATATTGGTTTGGCACGAAAAGATTTGACAGACGACCGCAGCAAAAAATCCAGGAATTGATCCCTGAACCCGCCAGGGATACCAGGTACTACTCTGAATCCTATAGCTCAACTGCTGTGAGTTCGACAAATGTTCCCGAATCATTAGAAGAATTGGTAGTGAGTTGTAGTAGGCAACGGCAGCGGTATGGAAAATAAGCGTATTTCTTATATGACGCGTATACTCCTCTTGATAGTGCTGTGTGCGATACGCCCTGTGCTTGGTTAGTTGAAATAATTCCTCAAATTCATTTAGTAAGTGCTCAAAATGGGTCTTAAGGCTTAGCATCTTCCACAAGTTGAGGGTGCCCACAATGGTGAATCCAAGCATGCTGGCCACAGATGCCAATTCAGCTAAATACCCAATTGGATCCTCCGTTCTTCCTTCAACGAAATATCCGTACATGACGCAGCCAATATTGTGATAAACCAAATTTATTGCTCCAAGGCAGAAGATCATGCGTTTTGCCAAGTTACGTTTGACTTCCAAGGATCGTCTGCCATTCCAAGTGTATCTGGGAAGTTGGGCCGCTTGACACACGAGGTCCTGGTACCGCATAAAGTCCTCCAACTGCATCTGGTCCTGAATTATTACTGGATTATGGCACCGTAATCCCAGACGTATTAATGTAATTGGTAGGACGATTCGTGGTGAGAACTGCCAACTGGTGCAGCTGGTTACTAACGAATTTTTGAAAGTCTTCGGTTTTAAAATTCATAATGGGAAGCACTTGGTCGGGGCTATTTAGGAACAAGTTATTGGAATATTTTAGCATCAATTAGACCTTTAAAGGTTATAGGAGACAAGATGGGCTACATTTTTTAAAGAAAAATATAATTTAAATGAATAGAAAGATCGCTTTAGTCGAAACCTAACTATCACAAGAATCAACCTATTACAAAATATAATATGGTAATAATATCTAAAATAAATAAATATTAAAACTTACCGCTAATGTGAACTCAGTGCCCAAGAAGCAGATAACAAAATTGTATACGATAAAGGCAATAAGACCATTTATGCACTTAATTGCAGATTTCAAATCGAGAAGCACAATAGCTACACTTGTCATGCAAAGTGCAGTTGTGGAAAAGAACAAGCCGCCAAGGAAAGAACAGTTCATTATTTCATTAAAATCATCGGCTATTTGTATAACATGGCTATGGTATGCGATAAGCCTTCTCAATTCCTGATTGGCGCCAGGATGACGAGAATCCAGCTTGAGTAATTGATTGGATATAGCGTCGAAGTGCAACTTCAATTGATAGGTGATAATGCTGATGATATTGTGAGTGCCCAAGGAAAAGGCAACGCCCTCAATACAAGCGATAAGTGTGGCAAAGTGACCAGCACCGTATCCGATTGCTGAACCATAGACATTCCAAGGATACCAAGTATTGATCTGGGTCTTATATCTCATTTCCATTCCATCCATTTGATATTCGTACATCATAACCACAAGAGGAGCAATGTTGTAATACATGGTGAACATCCAAAAGTATATAAACTCGAATTTCATCAAACCATTTGCCATTTGAAAATAGTACTGCTGGCGGTAATTTCTATCTCTGGGTCTTGGATATAGTTCTCTTAGGTCCGTGAGCAAAATCTCAATCTCAGGACGACGATTCGAGAGGACACATATATTAAAAAAACCAACTGCGACGAGCATCAGAGCACCTGTAGCCTCTGAGATCTCAGCAACGAAACTTTGGGTATCCGCTGCCTTCCGTCCGTATATGGACCAATCTATAATTACTCCAATACATTGGTAAGCCAGGCAAAAGCTACCTAGCAAAAAGAATGCTCTTCTAAACGTTGGATACAAATCTTCCTCTGCTGACCTCTGGGACCACTTAAATCGTGGAACCATCGCCAGACGCAAACTGCTGTCAAAATACTTAAAGTAGTCTTCAAATTCCATCCTGCTCTAAACCGTGACTGTCGCAATTGCGCCATATTACCGACCTTTATAAGCTAGCCTGTAAAAATCGAATTGAGTAATTTGTAATCATCTATATTAGGGTTCCTGAGAAAATGGCAACTGCATTTCGATTATCGTATAGAATAGTGTATCCTTTGGCAGGGGCCTATTAGTGTGACATCATAATCCATCCCAATCAATATGTACTGATACCTTATAGATACTATTTTCCCGAAGAGTGATTAGTCAATCGAATAGACCGTCGAAGAGGAACAGTTCTTCACGAAGAATGATATATGCTTAGGTAAGCTGCACATATCCTACAAAAACTACTCAGAGCAGAAGTGAGCCTGAAGGTGACAACCGTTTTATTTACTATTTAGTGTAGTTATAGTATCAAAGTTATATAGAAATCTATTAAATGTCTAAGACACATGTTCATACTCACAGCTAAAGTGACCTCGGTTCCCATGTAGCAGATGACAAAGTTGTAGAGGACGAATGCCACTAGACTACTGACATACTTGAAGGCAGATGCAAAGTCCAGTAGCAGTATAGAAACACTTGACATACAAATGGCAATAGTAGCACCCACTAGGCTGGAGCCGAATACAAAGTTCAATATGTCATTGACTTGGTCGCCCAGCTGAAGGATGCGGCAGTGGTAGGCGATGAGAATCCTTAACTTCTTATGAGCTCCAGGCCGACGGCAGTCAAGTAATACCAACTGACTAGATATTCCATCGTAGTGCAACTTTAGTTGGAAGGATAACAAGCAGACAAGATTCTGGGTGACTATGCTGAAGCCCACGCCCACAAAGGAGCCCACGGTTATGCTTAGTACAGCCATACCAAATCCAAGTGCCGACCCATGGACTTTCCAGGGAAACCAAGTGTTGGTCTGCGTCTTGAAGCTAAGATCATATCCCTCGTGCAAGTGTTCCCAAAGAAGCAACAATACTGGTACACTATTGTAGTAAACGTAAAAGATCATATAGAAAAGGAACTCAATTCGCATTATTCTCATGGCCATGTCAAAGTAATGCTGGCATCGATAGTGATTGTTCGTGCATATCGGATATATCTGATGAAGCTCCTCGAGTAATGTTTCAATTTGATTGCGGTTTATAGAGATCGCATATACGTTGCAGAATCCCACAAATGTTAGACAAAAAGAACTGCACATTTCAGATAATTGTGCCACAAAGGTGCCCGTGTCCGTGGCAAGCCGTCCCTTGCAATACCAATAGATAAGCACTCCAGCAATCTGGTATATCTGGCAAATGGATCCAAGAAGGAACACTATCCTTTGCTCCGAAGCGTACAACTGTCTTTCAGTAGGGCGTCCTTTCCATTGATATCTTGGTATGCATGCCATCCAGCAACCCAAGTCTATATACTTCATATGGTCGTGCAACTGCATCCTGCTTTCAACTATGACTGAATTGCCCACAAAGGAAACTAGTGGCTTTTGGAGGCCAGATTTGAAGACCTAATTGAGCAATATTAAATCAATTCTTGGGAAAACCAACTGCTGGTATAACAAGAAATCAGTGATGCGAATCTAGGGAAAAAGCGCCAAGTACTCAATCAATAAAAAAAATAATGACTTAGTGCCGAATTAAATTATTTGATGTGTTTGTATAGGAAAGGAAATTTTTTCGAATGACACATTTTTTAGCCCACATTTGTGTTGAATTCAATTCGCACATTATTTGTTTTTTCATTCAGTTTATATTCGTGTCAAGCTTGTAATGATGATGCCTTTGAGCTGGTTAGCAGGCTTTTATGCGCTTGTCTATGGCTGCTGATATCAGCAGACAAGTGCTGCTCGTTCTGCACTCCATTTCCGGCGGAAGTCCACCCAAGGAGACACTTTTATGTACAGACATATATACTGTGTATATGCGCCGGGCCTGCATGTTTGAGTATGTGTATTGTACTTGGCGCTTGTTTACTTCTTTGTTTATGGGCATCCTCGTGGCACCCGCTCTTTTACGAGTCCATCCTATTGCCAGTTTTTATTGTTGCCTTTATTCTGCGGTCTACTTGGTTGCGCCTCATGTGCTCCACGCTACATGCTCCCTGGTCCCTGCCGCAGGCTCCAGGATATGCTCGAATATGCTGCTCCCCTCGTCCAGGAGTGTTTTTGTTTGCTATTGATTTATGGTTTGGTGATTTCGCTCCTTGTGCGGGATTTTCTGTTTACTGTCGACGTCTCATCAGCGTTTTGTTGCGGTAATTAAACTCTGATTGGTTTTCAATTGTTTTTATTGATTGGCACTGGCGGTTGTTTTCTTTTTTATTTTTTTGCTTTAATCGAGCTTCTGTTGATTCGCAATTAACCACCGAAGTCCCCGAGCGTCATCGTCACGGACAAACTGACTTAAATTCAGTTGAAATTGCCTTTGAAAGTAAAATTTATGAAGACAAACAAAAGCAGGAAAACTTGGCAGGACTCGCGGGCGAGTACCCGGCCAATTGCCAAAGGACTCAAATCGAGCGGCAGCTGCGCGTAATGGACAATTTGAATTATCCTTCCGCCTTTCGTTTGGCGGAGGAGTGTGAGTAATAGTTTTGGCAGCCAGCGCCATTTTGGCCAGGAATTTATGGAGATCCATGAGCCAAGGGCCACTACATCGACTCCGTAGCTCTTGGCAGAAGCCTCTCCAATTCATCTCCTTCGTCCTGCCCGCTGACAAGTGCAAAAGTATAGCAAAGTTATGGGCCACCGACTCGGACAACTCCTAACTTTCAGCTCGGAACTCGCAACTATTGGACTTATCGATCCGCCGGATCGGGCCTTTTAAACTAATTAAGTCCCAGTGAGGCGAACAACACATGCTACTAATTTGCGAAATTAACGTGTTTGTTTTGGCCGCTCTCTAAATAAATTACCTTCAAAAAAACAAAATACAGGAAAAAACGAGCGGCCAAAGGTAAAGGCAATGGCCATAAATTCGCATCGAAAGCGAATTCCGAGCTGCAACTTTGGGTTGCCTTGTTTACTGCCCACAAAAAGGATCCCCTTCTCAATACCATGGCCAAAAATTACAGCCAACTGGAAAATTTATGTGCAGCTCCATGGAAATTAAACGCTCTGGGCCTTTAGCAATGGACCAGCTGCTCGGACTTCCGGCTTCCTGAGGCGCTTTCCTATTTTGACAAGGATCTATGAAAATAGTGTGAAAAATTATTGTTCAACTCCCCCTCGCTTGCCGGGCATTCTAAACTGCTAAATTAAGATAAATGAGCACATTTAGCCGGAGGAATTTATTTGTTTTGATAAGCGTGAAACGACTCTGCTCGGATTCGCATTTCGGGTTCGCATTGGTCCGCAAAAGGGATGTGACATATAAATCTTTTTAAAAGAACATGTGTTATAGAAGCGCCAGCACTTTAATTAGAATTAAGAAGAAGCGTTTTTATACCCTTTGGCATCATTTAGTTATTGATTGCTGCATTAAATAAAAACGAAACTAAAAGCCAACCGAAACTCACCGATAAAAAACCAAGTTGTAGTATTATGATTTTGCTACTTGGCAACTTTTTTAATACGCCCGTAAAGATCAACAGCGAAAGTGGACTCGGGCCCAAATGACTTTGGCTAATAAATAAAGTTTTGCGATGCTCAGGTAAACACTTGGCATGACCCACAAAAAGTTTGTGCCCAAATAAACAGAAAGCTGGGAGGGAAGCCAAATCAGAAATAAGAGTGCTCCCAAACTTATGGAAAGTATTTTGGCCAGAAATTGTTTGCTGATGTGGCTTAGATTTTTCCTGCAATTAGTTAACCCATAAAGAGAAAGTGTTGCATATGAAATATATGACCACAAAATGCCAACAAATTGCCCGGAGGCCAGAAACCGAAAATTTATGAGGTGCCAGAGAAAAGCATTATAGGCAAACGAAATACGGTGTAACTGGGGAAACCATATTCGTGCGGAAAAGGAAATAATTTATTCTATAGATTCGCATGCTAAAAAAAAAAATAAAATTAATATTTCATGTCTACCGTTTATGATCCTTCTCAAATCCTGAAATGTCATATTATCAACCCACGTAATGACTTGGAAAGCCACTTAACTGAGACACCTTTTTGGGGCCCATGTTTTGTTATTTGGAAATACATTTGCTGGCCAACATGTTGCCCGAAATGCCTGGGCTTAATTTATATGTTGTCAGACCGGGTGGCAGCAACAAATGCAGCCGCAATAGTGGAATTACTCACACACACACGCTCAATTCGAAACTTGGCCAGGTGAACTCCTGGCGAAAGTGAAACTGGGTCGCAAGAAAGTTGTCGGGCCACCACCCACTTTCCTTTTGGGCAATGGGGGGACAACAAGATAAAATGGACACACCCAATGTGTTTTTCGTTTTACGGGCCGAGTGTGAAATAAAGTGAAGAAAATTGCTGCCTACTTTTGGGGGTCACACATGGGAAGGATGTTCGAGTTTTCCGGGGGAGCCAAAGATGGCCAAGCAATTTGTTAGCAGGTCGAGCTGAGTTGGTCTCAGTGCAAATGTAATTTACTGCCAGACGATATACGCTGGCCCACAGAAATATTTTGGACGCAATTTATTTGCGGCCATTTAAACAGAAATAAAAGCAAATGAATTTAAAGATCCTCCTATCCAATCCTTACCCAATTACCTTGAAAATATTTAACTAAATGTAACCATTCAGGCTCCCGGTTGCCATAGAATGGTTTTTGTGCTTTGTCTAGACGGCTACAAAGAGAAAATTGCCTGAAGGATGTAATCCAGATAAAATGCCAAATAAAATCTTTACTCCTACCAGATATTTTCGACAAAGATTTTCGTCGAGGCAAAATATAAATTTTTTCATTTCTGGAAACTTTCCGTGCTATTATTAATATATATAGATACCTTTTCCTTTATTAGTAGATAATACAGTAAAACATTTTATTTTCTTACGGCAAGGCCGCTGGAATGGGAGAATGTGATTGTCCACTCAAAATCGTTTTGGCAAAATTGACACCCTCGTCGGCATTCTGTCGTAGAATAGGTAGTAGCTTTTCCAAAGCCTCCTTTTCGTAGTCGCTCATCTGGGGAAGTGGTATATAGCGCTTGATACCATCCTTTCCCAATTCCAATGGACTAGCGAAGAATGGGGCGTCGGTTAGCTTGGAGGCGACAAAGGCGCACTCGATTAGACCCTCCTGTCCAGCAATTCCGCGCAGCAGGGAGTCCACGAAAGTAGCGCCAGCATAAGCCATCGATAGGGTGGCAGATCCCTTTCCAGCTTTGGCATTCACCACCTCTGTGCCCGCCTCCTGAATGCGATGAGTTAGTTTCTGTATCTCCTGGGAATCACATCTATATTTCGGCTGACACTGCGAAATGAGCGGTAGAATTGTAATCCCCGCATGGCCACCAATAACTGGAATGTTAACTTCATTCGGAGATATGTTCATAGAATTACCAATGAACTTTTTCGATCGCACCACACCCAGAGTCGTAATACCGAAGAGTCGTCGAGAATCAAAAGTTCCATGGGCCTTAAGAACCTCAGCTGCGGTGGGCACAATCATGTTGACGGGATTGGTGATAAAGGCAAGATGAGCTCGAGGAGAGGCATTGCTAATGGCAGTGGCTACTTTCACTGCAATATTTCCATTGGCAGCCATCAGGTGATCCCTTTGCATTCCTGGCAGACGTGGCATCCCTGCGGCCACAACCACCACATCAGCTCCACTCACCGCCGACTCCAGTTCCTGTTCGCCGGTAAAACCTATCACCTTTCCCGTTTGGCTAATATGGGATAGATCCGCAGCAATTCCCTTCATTTCGCTGAGATCATGTAGAGCCAGCTCATCTATTCCAGCACAGCGACGGAGCAGAAGCGATAGCGGTTGTCCAATTCCTCCTCCGGCACCCACAACAGCGACCTTCAAAGTGCGGACCACAACTCGGCATGTAGCTAGTTTTGCCTGGCTTTTAAGACTTTTCAGTAACAACATTTTGCTCAGAATATAATGAATATTGTTGCCGGATTCCAACTGTTGACACTTAAAAGCAAAAGCCTACTAATCAGATAAAATAAAAGAAAGGCATCCTAAATTTTAGTAAGCTTACGACTTACCTTTTGATTACACTTCTCGTATCGAAACCCACTTGAAATTTTAACTTATTAAACAAAAATTATAAAATGTTTTTGGCCTCTAGATTGTTAACCCATGTTGGCAAACTGCCTCCCAAGGTCCAGCAGCTTGGATATATCAACCGAGGTCTCAAGGTCGCCGTTGTGGGATCGGTGGGTGGAATCGGTCAGCCGCTGTCCCTTCTTCTCAAGCAAAATCCGCTAATCTCAACCCTGTCACTGTACGACATTAAGAATACAACCGGAGTTGGAGTAGACTTATCTCATATCAACACCCGGGCTTCAGTGTGCCCATTCGAGGGTAAGAATGGTTTAAAAAAAGCTATGGATAAGGCTGATATAGTGGTGATACCGGCGGGTTTGCCACGTAAGCCCGGAATGAAGCGCGAAGATTTGGTGGACGTGAATGCCAGCGTTGCCTGCGAAGTGGCTTTTGCGGCTAGCGAAGTTTGTCCCGGTGCCATGCTTGCCTTCATCACGAACCCCATCAATGTGATAGTACCCATCGTGGCCACGATCCTTAAGGCAAAGGGTACATACGACCCGAATCGACTATTCGGTGTCACCACTCTGGATGTGGTACGAGCCCAGACCTTTGTAGCGGACATTCTCAACGTTGATCCACAGAAAGTGAATATACCCGTAATCGGTGGCCATACAGGTCGGACCATCCTGCCCATCCTGTCGCAGTGTGATCCCCCCTATAAGGGTACCGAAAAGGAGCGCGATGCGCTGATCCAACGCATCCAAAATGCGGGCACAGAGGTAGTTAATGCCAAGGATGGCCTGGGATCGGCCACCCTATCGATGGCCTATGCAGCCGCTCAGTTTGTAAGCTCGTTGATAAAGGGTATCAAGGGTTCGAAGGACGAGTGCATTGTGGAATGTGCCTATGTGGAGTCCGATGTCACGGAGGCCGAGTTCTTCGCCACCCCACTGATACTGGGACCCCAGGGTGTCAAGGAAAACACAGGATTGCCCGATTTGGACGATGACGAAAGGCAAGCTCTAGATTGTATGCTACCCATTTTGAAGGAGAGTATCGCAAAGGGCATCAAATTGGGCGAGGGTATGATGAGCAGTTGCGCATAGAAATGGAGATATAATTTACATTAACAGATTATTCCGATTTTGGTTGTCTTAATAAATTATATATCTGATGGTAGGAAATGTTTAATGCAGTCTTAAAAGTCCCGGAAAATGGATTTAAATTATGAGACTGTTCCATTGTTAGACCACAAGTTTTATGGCCGTAATGCTGGTAAGCTAAGGAAACCCTCAGTTTGTAACTTTTTTCCTCTTTGCTTGATATCGGGGATCCGGGCGCGAAAGCCACTGACACAGCTGGAACTCGGCACCAAACAGTTTCGGATTCCCATGCCATCAGCGAACCCAGCGGAGCCGCAAATCTTTGCGGTCTCGTCTTAATGGCAAAGAAATTGTGATTTATGTCTCGAGATTTGTACATTTAGGCTGCTTGACTCAAGCGTATGTATATATACACTTTAATGCACACGATTTAGTTTCCTTGTTGAACCTAAGTAGTTTGGCAAGCAAACTTTGAAGAAGTTTTTTGGTACTCCTGTATCCGTGTCACTCATTACTTAATTAGTCGCAATTTTATTTTTCAGTCAGCCAAAGGTGGCCAAATTAGTTTCCCTGTTCAACTGAATAACATTAATTGAATTCGGGTCTCGACATCTTTTGGGTTTTGGTTTTTGGGCAGAGAAGACTTCTTGAGAAAAGTGTCTGAGTCGACAGTTTTATTGCTGTCGGCATGAAAACTTTACGCTTTTTGGCTTGTCTGCCCCTAAAAGGCTTATAATGTAATTAGATTTGTCGTCGCCTTTGTTATGGCTCGACCAATGTTATTATTTTGACACTGCCGTCACAAAGGTCACCGTTTTGGAAATCTAGATTTTGGATTTAATTAAATAAAGTGCGGTACACATTACCATCATCATTTAATGTATATATAGATTACTTTTTAAGCTGAAAAGGATTATAACTAATTTAAATGCAATTCTATAAAGGATAAAATAATATAAATACCTGTGTTGGACCCACATCATTGGCTTTACTTCTGAATTAAAGTACTCCTTAAACCTTTTAACATTGCCTATTTCGTTTGGGCCACTTTATTGCTACCAGTTTGTTGCATAGGTAGGCAATAATTTACAGAAATTATACATGACCACTTAAGTTGTCATTAACGTTAACGACCACCAAACCGAAAGGGAGCGGTCGAAATGTGTGTCGGGCCATTATGGCCTCGTCTGAGGAACGGCTTTTGCAAGTGTATGTGCACTTTTTGTCGATGGTGGCCTCCTGTCGACGACTCCTGGAGCTGGAGCTGAAGATGGAGCGGAGCTACGGAGCTGGTGGTCGTGGGTCCGGGTAATCCAAAATTAATGGTCTGTCAGTCATACTCGTGCTACAATTTTAGCCCACTTTGGGCCTGAGACGCTGATGCAGGCGCAGCTACAGCTGCGATTCCCTCTTATAGCCGTTTGTGTGCTACATCCTTTCTTTGTGTAAATTTCCGCTTTCCGTTTTCGGCAAAGTAGACCAAGACGGGCTTAATCGAAAACGTATGAATGCAGCCCAGATCTAAAAGGCCTTTCTAGAGATGGTGCCTTGGCAACTAATGAACTCACGGGAAGCATAAATGGATACTAAAATATTTTATGCGGTGTTTTGAAACGATTCCAAAATTTAAACAGATAAATTTATAATTTATATTCATAATTCATATTTATTGTAGCGAAATAAACATTTTTCAGATAGTTAGTTTGTTTTTGAAGCTAAAAAAAATACTTTTTTTCAAGTAAAATATCTAGTTATTATATAATTTATATCAAATTAAATTACTCACAAGCAAGTGATTTAAATTGAACTTATTTTTAGGTGATTTTCATGCTTGATGAGTTTTCTTTACCCATCCCTAACCCAAAGCCACAGCACTTAAGCGCCTTTCGTGTTGCGCTTTTTGGCCCTCTTTTTGGCCAGGCCCAGACTGTGGTTAGAGCAGCCCAGCCAAGTTATTACAAGCGCAAAAATATTTTCACTTAAGTAGCTGCCACCATTTTGCTCAATTTATTTCCAACATCAAGCTCTCTCGTTCCCTTTTTTTAATTTAACACACAATTTACGTGTAATGTTTGGCTTTCAGTTCGCTGCTCTTTGGAGCAAGAACATTTTACAATCTTCGGAGGGGGCACAAAAAAACCGCTTCGTAATATTTAATTGAATGTTTTTCTGTTAAATGTTGCACCGGCGTTTCTCCTCAGGCTGACCAAAATATACGAAATAAATCATATATTCATCGTTGGTGCCCCATCCAGAGGCACATAAAATTTCGGATGCAAAAATCTGTGCAAATTTGTTGGACACTTGACTGCTGCTCAAACATGGATGTGTTTACTGTGGGTGGATGCACCTTTTTTCATGCCATTTACGGGTCAACTGAGCGGAGGGGCCACCCACAGATATGAGACTTCTGGCTATAAATGAAATTCAGAACAATTTTTTTTTGACATCGTTTTGGAAAATATATGTACGTATTTTCTGTACATTTGGTCATTTAACGATGTGTAAAAGCGTTTGCAATTTCGGTTAATTCAATTGTTTCTTTATGCAATTTTATGGTATCTGTTGAGTGTAATGTGAACTCAATGGGAATAGATATATTTTTAAAAGGGACATTTGAAATTCACTAGCACAGATTTTGTTATGTATGTATTTATTACTTTGCTGTAATACTATGTACTGTGTTCGAAAACTTTTAGTAAGCAATCCTGTGCTGACGCAACAAATATTCTATTCAAGTTTTGTTTGTTTTTTCCACTAGTTGCTTACGTTAGCAAACTACGAATGCCCGTTGAGGCGGTAATATTCAACGTAAGTACCGTCAAGAAAAAGTGTTTAAGAACACAGTGACGCCATCTACGAGCTCTGATTATCTGTAAATCAAATGTAATGAGATACAGCTTGGGCTAGGATTACACTTACACGACTCATGCGAGACTCCCGAGGGAAAAAGAGCAGAAGGAGCGGTTATTTTTACGGCCTCAGCGGAATACGAAGTGCGAGCTGCGTTGGAAATCAGCTCTCAGGACATTCCCGGGATTTAGGGTCGACGGCGAGGCAAGTGACCCATAAAATATCACGTATACGCAGGCCACATGGCCGCAGGAGGGCGCTGGATGATGAACTAAAACGGACGTATGTTCGTGTGTGGATGCGTTTTTATGATTTGTGGCATAAGGCCCGAATACCAGCTGATTGTAAATCTATGCGGGCCTCAAGAACCGCCAACCCCCAAAAACCTCCATTGTGGTTACTCAGGCCTGAGTGAATCAGCAGAGGAGGGAAATCGTTTAAAAGTATGTGTGTGTGGAGAATGGGGCCAGGATGGATTATATTCGCCAGGGTCAAATCCTCTGCGGTTTTGCAAGCTGTCGCCTTCATCTTTAAACTTTAATGGCCAGCCAAAAGTTTTGGGCCGTGTCTAAGCTTTAGTCAACAAAGACTTGGGCACGTCGTGGCCACAGCCAGATGCTTCCGCTCTAGCGGAAAACGTCGTTCTTATCCCGACTCCCCTGGTCCCTGGTTAATTCCCAGTACGTGTCCTGTTAGCGAAACGTTTTCCAAATATTTATTTATTATTTACTCCCGTCCACCTTCTGGTTTCTGGCCTTCAAAAGTCCAGATAGGCGAAATAACAAAAAATAAACTAAAAATGTTGCGGGAGGTATTTGATTTAGCTGCTCTTTGACTTCGGGTCTTAGTGGCTCTATTTATCTACGTGACGTTTTCGAGGCTCTTTAGCCAGATAACAACTGAAAGCTGTCAAACACGACGTATACTTAATATTAATTACTGCTTGCAACAAACAATTCACCCAGAATACACATTTTTTTCCATTTATTTCGCTGAAAGTTAAAGTATGTGCCCAAACGTCAAGACAAGTATTGCTACAAAAATAAATTCGTTGCACTTGTAGAAATATATTTCCATCATTTTTAGGGATTTGCGTTTGTGAACCACAAGCAAAGTTGAGTAATTGTCTAATTAAGTCATTAACTAAATTGCTTGAGCCCCTTTTTGCTGAATAATGTTCGAATCGTATTCCAAACTAAGCTAATTACGTGTTATATGCCAAAAAATCCTAATTGAGGGCTGTTGGTGCTGAAGGTGATTGATGTTTAGGGAAACCGTATTTTGGCCAGTAAAAAAGCTTTAATTGCTCATGCACTTTCTTTAATGGTACATAAGGAAACTCAACTTAAAGAAAGTACGTATGTGATATTGAGTTTCTGTTTCTTTAGATGATTGATTTTAAGTATTTATACATTCGCCCCATTTTCTCGCAGTGCCAACACTTTCATTTAATGTAAGTAAAGGCCCAGACAGAAATCTAGGAATTATTCACATGCATCGAGAGCGTAAACCATTCCCAACCACTTGCAATTAACACTAAAATTAATTCATATTAATTAAGGCTCAGGGTCGGGACCAAATGAGAACACACTTAATGCCTGGGGCTGTTAGCTTTTATGAGACTCAAATAGAATGAGGGCGGGGCAGCCAGCAGCACTCCAGTCTCCAGTCGAACAAATACTGACCTCAACAAGGCAAATGTAATAAATAAGAGAAAGGCACAACAAATTGGTTGGGAGTAAATGGGCAAACCCTGACCAGACATAACAACATTCATTAATAAGCACAAACGAAATTGCTGCCCAGCTGGATATGGCTAGAAACCAAAAGGGAGAACAGGACCAAAAAAAAAAGTTAAAGCAACAAACCGTAACGACAGCACGCATAATATTAATAACATTTAATAAGTTGCTGGAATTAGTGGTAAATGGATAGGGAAATGGCAAAAAATGATTTGGTAATTATGATGGATATTTAAAACGTCTCAAATTTAAGCCAACATATTCAGAGCAGACCCTTATGAATACAGCCCCAATTAAGCAAAATCCCTGCCATTAAACTAATTAACCAACATTTAAAATATTTCTGAACCATAAAAAAAAAAAAACTGAATGCTGAAGGAAACCCTAGAAATTCCTTCGTATAAATAAGGGCAAACATTTTGTGCCGCAACATTAACTATATACAATTTCACACCTTTTTTGGTGTCAACTTGCTTTGGATTTTCCCTTTGTTTCCGTTTGTTTCGCTGACAGTTGAACAGTTGTAACTGATGTCAAGTTGACATTAAGTTTTTCATAAAATGTTGCCAGAATATTGTTGAACTGTGCTTTCAGAACATCAAAAGTGGTGGCAGTAAAAGTTTATGAGATCTGAGGGAAGTATAATATTGGAAAACATAAGGCGCTACAAAAACGTTCGACCTCGATTTAAGCAACTTTGGTGAAGGACAAAGTTTGTAACCACAACAATGTTATAATATTTAAACTTATTCTTATCTGAGAATACATAGTCGTTAAATAATTCTCTAAGCGATTAAAAAGAAAACAAACTATATTCAATTATTCTAAAACACTCCCAGATTCAACAAGAGCAGTCCCTGAAATTGTATGGTATATCCTTGTTAAGAGGATTTCAAATAGTTAGTCCTTGAGCGAACAATATCTTAATGTTGCTCCATTCATTGTATTGTAAACATGGCACACATTTCAGGGCGTAAATTTCAATCAAGCCGACTAATGTGGGCGGTTTTCACTTTGTTCGTGTCTCGCCCACCTACATTCCCTATAAATACATCCACCCACCTTCTGTGAAATGTAGATGCCGATATTTGGCGGTAGTTCTCAGGCTCAGAAAGACACAGGTGTTGGCAACTACACGACGCCTGATTGCCTACTGTGAGCAGACGAATACATTAATGATAATGCTCCTTTGCCGGCGGGCAGAATTGAGCAGCCAACCACCAAGTGACATCATTAAACCAACTGCCAAAGTAAATCATATATGTATGAAACTTTGGGCAACAATTTTGGGTATAACAATAATCTTTTGGTAGGTGGGAGAACCTAGGCAAATAAATTTATGCCAGTTGAACTCTTGGCAAAGTCGAAGATGGCAAGAGTTTGTCTGGGTAAGCATTACGCATATAATTCAGAAGCAGTCAATCAAATTAGGTTTAATTAGGGAGTTCCACACTCACCAGGTTAATGGCTGCCCTAGCTAGGTTGTAAAATAGTTTTTGAAGACCAGATCAATAGAATAGAATAGAACTGAATGGTAAAAGTATTAAGATTAAACGTTTCTCACACATGATTTCCTTCAAAAGTATACTCGATATTCGTAAATTATGGCAAACTTACTAGAATTCTTTTAATATTTAATGCAATTCACATTAATAATCCAACGTTGTTTCGCTTCCACTTTAGCTTACGATGCACCCAAAATCGCACATGGCCAATTTCCATGATGAATTTTGGCATAAATGCACAACCATCAAGGGAGGGGAAAGCCCGCGTAATGCGGCAGTGGCAGCAAAATATCTTCACGCACAAGAAAAACCAGGGCAGTGCGATACAGATTTTCCAGATTCCCGCAACAATTGTGCGAACCAAGGAATGGCACAGTCATGAATCATGAGCCAGGCGGAAGATGAAGGAAAAGTCCGAGGAAAAGCCGGAAAAAATCACACAAGGCAAACCTTTGCAAACGGCAGCAGAAAACGCCCAAAAGAAGAAGGTAACATTGTAAAAGAGAGCTAAAAAAAAAATTACTTATCTGCGAGCCAAAATGATTTATTGGCCCAAATGGCAAGCAAATAGCATTAAAAGCATGCTGGGGCCACGACCGAAGGGTTTTCCTTGCATAAATTACCCCACCAGAGAGATGGGGAACTCAAAAATCGTGCAGTTCTCTTCCCTTCGATATTGGGCGGGCAAACGGGGCGTGGCAGGGCGTGTCTTGACCGGGCTAGTAAACTATGCAAACAAATAGCCAACTTATTTCGGGGGCCCCGAAGTAAATTGTACAGAGCAGCGCAGAATTCGTGCTGCAAAGCAACAGCTGTCGGAAAACTCAAAGTCTGGTCTGTAAAATATCAGGGAAATTACACAGCTCCCGAAATGCACAGTCATCTTATTTCAGAGGGTGGAAATCAAATGGAATATTTTAAAGCAATAATTGTGATGCATAATATTATGTTTCATTTTTTCAAAAATATCTTTCATTGAATGAATACCAATCCTACGTAGTTCGTTATAATTTTTTCACTATTTTCAGCTGGTTGGCTTTCGTCCACCTCCATGCAAATAAAGCGTAATGCATTCTGGTTGGTGAGATCTCAATTAAATCCGCTTATCTAGTATTTACACTAGCCAATTTCTGGTATTGTTGCATCTCCACCTCTCGTTTTATTTTTAAGTTTCCACACAAAAGCGATTTATTGTGTGTTGTTTTAGGCAAAGGGCAAATATTTTGACTCGCCCGCTAACAAAGCGTACTATATGACCCATATATACATCTACTATCCATGGTAATCCACTTACATAGTGAATAAAATAGTTATTTTTCCCAGGCAACATGTTGCTCGTTCGCTTGGCAAGATTTTCTGGCTTTGTTGATGTTCAATCAACCGTATTCGTTAGTTCGTTAAAAAATAATAGTTTTCAGTTCAGCAACAGCCAGGACAGGGAGCCGTAAATATTAAAACAAGACAAACAAGTCCCTTACATCCCCCGCCTCCCCCATCGAATATTTCGAAAGCATATTGAAACCCAATGAAATGAAATACTTCCTTTTGAAAATAAATAAAAATTTATTGGAAACTTGGCGTGAAAAAAGTGTGGTATGAGTTCAATCACGATACAAATTAAAGGTATGAGGTTGTGTTCTAACATGATTCAACAGCAAAATAGTAAGCTAAAAAGTTGGGCTGTGCTGTATAAAAATAATAACTACTCGTATCAAATCTAAACTTCATTACGTTCAACACAGGATATACCGAAGGTATAAGTATTTACTTTACAAAATAGGAGTATTTGGCATATTGTTTCAATGCACGGCATTTTTAAAATTGTTTGTACACTTCTGCCGGAATTTAAAACCATTAAAAATGGGATTTTCATTTGTATTACAATGAATGGCATGGAATGCCAAAGCATCATTTGTACTTAAAAAACTCTACCTTTGTCAGAGCATTGCAATTAATTAAATGTAAGTTATTTGCTTAACACAAAAACAGCAAGAAGAAGAAGACAAAATATTCCAACACGAAAATATGCTGAAATCACAGTGAAAATGGAAGGAACTGTGAAAACTGTAAAAATACTGGTTAAAGTCGCTAAAAATAAATAAAATGTTGAGTTTAAATGTATTTCAGCCATTTTAATAAAATAAAATGCACGTGGGCTTAGCGGTGGAAAATGTGAATGGATCGCCAGACACGCACACCACCACCAGCCTTTGTTTTCCAGTGTGTGTGTGTGTGTGTGTGCTTGAAATTCTCCCTTTACCTGAAAAGGTATGTGTGTTTCTGTGGGTGTGTGGGAGTGCTGAGTGTGTTTAAATGCAAATTACATTTCATTTCATTACTGCGCGCGGTATTTTCACGCTGGGCTTGAAAATACGGGAATGCGCAGCGGGAAAAGAAATGAAGAGGAGACTGCAGGCGAAACGAGTTAAAAATAGCAAACGTTAACGTCGGCACCCTGTGAACTAAGCCTTGAGGTGTATGCATTAGGGCCAGGCTGGCAGTTGCAACCACCACCCAGCCACGACTTAAAGCTCTTCCTCACAGGCATCGGGGGCCAGACAGCGGTTATGAACATTCACGCTAATGCGTTGTGAATGCAGTTGGCAATTTCGATACCCATTAAAAACGAGTGTTTCCTTGACACGTGCATCATAAAAAACTTGTTCTATAAATATACTTCATATTTAAAATTGTTCTTTCTATTACTAATATAATAAAAGGAATAGTAGCATAGTAATAACTGTCTATCCGTATTCCACGTAGTGACGATTCGCACCGGAAGTGCACCTTTTTAAAAATATATATCAAATAAACTACAAAATTCAGAATAAATTTTTTTTTTTAAGTTTAATGAGCTAGACTTCTATTTTGCTGCAGGGCATCATGGAGTCGATTGACTTGCCCGATTATTATACCATTCTATATGTAAATTCCTGCCACCAAGTGTTGCACATCGCATTGCGACTACGAGGCTGGTGATATTGCTGTTGTTGTTGCTGGTGCCGCTAATATGCAGCCCCGTCTAGGCTAAGTCTCCATCGTTTCTATCCCCTTCATCGTTCTTAACACCCCCACGTCGCTCTTAACCCCTCCGTGTCACAATCTGCATCACAGGTGCATTGCCCGTTATTCCCCACTTTTCCTAGATACTGTTCATCCCTGTACTGGCTGCATTGAAAATCAAATTAAGTTTTGAAATTTAAAGTGCAGCTTTCATTTGCCATCCGAAGCAAAATATAATGAATTCTCATCGAATTGCTGCTGACAATCAAATTACTCGAGTTGTTTAAGAAATTGAGTTCACTTCAGGCAGGTGACAAAAAATTGAATCTAGAAATGTTTTTAAGAGCTTGCAGCACACTTTTTTGTCTCAATTAGACTTAACTTCAAGAAGTAAGTATTGCAATAAAATGTCAATTTTCATACAAAAGTTGCAAAAATTAGTTAGCTTCAATTTAAAGCTTAGGAAATGTAAACACTGTACTATTTTGACCCACATGCAATTCGCACCAAACAGTTTAAAAAAAGTAAAGGCACCGAAATAAAACCATCCAAATCCAAGGCTTTCAGTTAAATTACGTATACGCACAGTATTGCAAATGGAAACTGCTTTAGCCTTGGCTAATTTACAAGCGTTCACAAACACACACATATACCCCGGCTGGGAAATCCCCCGCCCCCCTTAAAGTATGGCATATAAAAACTTTTAGTGCTGCTAACCCAACAAGGCACGAAGTGCATATTTCGTTAGGAAATCCTTGTAAGCCACAAAGACTTGAAAAATTTGTGCAGAACCACAAATTTCATGCGAATAAAAATGCAACGCAATAAACAGAGGAGAAAATGGCAAGGAGCGGTGGGCGGGGCTTTTGGGTGGCCGTTCCGGACCCGTAAGGAACAGCATCAAAAGAGCACCAAAATATTCTCGAAGTTAAGTGAAAAGCTCTTAAAAATCAACGCCAACATCCAAAATCGACCGCCACTCAATGGAGTGGGCCGAAGCGTGTGGCAGAGAATCGATTCGCCATTGCGTACTAGTTTCCAATTAAAAGTTTACTAATTATTTCTAAACTTTTGTACAGTGTGTGCGATCAATGAGCAGAGAGCATGCACTGCCAGCCACCAACTTCCCATGAATACTAAGCCACAAAAATTGGTTACGATTGCGAAATGTGGATTCCTGGCTCAGTGCGTATATATGTACATCCCCTCAGAAATGCAGATAGCTCCTGTTGTGGTGGCCATTGGTGTTGTTTGTAGGGCACAATTGCAAGTGCACTAAAAGAAAATATCTTTGGATAATGCCCAAATTAGTAAGTTATGGTTTATTGACACTGCCATGTCAATTGTATGTCATAAATTTTGTGTTAATTACTACAGTCTTCCATTTCAAACTATATTAAATAAGATTATACAACTTTCATCTTATGAGATTTCATTATTGCTCGGAAGCATTAAATTATTTTTCCAAACCTTCAATTATAGCGATTAATTAATTTTGCAAAGTGGATCTGCATCTGGCATAGCTGGATGTGCCAGGATATGCCAGGACATGCCAGTGCTTGTGTCCTCCTCCTGGAAGTTCCGACTCAATCAGACAAGCAAACGACGACTGCAAATGATTTGGCCTGCTGGATGTTGGAAAATGCCGGGCGTGTTTGCGAATTAACAGTCATTTGCGAGACCAAATCCAACAGCTCCCAAGTTGATTGTGCTCGAATTTCGGGGATCGTTAGCCATCCATATCAATTACTAAAATTTCGTATAACTTAGCCGAAACTCAACCAAAAGTTTTCCCGCACCCACACATTGCTGGTGCAATAAGGAGGGTTTCTTTTTCCAAACCCTCAGCGAGGGCGACAATGACTTTGTGTAAATATAGGGGGAGAATTGAAATTGTGCCAGCAAACCAATATTTGTTATTGCAATGGGTGAGTTTGTGCACCGCCCATGCATTTGTCGCTGATTTGTTGGCGTCATTATGTCGCAACTATGGAGACACCCATCCCATCCAATAACTCATGACGCACTTAGCGTTTTCAATTTGCACACCCTGTCGTATACGTAATGTTAGATAAATATTGCCAGCAAGGGGAGTCGAATGGGACGTTCGAATCCAATGCCAACCTGAATTGATATCATTTGTTCCAAACATGTTTATTTTGCGAAAGCTTAATTATTCTATTACCCCTGTTTAAATTATACATTTTTAATTTTCCAGGCAAAAAAAAAAAGGGAGCTAAATAATGCAAAACTAAAATAAACTAAAATATTCCGCAAATTATTCCGCATAATTTGAATCAAAGAATTTTTTGCAAATCATACATTTTAATTGCGATTAATTAGAGATGTTAGTTATCAAGTAGAAGACATAATTATTCCCTGTAAACGGATTTTGCCTTTTCAAGCCGCGTAACTATGCACTAAAACATTTATATATAATTAACTTCATTAATTATTTCAATGCTACATAATTCCACTGCTTAATTATGGCAAACATTCCTAGCATATAAATTTCAAAATTCTACCGTCATTTAAAGTGGCAGAACTAAATGTATATTAAACTAAAAATGCACAAATGAAAACTGTTACACAAAATAATTCCTTCCAAAAAAAAAATTGGTTTGCATACATAAACGTGTTTATTGGAATATTGATTGTTTAATTGTGCAAATTATTACCAGCATGATTCATTGAGCAAAACTCAGTAGGAAAGGTGGTAAATATAAACAAAAAGTAATTATTTCGTTGAAATGTGACAAACATAAGGCAAAAACACATTTTTCCATGAAATAATTAAAAATTTGGAATGCTAATGAATGGCAGACTGCAGAACATGGATGCGGAAATATTTCTTTAAAAATATCATCGAACCTATATATTTAAGCCCAAAAGATACACTTTAAACAAACAACACATACAAAATGCGCAAATAAATCCATTCGTACGATTTCCAATGCAAAATGATTCGTTTTTCCCTGGCCTTTGCAGCTTCTCAATCCCTTTTCGTTTCTGATTTTTACGGATTTACCCAACATGTTTTCTTTTAACTTATTCTTACACTTTTCCCATATTGTTGCTGCTATACTCGTTATGGTTACAAAGTTGCTGTCACTGTGGCGGCCTTCATTGTGTTTAGACATTTTTACACTCGCCATCAGGATGACAGTTACTGTTTCCTATATAAGTCCCCGACAAACTGCACAGCACGTGATCGTCGAGATAATACAGATACATATGTATATATATCTATATGGCTGGAAGTGCGAACTGAAACAACCCACTCCGTGTGGTATAAAAATCATGTACACACGTTTCTGGCTGTGGCATTTTATTGGCAGCTCTTTTATTTGCAAAGCGTGAGACGCACAACAAAATGTTTTGTTTTTCATGTTTATATTTAGTGAAGGAAAAAGAATTGCGGAAATTTTTTCCGTGGTAGCACGTCAACATTTAATGGTTGTTTCTTAGCAATGAAATTTTAACTCAGCTGTTTAAGGATTTAGCAATCAGGCAAAACTTTTTGCCTGCGAATGGCAAATATAATTAATGGATTTTATCCAATTAGCCTGCTTTCACAAAATGCAAAACATTTTAAAATTCACTCCGAAATTCTCAGCCACATCTCTTGATTCATATATATATATGGCTGGCGAAAGCGTGAATAATTTTTGCTATTCATAAACGTTTGCGGGGCTCTGTGGTGGCAACAACATGAATGTATTTTCGTGATGTTTGGGGAAATTTCATTTTTCCATAAAACTGAGCGGAACAAGTGGGTAATAAATGTGAAATGTCAATTGGCTTGCCGGCGAGGGTATCGCAAAAATTTAATAAATAAATAACGAGGGCAATGTGATAGCAGCTCTGCGCGAAATGGCACATGTGTGCAGAGCGGAAGACTCGATTCATTTCAATCGCAGTGCGAAAAATTGAGCATACGACCCGTCGTACGGAAAAGTGCACTGCAGACTGACAGATAAAATCATTAAAGTAAGTGAGCCAAGTCAACGCTAAAACATATATCGGCATGCTGCTTGACAGTTCGTCTATTTGACTTAAGTTTACCCGGATGCCAGCAGACAGAGCCGGCTTTCCCATCCTTTCCAACCGATGCCCCACTGAGATCAGGAGCACGGCTTTTCCGGGGAAAATGCGGGGAAAGTGGCGGCTGATACAGATGCTGTTGCCAGTCCTGAATAAGCTTGTAGACGATGAAAATCGCAAACATGCAGTTTTTCCCATTCCCATCCAAACCTCCGCACCACCACTTTTACCATAGCCTCGGGACGAGGCAAAAACTTTCGCATCTCGCATCTCGATATGTGTGTGCGCAAATAAAATTTGTTTAGTGCCGAGGCGCAAACTACAGTCGTGTTGACGTGATGCATTGTCGTTTGTTTACCCAGCCAGAGCTTTACAACAAATGCAGCCAACGAATCTGGGCGTTTTAGATCCCACTTAAAGCGAAAACCATAAAGTTTGCATTAAATTGTGTACAAGGATAAGGACACATTTGGTTGAAAGTAGCAAAAATGTTATAGAACTTCGCCATGTTCGGAATTTAATTTGAGTTACAATAAATTTGATAAAGATGTTTTTCAATTTATTTTTGATAAAAATTATGTCTGTTCTTTTAAATGTACACCCTTCCTAACTAATTCACTATTTGTTTTTGAATCATCATAAATATTATATTTATAATATTATTCCCTTAAATAATTACTTTAGTAATTTTATAGTATTTACTTGCTTACAAAAGTGAAATTCTTCGTTTCTTTAAGTTTTTATTTGGTTTTCTTCTTTTGCATGAAGCGCGGAATCTTTTTTGCTTTTCTCACAACTTTCACTTGGCTGACTTCGGAGAAAGCAGACCATTCCATTATCTTGTGCTGTGGCAGACTTCGGAGCTTGATTAATTACTACTTGTTAACGCCTTGGCTGGATGCTCAAGGGTTAACCGGCATCAGCATCCGTCCATCAAGGATTCGCTTCAATTTCACAGTTTACTTCCCACAATCCTGCCAAGCTGGAATCGAGGGATGTTACTTTCAGGCAGTCAGGGCCAGGTCAGTGCTGGAATTGAAATGCATTTTTAATTAATTGAGAGAAGGCGAAAACTCTGCGGTAAATCCCTGAACTGTTTGACCTTTCGAAGGCTGTAACCGGTACTCACTACTTGCCAAGGTTAACCACGATTAAAAAAGTTGTGCCAGCCAATTGAGTATTACTGGATTTGCTTTGAGTTAAGTCAGCATAAATACGAGCAAACTTATACAGCTGCTTTAATGACAACGAACGGATTGAAATGAATAAAGTTATTTACAAATTAAGACAAATAAATAGGATAACAAAAATTCGTTTTATTTATAACATTTATAACTGTGAAGTTGGTTAATTGTAAATATGTGTAGTTTAAAAGCTACTGTTTGTTCTGTTTTTCATTCACTTTACAATTACAATTATGTTTTGCTAAAATGGCATCAAAGTGCAGAGTTCTGCATACAAAAAGCTGCTTAATATAACTAAGATTAAAATCGGAAACTCGTCCAAGTAGCATCCAAATGAGCTGAAAATTGCAGAGAAAGTTCTGTTTCGTGCATTTATTTTGCACTTTGAACTGGCACAAAGTTGTCAAGCTTTTTTGTTCAGGAGCCAAATGAAACTGAAAGCAGCAGAAGCCAACTGAAAATTGGACCCAAAAATCGTGGACATTCTGAGATGATTTTGTTGTAATATTCGTTAAGAGAACTGAGCTGTCGAGCAATTTGGGGGAAAAAGTTTTGAACTGTGCCCAAGTACTTCAATTTAAACTTTTTAGCCAGCCCACGAGTTAATTTTTTGTTCTCTTCTTTGGCCGCTTTTATTTGGCTTCAAGGACACTGAAGATTTGGCATTAAATGAAAAAGGAAATTGTGTAAGGACTTTGGATTAAGGCGCATTAGAAAAGGGTTGCAGCTGTAACTAAATGAATTGCTAATTAAGTTGGGCCAAAACGCAGCTAAGTCAAGCTAAGCCTGCCAAATTATTAATAATCCTGGTAGCATTTTTACTTTTACAATCTCAGAAACTAATTTGCCTTCTCCAACTTTTCCGACTCAGTCAACGACGCGTGTCGAACTTCATTTTGATATGGGTCCAGGTCAGTGACATATAAATTTGACCACAAAAGCTTTCAAACAAAGGCCAGAACACAAAGTTGGCCGAAAAATTCAATTTCGCCACAATGAGACGAGCATAAGAAATGCGCAAAAATATCTTTCTTGCAAATAGTTTAGGAAAATTCCAGCAAGTTTTATTTGGCGACTGAGATCAAAAGGTGAACATCTAGTGGAAAATTCAAAGTGGAAAAGAAAATTCAAATGGATTGGGAAATGGCCACTTCAATTTCTGATATGGAAAAATTCCAAGCAAGCCGAACCAAAGCCATTTCAAGCTGCTAAAATATGTTCCAAGTTCTTACTATTTACTGATGAAAAAGTCGACTACCAAAGTTGAGCAATAAAAATGGAAATCAATATTCAAAGATTCATATTGAGTTTAATTAAAAAGTAATAAATAAATGAGCATCATTGACAATTTAAATATAAGAAGTATATTTATTGAAGTATTTTTTAAACATGTATGCCAAAAAGTATTAAGAGTCGATTCTATGTCTTTAGCTTACGTAATATTTACCCCTATTGTTTCTGACTTTTTACGGTGTATTTTTGTGGGTGTATCTTTGAGCTGGAATTAGTCTAGGAAAACTCATGATGGTCTCCTAGAGAAATATTTCTAGCTTAAATTAGCATTCCGTTCGGTGAACTGACAGCACTTAAATCATCCGACTGCGAATGCAAATAATGTGCACACTTGCGGGGTGACTACGAGTGCCCATGGAAATGAGAGCACTCATGTCATAAGTCAATAACCCAATCACAAGTTCGCAAATCCTGCTAAACTTCAACGACTTTTTAAGACTAATTGGTTGACGATTTGCCCATATATATGTTGTCCTCAATGCGCTTTTCAAATTCGCACATAACCGGCTGTCAAATCAGTTGTTGTCGGAATGAAATGATATGTCAATCAATCATTTTCATTTGATCGATTTCCGTGGGCGTAAGTCGTGTAGTTTGTCAAATCGAGAAAGTTTAGCTGGCTGCTTCCTCAATGAGAAAAGATAGATATATATAAGAGTCCAGTGAGCCCGGCGAAATTTTAGTGATTAAATTTAGTTTTTTTGTTTCGGAACTTAAATCGAACTCGTAACGAAATCGATGACCTTAATTGGAAGTGAACTGAAATATATGCTCCATCATGGCGCTTTACTTCATCGTTAACGAATCCACATCCACTCGAGTCCAATCGATGATAAATGATTACTCATGATGCCGTAAATACAAAAGGCATAAGATCCTTAGGCTGCAAAAAAGCAAGCAAATCAACTGCCTATAAAATCTTCAGGAATTTATGTCTATATCGATGACGTCCTTCAAGGCATAAAAATTCCACTCAGCCATTGGCAAATTTTTTCCCAATTTAATATTATTATAAATATTATTGATTTTATAAAAGAACATGTTCTATGTGCTCTTTTTATGGCGCTTCTCTTTAAATCCAAGGCAATTTAACTGCCAGCTTGGTTAATTTTTTCACATAAACGCGCTTAATTGGCCAAATTATGTGTGCCAGCAAAGTAAAGGGGGAAAATACATCGCAAAAAGTGAGCCACAAAGCATTGAAAAACTGAGCGGAAAAACTAAATTTTTTCAAATAAAAAATGAGCTATGAACACTCTTTAGTGTTAAAATTGAAGGGCCTGCGGGATATGAAGTAAAAAAAATATATATAACAAACATATAGCTGAATCGTGTTTTTTGTGGTGTATGCACGACTTTAAAAACTCGCATGTTTTATATTATAATAATTTTCTAATATTGAATTACACATTGTAGAGTAAATATAATTACTTAGAAATTAAAAAAGGCAGTTATATTCTCTAAAAATAATGGTGTAACTATTTTTGTTGTTTTGTGATTGCTAAAAATACATATATATATATTTGATAAAATACATTTTATATATACATTATACCAAACTTTGTAAGGACTCGTTTTGGCAGAAGTATGCGAGAAACGAAACACTCCGCTGAAATGGGGAAGGATACAGAAAAATGCTGCCAATTGCAGTTGGCTTGTGGCTGGAACACGATGGTTCTATGTTGGCTTGGTAGCGGTGACGTTTAATTTAAAACGAAATACATCATGCTGGCCAATTATTTGAGCAATTTGGCAAATTAGTGGCCCAAGTCATTTTGGCTAGCCCCCGAACAGCGGCAATTACCAGGCAGTTTGCAACTCTTCTCTTCTCCACGCTTTTCATGCAAATTATTGTAGCCCACTTTGCTGCAGTTGCCACTGCTGCTGCTAATTACGGCACAAAGACAATTGGTTGTAGAAAGCGAAAGTCAGAGTTTCAAACTGCACTGCACAAATGTCGACCGCTTTTGGCAAGGTTAACAGCTTGACTTTTGTCAACGCCGTCTCAAGTGCAGCTCTCAACAATATCGCACGCAGTGAGCCATACAGTGAGCCCTGCGAATGCCATGGGCCAAGTTAAAACGCATTTCTGCCAAAACAATGGCGCCAGCAAACGAAGGGTGAAATCTGAATGGGATTTAGACACTGGGCGAACGAACGGGCACAAAAATACGCAGAAACGTGAAATAACAGAAGCAGTCAAAGCCGGGCCACACAATGAAATTTTAATTAAGTCTGAGCTGCGACTCGCTTTGTGCTGATGCAGCCAAATGAAATGCCACTGATTATGTTTGTATGCCCGCTACCCATTCATTTAATCGGGGAAGTCTGGTACACCCGGTAAAATTTGAAAAAAATTAGAAGATTATTTATGTGCGAAATGGAATAGAGTTTCAAACAATAGATACCATAATTGTGAAGGAGTAGTAAATTCATACATGTTCATTTTCTGTCTAGTACATCGATGTAATTATAGACTTTATATAACCTGTCGCAAATTTATTTTCAATGAATTCATTTGTATTTATTTGTAATGCATATTTGTTAAGTTCATCGGATGAATGTGTTGACTTCATCGGATGAATCTAAGAGGTACTTTTATGTTTAGCCGAATGAAACAACGCGCTTGAATAGCTCGTAACCTGCTGGCACATACACATATTTGTTTGAGATTTTTCCGCATGTATAGTATGCATTTACTTTTCTACTTTTACTTAACCCACCACCACCCACCGACACCCAGCCCCTTGCTTACTTTCGACTTTCCCCCATTTCGCCATGCATCCGTTTGTTGCTTTGTTCTACGTCTGAATGGCTGCACAAATACAAAACGTCTGCACATTGTATCTTGTTTAGTATGAAACATAAATGCATTTGTGTAATTACACAACATACACAACTGTATCTAGAGAGCCTTGTTTTGGTATGCCTGCTGGGCTGCTCTTAGCCCACTGGGAGGTTGGGCAAGGATCGGGGAAGGGGAAGGGGCAGGGGGAAGGCGCGATGCAGGCTCCTCACTAATTGAAGTAAATGTGCTAAAGGCTTGCCGAAGTTATTCGCAATGGGAGTGTTCCTCGGCTAATGATTGTTAATGGATTCATTAGGAATCCCTATTTTTACTTCCAGCTAACTAGGGTAATTCAATATTAAAGCGGCGACGAAAAGCGGAAGTAAGAAATCCTATTTAAAACCGGAAACGAGATCGGTGAGTTTAAATAGCAAGCTTTTTGCCTCATGTAAAAAAAATGAAATTCGAAAAGATAGTTACCTTAAACTAACATTTCTAGGCTGAAAATCTTAAGGAGAAACAGTTCACCTTTTAAGTTCGCCTAATACGTAACCAATTACTCTTGTTTCTGATCCTTTTAATCCTTTTCGGACTCAATAACGCAATCAACTCGGTAACAACTAAGTGCATCAATTGCCTTGGTAATCGAATAGTTAATTATGCCCAGCATGCAACAGGCCAAGTCAAAGGCGCTACCATTTAGTTTTCATTACGAGTTTTGGGGTTGCACGTGATGGGCATGGATAAATGAAGACAAATAACTGGTTCAGGACCAAAACCTTCCTTCCGATTTGTATGCATAGACTGGCCACAGAAATGTAATACAATGGAAAAATTACTTGCTTACCTCTGGATCGCTCCATTCTGCGTTCGGCTCCCTATTTAATTAAGCACTTAATTATTTAATGCGCTGATTGCGCAATAATTCAAACGACCCCTTGCTTGGCTCAGCTTAGCCAGAGTCCTTCGAAGGGAGCTATAAAGTGGACCATAGTGGTGACAGATAAAATGAACTGGACCTTAATTGTTAACGAATAAAATGAATAATAAGAAGATTACGCAAAACACCCTGTGAAAATTTAATTATTTAGGTCAGACTTCATTTTAGCTACCGCTCTACAAGGTCCACTCTAAAAAGGAAGCGTGTGTATGTAGTAAATGTGAGTGTGTTGAGGTGTCATAATTATCGCATTGGGTAGCCCAAATTTAATCAGATCACCGCACCATAGGTCAAGTCAAGGTGTGGCCATGGTTTTCCATTTGATTGCGTTGCTCTAGACTGAAACTAAATGAAGCGGGTAATGAATTACACTGAACTATATGCAATAAAGCAATGATATGTGTTATAATTTATTATCCTTACTGGCTATAAATTTGTTTTAAAATTAATTCAGCATGTACTTCTTATATTACCACTTTTGATTACATTTAATAAAGACCCGTGTAATGGGTCTGACTCAAATTCCTAGTTGACAACATATGGAGCTGAGTGCTACAGTAAAATTTTAATAAAGTCCACCATCGACTTGGTGACCCTTGCATTTCATTTCATTTCCATATGCTGACTCTGTCAACCGCCTGTCTCTCTAATTAAACTTCATGGAGGAGCCAACATTTGTTCCTCACCAACGCCTTATTGGGGTTGCACTTGACCAGCTCGGTCTCCTTAATAATGCTCATTTGCCCACAGAGCAAAACGAGAAATATAAAATAGAAAGGGAAATGCATCTGGGGTTGAGTGAGCATAATTAAAGATACTTCACCCGATGCCATTAAGTGCAATGAACTAAGTGGATTAAGTGCATTTAGAAGGGCAAAAACAAGAAAAAAACAATAGAATGATGTGCTTATTGTTTTTAATCACATTGCTTATTTGTGAATAAATGAATTTGGCCCAGTCCATGCGTTCATTATGCAATCAGCAGTTTTCAATTAATGGCTAAGACAACATGCCCCGCTCGCCGTATCCCAATTCAATTAAAACACGAATCAATTTAATAGAGTTCTCACATCCCCAGCCCACTTCTTCCAAATACCCATTCTCTAGAGATAAAGCAAATATTGGTTCTCCACGCGTTGCATGTGTATCGTGGATACAAATAGCAAAAAACAAAAACAAAAAAGGGCACGGGGAAACAAAATCAATCGAAAATGTTTGCTGCACTCAAATTAAAAACACAAACAAACCAATTCCAGGCTAGTGTAAGAGTGAATGTAAACAAAGTGGCAAATAAATTTGATTTGTATGCAACAAACGTGAGCTGAGCGAAATAAATAAAGGATGGACTCGAGCTGCAAGTCCGCATTTAAAATGGTAAAACAGGCGAGGGCTCACACATATACACACTTGCTCCTTTTGGCCCTGGCATACATACACATTCTCAGCCTTGTTGTGCGGCACAAAATTTGCACTATTAATATTTGCATTCAACTGGCAACAGCCCAAGCAGCCGACCCATTCCAATCCCCTGCTGAAACTCCTCCTCCTGCTCCTCTCAACACTCCTTGAAACTATCAACACATCTGCCAGCGGCGCATTGTCAGTTGACAATGGTCCTTTGGGGAGACGGAGGGGGCAGGGGGCATGGGTGCAGGGCGCAGGATGCAGGATTCAGGATTCCGGGGGCCAGTGGCTTGGCAATGGTGCGTATTATGGCTGCAGCTATGCGAGGGTTTCAGGGCAGCCGTATATGGGGTTTCTCTATATTTAAAAAGGCTCAAGCGACACTTAACTTCTGCTCAAAGCACGTCCTACCCAGCATGGGATGCACAGTGGAAACATTCACTTCAAAAATGCTTGAAAATGATTCATCTTTTGGTATAAATTTCCCTCGAAAAGCATAAAAGTGTTGCAGTAATAAATTTAATTTGTTGATTGCTAGTAGTTAGTAGAGTTCAAGCTATACTGAATCTGTAAAATTCAATATTTCCATTAAATATTGTGCAGTATTATATTCATTAAGTTTGCAAATCCGTTCCAGATCAAAATCAGTTGCCAAATATTCATATTATTCAAATTATATCATATTTCAAATATATTTTTTTCCTGTGTGTAAATATACTATTTACTTATTGAAAATATCAAGATTTTTAAAAAGAGTCGCAATTACTTTTTGGTAAATATCAACACATTTTAGCCACTTTTTCTTATATTCAAAATTTTAGAGGATTTACTTAGACGTACCTTTCAAATGAAATTCCTGAGTGATATTTTTCGTGTAGCAGATTTGAGCCAAATAGACGGAGTGCGCCAGGCATGGCCTTCGTCGCACCAATCGAGCATTCCCCGTAGACTACGGATGCCTGAACAACCTGAACCGAACTACTTGGATGAGCCGGAGACAATCTCCGTTGGGCGATTCGTCTTCAAGATCATTAAGATAAGTGCGCTGCTGCTGATTTGGGCTTTCTTTACTTACATTCTGGTTCGGAACGCCACCACGCCGGACTTGACATCGGTGGTCACTGTGTTGCCCAACGAGACTGTGCTCCGCCGGCTGTCCGTGCCCCATGATGCGACTGAGATAACGCTGAAGGGTCCCATCGATGTGCAATTGCAGAAGCATCAAAGCGTGATCATGGAGACGCCCCATGTGGGTGTCCGCGTGGAGTGGCGGGATTCGGAATTGAACACCACATTCTGGAGCTCGGATATGTGGATTGTCTATCTGGTCGAGCAGAGTGAGACTTTCACGAAGACGTCCAAAACCGTTGAGATCTCGGAGGTTACTAATGCCCAGGCGGTGATTTCGCTGGAGAGCAGAAGCGAGGAGCCGGTGTCGCTGCTGATGGTGGTATCGGTGTATCCTTTGGTAACGGAAAATGGTGTTCTCTATGCCACTCTGCTGCTGATCGGTTTGTATATACTGATCGTCTTCGAGCTTACGGATCGTACATTCGCTGCTCTTATGATGGCCACCACTGGGATAGCGATTCTAACGGCGCTGGGAAATCGACCGACTCTGGAAACAATAATCTCCTGGATTGATTTCGAAACTCTGATACTGCTCCTCGGTATGATGATACTTGTGGCCATAATGTCCGAGACGGGTGTATTTGACTGGATGGCTGTGTTGGCGTACCGAATATCCAAGGGTAATCCCTGGCCAATGCTCCTGCTGCTCAGCTCAATTACCGCCATCATGTCCTGCATGCTCGATAATGTGACCATGCTGCTTCTGATGGCGCCCATTGCGATCCGTTTGTGCGAAGCCATGGCCGTCCAGACGCCACTTGTCCTGATAGTGGTGGTGATGTACTCAAATATCGGTGGCACCCTCACTCCAGTGGGAGATCCACCCAATGTGATTATTGCCACCAACGCGGAGGTGGTCGCCGCCGGAGTGGATTTCCTCGATTTCACCATTCACATGTTGCCTGGCGTTGTAATGGCGGCTGTAGTGGGCTATGCTGTCATGTATGTGACCATGAGGAACTCTTTGTTTAAACTGGAGGATCAACAACTTGAGCTGGCAGCTGAGCGGGAGAACACTAGACGGCGATCGAGTGCGGATATTACGGCTCGGGCAGAAGAAATGCGCAGACGACAGCCGACGGGACGTCAGTTACTGAAGCCGGCCGAAAACTATTTTCAGACCCTGGCCCATTTGGAGGCACATCATCGCATCCGGGACAAGACGCTGCTGATCAAGTGCCTCTTCACGCTGTGCTTTGTGATCATCTTTTTTCTGTTGCACTCGCTGCCCTTTATGCATGGTGCCACATTGGGTTGGGTGGCAATTTTGGCCGCCTTCCTGCTCCTCATTCTGGCCAAGATGAACGACATCGAAGCGATACTTGACCAGGTCGAATGGTCAGCGCTGCTCTTTCTGGCCGCTCTATTCGTGCTCACTGAGGCGGTGGATAAATTGGGCTTCATTCGCTGGCTGTGCGACCTCACAGTCAAGGTGATCATGAGCGTCGAGGAACATTATCAGACGACAGTGGCCATCCTGATAATCATCTGGCTGTCCGCCATCCTGTCGGCCTTTGTCGGCAATGTCCCGGTGACCACGATGCTGCTGAGACTGAACATTGAGTTGCACCGCAACGATGCCATCAGCGTTCCATTGACGCCCCTCATTTGGGCCTTGTCATACGGCGCCTGTTTCGGTGGTAATGGCACCCTGATCGGAGCTTCGGCCAATGTTGTTGCAGCGGCAATCGCCCACCAGTATGGCTATAAGATCTCCTTTGTGCAGTTCTTCATCTACGGCTTTCCCATGATGCTGACCAGTATTTTTCTCGCAACGGTTTACCTGCTCATCGCGCACTCGCTATTCACGTGGCACAAGACGTAGTTTTCCAGGATACCAAGCCAATCGTGGCCTGTTTTCGATGTCCCTCTGGATGTTACTCCGATTCTGGCACATGACTTCTGTATGGAAGTGTATACATTTTGCAAAATGTAAAGTAATTCGTCTACCCCATTAAAGTTTACCATAGTTTTTAAAGCTAGCAATTGAACTAAGTGTATATGGATGGCTAAGCAAGACAAGTAAGGTATTTTTAATTAATTTTACGCACTGGAGTTGTTGGAATTGTTTTTATATATTTTTAAGTGAATGAAAAAAACCATATAAAATTGCAACAAATAAGTCCCAAATAATTCCAATTTTTAGCCATATATTTGAAAATTGAGAAATTTCTTGCCATTTCGCCCACTGTAACTTTTAATATAGCATACTTTGGTGCGCAACGACCCCGACGACTCGAGCTGCAATGACAATGCGTAGCTTGGCTAAATTCTTCCGCTTAATCGCGCAATAATAGCTCAAGGGTGTTAAATATGCATAAACAGCGGCAACAAAGGCAACAACTGCTATTACAACTGACTAGATCTGCGTGCAACAGCAACTGAGCCACATATGCTACAAGGTCCTTGTGTGTCTAAATATAATTCCAACTGTAAGGACTATCGGATTCAGTTAAATGAAGCTAATTTAAAGATGCTCCTAAGCCACGAAAAAAGACCCTATCTGGCAAATTAAAGCGAATCGGGTGTTGCTTATTTACTTAATTATGGCAATCAAAAAATTCTTGGGAAAACGCAAAACCAAAACCTCGAGGGAAAATCAAGGGCAAACCGAGAACAGCAAAACATGCTATACCCCAATAAATCAACTAATTAAATATTCCAATTCGCAGTCAAATTGTTTGATTTTTGCAAATTTAAACAGACCCCTGTGCCCCTCTTTGCATTTTTGCTCTTGATTTGATGTCGCGACTTAATTCATAACGTTGGTAAATAACAACAGCAGCATATATACATATTTACCAAAACACGCGACAGTTGGAAAAATGAGTGAAATATCAAATGAAATAAAATAAAATAAAACGTAATGTCTGATTGCGTTGGCGTTTTTGGCTTTTCGAGGTTTGCTGCTTGCCAATGGCAAACATGAAAGCAGCTTTGCATGTGAGCAGAGCGCCAAACAAAAATCGAAACAACAACAAATTGAATGTAAGCCACAGCAACAATATGTATGTGGCAACAACAGGCAAGAGCAATGGCAACGTAACGCTAATTACCTTAATTGCACGGGGCGTGTAGAAACACTTGATGAAGGCGACGAGGACAAAACTTTAACTTGGCCTCTAGCCTCTAACGTTACTTGCTCGGAATTCTAAGCCCGGAACAGAGATGGTTTCGTGAGTAGAGGTTATTTTAAAATATGCACTATATAAATATAATATATAATATAATAGTATAATTTATAGTATATATAAAGGTATAATAAAAACAACATTATTAAAAATAATAACTTGTACTTTAAACGCCGAATTCAATGTAATTCAATTTAGTTTAATTTTAAAACCTTAATAACAATTTTATAAAAATGATTGTTAAATGAATTTCCAAGCAAAAACGCAGTGAATATTCTTGTAAAATACATTCTTAGAACTACAAAGAAATATATATTTAGCAGTATTTTTACTACGTAATTGCGCGTAATTTCTCTTTGAAATCTCATAAATCTATAAATTGCGATTATAACGTAATATATATGGGCAGGTGTCCTTGCATTATATTTAAGCCAACTCTATTGAGGCTAAAAGAACACTAGTTACCAGGTTACGCGAAAGCGTCACGTTGGCATCGCGTGCTGGGCAACGTGTGCTGGATAATATAACGTATACGCCAAGGCGGCCAAATGTGTAGAAATGAAACATTAAATTACATTGGATTCTCGGTGCTCCCGGGCTGGCCTCTTACCCACTTATTGCAGCTGGCTGGTTGCCCATTGTCTCTCTCGTCTTTTGACCCGCTTTGTTTGGGGCCAGGTGTGGTTTGCACGTAGATCGCGCACGTAGCTGAAATTTTAAGCACTCCGAAAGGAAACCGAAGGATAGTCGGACATACCGCCGGCGGTTTTGCTCTGAAGTGCGCTTTAATAGTTGGCTGTCTGCAGCTGGCGCAGCTGGGAAATCGGAAAAGCGAAAAGCAACAGCACCGTGGCTGCGGCATTTGAATGTGGCGTGTCGGCAGGCCAGAGTGCTGTTTAATAAAATGGTGGGGAAAACAGAAGTCATGGCACATTGGATCTGCAACACGAACTGAAAGTGTAATTATGCAGATGTTTGGAGGATCAGCCACAACAATGATTTATGTATGTCTGCTTGGCCCAAAATGCCGTCCCTAATTACATCTGCAGCGAACACAGGGACACCGGAGAATGCATAGCATTAACCTTAGCTTCCTTAGCTTTCCATGAAAAGCACACATGAGGAGTCTGAGAAAATCGGCTTTCACCTGGGCAATCATGAATTAAATCTGAAATCCCAGACTTGAGGACACAAAAGTAATTAACTTAGGCTGACTTGTAGGCCCAGGGCCATCATCAATTTCCCGACTTGTCACTCTCCGTCGGAAGTTGGTGTTAATTCTCGTCTAATTTGTATTTCACCTGTCCTCCCACACGACCAGGCCGGCAGTTAAAAATCCTTTAGGCCAACATAAAAATGCCATTAAGTCTGCCAGTGATTATCCTTGTTTTGTGGGCGTCCCGATTGTTCCTTTCATTGGTGATGAGCATTATTAGAGATTAGTGAAAAGGACAAGCAAGTTCTATCAGATTATTTATACACAATCAGGTGCCTAATTAATGTTACCTTTTCAAATCGAAAATATATACTTCAACTAAAAGGGAGTTACATATCATTTAGTATTCTCTTTATTACTAATTTAAGTATTTTAGTTTTACAAATAAAATTTCTTACAATAATATTTACTTAGTAGAGGACTTCACTTTGTTTTGCTTAGTTATCGTCATATCATAAAGTTGCAAAAAAAACTACTTCAACTTACCAGAAAAATCTTTTTCCGTATTTTCACTTATCTCTTCCAATTATGATAAATATATATATTATGTTAAGTTTCAGCCCTTACCGCAATACCATCACGATGCCATCTTTAGTAGCTCAACTAAATATCCTTTGGTCACGCACACTAATGTCCGGACATAGTTTTCCGGACTAATAGGCAGACATTGGGCGATGGGTCAAGAACATATCTCAGCCGAGTTTTGCTTGGTATTATTGTTAGTTTGATAGTCCCATTGCATTTTTTACATAGCTCTCTGAGGACGGCATACATTGTTTACTGATGGCAATAATGATTACTTATTTCGAGGATTTCGTACTCGCTCCACAGAGTGCTGTCCGGTTTTATTGGCATTGTTAATATTTGCTTTGTTGGCATCCTTGGTTTATTTGCTCAGGATTTCCAAGGATACCACTCCGCATCGTAGACACAGGCTCATTTAGTTTTATTGCGCATTTTGGATTGTGGCATTCGGAAAATTTAGCTGAATGCTTTAGTATTTTAAAGATGTTGCCTCAAGCTCCCGAAATATGCTAGCTTTTTGATTCGGTTTATTTACTTGAGGTTTGCCAACCGAATGCGGCAATTAAAATTTTCGCCTTTTCGCTGAGATTCCTGCCAATTTTCCCGGAAATATTTTATTAGGCGGCAAACCATTAAAATGGGGCATCAAAATGGAAATGTGTGCTAGGTATTAATTATAATATTTGAAAAATGTATATGAACATAATGATTTTCAGAGGTGGGAAAATAATATATAGAACTTTCGCGAACCTTTTTGATTAATGGAATTGTGAATATCAAAATGAATGCCAAATAGGCAACCCAGAAAACACAGGATATTCATAAATCACAGAGATGTTCATTAATTCGCCGCTTGACAATTGGTCAATGCTCAAGATTTTAAATGCATTAAGAATACGGGGCACAATAAAAAAAATCTCTGAAAATTATACGAGCAAAAAAACACAAAGCTCTCAACGGGCCGCAGAAATGATTAATGACAAATTATTTAATGAGGACAAGGAAAATCATAAGACTGAGGCAGGTTAAGTACATCGCATTAAATGTGTTTAAATTATTATTACACTGCCAAAGTGAATGGACGGCAAAGGACCATTTGATGTCCTGCGCAAATAAGAAATGCAAATAAATCATGAATATTAAGTTGCCCGACGAAGAACAAAAGTCAATTGGCCAATGTCCTTGCGATGAAAGTGGGAGTTGCTAGGCCAGTTGAGAGCTCAACGCCTTGGAAAATGACAATTTTCATTTCATTTGATTAGACGTCTGCCCCAAAACTCAAACTTAAGCTCCCCTAGGGACGAAAATGTTTATGCAATTGGATTCAATTTTTAGATCCCAGTCCAAGCAATTTAATGATGTCAGTCAAACACACACACACACATATATGGAGACCAGCTCTCTAAGGATAAGTCGATTTGTGTGTCTGTGTGGGCTGGAAAACCAACTCTGGAGGCATTTTTGGTTTTCGTTTATTAAATTCTGACCTATCTGGGAGGTCCTTTCCATGTACCAAACGCTATTTATAGTATTTTTCATATTTCTCTGGCACTTTTATTGAATTCGAACAATTTTCCTATGTGTGCGAAATGGCTTAGGCATTTTGATTTCACATTTTCAATATTAGAATGTTTCAGCTTTTAAGTACCAAAAATTAGCCTATTTTCTAAGTAATTTATAATAACAAAAGAGTAGTAACGTATAATATACAATTTATTTAAAAAGATTCTCATGAGTAATTATTGTACTGGGATTACTATGAAATAAATACAATGAAGATAAAAGCATTTCCGACTTTCTTTCACTTAGGGCCGTCTTAAATGGTTCTAGAAGAAAGACCGTCTTGATTCCACCTGTTTGTCAAGTAAATGCAACGAAAATCTTATGGTTAGCATAAAACACACAATCCCCAAGCCGCAAATGAAAGGCACAAAATCCAGGCAATACTGGGGCTCAAACTAAAGGAGGAGGGTAAAGTGATGGTAAAATAAGAAACAGACGGAAAATGAAAGTGGGGCGTCTCAAGCTACGTAATTTCGTCCAAGTGGGCGAAACAAATGTTGAGATTGCAGGCCCGAAAATTCCGCAAAGGAAAATCCAAGCAATGGTACCACTTCCTCCCACTTTTTTTTGCCACGCCCCTTGACCCACAGCGACTTTTTCATATTTCCTGCTTCAGACGAAGTCGAGTGCGGCTTTAAAAACGAAGAAGAGGGGCGGCAAGAAGGAGCAAGCAAATGACAAGCCATAAAAATTGAGTATACGCATTGGTTGCTTAAGGGATCAAAGGATGTGCACACCCACACACACACTCATGTTTATATTTGCGTTGCTGTTGTGTGTGGGTGTGCTTGTGTTTGATGGCATTCGATTGGCATTTTCAATGTATGTAAGTGGCTGCGTGTGGGGTGAAAAGTTATTGCATCATAATTTCCCCCACTAAGCATTTATATTGCACATAATTACATCCGCACATGCCCACGATGCCGTCTATAAAAGGGATAAAAGATGTAGGATACGACCAAGCACACGCAAACAATGCAAATTGAGGGCACTATAAATGTAAAGGACTCTCTCCGGGAAGAATTCCTTACCATGAAAAGGATGAAATCACTGGAATATCAATGCTCCGCTGATCAGATAAAGTGCTCATTTCTAAATAACAAGTATCTACTCGAAATTCTCTCAGTTATTCCTGTTTATTACATTCCTTTATAAAAAAATTAGATATAAAATCCATCATTATATAAACACTAGAAACATAAATCCTCCCAATGATTATTATTTTTTAAAATAATCTCTAATTTAAATCTTATTATAAGACTTATTTAACTAAAGTTTGCTAACGCATTTGAATTATTATTTCTGAAAACGAAAGAAAGAATGGATTTCTTTTGTATTCAACTAACCAATCACATAAACAGATTTTGCCGCAGATTATCGAAATTTTCCCAGCCCTATTATGGCAATATGAAGGAAATCGGTTTTTTAATGGCAGTGGTTCCCCCCACAAGGGCATTCAAATGCCATTGCAGACGGAATTCGCCGAGGAATGGGATTGGAAGCCGGGGCGATAAAAATGCGTGTTAATGTTTATGCCGCCGGCAAGCGAGGACAATTGTCCTGCGGGGCGCCAAGCCGAGCTTATGGCCGAAACCATTATGGACAACTGCAATGGCGATAATAACGCCTCGCTGATACTTCGCACCTGAGACCCAGTGCACCGCACCGCCGCTTGCCTTTTCCTCCTCACAGGTGGTTGGCGCCGCGCCCAGAAGTATGCTATTAAACGGGGAAAAAAATCCAACCGCCACACAGGACCTCCAACGAAGTGCTGCCAAAAAAAAAAAAACAAAATGGGGAAAGAAATAATAGCTACATGTGCGAGTGGCAAAGGGGTATTACAATTCGCTGACACAGCGGCCTGCAAATGTAACACAAATTTTGAGGTTTTGCGGCCTTTCCGGCAACAGCAATAATACTACATAGCTTGTAAGCTTGTTAGGTGTGAAATATGCTTTTGGCAGCGATTTTGTTTGGCTGCATATTAAATAAATAGCATTTTCCATGGAATGGCAAATCGATTGTGGCGAAACGATTGCATAAATCGTATTTCTTTGCTGTGTAACAATTAAAAGATTATTTATTTTTTATAACATTTTAGGTTTTTTTGTTTCAGTTCTTTTGTATAGCCTATCCGTCAAAAATAATTCCTCGCGGTCATTTCAGATTTTACCTGAAGACCGTCCAATGTTGTTGTTGTAGTTGTAGTTTACCAACGCTAATTGATAAGTTTTCGGCCCAGAGCATTTTCACAATTCAATTTAAACAGCCACAAGACTTTATTTTTCCCGCTTAGGGTCAAAATTAATTAAACGATTGAAAGACATAGAAATTATAATCGTTTTACTAAAGACCTTTAAACTGCGTAAAATGTGAATTATATTAAAGTTTAAACTAGCCGAATAGTTGCTTAATATAAATGTTCAAATTTAATGGTTTTAACAAATTTTTATAATGTTGTTCAGAGTACTACAGGTGATTGCAAAAAAAATACGCGAAGTGCGGGTTCAAAATCCTCCTTTTTTACAATCCCAAAACTGGTTATAAAAACTCAGAACCGCTTTGACAGGACATCATCAAAAGGATTTTTGAGCTACAACTTATATCGCCGGGGTAGGGAGAGGTGTCAGCATATGAGAAATTCCGTCAACTGATTGTTGACAGGGATCGCTCATACGCACCGTATTCCGGTACCAGTACCGGTGACGCTGCCGAACGTCAAAGTGAATGGTTTTTCCAGATGCGTTTTGCTCGGCCTGGCAACATTAATTGACACGTGATAATTTAATTAACGTGGCAACCCACGGGCCTGGCAACTAGAAAGATCCGAAAGATTCGGAGGAAGGATGCCGACCGGCTCCACTAATTGGGTCAGCATCGTGGCTTGGCAAGGGGAAAAGCCGGGCCCGGCGTGTGTTCATCCATTGTTTTCCCATCGGCCCAGGGCCAACGGCCTCGTCCCCGATGAACGGAATGGAGTGGAGTGTCTCTTAATTACGGTGTACGCGTGTTGGCATAGAGGGATTTTCTTGTTAGCCTCTAACACCAACCAAAGACCCCGCAAATGCCAGTAAAACCCGAGGACCACCGCCACCACCATTCTCATTAACCACTTTGCATTGTTCGCCGCAAAGTATGCAACAATAATTGACAACGCGCAAAGCGGAAACAAAACGCAAACTAAACAAAAAGGGAGCTTTGAAGCAAAGTCCTGGTTATTTGCCTCATTATTCAATGGAAAAATGCTGTTTATGATATTAATTATAATAGGGAACTTGTCCTCTTAAATTTTTTTGTTCGACAATAGTTTTCTAATTAGGTAAGCTTTGTTTGCTTTGATTTGGCCCTTCAGGAATAATAATGTATACTGTTTAGTTGTGTGCCGTGTTTATACCTAAGTAATTTATAACTTAAAATAAAATGTATTTTTTAGTTAACTATTTACTTTATGTATTATTTTATTTTATATCACCAAATTTGATAAATGTTTTAGGCCGACTTCCAATTTATAAATTTATCGTTAAATCACTAGGTATGCATACATATGTATGCATATATTAACTACAATAAAGTCAGCAATTACATTTATTTGCAGATCCAACAGCCCAAAGAAGATAAGCAAATGCGATCTATTTGGTACACTCAATTTACTTAGCAAGGGCATTAAAATTAAACCTGATTTGCCCTTTGAACGGCTCAATTTGGTGATGTTGCAGTTGCCTGGGCCGCGATTTAATTACAAGGACCAAAGCGGCTCCTGCAGCGCCAATGGCAATATAAATGGCAATGTTGAAAGCGGAGCACTGGGCCCGCATCTAAGCGCATTAAGTATGCGCAGCGTGCGCCAATTAGATTGAGTCAGCTGCCTGGAATTACGGCCAGTATTGTGTGCAAACCTCCTTCGCCATCTTCTTTTTTATATCCGTCGTTTCCCATCCAATGCGCTTACAAACCAATTAACCTTTTGCAGTGCAATCGCTTCGGTTTTCATTATTAGCCGGAGCGAAAGGTGCGGATTTGCGAAGAAGCACTTATTTGTTCCATTTTGCGGTGATGACCGCTTTAGACTGGCCCCTCCCGTGAGCTGGCCGTTAGCAAATCGGACTGCTACAAATCTTTGGGCATCGTCGGTGATTAACTTGTGGTCAAATCATAAGCGAATCAATATCCTGGCAACCAGTCCAGTTCCATTATCTATCCCCTTAATTATAGGTGAGCTGTAAGGCAAAGCTCCTTTCAACTTGGCTGAGCAATGGGCGTCTTAAGAGTATAAATGTTAGCAAGTAATCACACACATTAGCATTTTGACATTTTCCCGGAAGTAAAATTTAAAAATTTATTTCTTATTGATAGTTAATAAAAATGAATACAAGTGCTTTATAAACAGCCACCTAAAATTAATTCTAAAGTTCAAAAATTAGGTCAAATTATGCTTGTTTCTTGTTTTTAAAAACACAACCTAGAATTATGCTGTACGCATGGAGTCATTAGCTATAATTGGTTATTCGAGCCGGCTGTGTTAAAAGTAAAAATAACATTAACTCGAATAAATTCATTTTTTATTAATCTTGTAATTTTCTAACTATTTGCCACGACCAATCTTACGCATACAAGCCGCCCAAAACTGCCACGCCCACACTTTTGAACAATTTTAAAATTTTTCCTCATTTTATTCTCCAATATATATCGATATCCCAGAAAAATTATAAAATTTCGCTTTCGTTCTACAAGCTGAGTAACGGGTATGTGATAGATAGTCGGGGAAGTCGACTATAGCATTCTCTATTGATTTTTGTTTAATTTGTTCAGTGTGGTGTGTGACCTGGCTAAATGAGGTGAGTGTGTAAGCCAAACGAGGAATGTGTATCTACTAAGTACGGAAGGTAATCGATAGTTCATAGTTGTTGGCCTTGTACCATCTCGATTCCAATCTAATCGATGGTATCGATAACGTTGCTGTCATTGTTGTTCTTTTCAAAGCTTTTATTATTCGAAAAGGTTAGTTTCTATTAAAATTGTGATTTAAAGTAACTTAAGGCAAATTACAATGAACGAGAGCGATGGAAACGACAGCTTTAGCTCTGCTCTGGACAGTCTCCCGGAAATCATTTGTTTCCCTTTCTGTAAAAGAGAACTGGAAAACCTGGAGAAGCAACTGGATCGAATTGTTTTGATAAACCAGGTGGATACTACATACCACAGGGCATTAAAGGACATAAAGGATCAGGAGATCATATCGCTGCTGGTGGAGCCCAGTTTTTACGGACGACATCACCCCACGTCTATTTTGGTGGTAGCCACGGGCAATGGAACGTACATTTTCGACATCAAGGCCCTTGGCTTGATATTTCTGGAACTGGCCAAGATTCTGGAGGCGGATCAGCCGCGCAAGGTAATCCACTACAGTCACCGGATCGCCGATCATCTGTTGCATAGGCACCGCATCTCATTGGGAGGAATCTTTGATACTTTTGTGGCTCTATGCCTGATCAGCGAGACAAGAATTCCGTACACCTTGCCAGAGGCTATTACTCTCGTCTTCGGACTACCCATGGAGAAGGTGACTGAAGCCTGTGAGTCGCAGCGGAACTTCACTGCTCGTCCACTGACCCACAGTCAAATGAGATACTTGGCCAAGATGGTCCAGCTTCAGCACATAATGCACGATCGTTTGAATTATAGTCACATCTTTTGCGCCGAGGTTCATCGCATATCCTTAGAGTTCAGCCACAGCTACTACGGCTTACGGTCCTGCGACGTCGCCATAAACATGGCACCTGCCAGTAGCTTCGGGTTCCAACTCTTAGATTCATTCTGCAAAAAGACCGACAAGGAACTCGAGGAGATCTAGGAGATCACCAAATAGCTCGCAAGGGAGCGGATTAGTTCGGCAGGATTGTAATGGAATACCTTCGGCTGAGTTGTGTCTCATATATGCATCTATATTTTACTGATAGGTCAAGGGATTTTTCTTTTTTATTGATAAATGTTTTTTTCCCGATGTGCAATGTACCTTTCTCAAAAATCACGTTTTTTTATTCGACTAAAAGAATACAATATCTAAGAATGTTCTATATATTTATAAGAATATTCATTTATAAATAATTATCTTATAAGAAGGTAAGATCCTTAAAAAGAAAACCGATGGTAACATACCCTTACAGTTTTAAATTTTAGCTAATTTAAGACCCAAATGAAATATTAAAAAAAAAAAAAATCCCATGTAATCCAATAAAGATCACTTTACACACAACGGAACTATTTTTTATTATCCAATTACATTACATTACAAAAATATAGTGACCCAATGATGATTTAGTGTTCCTTTAAATTATATCGATATCGAAACGATAGGTGCCCGATTCATGAAGATCGATAGTCCAAAAACTGGTCACCTTAAAAGCAATGACTGATAAGCTGTCCAAAAAACGTAAATAAATAAATAAATAAAGTTTATAAGAAAATCTGGAGGAGCACAAATATGGGAAGAAAATCCAGAAAAACAAAGTCACTGTGTCAAAACACCATCGAACATGAACCGGACCCTGAAGACACAAATGAACAAATGATAAAGAATACAGAACATATTAATGATAGAACTCAAAATTTCATAAAAACGGAAGATCCCACCGATTTATCTTATTCCCAGACTGGCTTATACGAGGGTGAGCTTAAAAACAGAAAAAAAAACGTTTAAATTGCTGACGCTTCCATCTTGCAGTGGTTATGCTAGATGCTAATGATCTGATTAAGGAGGAGTTCGCCCTGGAGGATCCGAATGCGGAAGAGCACAATCAAGAAGACGAGGAAGAGATAAGCTATCAATTGGCTGGCCCGCCAAAAATGTGTTCTAAGTGCTTGGAGGCTTTTCCCATCGACAACTTTTCATCTCACACATGCAGGGACATTAATGCCGATCGATTCAGCTGCAAAATCTGCCCTCGAAAGTTTCGTTACAAGTCTTTGCTGGTCGTACACTTAAAGTGAGTATGGTAAGGACTAGGTGACTTACGATTGGTTTTAACATTCCTCTTACCCTCCATAGAAGCCACGTCAGACGGCAAAAGGGCGAGAGCATACCGGAACTGGATTTAGCGAAACCCACAGCCTCCAGGACCAAGCCCAACTTCGAGTTAAGCTACTCACCCACTCCAAGGTGGAAGATATCTCGTCGGAGAGCTGGGATGCTGAAGCGCGACGAAATGCGTGTGCATGAACAACGCCTGTGCCTCTATTGCCCCATTGCCTTCTCAAACGAATCGCACCTGGAGAAGCACCTGAGGGATCACCATGCTGAGCGCCTTTATACAAGCGAATTAATAACCCCAGATTTCGAGACTGATGCCTCAGAACGGATATGTGTCAAATTAGACGCAGATGAAACAGTATTAAGCGTTTAGCTATTAAGTTCTATACAATCACTCGCAAGATTTTATCAAGGGGTATTCTCAAATTTAATTTAGTAATTTAATTAAAATAACTAAGCTGTAACGTTAGCAATATAAACGTTTTAAATATATATTGTTAAAAACATTTGAGGTTTTTTTTGCTTCGTTTTGTTAATTATATAAAATATTTTTCAAAATATTAAAATCGTTTACCTTCCTTTTCTATACTACAAATATCTGTAGATATTATTATCACAACGTTCCAAATATTCACGCTTCACCAGGTCGTCAATTCTTTCCTTGATAGAACTCACTTGTGGCTTTACCCGGTCTTTAAGCTCCTCATAAACGTGTGAAATTAATTGTGAGTATTCCAGTTCCTTTTTACCTTTCATAATGCGCACTATTGCAGCATCCACTTGCTTGTCTCGCCGTAATTTCAAATCATCGCATTTCTCTTCGATCTTTCTCCTTTTGGTGAGCAGGCGCTTATTGAGGATAAGTCGGCGTTTCCGGCTTGTAAAGTCCATGTTTACTTTTATAAATGGTCCACTATAAACCAGAAACTTAATCTGTTTCAATGCCTGAAAGAAAAGAAAAAAATAATTTTATAGGTAAGTCAAGAGTAATGTCTATACATATCCTATCACTCACCTCTTGGAGGGTCTCCAGATCGACGCCCAAAGCAGTCACCAATTCCTGCTTCGTGAATCGTTCATGCCGATTGAATAGCATCAGAACGGCCATTTGCAAAGTGCTCACCTCGAGAAGAAAGACCGACTGATTTAAATGACAGGTTATCTCACCAGAGGATAATTCGTTATTAAGTTGTACAATTCGTGACTTATTGCTATTTTTGTAAAACAGACGAAATTCCTCCCAAGCTTGCTGCAGTTCGTCGGGCAACGTGAGGTTAAAATTCTCAAAACCCCCCTTATTCGTGAAGCATTTTGGACGAAAATCGAATCCTAACTTGATCCGCTTGCTTTTCAAGTGGTCTTCAAACTGACTTTTTTGGATCCTCGACTGTTCTACATCTCTTAACTGCACCAATAGACATCTAGTTTCAAGGTCTCCAAACCTTTTATTCAGCAGGGAAAACATTGTGGACTCAGCGCCGTCCGAGGTGGATGTCTCATTGATTTGTCGAATCCGAAGTGCTTTCAAATACATATCTATAAATGTGTCCTTATCGCTTAAAAACTCCACGCACATAACGATCTGTTTAAGTTCATCAATAATTGCTTCCTCGGACTCCTGCCTTTTGGTCATAAGTTCGTTGGCATATGTGACAAGCAGACGGGTGGGGTAAATTTTCTGGCCCTCTCTGTTAATTTCGTCCGCGCACACCTCATCCACGATGTCCGCCAATCGTTTGTGGTCCCGCAATGCCTGCTGCAAAGGACCCTGACGAAATCCCAAGATGGCTTGGATATAATCCTTGCCTGATAATGATTTAATGGTCTCCTGCAGCCTCGCAGCGAGGTGTCTTTTTAGTATTGCCTTAAATTGTTTCCCAATCTCAATTTCTGGCATGGCTAGGCATGCGTACTTAAGGAAATGCTTGAAATCGCTGTAGTCATTGGATACGAGGATCTTTTGGAATTCGTGCAACGTCGTTGACTTGTAAAAATCCATCACCTTATCAATGAAAATTTTGTCTATCCTGGAAGACAAGGACACGTCTTGGTACTCATCGTTGGCATACAGTTCCACAATGGATTGGAGCACCTGGTATACCAATGATTTATTGTCTTCCCTGGTCATCTGACTCAAAATCTGCCTAATGGCGGTGAGAATCGTGATGCTGGGCTCGAAGACAAGTTTCTTCCAGCTCATCATGGCCAAGCGATATATCGGATACGTATTTTTGTCTCCCTCAAACCGCTCCTGTTTCACCCAGTTGCGGTTGAAGTGGTAGCAAGCTAGGTCCAGTTTCTCGCATGCCCTTTGATAGGGCACCCAGTGCTCTACATATTTGGCGATCAGTCGAATCGGTTTGACGTCGTCGAATCGGTTCTCCATTTCCATTGCTATATTTTGTAGCCGCTCCTTCAGGAAGTCGGATAGAAAAATGTATAGAGTTCTCCCGTTATTCTGGGCTGGAGCATTCCAATTGCGCTCCGTGCACTGCTTGTAAATGAGGTGGTATAAGTGCATGAGCTTTTGGGCATCAAAGGAAGAGTCATCATCGAAGATCTGGTTCACTACTTGCAAAATATTTTTGCTCAGGTCTGCCATAGAGTTAATGTAATCATTTATTCTGTCATGCCGATTCATTATTGCTAATGTTAGTGTTGCAATTTAAAGTTGATTTTTTAGGGGCAGTCAATCTGCTTACCGCGAATTTTTGCGGTGTGTTAAATGTTATACCAATCGAATAGTTTCCGCTGTTGTACGATCTTATTACTGATCGATGAATAATATACTCTATTTATCGGTCTTATCAGTTTAGGGATGTAATAATTTCCAGCACCATTCAACCATTCTTATCGATAGCTCCACAACTCAAAAACATACTAGCTCCACTGACTAAACATAATAATAATATATCACAAAACCGAACTAATAATTAAAATGTGTGGGAGCTTTGTGTGTGTTTTAAGGTTCAGATTTAGAATTTGTAACTGATTATTTCGCTTCTGTTTCATTTATTATCCCAGAATTATATAGTAATATGATTCGCATTCGTAGTTTTCAATCCAAAGTCCTGTTGCTAAAGGAAAATATATACTTTATTTATTGAAATGCTCACATATGGCAATAGAAACTTAATGGGTTACAAATTTATATAAAATAAATTTCAATTGTTCGACGCAAAAAAACTTCAACTCCACCAGCCCCCCAACTACATTTTCAAAAAGAACAAGTTTCGCTTCTTTTTAACCTTTTCCAAAGCAGGTGCCTGTTCGGTCTCATCGACGTCCTTGTCAAGGTCCGACTTTTTGCCCTTGCCCAGCTTATTTTCCTCCTTAAGCTTTTTTCGTTCCTTTTTGGATAGCTTTTTGGATGATTTGTCAGCGCTTCTCGGATGTGCTGGTGGTTCCTCGCGCTCAGAATTGTAGATATGAAGTCTATTCTTGATGCTCATATCCTCTCGCGCCTCGCGAACTCGGTCAGTCTCTAGGCTATCAATTACTTCGTTACGCATTTCAACCACCTTCACAAGGCGATTGATTAATACTTCCTCATGGGCTTTATCCGAATCGGTTTTGTTGTGCTCCGGTTGCCCCATTAATACTCGTATCTCATGCTCTATGTCCGCCTGCTCCTGCTCCAGGCGATGCTGACGTCGAAGGTACATCAGCTCCGCTTGTCTGCGGAACAATTCGTTTTTCTCGTTGACCAGCTCGAACAGTTGCAATATAAGATCTTCCACTTCCTTAGAGTTGGTGAGCACTTCTGCTGATTCGGGACCATCAGCTTCGGTGGCATCTAAGGAACGCTCACAGCGATCCCTGATCATTTTCTCCAGAATAACTCCTTGTTTCTCCAGACCCAGCTGTTGTACGGCAATAATTTCGAACTCGTGGCGAATTTCTTGCAGCGGCAGCCTTTGTAAGACTTTGCGCGGTGGTATTGGAACCGCTGGTGCTGGTCCCTTTCGCCTCTTCCATTTCCCATGAGTGGATTTATTGTGCCCCAATGGGCTTACGTTTCTATCGAAGTCGTTATACACGATAGGCGACTTTTGATCCTCCTTGTTATGTTCAATAGTGTTTTCGGGCTGAGTTGGCGGCACCAAAATGCGTCGGTATACCACATTTACTTCCTCGTCGGCATTGGATGTACTTAAGCTCTCGTCGTAGTTACTCGACTCGGTTGCCTCATCGGATAGCAGACTCTGGTCAAGTGGTATTAGTCTTCTGGTTGAATCACCCAGACTTGGGGCCTTAAGCTGAGTGTGCAACAATGCCTTTTGTTCGTCGGATAACTTTGAAAATCCAGGATCACTCTCAAAGTCCGTCTGTATTGGGGGCAAAGGTGCCTGGCGCTTCTTTCGCATCGGAGAGGTAATAGAGCTAAGACTGGTGGTGGGACTCGATTCTTCGCTTCGAAGCGGACTCCCCACTGAGGCGCGAAGTGGCTTGCGAGGCCCATTTGCAGATGGCAAGGAGATGCTTGAGCCACGGTTATCTGCTCCACGATCGAACGTTCTCATGCTATTCAAATGTTCCGAAGACGAAGAGGAAATACTACTTTTCTGGCCTTGATGCGTCAATTGTTTTGCTGGAGTCTGGGGTTTTGATATAGATATTCTCGGTGTTGGCATCGGCATTTTTTTCCCTTGCGAAAGTGTAGGGCTGGAATGTGGTTTCTCTGACGGTTTGGAGATGGATGAAAGGCCAATTTTAGGTGGCGGTGGACGGGGCGGTACAACTTTTCCTTTGCTTTGTTGGGCTGGAACGGCTTTAAGAAGCTCCACTTCATCATCAGAGCTGTCGAATGGGTTTGCACCTTTAGATGAGTCATCATCTTTAAAGGGATTTAGATCCTCTGGATAGTCAGTTTCAGATGATTTTGTCTCAATTACCTTGTCCTTGGGAGACTCGAGATCCATTTGTTTTGTAATATCACCTTCCTGCTTAGAGCAGCTTTCTGTGTTTGAGAAAATTTTATTTTCTGTACGCGAGCTTATATTGTCTTCTGGTTTAATGGCTACTTGAGTGTTACTTTCAGGAATCGGTGCTTCCTGTGATTCTGGAATGAGTGAATCTGATGTATTGTTCAAACTAATAGCTTCTTGTTTATCCAAATTATCCGGATGTATTGCATCACCAACAAGGCGATCATCTTCAAGATATATTGAGACCGAAGAAATTTTAAGTTTCTCTTTTGGGATGCTCTTTTCCGGACTAACCACAAGGTCATTGTTTTGTTCAAAGCCAGCATGTTGTTCTTCGTCTAGTGAAAGAGTAGGGACTTTTGGTTTCTCTGGTATAGCGGGTTTTACAGGAGTTGTTGATTCATTATTTTGTTCAATAAGGCCGCTATCTTCTTCGTCCAGTGGAATAGAAGAGATTTTAGGTTCCTCTGTTAATATAGGCTTTACCGGATTAATAGTTAGTTCATTATTTTGTTCATCTTTGTTGGACGGCGGTTGGATGTTTTCAGGCTTATCAGTAGTACGTATATCGTTATCTTCCAGGTCTTCGGGTTTATCTTCAGATTCAGAGTAATCAGAACTTTGTGCCATTATTTGTTTATCATTCGGAGAATCAGTAGTGGTTGTCTTTAACTTTAAAATGTCAGATTCCGGTTCACTTTCTTCATCGGGGCAAGTCTCGCAACAGTATATATTATTGACCTCCGTTTCGTAAAAACTCCCGGGTGTGAGTAATGACGAACATCTTGCACATTTCAAGCATGTGCGATGATAAGCCCGTTTTCCGACGAGGACCCTTTCGGCAAGAAAAACCGGAAGCTCGCATTTCTGGCACTTATCACGGCGGGGCATTCCAACAATGTGCATTACTTTTTGCGGTGGCTCACCCTCTTCGCCAAGCGGCTCCTCTGGCTTCGGGTGCTTCAGGCTCTTGCCGAGCACCTTGTAAAACTGGGATAAATACGTTAGTATGGAGAGTCTATCAGGTACTTCATACGAAACCATGTCAGCTGCATCGAGCAGTGCGGGAATTCCCAAATATTTCTCGGCCGTTGTAAAGGCCAAATCGTTGTTCTCATAGATATCGTCTGCTTTAAGTCGGTCAAAGTCTATAAGGTCAGGCCGAAAGTGGTGTATTATGGCGCAAAAGGCAAGTCCATTTCGCCAGGAAGTGGTCATGTTCTCCACCTTGACCCCATTATATCCTTGGGTCACAACTCGGCACCAGTACTCCAAAGCCTTCGTACCAGTTCCAACTTTTGTGCCACGACGATCAGACATTTTAGTGGGTTAATTGCTTGCTTATTGGATAATATAACTAAACGAAAATAGCGGGCACAAACTGTAGACTAAGTGAACAACAAAAGCACATCGTGCCACTTGACTTGAGTAAAATCAAATGAGATTTATCTGGCACAAATTACATTAAATGTAAACAAAGCAAAACGGTGACTCAAATAAATCTCCCAATCAGATTTAGTGGTGGGAGTCCGCAGCTATCGATAGTTGTTCCGTGCCATTTTCCCTACTTAAAAACAAGATGTTTAGAAATTTCTGAAATTCTTTAATTTTCCTCAGGTATTCCACATTTTTCAATTATTTTGTTGCTAGTCTTTATTGTCTTGCACTTTGCAACAGGTGGTCGTGTGAACAATCCGCTGGCAGAGTGTATCGACTTAAATTGGTAGTATCGATAGCAACTCCTTGGTTTGTACATACCTAATTTCGAGGAAGTAAACAAACAATTCTGCTTTATGTTTATTTTATATTATATTATATTTTAATATAAGTCAATTTTAAACAATTAAAACACAAGTAATGCTCAGAAGATTTATAGGTTTTTTAAAATACGAATTATTTAGCTCAACAAAGAATATAGTCATTCCAGAAATTGGAATACAAGTTATTATGGAAGTTTACCCACCAGACTCCTTTTCATCTTTATATTTTATAGAAAATCAACTCGGAAATTACATGGCGAAAAGTTGTTTTACCATTTTAAAACTATTAATTTTTGCATTGACTTCTCTCAGTGTATTCAAACAGAAAAATTACTTCTTGATGTTATATCCGTGAAATAGCCTGGTCACACCGACGATAAGCAGCCCCGCATCTATCGAGAATTGTTACGCCGGCACGTGTAGTTGAGTAAAAAGTTCACTCATTAACTTTTATCAAGCGCTCCAGTTTGCATTTAAGAATTAAAATGGTGAGTTAAAAGTGCATTGCCCCATATGCGGTTTAGAAGACAGTTTGAAATCGAAGGATGATGTCGGTTTTTCGAGAAGGTTCCACGGCTTTCGGCCCACATCCCATTCGCCGGGCTGTTGTGTAATCAATAAGAAAAACATGAAACATGGGTTAATTGTTGGGGCTTTTTTAATGATCCTCAGGCCGCCGCTATCAAGAAGATCATCCCCATGCTGGACCGCATCCTAATCCAGCGGGCCGAGGCGCTGACCAAGACGAAAGGAGGCATTGTTTTGCCAGAGAAATCGGTGGGCAAAGTGCTTGAAGGCACCGTTCTGGCCGTTGGCCCTGGCACCCGTAATGCCGTGAGTATTTCCCCATTATCAATACAGAGAGGGTCATCTAATCACTGAACATCCCACTTCATCCGCAGTCCACTGGCAACCACATTCCCATTGGCGTGAAGGAGGGCGATCGTGTTCTGCTGCCCGAATTCGGTGGCACCAAGGTGAACCTGGAGGGTGACCAGAAGGAGCTGTTCCTCTTCCGCGAGTCCGACATCCTGGCCAAATTGGAGTAGATCTCGCCGCCGGACACTGTCTCACAATTCTATGAATTCTATGTTTTTTATTAGTATGTAACACACCCACAAACCCGAAACTAAAAAACTACAATAAACGCTGATGCAATATTTTTGTTTGCATTGCGCATGGACCGCCAATTAATAAATTTCGAGTTACTTGTTAAAACTAGAGGCACAGATGTTTTTTTGTTATTTGACTCGAGAAAATATCGGATTCATTCGCGGAAATGTAGTTTTAGTAAATAAATTTATGATTTAGTATCAAATTTCATTCTGCAAACAGAAATTACGAATTACGTAACTAAATGTATTCGGAGTTAAAAACTAATTGAAGAATAAATCCCAAATGATTTTACTTTCTTTCAAAGTGCAAATTAAAGATTACTCGTTTAAAACATACAAATATCTATATTTGAACTCCTACTTAAGGCTATGTTAATCCAACTTCAGGTTGCTCAGTCCATAGACCTGATTAAATGCCGATCTCCGTTTGATGTCCGGCATTCCCTCCACAGCCGCCCGCTCTCGAGAGATCTTCACTAGAGCTTCAAAAGATCGCGGCTCCCAAATGGCGAGGTCGGATAGGACTTTTCTGAAAGATGTTATAGGTGGTTGGTTAAAGGATCTGGGAATCTACCGGTGGTACCCACTTGTTGAGCAGAATATCGGAGCGCGCGAGGCCCTCCTTGAAGGTTTCCAGACCTACTCCATACTGCTGACAACCCGCCTCCACGCGTGTGCTCCACAGTTGTGCCATGTCCAGTTTCTTTAGCTTTCGCCCCTTGGTGGCGTAGGCCAGTGCCCTATGGACACTCCGGATGGCGAAGGAGTAGACATTGCGAGTGCGGCTTCTATAATGCTGCAGAAATTAAGCACTACGAACTTATTATTGTTATTTTGGCCATGATATTCGGAAACGTACCGCTGCCAGCTTGAAAATGCGCCTCTTCCGCCAGAATTCGTCCGGACCACGGGACCGCACTAGCATGGGCAGATTCAGGAAGACCATGGCTTGATATTAACAGAATATCGGTCGAGTTTTTATATATTTTTAATTGATCTCAACGAATCTACTTGTTATTTTACATAACCTACGCGGCGCTGTTAATATAAGCATGTTATCGATAAGATATCGATGAAAGGCGTGCAGTCAAGAAATTAAAAAAAAAAGTTGTAGAATACCTACAAATGTAGTTCATTTAAGTTACTATTAAATGTTGTCTGCCTATATAAAAATTGTTATACCCTTAAAACTCAATATTTCGATAGTTTACGGTACATAACTATCGCTTATTGTTACAGGGGGTATAGGCTAAAGAGAATTGCACACATAATTTATTCTTTAAAACATTTTCTGCTAAACGTAATGTTAAATATTGATTTATCTAACTTATTTTATGACTCTTTTTATTAAAAGCTGTAAGAATTATATTACTAATATCTATGATGATCACGAGCCTTATGCTTTAGCGGTCATTCACTGTGCTGTCTATCGTTATCGAAAGCTTTGCCGGTTTATTTACATTTCGGCGCATTGAACCAAGCAAATGTTTTAGAAAACCGCAATTTCGGTGTTTTGGCGCACATCAGCAGCACAAAAAGAATCCCGATCCCCCAGCCATGTGTGCAAAAAGCCGAGTGGCTGCTCCTGGGGCCGGCGGGGCCAGCCTGTGTTCCGAAGGCCGCATCAGTTTATATTGCTTTCTGATCACCGCAGCTCTAGTCCTGATTCCCTCGGTGCCCCAGAATCTTTATGGAATGGTGCCACAGGTGTGGGGCGCCGTGCTCTGGGGTCCTTTTTTGTACTACGCACTCATTAACATGATCATACGGTTTGTGCTGCGGAACCACGACTACCAGGTGAGTCAATCGATGAGACGCGATAAACCTTATCAGTGCTATGGTGCTAACTATTCTTGCACCACAGGTGGCTATTAGGGCCTCCTTCCTGGGCTTTGCCATGGCCGTGAGTGTGCTGGTCATCTGCTTTGCTCCCAACGAGTGGCAGCAATTTGGCGCCTACGGATGCTTCATGTCCCTTTTCCACTACTCGGAGTTCCTTGTGATCGCCTTTGCCAATCCACGCACTCTCAGTCTCGACTCCTTTATGCTGAACCACTCTGTGCACTATGGACTGGCGGCGGCAGCCAGTTGGATCGAGTTCTCACTAGAGGTGTACTTCCTGCCGCAGTTCAAGAGATACGGATACATTTGGGTGGCGGGCGTGGTCCTGTGCTTAATGGGCGAGGTGGTTCGCAAGGCAGCCATCATCACAGCCGGCCGGAGCTTCACTCACTTGGTTAGTCGTGATGATTTGTTAATACATGGACATATAAACCTATATAACTAAATAGCTTGTAAACTTCTCATCACACATCTAAATTATTAACAAACAAATTTCCTACAGGTCCAAAATGAGAAGCACTCGGAACACAAGCTAATAACAAGCGGGATCTACGCCTATTGCCGCCACCCGTCTTATGTCGGCTGGTTCTGGTGGTCCATCGGAACACAGATCGTGCTATTGAATCCCATCTGCATATGCATTTACACACTGGTCAGCTGGCTGTTCTTCCACGATCGCATCTACGTCGAGGAGTACTCCCTGCTCAACTTCTTCCAGTCGGACTATGTGCGCTATCAAAAGCGGGTGCCAACGGGCCTGCCCTTCATCCGGGGCTATCTGGTCGATTAGTGCCTCCGATCTGGGGTTCAATGTCAAAAGTCGCCATGGCAAACAACAAAATTCTATTTTAGGTTTAGGTATACAAGGTACACAGCAGTTCTCTTTTGTATAGCAAAAAAAAATGTACAAGCACATTGTTTTTTCCAAATAAGTTTTCTAATATTTAGCATGTTGTTTTGTATTCATAAACTAGTCAAAGCATGTTGCTGAACTGATAATCTAATCTTTCTGTTGGGTTAATTGTGAATTTATGGGCCGCATTAGCAAGCAAATGAAACAGCTGCGTGTTTCACAAGTTTATCTTGTCTATCTATTGTTGCTGATAATCTTATCTGCTGATGACTCCTCGTTGTAACTTTGGACATCAATAAGACTTGTAGTCGTCTGTATTATACTCCCGATTGGTATCTTATACCATAAATGGATAAGAAACCCAATAAATGAAAGGATGAGGAAATGAACCTCCTCCTTTCACCTCTTATCTGAAAATCAATACAAAGATTTCAAGTTTTACAAAATGTTGACTTTTGTGTCTCGCTCGCGTGTCACTTTTGTTTTATTATCAATTTAAATTCGAATATTGCTCTATCTATAAGACACAAGCCTCACTCTTGCTATTTGTTCACGTCATTTCACATGTGTATGCTTTTGTATGTGTCTGAGTGTGGGTTATATGTATGTACAAACAATTATCAGTGTTAACAAAATGGTTTAGTCACTCTCATTTACTTAATTAACAATTGCAAATCTTGCTGCGCTTTGTCTGGCTCCTTCGATGTCCTCGTGTGTGTAAGGTTTCTGTAGCTTCCGCATCGGGTTTTACTCAACGAACTCCGGTTCGCCGGAGTATGTGCAACCCGGATTCTTGATAATGTGCCCGGCTGCATAGTTTCCGCACCTGATGCAAACGTCCAGCGACTTGCCCTGCACAAACTGCGATAGGAATCCTCCAACGAATGCATCCCCAGCGCCATTGGTATCGACAATTTCATGCACCGCCAATTTCGTGACCGGGAACTCCTGCACCGAATCCTGCTGAATAAGCAGTACAGGATCGCAGCCCTGCGTGAGAATGGCAATGCGCGGCCGCGCCGGGTTTTTCTTCTCCATCGCCACCAATCGCTTGCCAATCTCGCGCAGGTCCCCGCTGGGCCACTGCTGGGCCTCGGCGAACGCCTGAGCCTCCGCCTCGTTCCCGAAGATGATGTCCACGTAAGGCAGGGCGGCCAGCAGCGGTGCCATGTAGAATTGCGATATGAATGGTGCGCTGAGGTTCATTAGGAACGGTCGCTGTTTGGCATGGGCGGTGGCCGCCACCTGCATAATGCTTGGCGGGTTCACAGTGAGGAAGAAGCCCTGGGAAATGAAATTAAAGAAGTATTATACATATGATCTTTGTGTTTAAAAAGAACACGAAGTAAAATTAAGGAAAGATTTGTTAGGTAGTTAAGAACAAAATTAATGTGAAATTAAGAAACTGAACAATGTCTTAGACATAGCTTAACTACTTTGTGCCATTAATTTATAACTTCCGGCATCGATTCTACCCCAAATATCGAAGCAAAAACCAAGAACTCACCGAAATGTAGTAGTACTGGGCGTTATCCACCAGAGCCTTGTTGCTGGGCTCCTCCAGGTGATCGATGGTGAAGTTGTTGGCGGCCGCCAGGTTAGCGCAGAGCGATCGGTGGGTGCCGGTGATCAGGACGGCACAGGTTCCCGTGGGCACGTCCTTCTTCACCTGGTAGTGAACATCCAGTCCGGCGGCTTGCGCCTTTTCTTTCAGGATACCGGCGTACCGATCCTCACCGACGCAGCCGAAGAACACAGCCACCCTGGGCTGCCGAAGAATCCATTGGGCAATTCTCAGAGAATTTTGCACGGATCCGCCAGCCAGAAACTCCGCCTGGTAGTCTTCGACCAGCTCCCCGTAGATGGGCATGTGTCGGTCCTCGGCCAGGATCGCATCATCCTCGTTCATAGAGTACTTCTGCAGGAAGTTCAGGGGAACAACGGCGGAGATATCCAGCAGCGGGTTGCCGCATCCGACCAGGATTCCTTCTCTGTGGAACAAAAAAAAATATTATTTGGATTAGTAGTGCTATCTTCACTGTTTCGCTAAGTACATAGCAGTAGCCCCAAACCTGACGCGGTCGCACATGTTGCTCGTCTGAGGGCCTCAAGCTAATGCGCTCAATTAACAATACCATTCAACATCGCGTTCAGCCAGAGCTTTTAAGCGCAATCAGCTGGCGATGAACCTCACAGATAGCCCTACCTCCAGTGAAAGAAGACTGACAGTCGAAATATTGCGCATACGCCCGGTGTGTACTGCACGAATACTAATTCTCATAAAGGTTTTTAGGGTGCAAGAATAACAATGCTGATTCTTTAGAACTCATTCAATATACTGCCATAATATTAATCTAGCAAACTAATTGTTGGACGAATAAGTGTAGCTACATATAAGAAATTATGGCCCCTAATCGAGCCATCATCACTATCCGGGACGCCAGTGTGCTCTTGTTTACGATAATGTTTGTAGTTGTTGTTGGCAAGAATTCGCCCTGCTTATCAGTCGCATATTTCGGATTCGAGAGATTCTGGCGGCGAAGAACCTATCCGGATATATACATAATAATTCATTCACACGCTCGCCGGCACACCCCTACTATTTATTGTATATCACGGATCAACATTCAGAGATCGTAGTTTCTGTGAGTTACAGATAACGCAGGCAAACACGCGCACACACACGTACCATACACATATCACACGATTTTCACATGCCGCTGTAAATTTTCGGCAATTATGTGGTTGTGCGTGTGTGTTGCGACACGAGAATCGGGAGCACATGGTGGCTATTTTTTATAGTCTTCTTACTCTTTTCTATTTGGTTAATAATACTAAACCACTACACTTGCAACTTACTGTAGCGTGCTCGTCATTCTCCTCGTGTGATTGTTGTTGTTGCTGCTGCTGCCTTCTTATGTAAACATAAACAAGGTGTTGCACTTCAGGTCTCCGTCTGCGCTCTCAACTCGTATAAGTCGCTATCCGGCGTATAATCGAATGGGGAGATATAGTCGCGTATATTTATATTTATAGGCGATTTATCACGGGCTGCTGTCGTCGGAAGCGCGAGTTGCGGGCGTTTGAGAATTCGGTATTGTTTATCTCAGTGTTACCAGGTGTCGCGGGTCACGTATCTGTGGCTAATGCGTGGTAACTCGCGAGACGGTAACTCTGTGCACTGCTAAAAAAGCGAAGGAACTTTTCATTGCAATAGGATCGAAATAGTTTTCCATAGCAATGATGTTACTCTTAAAAATATAAATATTTTTATTAAGCAATTCGATTCCACAGAAGGTTGTTAAACTCGTCAGATAAGTTTATAACAAAAAGATAAGATAAAATTGAGTTTATGTGCACAGCGAAAAAAATGGAAGAATTAGAATAGATTTCTGTAGAATATAATTGCTTTCAAAATATAAATCTTTAGGTTTAACACTCTTAACAAAATCATGTAAAAACAAAGTAAAAACTTGAACAAATGGCATGGACAGAGTATATATGTATAGATAGATTTCTGTAGCAATATTCTTGGTCTTAAAGATTTATTTATTTATTTATTAAATGGTATAGCATTGGCTACGAGGCCTACAGCTATATTAATTTACAATGGTATTATATCTTAATTTAGTCAATATCTAATTTGCTTACTAATTGCTGACTTGTTATGTGCATTTGCCTGTTTTGTTTTTAGATTTTGTGGTGTAATTTGGTTTTTTTGAGGAAAAGTATGAGTTTTTGTATGTTATCTGGATTGGGTTTGCTAAGAAGGTCTAGAGGGTCTTAAAGATATAATATAATAATATATATAATATAATATATACCAGAAAATTGGGAAACCCACTCAAGCTAAGTCGTATAAAAAATCAATCAATCAGAAAAGTTAAAATATTAAAGAAAATCCAAGTAAGTTTTATACATTTTTAGAATAATGTCATAAACTCTAGTAAGAACTTGGCATAAATTTCCATTGCACACCACTATCGATCGCGTCATCATGCAGCTCTGCAAAACTATCGATATTTGTACCAATAGCTGAAAACTCACATCTCCACCGCCATGCCGACTTTGTTCTCTTTCTTTCCGGTTGTCAAAAGGTACAGATGCGTGGATTTTTTTTCTGCGAAATTAAAAGGTTTTCTTATCGAAAATGTAATAAATATAAACATTTAACTATCTTTTCCAGTGCAGTGCATCCTTAACCGCAGAACAATGGCCGACGTTGATGTGTAAGTGGTTGTTTCATAGACGAAAAACGCATTTTACGCCTTGCTCGAAAAAACCTCTTGTTGATGAAATTAATTGGTCCGTGTTTATGAATTTCCATTGATTATAAATTCTCCAATTACTGAACAAGCAAGGCTAAGTCGAGTTTTGTGTGATGCGGCAAGGCATGTGGCGCTGATTGCTAATAGTATATATTTTTTCGATCTAGTGATGTTCCCTCCGCTGCCCCCGTCCTCGATGGCGCCATGGACATTAACACTGCCCTCCAGGAGGTTCTGAAGAAGTCCCTGATCGCCGATGGACTCGTCCATGGCATCCACCAGGCCTGCAAGGCCCTGGACAAGTAAGTAGTCCCACTATCTAGCGGGCAACGTGGTTATTCACTTGGGCTCTTTGATGCAAAATGCGAAAGGGTAAAAGTTGTAGTAATATATTCCAAAGTCGATCATTCTATAGTTAAAAACAAACTATATAATTGAAAGAAATATATGTATATTTTAGTTCAAATCAAAATGCATAGACCACGTTTTAAAAAAATGTGGGTCTTCGTTCAACTTAACCTATTTTCCTATCGTTTATTAATTGTAATGATATTTATAATAATCTACTAAGTGCATTAAAGATAAATCCCACGTGTGTTTCCATATTAAATCATCTTGATTTTGCTGTTCTGACTGTGATGAAATTAATTGGTCCGTGTTTATGAATTTATATTGATTAAAAACCTTCCAATTACTGAGCAAATGACAGCAAATCGAGTTGCATTGTATGATAAAAACCATTCCTAATTACCATATATTGTTTTACCAACAGGCGTCAGGCTGTTCTGTGCATCCTGGCCGAGTCCTTCGACGAGCCCAACTACAAGAAGCTGGTCACCGCCCTGTGCAACGAGCACCAGATCCCCCTTATCCGCGTGGACTCGCACAAGAAGTTGGGCGAATGGTCCGGTCTGTGCAAGATCGACAAGGAGGGCAAGCCCCGCAAGGTGTGCGGCTGCTCCGTGGTCGTGATCAAGGATTTCGGTGAGGAGACACCCGCTTTGGACGTGGTTAAGGACCATCTCAGGCAGAACAGCTAAACAGCTGCGCACTGCCTGCTGAATGAGAGACTACGTGAAAGTTCTTTTTAAGCTATTCGCTAATTGAAAATAAAACGTATTGCACCTGAATCCAGATGAAAAAATAAAAGAAAGTCGACCTTTTTTACATTTTTGGAATGTTCTATTCTATTGAAAATATTATTTTGTATACTAGAGGCTGGATTACGATTAGGTTTTAAGGCAGACGAGCTTGTGCTGTGGCCAATCCTTGAGCTGACAATCACTGAAACAAAAAATATTGTATAAGAAGCGAACTCCACAAAAGTTGCGTCCAACCCACCGGGAGCAGTAGTGAACCTTCTTGCAGCAGGCGCACTTCTTTTTGGCCTTCGCCTGGCAAGTGGCGCAGGTATGATCCGTATCTCCATCGCCACCAGCGCCGGCATCCTTTGCTTCGCCCATCTTAAGATCATCCATATTCTGCTCCAGCTCACAGAGCAAGTCCGTGCCGTAGGCTTTGCTGAGGCGAGTGGCCAAAGCGCAGATGTTTTCCTTGTTCTTGCTAAGGAATACCGAGTCCTGATCCTGGGCAATCTGATAGAAGCCACCATGTTCCTCGACATCTTTGAGCAGATCCTCCTGGATCTGCGGAATGTCCTCCAGCAAGAGCGGCTGTGTCTTGGCCGTATTGCCGCTGAGCGTCAGACGGCTGAGGAACACCTTTAGCTCTATAAGCGGCGGCAGCTGGTCCAGCAACGACTCGTGCATGAGACCCAAAAGCTAAGGAAGTTAGCTTGGTAAGTCAGCGCATTAATCAGATATATGTATGTGGCAACTAACCTTGTGTAACTGCTTGCAGCGTGCCTCGTTGAAAGCATAGTTCTCCATGATCTGAGGATTTAGGAGCAGCTGACGCACACAAAACCAGGCCTGTGCCTCTGGCTTGACAATCTTGGTGACGTCGTCCACATTGGTCCACTTTTCGTCGATGAACTTCTGAATCCCCTTGCTGGTCTTTCTCTGCCATGGACTAAAACGATGAGAAATGTGTAAAATATAAAAAAAAAACTCACTGATCCGTGCTGCTCACCGGAAGCTGAGCACATCTGCCATGAGCCACGGAATGTCATGGGTCACCAGCAAACGGCGTGCGGCGCTCAGATGAAACAATGTCACATTATCTGCTATGTAGTTCAGCACTGAGATGCAGCGCAGTCCAATCTTATAGATGAAGTCGCGCTTCTGGCGCTCCAGCTCCGTGAGCACTGCCTCATCCACGTCCAGCTTTGTCTCGTTCTCGTGGTAACCCATGCTGACCAAGCCAATGACCTGGGAAATGGCCTGGGCGCAATAGTCAATCAAATCCAGCACAGACTCCTGCAGCGTCTCACAGCCACTCGGATGGTAGAGGCACACATCCAGGAGCGCTACCAAAGCAGCTTCGTGATATAGCACCGTGTAGATAAGGAACGTGGCCTGCGGATTGGGATCAATCTCCAGCAGAAGCGGCAGAACACGCGTCTTCCACAACGTTACGCAATAGGCTTCGTGGATCAGCACGCGTAGCTTGTCGCGCGATATGAGGAACTCCTTCACCTCTTCCTCGCGATGCTGGGACAGCTCCAAGGCGGCCTGCTGGCTCAGCCCAAGGATCATCTCGTGCACCTCCAGCCACTTCGGGCTGCCCACCTCACGCACCTCAAATGGACGAATGCTCTCCACAAAGAGATACATTTCCTCGGGATGCACAAAGTTCACCATTTTTTTTTGTACTGATTTTAATATTTTTAGCAAATTTCAAAACAAAACGTTTTATCCGGCTTGTTTTGCTAATGGTAACGAAAGACTGGTAACTGAGTTAAATTAGTATTTTAGGTTGACATGGCAGGCACTGGTTGCTAGGATTCTGTTAATAAATAAAACATATCTAAGAGATGTAGTTTTAACGTTAAATTTGAACGCCAACCTCTGGGTATACTTGGTCTTTAAAAAAATGGAAAGAACATATTTGTAGCCCTGGTTAAAAAGAAAATAAGCTAGAAAATAAAACTAGAAAATATAAATGAGAACTAATAGCTGGTAAAGGATGATGTTAAACTATTAAAATTTAATGTAAATGTAAGTATCATCCATATGTTACTTATACTATTGACATTATATCATAGTTAGGATAGTTATAGGATAGAAATAGAAGATGAATGAGCTGCAGAATTTAAAAGCTACCTATGCAAATGTGGGCAGTCTAGCAGTCTAAAGTCTAGACGTAAAGAGTTAGTAACCTTTTTGGAAAACAAGCCTGGCTTTTGGCAGCAGTCAGTCCGCAGGCATTTCGTTTTCATTTATTTTGGCAGCTACATATTACGGCAGGCCACTTGATTGTTGGCCACCGATAAAGGCGTTTGGAGCGTCGGCCGTGGACAATTGGAACTCGTTCAGTCACTTTCGCTGAAAAGTTGCGTTGACACTGCGCATGCGTAGCGTGTGATGCGAGGATGGATATGTGCGGATGGGGCAGGTGGGGGGTCATGGGGGTCTCATGTTTCGTGGGGGACAAACAGTATTTCTTTCGTTTTCTTTGTGGCAGTGCGTTTGTTTCAATTGTTAGTAGTAATTTAATTTTATTTATATACGTAGCGACGGTCGAACGCTTTTTCTGCACGACGCGACGACAATTGACTTCAAATGTCGTTTGGCCGATGGGGAAAAAGTTACGACCACTATGAAAGTTTCTGTGGCCTTTCGGCGTTTTCTTCATTTTTCGATAATAACCGAAACGAATTGAAACGAATATAGCTTGATAACTTTCCCAAAAGAAAATGAAAAGCGCCTTTTAATTGCCAGACGCAGTGAAAGAAATGGAGCGATGGGCATTTACAGAATGCGCGATTGCGCAATGCCATTAATCGATAACCAATTAACCGATAAGTCGGTTTGCAATGCTTTCAGATTCGTATGAAGATGGAAACCCTTTCCCGTATTATAGTATTGTCATATCCATTTAATATTAAGTTTTTCACATTATTATTATCAAAATTTGAAATATTAGGTGATGTAAAATGTCACAAATGTCCATGGACTTCCTGTAAAATTAAGATTGGGTTTAATTAGTCACAGACGTTTGTTCAATTAAATCATATAATTCTGGAAATTCAACCCAAAGATACCTTATATTGGGCCTAATATTTGAACAAGATTATGTATGAGTTGGCTTTGGTTGGAAACAAAATGTCAGATGACATCTCCTAAGTCCGGTGTGTTCACAATGGAGTGTGTGTGGAGTGATCAGTTAACGTCGATCCCAACATCATGCCATCTTTATGATCTGCTATTTTAACTTCAAACAGATACAGATTTGATACAGATTTTGCCTGAAAAAAACCTTTGGAAACATGATAAGAGGACTAATATTGTTTCCGATCCTTGCAGTTACCTCAATTATTTTCTGCTGTGTCTGCTGCATTTGCCTCATCTTCTGCGGGTGCTGCTCGGCACTAATGCGAACCGTTCATCTGGATCGACCTTTGCAGCGGGCTCGTCCTCAGCCCCGACAAATAATGGCAGTTGGATCACCCATGACTCAGCAGGCAGTGATAGCCATTGAAGAAGTTTAAAGCCAAGAGGATGTGATCCACATGCTGTTCATGCCAAAATCCCGTGTGTATAGTGCATTGAAACCATTTTTATTTTTAAAGTCAAACATTAAAGTCTAAGATGGCAGCCTCCTTAATATTCTTTTATATTAATACTACTTCGCTACATATATATAATAATTTCTATATTCTGTATGATCCACTTGATAATGAAATCATAATATATCATAACAAACCTTAAATCTGTTTATCCATTCATCTTCATATCTTTCTATATTTTCGAATTTTAAAAAGTAAATGAGACATTGAATGGCTAGTTTGATTTATTGAGCTGAGGCATCAGAATGCTTTTAACCATAATCCTGACATTCCTGGTCGGAATTGTGCTGTTCGTGTGCCTGTGCTATACCCTGGTGTTCCTGGCTTGCTTCTGCCTCGATTGTTTCTTGCGGAGCATACACATGTATCCAGATCGGCACCCACAATGCCAGCGGACAACCCAATCCTCTGCAGCAACAGAGGCAACAGCGGCAGCAGCAGCAGCAGCAAAAGCAACATCTGCTGCAGCGGCAACAGCAGCAGCAGCAGCAGCAACACTTTGCACGACAGCAACAGGTTACGAGTGCGATGTAGCCGAAGATCCCATTGGCAGCAGCGAGACACCAAGTGCTTAAGGAATGGTAAACGTTACCTGGTCCGTCAGTTCAGGTTGAGCGCTCGAGTTGGTCGGTTGTTGGACGCGCGTTACCTCTACAAAGTGTTTCTGAAAATCCAGGCATCCAGTGAAATCAGCGTGTGATATTTTATTCGCTTCGTTTCGTGAAGTGTAGCAGAAGTGTAGTGAAAAGGCAATTCGAATCGGACAAGTCGCCGGCAGAAGACACGATATACGAGACGTTCGACAGAACACCTCAAGTGCCCCCAAGTACAGCCAATAAGCCAACAATCAACCAGCCAACCAACCATCCATCCATCCAACCAACTAACCAACCAACAGGCAACACACGCAGCTACAAAATGGAATACCGGTGCTTAAGTAGAAGTTCTGTCAAAGTAAGTGACCCCAATAAGCACAAAAAATAAAGACACTAAAGCCGTAGCGCCCACAAGGAGTGGCAGCTGCAAGATCTCTTTACACGTCTTGGATTCTTTCTTTCATTCTTCTTATATTTTGCCTGAACTTGGCATTGTTCTCGTCGGCGACGTTGTGTTCCTTTTGGGAAACCAGTATGGCATAAAGAACGCATATAATATGGCTATATATGTGCACACATGTACATATGTACATGTGCATCCCGCAGCCCACAGGCAACACCTTCGGTGGTGGTCCACTAAGTGCCTGGCGTGGAGTAATGGAACATGGGCTGGGTTCTCCGATTGCCGCCGGATGGCATTTGGAGCTCAGCTCTTCAGTGCTCCGGCGATTCGCCCACTTCGACCCATTTCGCTGGCCCGATCGGCCGATGGCATGGCATGAATTAGCACCTTTCTTGGACTTTCTTTTTGTCCGGTCTTGACGCATTTTTAATGAATTTACCATGGCCAAATAACTTTTACTAGGCTGCGTTCCCCCCCGCAAATGCTTGCGTGTCTACGGCTATTCGATTCGACTCACGTCTTGGCCCTGCCACTTGAATTGGCAAAAGTTAGAGAGCTCTCGCGGTTATGGTTACAAGTGATATATGGGCCCAGTCGGCAGGTCGAGGAATGCGGCAGGAGATCTGACCCAGCGATTGGGCATGGTGGTGGTTTGCGGAATGCAGCTGCATTCTTGTGGGAAAAATACTTTTCTTTTTTTTCCACCGCCACCGGTTGTGATCCCTAAGTTGTAGGGTATGAAGCCGTAGGGACCACAGAAACCCCTGTGAACTTGACCGACTTTGGATTCATGAGAATGTTAATCAGGCAGATAGCGAGAAAGCCAAAGAACACGCCCACTCGATCGAATCGCTTAGTCAACGATTTCCCTTGGATTTCGATCGGTTGTTTTCTCTGCTTGCCCGGCAATTTTTACGATTTAACCCATAATCCACACAGAAACAAATATGATAACCTGTTAGTTATTAGAAATGAGGGATTTGCTGTTCATTTTTACTGAATGAACACGATTTTCCCGTTACTTGTTCATTTAACATATGATTATTATGATTCATTCTACCAGTGAATGCTTAAAATGAACACTGATCGTTAGGTTTATTTCCGAATAAGACAAAAGTATGTAGTCGATGTTAAGGAACTGGAATTTGTGGCCAGTGTAGCTATGATTCAAAGCGTCGCCTAAATGCTCGCGCACGCCGTGGGCAAAAGCGAAATAAAAATTTTTTAAAAAGTAGGCTAAATATATTCATACTTTGATTTATATGGGTTGCGTCCCCCTGAGTCTCTGATTCTGCCCTACAGGTAGAAGATTCCCATTCGAGCGTCTCATGTTCTGGCATTTTGGCTTTTGGTCTAACACGGGGAATCTGAGGTGCCTATATAACTATTTGCAAAACGGAGTTATAAACTGTTAGCCACAACGGCGTTCTGGGTCAAATATTTCCATCATTACAACAGCATTGTTCTAATTGTCTGCGGAGTTTTGTCATACAATTGTGTTAATTGCCGACTTTAATGTAGCGCCAAAAGCTAACAGTGATATTGTGTGGCCCAGAAGATAATGATGCGAATCATCCAGTGAAACTTCTGCCCAGATATGTAAGTATCTAGATCCGTGGCATTAAAACCGAGAGCGTAATGAGTAAAAGTGTTGCCCATTGTCATTCAAATACATCGGTTCTAGTTTTGGTCAGCCCAGCTCCACTCTTAGCCCCGTTTCCACGGATTCCATGGATTCCTCAATTCCGATCCCACCATCTGGACAATGGACGCGGTTCAAAAATGAAAGCGCCGCTGTCGTCGACCAAGACTCAAGTGCGGGGGAGTGAAACGGAGCAGCGATGGCCAAAGGCGCAATAAGCCAGGTCCATTGCACCTGTCCCACTCTTACTTTGCGGTCTGGCCTGGCCTTTTCTGGTCTTGGTCTTGCTCTTGGATTTGGTTTTGGTCTGGGAAAACGTGATCTGCATAGCGGCTGCTTCTTCGGGGAAAAAACCCATTGAAAGTTTTGTCGCTTCGGGGTTATCACGGCATTGAGCTTTGTTGTCTGTCGCGGAACGAAAAAATAATGGAAAACACAATAAAACAACGGTCTAATGCGCAACGGTGCTGGGAAGTAGCAAAAAAAAGACACAGAGTTGTAAAGAAAACTGTTCTTGAGGCGATGTTATTGATCGATAAATGGTAAAATTAATCGATGATTATGCATAGGTGCAAAAAGTGAACTCAATTTAAAACATACACAAAAGGAAACCGAAATATTTAATGGTTTTCATTTGGAGCTTCCCGTGTTTTTCAAGACTAGATCTTAACCAGTCTAAAAACATTCTTATCATCTCAAAAACGTCAAAATAATTTGTATGAATAACCAATCAAGCTTTGAGTCAACACAAATTCGAAGAGTCTGTGACACAGACCGAGTTTTCGAAATATTTGAAGCCTCGTACACACATCATTTAGCATCAATTCTTACCAGTTTTTCGACACGCCTCGCTGTTGACAGACAGCGTCTCCCAAACAATAACAATTGGTCTTTGCTTTTCATCGGCTTTTCCTGACCAACTGATCCACAATCGGCTAACAAAGGCCTTTGGGAAATTGTGTCAGTCAAGCGAAGTCAAAGCCAACGGCCAAGCCACAATTCTCTCTTTCAATTCGTTTCAATCACAATGCATTATCACTGACATCCATTGAGAATGTGGAACTCCAAGGAGGGGATTGCCCGGGGCTATGGGCTACGCTTATCAATAAACCTGTTCCGGGCTTCAACCAGTAACAACATCGCGTGCAACGCAGCTATCGAAGTCACAGTCAAAGTCACAGTAACAGCCAAAGTCGCAGTCACCGGCAGCTATTTGTTGGCTGTCAATAATCTGTCGACATTGCCATGCTTTCCCAAAACTAATTTTCACCCGTGCAGCTGAGCTGTTAGAATTTAATTTCATTTGTTATTAAACGCCAATGTTTGTTTATGCCAAGCGAGTGAGACAGAGGAAGAGATAGAGAGATGGCATGAGAGGGAGATGGCGATGTGGGTCGTTAACCTCGTTATAACGGCACCTGATCCACGAACGGAGCCGCTGCTCTTGACAGTTTTGCCCGTCGCTTTGTCTCTTTTTGCCGTTTGTTGCTGTTGTTGTGGCGTCTCTTTGCCATCGGTTCTTTATAGAGAAGGGCTTAGTCGTGCTGATCTCGTGTCACGATGTGGATTAGCGCTTGCAGATACCGTCTATAAATCTACAACGATATTGCAACAGATATTATCAATATCGCAGTATCTAAACTATCTTAAATTGCAGGGATGGATTAATAAAGTTGGTCATATATGAATACTTAATAATAATTAAACACTGAATTGTGTCTCAACAAAATTTAAAGAGTAGAAAATAATATTTACAACTTTGTTTAATTATTTTAATTTTGATGATTTTTGTGATTTTGGAATATTGCTCCTAGTTGCCTGAGTAATTAAATTAAATTTACATACCTAATTCCGTGGTATGAGGGGGTATTCATCACGTTGTCATCTCTAAGTTCTTGTAAGCCTTGCTTGGCTCGTCTCTTTTCTCTTTTCCTCGCGGGCAAATACAAAGCAGAGCATAGAAAATCGTTGTAGTGCACGGAGTTGTTATTGTTGTTTTTGTTATGTAAGCCTAATGACGAGGCAAACCGAAATTGTCAACGGATCGTCAATGGGTTTTTGATTAATGCGTGATTTTTCGATTTCCAAACCCCAATTATATTCGAAATTATTTGCATTCGGTACAGTCATGCCGCAAACACTACAATGAACACTCCACAGACCCAAAAAAAAAGTCGCCTCATTAGGAGCCGACGAAATGCGTCTAGTGACAGGTTCAAATGGCAATGGCTTCTCCGGCTCCCCAGTGCTTTAATGTCGAATTAAGAGGGGACAGCGAGCATTTATTAAACGAAATTGCTGAAGAGTCATAAAAACGGAAAGTCCGAGCAACGAAATGACAATGTTGGGAAAAGCGCGTTTAATGAGCCCCCAAGAAGAATTCGACAAAAGGCGCGGTGAGAGTGGAAGTGCTTGTGGCCATAGTTGCACCATCGAACCTGAAGACCCGGCTGGTCTGCACGTGTGTAGGCCCCCTTTTCCGCTCATTCAGACACCCATTAAATTCGTGTAGTGAATGGGAAAAGAATTAAATAATAGAATTTCGCTTTCGTTTTTATTTTCCCAGCGGCGCAGCGAACACGCAATGACCATTATGGCCCCCTCGCTTTTCATTAGTCTTTTTTTTTTTATTTTTTGTCAAATGTCTAACTGAAAAGAAAGTTGGCTAGCAAACTTACCAAATGTGCGAACCGAACAAAACAATAATAGCAGAAAGAAAATATTTATATCAATTAAGAAATATTTGCGGTATTCCGCCATTGACAGTCGCACAAAGGCTCAAAGAAAAGCAACGATTATCGTACATACATACATACGTGCAGCGATTTTCTCGACAGAAAGTCAAATGCAAAAAATTGCAAAAAAAAAAAAATAACAGAAAAAAGCAGAAGAAATGGCAAATTTTGTGCTGCAATTTTAATTCAATCGAAACGGGTTTTTCGGCTCGAATCGGGCACTTGATCAGCAGCCAAATCTGCACGGAGAAAGTGAAAGAAAATACATGCGAGCGCGGTTGGATAAAAACCGCGAGAAGAGGCAATAAAAAGTTCAGACCATATTAGAAGTCAGCTTTGCATGCCGTGCCACTGAAAAGTGTCCGTATGTCCGTATGTCTTACTACAAACATTCCAACTGGATGGATGTGGGTTTTCGTCTCTGTTTTTACTTTCACGTGCGCCGTGCCCCCCGCAAGATGCTTATTTATGAGCTTAATTAATTTGTTTATGGATTTCGGGGCTAAGCGGGTCAAGCATGTGAAAATAGAAACTTTTCATCGTCCATACACCTCCCTCCATCAAAACCAAAATGAGTAGCCCTTGTAACGCGTAATCACCATCGTCTGCAGTGGCGTACTTTTAAAGCCTTTCCCAGAACTCCGTAGAGTCCCCGGCCAAAAGCCAAATAGTGCTAGCCAACTATGTTATATACAAACAAACATATATAGCTGGGCCATGGTCAGGGTCGTCGGTTCAACGACAGGCCATAAAACACGTTACAACTCTTACGGAACTTCAGTTCAGTAAGACTAGTTGTATTTTCAGCATGAGACAGCACTTCCCTCCTTGCGCCGATTACCCGTTATCAAATACCATAAATGCAACATTTCTAAAGTCGCTGATATTGTATAGTAATGATTATTACTTCAAGAAATGCCTCTGAACGAAGAAAGAAGTCTTCATAAATGTTTAAAAACTTTGTTATTGCTAGGGATCTACAAAACAACATTTTTCATTTTGTTTTATTATATAGCTTTTTGTTTATGCAGACTATCTTAACATTCTGGGTGCGTTTCGTTACTACGTAATCGTTGGAAATTCCACATTATGATATTTAATTTTACCTTTTTCCGAAATGTTACTATTTGTTTTATTCGATAAGATTATTTTTAAATTTCTTTATCATTTTTTTAAACGCCTTTGTGATATGCTTTGCATTACATGGTACAAATTTGGAATTACAATTATTCTTAAAAACAATAGAGTTAATCATTATCTTTTGACTTTGTTTATGCTTAAATTGTAAGCCCACGAACTTTAAAATACAAACATCTGCATGTTGCATATGTATGCTATAGATACTAGATACTATAGAGTCTTGGAAGCACTAACTGCTCAAGAGAGCCACAAATTGGCCGTGTGAATAATCTGTTTTGGCCCGTTTCATAACCCATATCCGTACCGCTTCGTACATGTTGCAGCACCTAACGGCTCTCTGCGTCCTCAGCATCGCACTCACCTGCGCAAACGCGGCGTTGTGGCCAAGTTACAGCAGCGACGATGCGCCCCCCAGCCGCTGCAGCGGTGGGCGTGGCCTGAAGTACCTATCGGGCGATGCGCTGACGGACTCGCTGGACTGCCTGGGTCCCAATAATGCGCCATATCCGAGGTGAGTCAGTCATCTGGCGTGGTAGTAACTTTCTTTTCTAACGCCCCTGTGACCATCCAATTGGGATCTCTGCAGCGCGGCCGTGGCGCGCACATTCTCCAACTGGAACGGAAACTCGCGACGTGGCCGCCAGAGCAAATTGCCCAGCACACTGGACCCAGCCATAACCACCAGTGCTCTGCTGAGGGCCTACGACGAGGTGAACAACGAGGCCGTCGGAAGCAGTCGCTATGGTAAGTCGGTCACCGCCACCTGATTGACCAAACCAATCGATCGAACCACCGCCTGATTGATTGATTGATTGATCGACTGACTACTTGATTGATTAATCAATCTCATCGCATCGCAACTTAACAGGTCGTTCGCTGAAGAACGCCACGCCGGCGCAGCAGTGCAAGAGCGAGACGCCGGCGCGCCTCTGCAAGACGCGCTACAACACCACGGCGCCCATGTACGGAGTGAGCCTCACCTCCGGCCAGCCGGTGACCATCGTCCAGAAGTTCCCCGATCTCCTCCAGCAGGTGGTCTTCGAAGTGTGCGAGTGAGTAATATTTTGGCAGCTAATTAATACAAATCTTATTGGTATAACAAATAATATTCAAATAAGAAAGTTACCCTTAACTCAAACTACTCCACAATCTTCACTAGTTCTTCTTTTTAAAGCTCACTTCTATGGTCAATTTCAGATCCTCTGAGTGCGATGTGGTCCGCGGCGAGTGTACGCAAACCTATGTGCCCTACCTGTTCCTGGTGATTCCGCTCGGCCCGGTGACGCTGACTGGCCAGGATTACGTGCTGGTGGAGAGCGGATGCGTGTGCAAGCCCAAGTACTCGACGGGCGCCGCCCAGGAGCCGAACATGATACCGTAGGAGGAGGAAACGAAGGCGGAGGCGGTAACCACCAGGAACACCAACAGCAACCAAAAGAACTGAGCGAGTTTTGGGTCGGAGCAGATCGGAGCCAAGCCGAGCTGGGCTGAACTGGCTGGCTGGCTGGCTGGCTTAATTAAAAGGAATTATTTTTTGTAGCGAAATCAATTTTGCAATGTTATTTAATGTTTTCCCCCCATCTCTCATTCTCCTTTCAATCCCACTCAGCTGTATAAAATTGAAATGAAATTTTGCTCAAAAAATAATCGAATCCTAATGTTAAGTCTAAATTTAAACAAAATTGATTAAATGCCTGTGTGCGTTTGTAGTGTGTATTTATTAGAACCCCTAATTACGGCATTCGAAAATGCAAAATAAAAACATTCGTTTCGAAATGTGAATGCAGTTGTTTAATTCAAAAAGGATGGAATATAAAATTATTCAAAAGGATGGAAATATAATTATGAAACTATAAATAGACTGTAATTGCTATGGCTACACACATACCGACATGTGTCTTAAATGATCTAGAAAATATAGCTCCTTTTTTTAATAAAAATATAAACCCAAATATAAACAGATTATTTTAACAATCGTTGTAAGATTTAAAATGTAACGGTCGCATTTGAATTGAAAAAACTGTTAACACCCTGTGCACAGCGCTGCCAGATGCTCACCGATGACATTGTCCGATAGTCCAGCGCTGGTGCCGATTACTCGTGTTTTGGGCCGCTGCTGCCATCACTGGCGCAGACCGTTTTCACGAATATAATTTTTTATTTTGCGATAGTAAAGTGCTGAAAAATAGCCAGAAAACTGCCATTAAAGCTGTTTGCAACGACGACAGAAGGCACCAGAGTGATAAACGCGCGAGCAGGGTGTTAAGATAGCGATTAAATCGGGCCAAAGGCAGCGCATCTCCCCGGCCATCACACATACACACAGACGGCGAAAAGACGCTGCGCGAGTGTGTGTGTGCTCCTGTAGACGACAATCGACTTGCGTGGTGCCGGGTTACATATTTTTATTGGATTTTTGACTCGCCCTCGCTGCGCTAGAAAACAAATGTGCCTGGCCTAAAGTTGGGCCACAAATTGGCGGCAGTGCACCGAAATTCCCGCAGGACTCTAATCACGAATACGCAGCCAAGATGATGTTCACGGTAAGCCAAAAGCGTCGACACCCCCCCGCAAACTAATCGATAAATGGTTTTTCAATACATTGCCCATTCGTTTGTGATAATTTATTCCCCCCTTTTTTTTAAATGGAATATCCTGCAAATATCTTTATTTTTCACCCCGCCCCCCGCAAAATCGAATAGGGCACCAACCAGCAGCAGGACACGCGGTTCAGCGACAAGGAGAAGAAGCTGATGAAGCAAATGAAGTTCGGCGATTGCCTGAACAAGAGGGTGGATATGTCGAAAGTCAAGCTGGACGTACTGCGTCCGTGGATCAGCAAGAAGATCACCGACATCCTGCACATCGAGGACGACGTGGTCGTCGAGTTTGTCTACAATCAGCTGGAGGAGGAGAAGTATCCGTGCCCCAAGAAGATGCAGATCAATATGACGGGCTTCTTGAACGGCCGAAATGCCCGCCAGTTTATGGGTGAACTTTGGGCCCTGCTGCTCTCGGCACAGGAAAGCGATTCGGGTATACCGGCGGAGTTTATACAGCAGAAAAAGGACGAGATACTCAAACGGGAGGAGGAACAGCGGCAGCGGGATCGATCGAGATCCCGTTCGCGTTCCCGCTCCCAACGAGACAGTTCTAGGCGAGATCGGCAGCGTGACCGCTCCAAATCCAAGTCCCGCTCCAGATCCCGCTCACTGAAGCCGGCCAACAACAACGGTTCGGTGCCCAGTGCCGCACGAGAAGCGGCCGCCAATGCGGCTGCCAAAATCCGTAAACGCGGCTCCTCCTCGGCCGCTCGTCCCGGCTCCAGGGAGCGGAGATCCAGCCGACGACCACGTTCGCGTTCACGTTCCCGCTCGCGAACCGCCGGCAAAAAGATGGGCTCGGTGGAGCCCGCACCCGCCAAGACTGTCAACGGCCGCCATTCGACGGACAAGTCCTCGCCGGTACCGCCGGCCTCCAAGAACAAGTCGCGCTCCCGCTCGCATTCCCGGTCGCGATCGCCGCGCAGTCGATCTCGATCGCCCAGTGCCAAGCGGTCACGTTCCCGCAGTTCCTCGCGACGCAGTCGCCGACGAGGACGCTCCAGCAGCATATCGTTGTCGCCGGAGCGCAACCAGGATCAGTTTGAGCACCGGCGCAACAAGAACAGTGTGCAAAACAAGCGACAATATCGCAACAATCGCGGGGACTCGGCTAGTTCAATGGAGCGCGGTAACGATCGAGGCAGGCAGTTTGGCGGTGGCGGAGGTGGTCGTCGAGGTGGCAGACGCTTCTCCCCGCGAGGACGCAGTCCGATGCGACAGGATAATGGCGGTGGCAACGGCGGCAATCGCTTTCAGCGATCCAATTCTCGCCGCAGGTCGAGATCCAGGCGTCTATCACGCTCGCCCATGCGTTATTCTCGCTCTCCAAGACGGTAAGTAGATTCTATCGCCTCACTATCAATGCCTTAACTAATTCAATCATGTTAATTTCGTTCCGTGCAGCTTCAACAACCGTCGCCGTTCGCCGATGATGAACTTTAGAGGTGGAGGACGGGGTGGCGGACGTGGCGGCGGACATCGCCAGATGTGGCAGCATCGCGGCGGTTCGCCCAACTTCCGCGGCGGCGGGCGCATCCATTGGCAGGCCAGACAGAGTCCTGGCGGCGGAGGACGTGGAGGTGGAGGCGGAATGGGTCGCTTCGACAGGCGCCAGTCGCCGCAACAGAATCGCTATAATCGCGACCACCGTCAGTCGCCAATGCAGCAGAATCAGCCGTTCCGCAAGCAATTCTCCCCGCATCAGGGACCGGGACGTCGCTTCTCGTCGCCGCAGCAACGACGGAACTCAAGAGATCGTCGCCCCAACTCAAGGGAAAGGCGCAGCTCACCGGGCGGTGGTGGCGGTCACATAAATCGGTGGGACAACCCGCCACCTGCACGAAACCGGCGCTCATCATCGGGAAGCTCTGCAGGTGGACGGCAGCAGCGACAGCGCAGCGCTAGTCCGCCGGAGAAACGCCGTAGTAGCCATAGTCGCAGTCGCAGCCTGAGTCGCCAACGAAGCCGCAGTCGCTCCAGTTCGCAACACAGTCGCAAGCGGGAGAGTCCAGTTGGTAAGTGACAAGCAAATGATCAACTTAACAGTGGGTACTCAATTATGGACTGCTTTTGGTTACAGGGCGCTCGTCGGTGGAGTATGCTGGCCCGGCGGTGAACACCATCGATCTCTGTCGCGAGGAGCAGCAGCGCAAAAACAAGCCAGAAACGATCATAGTGCTGGACAAGGGTCCAGCCGTGCGCAGCACCTACGCCAGTCTGTCCCGCACGCCCTCACCGTTCCTTAAGCCCCACGAGCGTCTAGCCGCAGCCAAGGCAGCTGCTGCTGCGTCGGCGGCGGTACCAAAGAAATCCCGCGATCAGAGCCAGAGCAGCAGTTCGGACAGCAGTGCCGAGAGCGATGATAGCGAGGAGCAGCCGCGTCGCAAGAAGCAGCCAACCAACGTGGAGACTTCCAAGGGCAAGAAGGAGAAGGTGCGGCGCAGCTCGGAGAGCTCAACCAGCACCGAACAGAGTGACGACGAGGACAACTCCAGTGGGGATGAGAGGCTCAAGAAGAAGCTGCAGCAAAAGAAGAGCAAGGAGGTGGCGGCTTTAAAGGGAAAAGAGAAGGAGCATGAGAAGGAGAAGGACAAGCGGCGCTCGGACAAGAAGTCCAAGCGGGGCGCAATCTCCAGCGGCGATGAGGAGTCGACGAGCAGTCGCAAGCGCGGTCACAAGAAGACGCGTCGGGACGAGGCCGGCGACAACAGCGACTCCGAGGACGAGCATGTGCCCAAGAAGAAGCGCAAGAAGGCGAAGAAGCCGGCGGATTCCAGTGACAGCGACTCAGAGGCCTCCTCCAAGCGCAAGAAGCATAAGAAACACAAGAAGCACAGCAAGAAGAGCAAGAAGCATAAGAAGCACAAGCGGAAGTGCAGTGCCGGCAAGTCGCGGGCGGACAGCAGTTCCCAGGGCAGCAGCGACGAGGATGAGCAGTTGCCGCCGGCGGTTGCGGCCAAGCGGAATGGAAACGCTGGCAAGCTGGCGCTACTGTTGCCGGGCGCCTCCGGACCCGGTGTCATCAACGAGGACCTCGAGAAGCAGCTGCGGGAACGGGCCCTCAAATCAATGAAAAAGCTGGACTGAACGACATGAGAGACTTTGTGCGTGAATGGTTGCCCACTCTACTCCCATCCTGACCCTCAAATCATCCACTCATCTTGAAACGAGAACGCGAATGCAAATCGTGAATCGCTCGCCCTCACAGACAGACGTACGTAGCCAGTAACATAGAAGTATACATTTAAACCAACTAAACATTCATTAATTGCATACATTGTATTTCTTAAAGTGTAATTCACATACCGTTAAGTTCTTTCGCCTAACAAAAACAGTAGCGATTAAATTAGCGAGCCAACATTAAGCGAATGAATGCAGTTTGTATTATGTACAAAACAAATGAGAAACTGAATTAACCAACATAACTATTTAGCCCCCAGTGGTTTTAAATTAAATGCATAGATTCCCGTATACAAGCATAACAAAATCACATTTAAAACATAAAAACAAGCAAACATAAACAAGCGCGTAAATCCGATTGGCAAATTGTATTGTTGCCGCAGTTTAATTTATAAGTAGGTTTTACAGAATGTAATTAATAATGCCTAAAGAGCAAATTGTGTGTTTGAAGGGCATTAACTAAATGAGAGAATAAACAATTGTAAAATTACCAAACCTCCAACTGATGCTTCGTTTGAATTTCGATTGCTTGTGTCTTTTTTCGAATACGATTAATTGCGCATAATGCAGCCCTGGAAATTCTGGTATTTTTTCAGGATGTATCCAATGTTCAGGATTTAGTAAGGGTATTCCGCAAAGAATTATTTTCGACGTATTTAAATGTGGTATTTTAATGAGGGTCGCCCCTAATGTATTAAATATATCTTACTGCTAAGGGTTAATACTTATTGTTAAAAAAACTATATAATTATAGAAGTGGCATTACTTGATTGGGTACGGTAAACTTAAATACATAGCTCGAACTCGATTGAGACAATCATATGAAACACAAACGTTCATTGTTCAAAAGCTATTTTATGGTCGATTGTGTAGCCCCACATGATGCCTTTCAAAATTAGTAAGCAGTTATATACAGCTGGTTATATAACGCTGGCGTTCAAGTGTTCCTTTAGCAGACAAATTTTAATTACTAGCCCCTTATTTGAAAGATTTCTGTGTAAAAATATCTTTCAATTTTACTTTATTTTACTTGACTATATAACAGTGATAAGACCTAATTGCGTGTATATAAATTCATATGAAAGTTAAATATTGTATATTTTAGGGTAGCCGATTCTCTCTTTAGAGCCATCATCGGTTTATAATAATATACTTTGTTTATATTTTCATTTTAGCATTAAATCGCGTCACAGCTGACAAAAGCTAATTAATACAGCGGCTGAGGAATACCCCCAATAATGAGGCACCCTCTCAAAAGTAACCCTGCGCGCTGGACGCAATCTAGTATTTAGTTATTCGGCGCCAACTGCCCGCTGGCCACACCGCCCGCAAATCTGCCTTTTCCTTTTCCTGTTGTATTGCCCGACGGACGGTATGTGTATTTTTCTCAGCTAGCCACGTGCTAAGTTTAATCAATGGAAGGCCCGGCATTGGGGATTTGCGGGCCACGGATGCGGCACTGGCAGTGGCGCGCGATTACTGGCACAAAACTAACGTTTGATTGTTCTATTTGCAGTGATCGCCCGTTCAATATCGTGAATCAAACATGGTGAGTATCTGTTGGTGGTGGAGATATGGTCACCATTGTGTGCTTTGCCATTGGAATACCTGGCTAACGGCTGAAACCCACTTACACTTTGCAGGCTCGTGGCCCCAAGAAGCATTTGAAGCGTTTAGCCGCCCCCAAGGCATGGATGTTGGACAAGCTGGGAGGCGTCTTCGCCCCGCGTCCCTCGACCGGCCCACACAAGCTGCGTGAGTCGCTGCCACTGCTGATCTTCTTGAGAAACCGCTTGAAGTACGCCCTCAACGGTGCCGAGGTCACCAAGATCGTCATGCAGCGCCTGGTTAAGGTAGATGGAAAGGTCCGCACCGACCCCACCTATCCCGCTGGCTACATGGGTGAGTTGTGTGCTCGGCGAGATTGTGCTCCTTACTAATAGGCTCCATTGGCCGTTTTTTAGATGTCATCACCCTCGAGAAGACCGGTGAGTTCTTCCGTCTGGTCTACGACGTGAAGGGACGCTTCGTCATCCACCGCATCTCCGCCGAGGAGGCCAAGGTGAGTTATCTAGTCTGCCTACGGATGCTGCTTCATGCAAGATCACTTGGTTTAGATTCTTATAATGTAAAAACTCCAGCTAATCCGCTGGATGAGAGTGTTTTGTTTTGGAAGCCTTTGAAACAAATAGTTCACCTATTTTGGAATACAAAATCAGTCTTTATGCTAATTATCGAAAGTAATTAACTTAAATATCGAAAGGGCTTTGTCGAAGACCGTTTTGCGTGTAAAATAGTGCGCCGATTGGTTCAAAACGAAGCCCAAAGCAATTTTTGATACGACGGTCTCTGATTCGACAAATCCCAGTTGTTTCAGTAACTTTTACGTGCAATTACAAAAGAAACTAAGGAGTATATAGCATTATATTGTCATTCCCTTCAAGAGGGAGAACTGTGGGCTTCGTCGAAGACCGATTTCCGCCTGTTGCCATGTGTCTATTGGTTCAAATCGAAGCCCAAAGCAATTTTTGATACGACGGTCTCTGATTCGGCATTCCACAGTCGTCTGAGTAACTTTTACGTGCAATTACAATGCAATGAAATGAAAGTGATAGTGGAATTTGGTATAAATAAAGTCTTAAAATTAACCCACATTTTCTTTGCTTCTTTGCAGTACAAGCTGTGCAAGGTCAAGAAGACCCAGCTGGGCGCCAAGGGAGTTCCTTTCCTGGTTACACACGACGGCCGCACCATCCGCTACCCGGATCCTCTGATCCACGCCAACGATTCCGTGCAGGTGGACATTGCCTCCGGCAAGATCACCGACTACATTAAGTTCGATTCCGGTAAGCATCCAACATCATAGATCATCGTGTTCATTGGCTGGTTCGAAGACCACAAAACGCTCCTCGAAAGTTGCGTGGTTCAAAAACAATAAGCCAAAAGCAATTTTTGTCACGACGGTCTCTGATGCGGCATTCCAAAGTCGCTTCAGTAACTTTTACGTGCAATGACAGTCGCCCAATATTATTAACCAAGTCGTATGATTCCAACTAACTGGTATGCTTCTCCGTCTCCACAGGCAACCTCTGCATGATCACCGGAGGCAGGAATTTGGGACGTGTCGGCACCGTTGTCAACCGTGAGCGTCATCCCGGATCCTTCGACATTGTGCACATCAAGGACTCGCAGGGTCATGTGTTCGCCACCCGTTTGACCAACGTGTTCATCATTGGCAAGGGCAACAAGCCCTACATCTCCCTGCCCAAGGGCAAGGGTGTCAAGCTGAGCATCGCTGAGGAGCGCGACAAGCGTCTGGCCGCCAAGACCCACTAAGGCGCAGGAGTTTAAGGACTTTTACCTTTTAGCATAACACTCTGTACGTTTAGCTACGGAATTACAAGCCAAGAACGTAACGCATGTGTTTTCTTTTGCAAAGGAAGTGGTTGATCTTTGTGCTCGCCAAGAGTTTAAAGAATCAGTTCTATGATTGGAAATGTGTAAAAAAACGTGGGACATGTGTAGCGTGATTTAAAGCTATTCAAACGTGAAAATAAGTATGAGTTTATAGAAACTTTAAAATCAATCAATTCACAATGCCCTAAAACTGGACGTAACGTAAAACTACCTCAAAATGGAGCTTCAGAGCTTGAAAGTCTAGTTTTATATATGATTTTCTGACAAAAATTCAAAAGTGGCGTTAGGTTAAGTAAATGTTTCAAGCGCAGATTTTAATGAGGACTTAAATTTTAATTTAGGATGGATGATTGTGTTACTCTTGTTTACGTCTTCATCTTACTCTTAAGAAAATATCTTAAAAAATGGCAATGAGAATAATAGATTATTGAAAAAAGGAATTCATGTATATTCGAGGGGGTGAGTTTTAACCCCGCCGATGTGGTGCGTGGGGGCTGGAGTTGGCGCCCAAATAATCGATAGCCCGCCCCCAGCATCGATAGAACGGCCGCTGCGAAAGCTCCGGTCACACTGCTCAGTGGGCTGCTGCTTCTGCTGCAGAGAATTATCATTGTATTTCGTGTGGTGAAAGGCTTTGTGCGCGAACATTGTGCGTCCCCGGATCAGAACTCGCTTCGAAGTAAGTACCCGACAATCCCGGTGGCGCATTCCGCCGCTGGGCGGAAGCCCTAGAAGAGCCCCCGCCCCCAAAAGCAAATCATATGCGAAGAAGAAAACACGAAAATGCTGCCCACCCATACAACGATGGGCTGCACACACCGATGCACACCGACACACACGCACACGGGCGAACATCATATGTTGATAAGTTGGCGACAACAACAACAACAGCAGCAGCAAGAACAAAAAGAACAACAATGCATGTGAATCATTTGTAGGGATTTGTCTGTTTGCTCGCGAGTGGTATTAAATGTCGGCCTATTTAGCAAGACCCCTGCTTTGAACTCACAGCGATACATATGCACTTACAGATATGTCCAAGGCCTTGAACAATCCAGGAGGCAACGGAGGAGGCGGTGGCCCCCATCGGGACTATGGTGCGATGGCCGATTCCACGCCCGAAGTGAGCTTTGCGGCAGCCGGCGGTTCGTCAGGCTTCAGTCCGACGGAATTTATGTCCCTCAGCGAGGACATTGGCCACAACATCACTGCCATCCACAGCAGCACCAAGCAGCTGGAGAAGCAGCTGAAACTGATTGGCACACCCAAGGAGCTGCCCAATCTGCGGGAGAAGGTGCACACCATCAACACCAAGTGCAATGCCCGCGTGCAGACCACCAGTCAGGACTTGCAGAGGCTACAGGCCGTTGTGCGGCACGGAGATCGCCAGCAGAAGCTGCAGCTGGAGAAGCTCACCCGGGAGTTCCATGGCGTGGTGGAGAAGTACTCCAATCTGCAGCGACGCATCTCGTCGGCCATGCGGCAGACCCTGCAGCAGGCGCAGCAATTTGCCGATCAGGATGTGGAGGCCAACACCCGTGCTGAGCTGCTGCAGCAACAGCGCTTGGAGCAGGCCCATCTCCAGCAGGAGCACGACATGCTCGACGATCGGCGGCGGCAGGTCGAGCAAATAGAGTCGGACATCATAGATGTCAACCAGATCATGACCCAGCTGAGTGGACTGGTGCACGATCAGGGGCAGCAGATGGGTGAGTAATCTCCTTCCAAGTGGGGCTCAACGACCGCAAATCGAGAAACCACAAACCGTAATTAGGGCTCTCACTTTACGACCCAAATCCACGCAGTTTCACAAATGTAATAGTAATTTCTCCAAATGGAGAAATCCATTGGTGAAACAAAATATTCAGAGCTTATCAGTTGCTTAAAAGTGACATGGCAAATCTTTTAAATGCGTTCATAAGTTAAACATGTGCAAGAAATTATGAATCATTGACTTTGCTTCAATAACAATGCACATTTCGAAATTGATTGGAATTATCAACAACGACCACATCATTTAAACGCTTTAATTTTTCATATCTTTTATGAAAACCCGTGTCATTTGGCAAGTAATGTGTGCATACGCTTATCATATCGTTTAATTTAGCTTCCTGTTTATTCGAACAGTAATCAATTATTTCGGGTCTTACAAAAATAAGAAGAAACTGATAAGAGCAAGCAAATATTTAAAATATTTGCTGACTCTATTACAGGTTTAAATATCAACATTTTTAACTCCTTAGATTGTACCTGTTTTTGATTACACTTTCTAAGCGAATCTCAATTTCTTCGCAGATTTCATCGAGAACAGTATTGAGCAGACGGCCGCCAACGTGGAGGATGGCACCTCGGAACTGGCCAAGGCGGCCAGGAGTCGCCAGAGCTACCGGCGCAAGATCTTGATACTCCTGGTGATCGCTGTGATAATAGGTTTAATCGTAACTGGCGTTATCGTTGCCAAACTGAACAGTTAATTGTTTTATTTGTACGCCCATATTCAACACACAAACATACACAACCCACACACACACACGCATAGATTTTTGTAAACGATTTTTATAAGAAACAAAATATTCGATCGTTGAGAACTCTGTTTAATCACCAAGTGAGCAAAGACAACAAGAATGTAGAGGAAAAGCTAAAGCAAAAAATAAAAACAAATACCATATTTAAAATTATACATATATATCTACATATATATACATAAGTAAATAAGGATACTGAATCCCACTTAACTTGCATATAAACAATATTCAGCGCTTTTAAATGTTAATTATTTCTTGTTAAAAACGATTTTCGCGAGCAATCTGAGTTTTGCATTGAAATTTGTAAAATTTTTGTGTTTAGTTTCGAGCCAGCAGAAGGGGGATTGCTGAAGACGCCTGCGGTTTCAGTATTCCCTTTTGATATATGTTACAAGTTATAAATAAGTGAGCCAGCAATCGAAAATAAAATAAACCGAAAAAAACAATTTGAGTGATTTGAAAAGCGCGCCAAGTGGCGCATAGAGAATGCAATAGGTTGGCAGTCCGCTTAAATCGATAGAACGTAATCGATAGACTTATCGGTGTGGGGCAAAACCAAAACAACGTGCTGCGCAGCAAAACATTCATATTTCGTTATTTTGATAAAAATACTATTTGTAAAGATGCCACAGGGAAAATTCAAGAAGGCCAAGCTACCAGCAGCGATACAGAAAAAGAAGAACCAAAAGCAAGCTGCCTTCACCCGCCGATCAAGTTATTACCCACATGCTTAACTATCTTCTTCAAATTCTAAGTTTTCGTTTTATTAATTTACAGATGCGCCCATTCAGGCGAAAAAGGCCAAGTTTAATGAGACGCAGAAGATCAAGTCCGTCATCTCGAAGTCGGTCAACAAGAGCGTGGAGAGCGAACTGCGCTCCCGCGCCCACGAGGGCTACATCCAGTTGAGCAAGGCCCAGGAGGCGGTGGCCAAGCACCACGCCTCCCAGGCGAAGGCGGCTGCGGCGGCCAGTACCGCCAAGTCCGCGGAATAGCTTACTCTAGGCCTAAGTACACTGTTGATAACCAAATGACCTGCATATTGTATAGTAAAACATCTCTAAAACTACTTCTTTTGTTATAGCATCGATTGGAGGAACCCAAAGAAAGCGAATTCTCCTCTAAAGATTCTCAAAAGGATTTACAAATCCGCCTAATAGAAGAGCATATGAACTTTAAAGCATTATTAGTATCTGCAATCTTAAAAGAGTCTACTAAATTAAGAAAGTTTCTTAAATTTTGTAGTTTTCGCTGAGTTTAAGGATTGCATATCTATTGATGGTCAGGTGACCCTAATATTTGATACCAAATTCATTAGATGCTATACTAAATGAACAAATTCATTTTCAATATTAGTATGAACTATTTTCTAAAACGTTGAAAGTTGCCAAATGCAGAATACATTGTCTTACAATCTTGAATATTTTATTCAGTGTGTTTCACAATGAATGCAAATTACTAAGAACGATGACATTTCCTTTTAAATGCCGTGCAAATTATACGAATTTTTGAAGTTTTCATTAAGTTTTCTTGTCGTGAGCTTTGACTTTTTCGCAACGCTGTCTCAAGGACTTGTTGACCAAGTACATGCAATGCTAACTTTGACGTTTGGCCAATTTATGAGCGGACCTTTGGTGGCCGCTGCTGGAGGAACTTTTGCATTCAGCTTCCTACTTATCACAATCAGTTTGTTTAATTATAAAAATAGTTGGCCAACAAAGTTGGTTCCGCTGACATTTATTGGACGATTCGCTGCGGGGAATTCCAAAATTCCGTAATTCCGCTCCTTTAACGACAGCTATTCATGACAAACTTTTTCGGCATTGGCATTCAGGCAGCTTTGACGAAGTGAAAAGGAAAAAGTGCCACTAACAATTTCTATTTAATTTTCGCAACGTTTCGTTTGCTATGCAAATTCTGCCCGCTTTTGATGCGCTTTTAATTAGCCAGCATCCCGCACTCACATGCAGCCGGAAAAATTCACAGCCGATTGCGTGTTTTTGTTTTGTTTCCTCGTTTTCCAGCCCCACCCCCAAAACCCACCCTCTTTTATCAAGCACTTTGATTCCGCGCCATTTCAATCGCATGCAAATTAGCCACGCCCACCAGCCCACCGCCCACTAAACTGAGGAACAGGTGACAGGATCCCCAGGTGCTCGTTAGTCGTTTTTTTTTTGGGCGTTTTGCGTTTTTAGTTTAGCACCAGATTGAAAGTGCTCCCAGCATGCAAATGCATTTCTGCACTCAACCAGCCATTTGGGTGGATGGACCTTTTCGGATATGCAGTTTTAGCGCCGGAAAGAAGCAGTTGGTATCAGGCATTCGGAACTTTTTGACACCTATTCAAGCACACTCGCCACTCTTTTGGGGCGTTTTGAATGTGTCATGAAGGATTTCTTGGGGGAACTACTCTTCAGCTTTCTTCAAAAAGATAATATGCTAAGTGTATCTTTAAGATAAGATGTACTATATGTTCTTTATTTCTGGACACCACCCAAAAATATTTATATTTTACATAATATATAAATAAGATACGTTTCAAAGGATTTATAAATTATTAGAGTATTTCCCTTGCTAACAAGTGCGTACCCTTTTGGGGCTTTTAGCCTGACGTTCCACTTGATTACCAGTCCATCTCATCGCACTCACCAATTAGAGAAAAAATTGGTAATAGCACCGACACTTGAAACTCCCGTCAATCGAAACGCTTAAAAAAAAGGCGAATATCTCTTCAACTTAAAGCCTGCGTGGAAATCCCCGCTTTCCACATCAAAGTGATTGTTTTTGGCGTTTCATTTTATGGCTTATTTAATTGAGCATTGCATTTTGACCGCATTTGGCAGAGGAATTGATTGATTTGCATTCGCACTCATCCATTCAATCCACCCCATCGATACCCACGGGGCTTAGCTCAGTCCATTTAATTAAAATATTTCGAACAAAAGCAGCGGACACCTTTCACGCATCCCCGCCCACACAAAGGATAAAAAGCAGCGGCCAGAGCGGAAATCACACGGCCCAGCATCCTTTTTGCATTTTCCATCATTTAAATGATGCGTTTCTGTTTGCCTTTGCGTTTGCATTTGCTGGCTGCCTTCAGTCGGTCGGCGACCTATTTGAATAGCGACGTGTGTCCCACTGTCGGACATTCCAGGTAGAGCAGCCTGCAGCTCTTCATGCACTCAAAAAAAAAAATGTTCTAATTCGAAAAATGTATAAATTGAGGAATATGTTCTATATATCTTATAGATTTTAAAATATAATTAACAATACAGTTGAATTTGACGGTCTTGGCAGATCTAAATACCTAATAATAGCTTCTAGCTTTATCTATATCTCCTGAATCACAATCATAATATTCAGCAGAATGTGCCACATTTTTTTCAGAGTGTATGTGGCATGGACCACGGCTACCTGGTTACCTGGTCAGGTTGTCCGGCATCTCATTGTGTGCGAGGCGCGCATGTAAATTTGTCCAACTGCACAGGCAAACACTTGGAAAGCGAGCGGACAGAGGCCCACTGCTGGCGGCCACCTGCGGCATTCCACGCCAAACCATGACCATTCAAAAACAAAAAAAGGGGACCCCCCTTCCATTCCATTCCATTCGATTCGATTCCGTTTTCATTATCTTTTTGTTTTTGCATACAATCGAACGCTTTGGTTCCTGGTTTGAGGTCCATATCCTTTCTATGCGACGACGCGCGGATTCTGATTTATACGAGTGTATGATGAATGACAACGAGCGTGGTTTTGTCTATTATTTTGTTTCGGGTATTAAGTTTTTCATTTTTTGGTTTTTTTTTTGAAAGGGGGATTATATTTGATAATAGAAGTGCGACAGATTAGAGCAAATTCCAGGCATTTCCTAATCCAGGAATAAGTTACAATCGTTTGTTATTTTTTTATATTCATTTGAATATGGATATACTAAAGTTCAGTTTTAAGGAATTCGCTTCGCCAAATGATTTCATTCAGCTTCTTCCTTTTTAGATATTTTCTAGATATCATTGCTACTAATTTCCAACACATTCCCTCGCTATCCCAAACGGATTATTAATGAACAACTTCGATACCTTTACTAAATTATACACCTTTGCCCTGGAGAGAACCCAAGGGAGAGGGGCACGAATATAAAAGAAAATTCACCTGTCCACACGGATTTCTAACTTTTAATACATAAATTAAGGCTCAAAGCCGAAAAGTGAGGGAAAAGCAAGAGAAAAAGAAACAAAAACACAGGGCAATCCGCGGCATTGAAACGATAAAGACCCGGGTTGGGTCATTGAGATATTCCACCTGCAGTCGCATCGCATACCCAGTGCCACCAGATCAACAACATATAATAATCCCATCAGCATTTTCGGATACGCTTTGCAAATGAATTGTAGAGCGGCATTCCCGATTCCCAGCCAAACCGGACTCCAGAGCATGGATAATAATAATGTGGAACCGAAAATGAGCCACGCGGATCGTTGAAAACTGACGACTGGTCAGCGAAGGTTCTGCATTTGCACCTGCATCGGATGGGATCGGAACTTTGATGGGCCTGGCGTGGCTTACATATAATTAAAGTGGACTTGTGGATACAACTTGATATCCTCGCCGATGTGCTCCATAAAGCATATGAGCGCGCCAAGATTACATAATGGTTTCGTTATTAAATGACTTACATTTGCATTTTAGAAGAGCTGCGGTGGGAATTTCATCGTTAAGAACTGCACTTTCGTCGGAATTACCCCCAACAAGTTCCTTTCTTTGCCTGGTTTATCTATAATGTTTTTTTAGTGGTAATATCAATGTCCATCTGGCAGTAAAAAACGACTCTTTATTGTGTTAGGAATGACTTTGTAAGAATTTAATTAAAAGCTGTGTTAAGCCCTGCTTAACGAACCAAATCTTAGATAGTTGTTCAACTTAAATGGAATTGATAAGAAATAACCCCTAATTGTAAGCAGTGTTAAGTATTTCAATTTAATAAATAACCATGACTAAATTGTAATCGAATTAAAGGCCAGATATCCAAACTTTTTGCAGCCAGTTTCCAGGGCATTTATTATTTAGTTAACATTTCCCAAATCATTTGCCTCGATCATTATTTGCACAACTGAATTATTAAAGCACCGGGTAGCATTTCACTTCCGCTTTCTGCGAATAAAAAACGAATATTCGTCGAAAAAACCAATGCTGAAAACCTGAAACAAGAAGAAAAGCGAAGCAGCATACAAAACCAAAAAAAATCTGTTGTCAAAAGGCGGAGCCAAAAGCGGATGTAAATGTGCCCAGCTGCATGCCAAAAACTGCAATTGTCATCAATACGAGCCAGAGATTCAGGATGCAGGACTCAGGATTCGGGGCGGCACACAAAGCCAATCCATAAAACAAAAGCAAGAGCGAAAAGTGAATTTCAATAACGGATGTAAATAAGCCACATGAGATCGATTACCTCCCCAGCGTGCGGGTGAGGTGAGTCGAGTCCTGCTGTCAGGATAACAGATGCACGAAAGGCACCGACTGCAGGTACAGCTCCTCCTGCGCGTCCTGCTCCTCCTGCGCCTCCTGCTCCTCCCGCTCCTCATGCTCCTCCAGCGCCTCACAGCCATAAAGCATCCACCATATCAGTTAACTCAGAGTGGGAGGATGGCACAAAAAATCATAGTCCTCGCTGAAAAAAAGCACAAGGCAGAAACATCTGTCCTTTCTTCGAAGGAGCCAGAAAAATGCAGCAGGTTTAAAATTTATTTAACTCGGCACGAACAGAAGGCCACAAGGTAAAAAATGTAGAGGTGAAACGCAGCGCAACTTGGTCATCAGAAAAGGTTACAGAAAACAAAATTTAATGGAAAAAAATAAAAAAATATAATCTTATCAACTACTATAATAATAATCTACTTCGATTTTAAGTTTTAGCAAATAGTTAAAAAAGTTTTCAATTAACCAGCAAATATCTCAGAAAAAATATTCATATTCTTTTATGTAATGACTAACCATTTTCATCTATCTTTATTTTGGTTGTTAATATTTGTGTATATTTTTGCGAGTTTTAAAATATATATAAAATATATGTATATATTTCATTGCGATTTATTTTAGCGATTCCACTAAAAGGCTTTACACTTTGTAGCTATGCAAAAACATCTGTCCGCTTTTAAGAGGATAAGGTAGAAATCCGACAAGCTTAAGATACATTTGCGTCAGCCGATGGAGCAGGAGGCCGAGGAGCAGATACATATGCGATGAGGATGCAGCCGCGGGCCTCGGCCATCAGAAGACAAAAGCCCATTAAGGTGTAGCACCTGGACCGAAGATCACCTTGGTTTGGCCCTCGGCGGAGCAGGGGGATCTTGGCCAGGAGTGGAGTGGAGTGGAGTCGGCTCGGGGAGTCGCATAAATGTGTCGATATTATTACGGTAAACAGTCTGATGCGTTTTAAATTCAATTTTAAACTCATCCTGCACTCTCTAATTGGAGCCTTTGCGAAAGCGGATCCTCGCATCCAACGGCGCATAATAATAATGAGCCTTGTCATCGGGCCAAGTTATTCGCCGCTGAATGTGGCTTATTGAAAATCCATCAAAATGTTAAATCTTTCGCCATTTCGGGGTAAGTGCTTAAACAGTTGCTTATTATAGGGTAGTCCTCGCTGACCCACAAAGTGTGCGGTATTACTAAGCAAATATATGGGGGTTGGGGTAGGGATTAAAGAAAAAATGGAAAGTTGTAATGGAAAACACTTAACGGCTTTGATTAAGGTTAAATAGGGCGGCTTAACGTGTATATATTTTGTGGGAAAATGTTTAAAAAAGTGGATATCAAGTTGAAAGAAACCTTTTGTAATACAATTTTGACGAAATATGTGATGCGAATTGAAATTGGTAAAGGTTATGAAATCAATTAGCAGTTTTTTAAAATATATTTTCTATTCCCAGCTTGGTAATTGCATAGCATAAATCGTACCAATGAATTGTCTTAAATTGGTCATGTAAAAAGAACATGAAAATCATATATGAGCCTTGTCGCTAAGAATAGTCCAATCAAAATAGCTCCTTAGATCTCTTCTTGGGATCACTGCAAACCAATTTCAGCTGCCGGCAAACAAACGATTCCAAAGTCATCCGATGGTCATTGTATGAGAATTAGGGAATACCAAAGAGTTTGCCGCCTGCGAAGGTGTAAAGAAAAGGTGCTGACCCAAGGACAAAGGATCAGAAAGGAGCCCAACGCCTTCACGGCCACAATGCGTCAATAGAAACAGACAAGGAATTTGCCAGAAATAGTTTCCCGATGGCTAAGACCAACATTAATCATCGAGCACCAATTCCAAGGCCAATCAGTGGACCAAACAAACAAAAAAAAAAGCCAGAATTCTGTGCACATCAAGGCCATAAATGTCGCTTCAGTTTTAATAGAGCAAGCTGATTTTGAACAGGACCTTCGCTCTCACACACTTGCAGCTGGAGAAACCACAGGAGTCTGGTCAACAAACAATGGCCAAGGCGGCCAAGCGGCAAGGCACAAAGGTCGCAAAGTCATTTGAGATTCGTTAAAGAAAAATTACATGAAGTTTTTGCGGAGCAATTACCAGGTGTAAGAGAAGTCCAGCACTCGGGGGCGTATACTAATTGTTCGATTCTTGGCCCGCTTGCGAAACGCTCATGACAAATGTCTTGGCCAACACCCTCCCCCTCTCTCCCAGGCATTCATCACTCTGCATTCGAAAGTGCGCTGTAATTTCGACCTCCTTTTGTTGGCCAATTGTTCGTTCGGGCCAGCCTTTGTCGGCACCCATTTGGGGCAAGTTTTATTGAAAAGCCAGCCCGCTGGTCCAGCTACATGAGTAGCTTGGGTGTGGGTACGCTCATGGATTCCATCCAAGGTCTATTGTCGGCGCTCTACTGAGCTGTAATTAATGTCCCCTGTCCACCGCAATCGTTGTTTGATTGGCGAGTTCTCTCTTTTTTTTCGAGAAACGAATCTTCCTGGAAGAGTTCGTCAGACTAAGAAAATGATTTCAAATATAACTCAATTACTTATTGTATCTAAAAATAAATTTGTGGATTTTACTGCAACTTTTCTGCTGTTATTTTAAAATTATATATAATTATTAAAGTGGTTTCTTTATATAATGTTTCTTTATAAAAAGGCAATGCAACCTGCTCGTCCACTTGATTTTATCTGATAGGGTAGATTAATCTTTACTTAACGTTTGCGTTTAGCCGCTTTGTACACTCAATTTGGGTTTTGGCCTCGGCCAAATCGTATCTGCAGCTCGAACTTATCGGTAATCCATCGCCTGCCAGGGGCACTTAACATGCTTTTTATCTTTATCTTCGATCTGGCCGCATTTCCTCCTCATCGAATTTGGTTCGGTTCCTGTTCAGGCCGCAACTTCCTTGCCATTGTGGCGCGTTTTTTCCTTTGTTTTGGGTATATATTTTTTTTTTTTTTGGCAAACTTCTCGGGTGTCAGGGAGGAAGTAGGTGTACATGTTGTGGTTGATTCGAAGGATACCTGCTCCTCGCGAGGGATGCTGTCGCCTGAAACCCGAATTCAGTGTCCTGAAAGCCGATACTGCGCGAGTGTGCGAGCCCGGTTTGGCATTTGTCTAAAATGCGGTTTTCCTTGGCATTTAATTTCTATTTCAACATTGCATTCGTAATTCGAGCCCTTCCCACAGGTGTGTGTGTGTGCGGATTTGGTCTTGGGGAATTGGAATTGGAGCAGGTTGGTTGGCAATCTCTCTAGACTGTGTATTTTAGTGCCGGAGTCCATCGTTTATATATTCATGTTACCTTGGAGAGCATTTTCCCTGCTGCTTGGCTTTTTGTTTGGCTTTCCCTCAAATTGTGCGTGCTAAAAACAGTTGACATATCCATGAGCGTGGCTCTATGTTCGGTGTCTGGGGGCTTTTACCGTTGGCATATTACCGGGAGCTACCTGCTCAACCAGCAACTCACTTGGCGCTCCTTAAAATGTCAAATGTTCTCGGGGACCATCCATCCATCCGTTCGCTCGCTCGCTCGTCCGTGCCCACATATGTATGTATGATGATGTACCCATCCCCAACAGCTGCTAATGGAAATTGCGGTTGGCGGAGGCGTTTGGCGACGACTTCCTGTCGTGCTCGGCCTGGAGAAATTTATGCTAAAAGGTTGCCAGTTTGACTTGGGAACGACCTGCGCCACCCGAGATGCCCGGCAACTTAAGGCCTCGCCGTTTCCACGGGTTATCTATTGGAATATGAGGTATTTCGAATGAAGGCGGTTGCAGCAAAAAAACGAATGCTATCCATTCATATTCGGGGGCAATTTGCCTGTACAACGGACAATCCCGGCCCATCCTTAGTGTCCGTCCGTATCTGAGTCCCTTGTCCGTTGTCCGTGAGTGCGTGCGGCGCCTGGAAAAGCATTTTGTGTAAATGCGGCGCAAACAAGCTCCAGACTAATTACGACAGGGAGATAACAGCAAGCAGAGCCAGCCATGCCGGGCCAGGCTGGCATGGATTCAGGATCCAGGATAATAATCTAAGCAAATTTATCAACACGGACACATATGAAAAAAATATGAAGAAAAAAAGCAGCAGACAGCAAAGGATACGCACCAAACGAGCGAGTGAAAAATTATGCGATGAGGACTCCAACAAAAGACACATGGGAAACACTGTGGAAAATGGGAGCAGGAAGGGGTTCCGTAGATGTGGAGGAATCGGCAATTGGGATCTCGCCTAGAGCTGCTTGTTTAGCTATTTTCAGTTAATTTAGATTTCCCGAAAATTCCTCACTTGCCTCTTAGGTTCATATCATCTGTTTCTATTTTGTAGTAAACGAAATTTGATGGAGGCAACCTAAATTCCATTTAATATTATTAAATTATGATTGTCAGATATCCAAAAGTCTCAGAAAAATTCAAATTTCAAAATATAAATATATTTTTAAGAAAGTTTTGTAATTTTTTGTATAATTACTTTGAAGATTTTACATTTTGTGACGTAACAAAATACATATACTTCCAGAAAATTATGCTTTAAATATGTATAATCAAGCCATCATTATTATGAAACATCCACTTCTGTGCCTATTGAGATGTTAACTTAAGTAACTTAAAACAAACACGCCACGTGCTGCAGGCCAAATAATTAAAAACGGCTAAGATAAGACTTTAAACAAGGATACAACATGGCCTACTCAGACAAAAGGTTATTTGGGTGAGATTGCCACTTTCCCAAGAACTGGAAAATCTGATTTCCTTTTTGGCAAAGATCATTAGGAGAACACCGCCTACAAACAAATCCCGTGTGCAAATATTTGCCACAGCTAACAAGAAAATCTGCGCGCCAGAAGATGTTGCAACATCGCCTAAGCCCAGATCGTAATGTCCTAAGCCGGTTCGGGATTAAATTGGCTTAGATGGGACCTAGAGCACAAAGGTGAAATGTATACAGTTCATCAAGGATTGATCCTTCGCATAATTTTGCGCAGTCTGTGGATGGCGGGAAACCCCAAATGTGAACACCGGAAAATGCGGAGCGGGAAACGGAATGCGGAACTTTCCTTCGCCGGAGGCGACCATCAATCATCGTCAGGCTCCGGGGCACATTAGCATTTATGAACTTTTGGCCGAGTTGATTTTTCTCTCAACTTGCCAAGGGCTGCGATTTTGGTCTAGAATGGGTTGACTTTAATAGGGTTTTCCATTATTTCATGCGCTTGTGCATATTTGGCAGTCAATTAATGTCAAACTAGTTACAGCTCTCGCCCAGCAATCGATCAAAAAATTAAATGCAACCACCTCCGTGTTAATTTGACATTATTCATATGACCCGAGAACAACAGCAAAAAATGAGCGATGACAATGAGGAAGTCTTATTAAAAACTGGAGGATAGGCCAAGATACCGTTGAAGTGTTGATGATCTCGATAAGAAAAGAAGTTGTGGGAATACCTTTTGCCTTCATTTAATGATTCAGTTTTTATTACATTACCCATCAATTTGATATGGTGGTTAGGACTCCGTGGTTCAACCAAATGAAACTAATCTAGAAATTCATGGGAGAAGTTCTTTGGACGAGATGTTCCTAATTAAGATTTGGTTCTTGATAAAAACGGGAAAATTGAAGGCTTCATGCTGAACAAACTTTAATCGCTATTAGATATGTACATAATCCCAAAGAGATCGTGAAATTATATATCTTACCTTAATTAATAAATTTAATTATATATGAACAAATCCGATTTAAAGTGTATACATACACAGCTTATATTGTTAAAACATTGTTAAGCTCCTTAAACTTAAAATTGCGATTAGCAATAACAAATCTGGCATTTTACATAATCCAACTTGTCTTGTGCAATTTAAATTTGCAAAACTCGTAAACAGCATTTCATTAAGTTAATTAAAATAAGCCGAAAATCCCCAACCAGTCAAATGGAATTTCGCAACTTAGTTTTTCCGATTTTTTACGCTGTGTAATTATTAAAAGCGGCATTTTAAATGCCATTTTGCATTATGAATTTAATCCAATTGTTGATGGCGTTGAAAAAAAGGACAATGCAGCAAACGCACAGAAACAACAATCAAATGATACGGTAATTAGTTAATTTATAAATATCATATAAACTGCTCATTTATGAATTCAATTAATGTTCGCAGACGCGTGACCGAAGTGGATTAAACTCTAATTTAATAACTCAGTTGGTGGGTGCAAAAAATGCGAGCGCGCAAAGTGCTCAAATATTATTAAATGAAAACCTCAAAATGGGTGACAGTTGCAGCATAATGATTTACACCACAGAACTGTCAACGTTTATGGATACAATATAGAATATATATATATACAAACGATACCATACGTATGCCGACACATGGCGTGGCATCGGTTGGCCACAATCCACGAATCCTGCCCACAGATGCGTTTACAACTCACCAGAACGCCCAGCACTCATTCCTCATATGTCATGGATAGATGACTACTTAAGGGATCTGTCAATTGCCTAGGATAATGTTGTGTTCTGTCGTTAATATATATGCGTTTTCCAAACTCAAGTGGATCTCGGTTTCTCGGGATATGTCTGCGCACATCTGTGTAACCCTAGAACGTAGAACGCCCACAGCTCCCTGGGATCCCACTCAATCCCCTGCCCCCAAAAGATATATGTATGTATATCCCTCGTGGTTAGGCCCATGCCAAATGTACGTATAATCACATTGTTGACTGCAACTGCAACTAATTACAAATCAATTTGAACCAGCCCCCAAAGGCAAACGAATTCCGGGGAGAGTTGTTCCATGGCCAACCGCAACACAGGAAGCGGGATCGCGGGTTCCTAGCTCCTTAACACCTGCCTGCACCCCATTAAAATGGTATGGGGCCAGTGTCAATGCCAAGTTTAGCAACGGAACACAAAAATAAATTGACATCTCAGGCTGGCCGTAAATCAATGGAGACAACTCAGACATCCAAACCATGTTGAAGTGACGAAATGAGCTGCAGAGTGAGTCATAAAAACACTGAAATCTAGAGGAGATGGATCACATTTGATGGTTGTCTTTTATGATCCCACAATTGAGATACAACAAGATGGAGATATGAGAGGTCTGTGGAGGACAGTGTAAATATATTTGAGAAGGAAACGGTGGATCACAAATGATGGATAGAGTTCTTAGTCATTTGAGATAGGAGCTTATGATATGATAAGCATGTAATAGATCGTCGAAAAATTCTGCTAAGCCCTTAAAAAATAGTATGCATATTTTATTTTTAGTACCCCAAAAACTGATAGCAACTTATAAATAAACAGCAAATATGGAAGACTTCAAATTTGAGTGGAGAATTAGAAGAATTGGTATTGAAAGAACTGTGTTTATGCAAACAATCAAAGATCTGATTGGCAAATATATATTTTTGGGATCGTACCTCAGGGTCTTTTTGTGCTCAAACTCCAACTCTTTTCACACATCGCCTAAGCTTATTAGTACCCAAGTTCTTTTCGCCATATATATATATATTTTTATAAACCTTTCTCAAACAGTGGCGTATATAAGCACTTCAGCTTTGATGCCTGGCCATTGTTCGGGGATCTTGAGAAGAACAGAGGAATTATTTGTCTTCTAATTATGATTTCAATGGCTTGGCAGAATCAAAGAAGGCGTAATTCGCTCTCACCACAGCCAGGACTCGTTCGGGGTCGCCTCTAAGGCGGCAAATCGAATCAAAGAAATAGCAAACAAACAAATAAGAAAGGAAAAGGAGTCTCCTCTATGGTATTGTTGACAGGCCGCCGAAATGAAGGAGACCGCAAAATGCGGAGCAGGGGCGACTTCATTTGCACAAAAGGAGCGGAAAAAGCGATCAAAGAGCTAACAAAAAGCGGAGCACCGAACTCGAAAACATAAAGCAGGGCCCATCATCACATGTCCGACGTGAGGTAAACCCATCTGAAAAACCCCTAAGCAGGCCAAAATCCAAACCATATCCATGCGGCCAGCTTAGGACTCCTTTTTTATTTTTTTGGCCTCATCTGCTTTGTTTGCCACCACATTGCGCTGTCGTCTTTAAGCTCTTTAAGCGATATTAAAACATTTCACGGCGCAGCAGGAGGTGGCTTGGAAATTTCAAAGCTCTCAAGGTTTCACAAAAATAATATCAACATAACCTTTGAACCAGAACTGCATGCAGCTTACAACTCAAAAACAAATAATTATATTTTAAAAAAATATTTCATGTTTTTTAACTTGGTTCGTTGTTCATATTTTGAATGCATTAGCATAGTAACTCAGATATTTATGATAATTGTTGTAACTCAGATACTCATAAACAAGATATATATTTAGGTATATATTTTTACTTAATTTTCTCGCCTTTTTGTTAAGTTAAAATTTAAATTTAAATCTAGTCGCCAACATTTCAGAGCTATTCAGAGCACAATGCTTATCAGGTCCAGAGCACTATGTCCGCAGTGGGCCACGTATTCGGAGCATCCCGGGCCATGCGTGCCCGCATCGGAGGCCTTGTAGAGCTCGTCCACGTGCTGCAGTTCCTGCTCCGCGGCACTTGTCGTTGGCCTGCGAATAAATTGGGGGGAGGGGGAAAAGGATGTCATAATTAGTGGTGACCCCTTGAAGCAAGCGAGCTGGGGGGAGACTCACATGAATAGAATCTGAAACAGGCTGCCCAGCAGCCCATTTTGGGCATCCAGGGGCGATTCGCTGACCTCGCAGATTGTTCGCAGCAGGCAGGCGGAGCCATTGAATCCGTAGTGGGTCAGGATGTTGATAATGCTGCGGTAGAAGTCGTGGCGCCTGAAGGGAGGCGGAGATCCCACCGAGCGACGCCGCACCTCGTTGTCCTCGTACTGTGGAAAATCACCTCCATCCTGGCGGGCATTTATGGGAGTCACATTGCCTCCGACGCCCAGATAGTGATCATCCAAATCCCACTTTAATATTATATAATTATAAATGGGTTGGGGACGAGTATAAATTACAATTAGAATTTTTAACCATACTCACCCTGTCAATCCACTGATTGTAGGAGTCGTTGGAGGGCAGTGCATAGTTGGACTCAAAGTTGAAGGCCATGTACACATTTTTGGGACCCAGTTCCAGTGGAATGGCCACAGCAGCCAGTAGCTAAGTAATAGCGTGAATAATCAATATACCCCTCAGACGAATCCCCTGCAATACTCACACCAAAGGATCCCTGACGAGGAAACACCAGAAAACAATGTGCTAAGCTCAAGCCTAGAACGAAAACTCCACCCAAGTAAAACTCCCAGCGAAAGGCACCCATCTTAACCCGAGCTCCAGACAAACTAAGTGCAGTTTGCGAAATATTGCAGGTTGCACCAAACGATGGGCGTCACAATTGGCAGTTCCACTAATGAATGGGTGAGAAGTGGCTTACGGTACTACCAGAGTTAAGAGAAAGAAACCGGAATATGCAAGATTTACACGGTTACCACTTGACCCCGTCTCCATCCGATCGCAGTTGTCTACTGCAAAAGGTGCTAATTGCTAGAATGTGTAACATTCTCGGGCGAGAAAGTCTTCTGGGCTCGATTGATGGAGCCGTTTTTATTGAGAAATCAAAAATGAAGAATTCGTGAGCTAGAAAAAGAACACCCAGAAAATGGATTAGTATCTTAAAAACAGAGCTGGCATTAACACGCACTGAGATTCGCTCGGGCGTGGACAACAAACAAAAACCAAATTATAATAACAGGAAAATGAAATTTAGTATAGTATTCGTATTGGCCAGTTGCCTGTTGTACCAGGTGATGGCCTCCCTAGGCAGCTCCTCCAAGCATCAGAGGAGTAAAAGAGCTCCCATTCCCTGGCTTATATACCCCACCACATCACCCACTCGCGTCATGGTAAGATAAATCTATTGGTTGAGAAGAAACCCCATTTCTAGCGCACTTTGTTCTTCTCCCAGTTCATTGGCGGCATAGGTATTCCGCTGGAGGATCTCAACTACGAGGCGGTGACCACCGGCTATGTCCTGAAGGTGGAGTACTGGCTGCCCACCACTCCGGATGATTTGAGAACACCCACAGCGCTGCCCCTCACACAGGTGGCTACGCCGGGTATTACCGGAGCCAGAAAGCAGAGGAAACCTATGTTTGAGAACTTTCTGGTGGGAGTGGACGAGCTGGGCAAGAACACCAGGAAGCTGTTGACTAGGACCAACAAAGTCTTGAGTAGCTATCGATGGACTGTCTACAAGGGACTAGAGGGATTGGCCGATCGTTTGGGCTATCAGGGCAGGATTTGTGTGCTGAAAAGCATATGCGAGGCGGCCGAGGAACCCTTTCATTACACAAATGGACTCTTTGCGGATCTATTGCACATATTACTCACGTAGGTCGTAATGGAAAAACACCTTAACCATATTATAATTGCTTCCTAACCACAGACCCTCCTCCTCGGTGGACAAGTTGTCGGAACATGCTGACAACGAGTATTACTATGCAGAGAAGGTGGGACAATCCGGAGGTGGATGTGATCGGGTCTTCAAAGAGTGTCGACGAAGTTTATTGCAACACTTTAGCGAACTGCATCACAATCTGGATAAGATCTTGTTTTGAGGCAATAAAGGAAGGCTGAAATGATACCAAATCTTTCGCTCAGTGTTCTTTGTGGCAAATGGGACTTTGTGATAGTAACAAAAATGGTCTAGTGCTAATTAGAAGAACGTGAACTTTTAGTGAAGCCAAAAAGCTCAACATGGAAGCTGAAATAATGGTCTCAATTCTGATCGTGACTCAAGTGTGCCATATAAATTGCAGCTAATGACACTTTCGGTTTCCTAATCGAGGAAAGTAAGAAGTTCGATTCCCTGGACTATTAAAGTGAAATCATTTCGCTGTTTGCTAATTTAGTCACCAATCTTCTTTGAAGCGACGTGGTTACTAAGCAATAGGAAATATTCTTAAGGACTTTATCATGAAAGTGTTGATAGCCGTGCTCTTAATTACTAGTTTTGTTGGAGTTCTTGCAAATCACACTCCAAACAATACTGGGAATTTTAGAAGTGAGAGTGATATTTTAGTGCGAAAAGCCCGATGGCTGCCCTTGATTTATCCTAGAGCTAATCCAACTCGATTGCAGGTAAGTTCACGATTTCATTTTTAAATAAGTTACAATTATTTAAAACATAACTTTCCAGATGATCGCTGGCTTTGGTATACCTGCAGAAGATCTAAAGGTTGAATCCGTCATTACGGGTTATGTTCTGAAAGCTCAATATTATTTGCCATACTCTGCCAAGCAATTGAGGACCAAGGATGTGCATGAAATCTCTGAAAATAGGCTGCTGCAAAATGCCACCATCTTCGATAAGGTCATGCAGATGTCGGAACAAAAACTTGGATTTGATCCACATATCCTGGAGGAGGATCTGCAGGCCCTGGGCAGCTATCGCTGGTCGGTTTACGAGGCTTTCACGGCTCTGGCCATTCGCATGAAGCTCAATGGCAGAGTCTGTGTCCTGAAGAGCATCTGCGAAAGTGCTGCGGCTCCCTTCGACGATCGAAATGGTTTGCTGGGCGAAGTGCTTCACATCCTGCTCACGTGAGTTTATGATCGTGGGATCGGCCTTATGGTAACCCCTTTCTCCCCCAACGCACTTTCAGACCATCTAGCTCGGTGGATCCCTTGTCGGAGCACTCGGACAATGACTACCTGCAGGCTGAGAGATTGGGAGCAGCTGGTGGCGATTGCGATCAGGTGTACCCGAGGTGTCCCAAGTCCCTGCTGGAGCACTTCAGCGATGTGCATCACCTGGGCAGTGAGTTCCTCAGCATGCTGGGTTGAATTGTTGCCCAATTTGTGGCGAATGATTGTGATATTTATATAAAATAGTTTATTAAATTATTATTGCATTGAAATGTCTAACTCACTATAAATTTAATATTCTTTTATAAAAGAAGGACTACAAGTATAACAAATATATGCAACATTTTGATTCCTATCTCCGTATTATGTGTATTAGATGATTGCCTGCTTCCGTATAGCCCTTTTGGACTCTGAGAACATTAGAGGCCCTTGGCACTTCCTCTCCGGTTGATTTCACCGGCAAGGGCGTGAAATTTATGCAAATATCCACATAATAACTCTTTTTGTTCTCCTGTCCGGGCCTCATCATCATCTTTGGATATATGTATGTATCTCCACGCTCGGGTGGTCTTTTCTCCTCTCCGGCTATCAAAGCGTACGCATCTCCCGACTTGGTCCCAACCTCTTTAGGCCCTATTGTCTTCTAATTCAATAATTACATCCCGAGCTTTGGCTACCGGGGATTGTTTTGGGACCCAGACCCACCACCGTCTTGGGCGAGGGTCTTGTGTTTTTGTGTCCACGGTACCTGGGACAAATAGGCGTTTAAATGCAAATGTCTGCGCTGTAATTAATACGCATAATACGCGTATTATGCTAATGCCAATGTCATAATGACTCGAGGAAACCCGAAATGAAAGACGAAAATATGCATTTCACACTCGGTGCGGGATCTTCGGGTTCAGTCATATATTCATCACTGGCGGGCTGCATAGTTAATGCCCTTACGTACTAATTAGCTTTGACAAAATATACAACAGAAAACAAAAATGTGGCTACTAAAAATTAGTAGTTGCTTTGGGGCAGGGACTTTCTCTAAAGAAGACCCAATTCCAAGTTCCCAGACCGAGGCACTTGTCTGTGAGATGACAAAGTTCCGATAAGAGCTGGAATATATTTTGACAGGAGTCAGCAGTCGTCTGGGTCCAGAGTGAGATCGGGATCATGGGGATCCCGAACATAAACTAGATGCAAGATGCACCTTTCACAATTTTCATGTTGTGTTGTGATTACCCTTAACCCCTTTACGGTCTAGGAATCCCCCCAAATATTTTGTGTGCGGTGGGTGAGGGGCAATAATTTTCATTTTCATTGCCTTTCTTTGGAAACAATTTGTAGGAACATGCAACTTAACGAAGTAATCAGAGGCCAACTCCAAAGAGTTGGGGGCCAGCAGCAGATGCTTATCCGATGCCAGAAGGCCAACCATCCAGCCATCCAACCATCCAGCCAGCGACAACTATTTTATGGCCTTATGTGAGGATGGGGATGGGGATGGCGATGGGGTTGTTGCGGTGGCACTCGCACTGGTTGGCTTTATATGGCTGGGATTGCTATTTTTGGTAACCCTTTTTGTCTGCCTCCGGGCAGGAAAGTGGGTTACTATCCCCTCAGACTGGAATTTATGCTGCGTAATAATTCTTGGTCCACAACTAAGTTGGTAAAAACAATGTAACAAATTGTTGTGCTACGTACCTGGAGGAGCTGCGTATGCAAATTCACCCACCGACTGCAAATGCCAGCTATGTCAGGGATCAACCCAAAATGGTGGGGTCACCGGTGACCCCGACCATTGTGTGCCACTAACTAACCCACTTCCACCCATTAATTTCCCATCAACGGGTTCTTACGGGGCTTTATCGCTCAATTCGAAATTCGAATTACTTTTGATGGCTTTTCCATTGGATCTATATCGCTACTCGAGTTTGAGAGGTACACACAGTCCGCCTGAAGGGGGCCATAAAATTACACATAGATCTTATCGGGGACTTCGTATATTTCATGCTAATTAAAACGCCGAGATATTTGTTTAGCGATAAACAATAATTAATTGTGCTTATTTCTTTTCTCCTGCACTCCACCTGCTTTCTCCCATCCAAAGTGCCCACTGATTGAGTTGTATCTGTATCTGTATCTATCTGGGAATCAGTTTCAGTTGGTTTCGGGCGCAATAAACCAAATCAAACCGTGGGATGGAGCCCTTTGGCTACCCACCGCCACCATGACGTATGCACATTGTCATCATAACTCTGGCCATTGTCTCTGATTTCGACTCCCAGATGGATACTTTTTATATTCTTTGCTTTGCATAATGCCCTCGACTGGGGATGAGTGCGTTTTTGCGAGGGCGTGTGTGTGAACTGCAGTTTATTATTTAAACAACGTGACTAAATTTACGTAGTGCCAAAGGAGAGTGAGACTCTGGGAGGGAAAAACACCCGCAGGTGGTAAAACAATAATAGTAAACGTTTGCACAATGGAACAAGCCATACATGCGAAACTAATGGCTGCATTAAATTAAGTTTTGGGGCAGTGAAATTGGTTGGGTTAAAACGGATATTCATGTTTTCAGCTTCAGATCATTTTGATCTATTTCATGGCAATAGAAATCAAATACAAAATATTTATAAAATATATTTATTAATTTTGTATGTTTAAAAAAGTGAATTAAAAACAAATATTTACAGCTACAAAAAAAACAATCAGGAGTGTTATTTTATTTTCAATGATGTCCGTTTTTGACATGTTTTTAAATATGCCTATTTATGTATATCTTTTGTCCCACTGTGCATACCTGCGGCTTGGCATATGCAAAGTGAGCGTGGCTTTGGCCCCAGACAATTTTCGCATGATAAATCGTTAAAGGAATATGAAAAAACCCCGCGAATTGTAACAGAAATAACATACTTGGTGGCTGGGGCAAAAGTGCGATGAAGGAGAGTAGATAGCACGGGGGCCGAACTGGTGGGGCCTCACTTGGCCATCCCCCACCCACTCCCCTGTCTTTTGTTTATGCAAAAAGCTTCGCAGAATTGGCGCTACGTACGTGCCAAAGCATTTCATGGTCTGGCAACTTAATTCACCAGGATGGCACCGCATGCCCCTTGCCACATCCGTAGCCATATGTTTCGGGGTCGTCTCCCCCCTTTCGTCACCCATGCTCCAGTTCCATGCGGGTTCCATTTCCATTCATCTTCTGTTTGCCGGTGTCTGTGCTAGTGTTTGTTTTCCGCGGAACCTGGCCCATTCTACATCCTCAGCTTTTCTCCGGCGCTCACGTGTAAATTTTCTCAAATAAATCATTAAAAGCTGCGCAGCAGCCGCAGCACATTGACATTGTCAGAGGCTTTGCACCCACTCAGGGCATCCCCTTTGGAGACCACCCCGCTCCCCACCCTTTGGAGGCCCCTTCTTCCGGCCTCTATCTTTCGGAAGGCCGCTCTTTTGATAGCAATCAACGCGGGGAGCGGATTGGTGGCCATTCTGAGTACTCCAGTCATCATTCTCACTCATCCTCGTCTGAAAATCTAAAGCTCAGGTGCATCTATTCATAGATCCTTTGGATTCCTTCATGGGGCGCCGTGCCATTGCACTCACCTTTTGTGTGTGTGTGTGTGGGCGTGCGTGAAGAGGTTAGTTAGTGGCACTTTAGCGCTAAAGTTTATACATAAATTTGTCATTGGCATTCAGTGCCTTGCATCTCCTCCATCTGACCCTTTGCGTCATATGTGCACAAACCTGCACAGGGGAAAAATGTCAGCATAAATGATAATAAGGTCAACCAGGGGTCATCAAGTTATATTATATATATATATATATATATATATATATATATATTATATATATATTTATTTCAAACCTGAAATTTAAAACAACATTAAAGGCTGCTCAGAAAATTTAATGAGTTTTAAGATAGTTTTAAAGGAGTTTAGATAGTTTTTTAAGTATTTTATATTATCTAAACACATTCTTTCAAAATGTACGTATTTTATAAAAACTATTTTCCATATTTGCCATGTCCTGAAATATTATTATTATATTAAAAATTACATTTTTTCCTTGTGCACACCTTGGACAAACATATGTCTGGGCCTTTCGTCTTGCAGCTTTTCATGGCTATGCATGCAGGTTGTGTTTTCCTTTGATATTACTTTAGACTTCCTATTTGGGGTGGTGTCTTTTAATTAAATCGAAAGACTTCCTTGGAAAGACCCAGCGCACCCGTGTCTGCCACCTTAACAACTCATTTTTCATGCGCGGTGCCACCCTGGTTCGCATAATTTACAAGAAATCTGTTATTGTCTTATTAGGAGCGGAACTCTGCCTTGGCGCCATATGGCGTCAGATGCTTGGCAAATTGAGCGATCGACGATGACTTGGCACCTTCCCAAAATCCAAAATCCAGAAACCGCATCGCGACACGAACATAAATAAATAATCGAAATGGAAAAGCGTGGCGAATGGCCCACAGCTGTGGCCAGGAAAATTCAAGGGCGGGCTGTCGAGCAATTTGCAATGCCCTTGCTCGCCCATTTTTATTGCACAATCAAGTGTTGCAGTTGCAAAGAGGGCGCCGCCACGCCCCCTTCACGCATTCGGCCCACACACACCTTTGAACGTTTAATGTGCCGCACTTCACACCCATCCACTAGAATCTGGAGCTGCTTACACTGAGAACAAAAGAGGCGCACTAAAAATTTTGTTCAACTTGTGTCATAGCAAACCATTTGGATAAACATGTTTTTGATGTTATATATAGCCTTTTTCAAAATTATTCGAAATATTTTTGAAAGACAAAATTTCAACACTTAAGTTAAAGACATTCGATTTAATTGTATAAATTTGTAGAAAATGTCAACGATTTTTTAAACAAGAAATAATTATTTCATGAATAAATGAAATAGCTATTATTTTTTTAAGTGCCAAGAAAAATTCACAATTAGACAGTGTGAGGATGATTCGGAGAATGGTTTTCGATGGATGGATCGAAGGGCAGGGCGGTGAGAATGGGATGACTGTGCCTAATGCGCGGTGTGCACTTGAGTTCAGTTTGCTCAAGATCGGCCGATGCTCATCTCATCATCGCTGGCCATCGATGCTGGCTGAAAAGTAAATTAAGAATTTTAATGCGGAAAAAACAAAGGGAATAGTCATAGTCATAGAGCGAGGAGCCCACAAACCCAAAGACCCACGGCCGAGACACGACTTCATGCTTAATCAAAATGTGTTGTAGGGCAGCGCCTCTCGCTCGCCCGACGCATCGCGGATCCTTTGAACTGCCGACAGCCACCGTAATATTTAAACCAGATCAGATGAGATCAGTTCCATTTCCATTCGCCGACTCTGGCCCGTTCTTCGATTCTTCTTTGGGAGTCTCCCCGGGTTTTTGTTCTGGGTAAAATTATCACAGCTCCGCTAATGAAAGGGCAAACGAATGAAATTTTAACGAGCCCACGAAGGAGTCGGAATTGGTGAGTCCTGCGGCAGGACCTCCTGGGTTGATTGTCCCTAAAAGGTGATAACGCCGCCATCAGTCCGCCCTGCGAGCCCTCTTCCCAGGATTGCGTAACGAATGCGATCAGGAGTTTATGTGCCTTTGTCGATTATTAACGTCTTTTTAGCATTTGAGCCTGGGAAATGTTTTCTAATGCATATCCTTTAACTGGTGAAGGGTAGACAAAGGAAAAATCTACAATAAAATCGATAATATATGGATACCTTCCCGATTCATGCCTGGAATGCTAAAAAATTATCTACAGATAAAAATTTGATTGATAATGATGTAATTGATGATTTTTTTGCTTATGCAATGGAAAATGCTTTGATATATTACTTCAAAGTTACGATTTTCTGCTAAGCGAGTATTCAACATAAAATACAGTCTTCTTAACTATATATTTTGAGCTAAATTGGCAAGGACTTGCACATTAGGCAAGTTTGTCATTGATACCAAGCCAAGTCAAACTCATAGTGGATTCCGCACAGGTCTCAGCTCCTCATGGAATCCGACTCTTAAAATGAAACTTTGACTATCTAGCCGCATAATGTGAGGTAACCCACACCAGACGACATTAGGTGCGGCAACTTCTCCAGCTCATTATCAGAGCTCCACGTAGGAGGAGGTTGGATTTCCCGTCATCGCGGCATCCATCAGGTTGAGCGCAATCATTACCGACATATGTTACTGGAAACCCCGTCCTCCGACTCACACCACCAGCCAATGTCAATGTCACACACTGAAAATTATCACACTTGGGATTAGCTGGAAGAGCGTTTAGCATGTAACACCACCAGCTCCAAGAAGGAAAACTTCCGCCCGGCGGCGTAAATCTTAGCCAAACATTTGTCCAACACCTACGCAACAAAGACCCTTGTATGCAGATGTCGCCGGCTTGAACATATCTCCTTATACTTGTATTTATTTATAAGCGCGGCCTGTGATAAGGATGCTGCTAGTCCTCTGATCCCGACAATTTGTTTTACAGCAGATAAGAGGATGCGCGCCGAGGTGTTAGTTCCTTTGGCTTGCGGTTGCTCCGCGGTGTGATATTTGACAGTCCAAAAATGATAAGAATTATTTACATTCTGTTTTTTTTATTTTGGTTTCGGGTACGTGCTGCTCATGCTTCTCGCGGTAATTTTTCTCATTAAAAGTTGCGGCCGCCAGTGGAAATTGTTGTCATTTAAAACATTTTCAGTTTTTTGTTCGTTTTTTTTTTTTTTTGGGTCTCAATGTGTGTGGGGCCGGCGGCAAATAATTACCAGGACGTTTAAGCCACTCAGCCGAGCGTTGTGAAAATTCATAATATCCAGCACTCAGACCCCCGACTCTTTGAGGGAATTTTTTCGGTTGCTGAATGGCTGTTCCGGGGCACTTGCGGGTGGCATTTTGCGCATAAATCCTTTCATTCCGTTGGGTTCGGGCTCACACTCAGACGAGAATGGAAAAAAAGGATATGAAAACGGTGGAATAATGAGAGAAAGGATGTGTTTGCTCGTGGGTTATTGTTTGGCACACTCATACACAGGGATAGATGGATGGATGGGAGCGTACATAATTAAGCTGTCGAGGATTATTTTGATGTGTCACAGGACGACACCGTCAGGCAGCGGCAGCTGATGATAGCCGGAGGTCCTCGGGGTCCCCTCTAACCTCATTTAAGCCAACTTTTGTTTGCTGTGAAGTCCAAACAGCTGAAAATTCAAATGAAATTCTTTCAAAATGCGTTTGCCCAAGTTGGCTGGGGAAACTTCTCGCGATCATTTCACGGAATTTAATCTTTTCTTGTTTTTATTTGCCGTAGAGGTGTTAGTTGCTAAAGCTACTTTAAGGCAAGTTCCTAAGGCCATTACCCGAAACGATCTCGTAATCGTAAAGATCGGGCTCAGACAAAGCTTACCAAATCAATAACAATTTTTCACAACTTCTCTGCTCTTCGCAGCCAAATAACAAATTTCCCCCCTTTGTTCAATCAATGGAGTTAAAGAATGATATTTATGTTGTCGTTTATGTAAAAACCACAAATGGGAAATGGAAAAAGACGAGCGCTTAACATGCGTGTAAATTATAATGCGAATCAAGCAAAGTGACTGAGAATTTGGCTGCGGAGCGTAAATTAAATAATTCCTTTGTTGGCACCCGTGCACCATTTGCATAAGACCCATAAAAGACGAAGTTCTGTCAGCGGGAGCCCTTAAAGAAAACCCCAGACCAGAGACCCAACCTTAGACAGTCGGACGACCTATTGAACCCCAAAGCGCTCGGGTTGAGTGAAAGACCAGCTCAGGGCTGCTTAAATTTCATTAGCTGCAGGAAGGAAAGCCGAGCCCATTGGAAATGCTAATGAAGGAGTGTCTTTGGGTAGCCAGTTGCTACCTGGTCGGTCACCTGCCAAATGCAGGCCAACACTTTTGTCACCTTCCGCCGGCCGACAAAGAGTTTTCCAGCCGGTCAGGATCCAGATCCAAATGCACACGCATCCGTAATGAGCTTGGCCCGGGGCCAAGTCAGTACTACTTTGATTTCGAATTAAATGTTAATAAGTTCAACTCTTTGGCACTCTTTACTCGATTGTTTGGCCCAGGGCATCTTTGGCTTTCCCTCGAGGGCGGAAATGTGGCCACCATTTAAATGCTAATGCAGGCGGGCGGAGGGCACCACTCTGTCTCGGAATGTTACGAGTTTATACTCGTAAAATGGCCTAAATTATTCGTTTGCCTGAAATGTGCACTCTATAGTTTCCGGCTTTCTAGCGGATGACATAAACCCATATAGATAAGAGCTATGACAATCGTTGATATCTTTCTGGACTGCCCAAATATTTGTGGCGCATCTGGGACTTCATTGAAAGTTTTCATTTCAACCTTTTGATTTGTTGCAGCAGTAAAGATCATTTTGGGCTGGGGAAAAAGTCGTTAAATTGAAATCCAATCGGCAGCTTACCAACATAAATCTGACTTCCAAGGAAGTTGAGATACAGTGTTTAAGTTTTGTAAAAGGGCTTATAGGTATTTATTTTGGAGAATCTAAATAGTTTATTGCGTGCTGGGTAAATGACTCATAGACTTAAAAAGAATCTCAGGATTACTCATCTTTCGTTATTTGGTTGTTTAAAAACTGTGTGTTTAGGGCAATTGATTAGTTCATTAACTTCTTAGAAATGTTCTTGTAAATAAATGCAGACAAATGTTGTCAAACGCCCAAGAGAATGCTTAGTAATTAACATTAAATTATAAATTCCTTAGCGCTTAAATGTAAAATCACCTTTGCATGTTTAAATAATTATAATCTCCTTAGAAATTCCGTGGCTGACAATAAGTGCCTATAGTTCTTAACCTTTCCGCAGAACTACTTAACCTTGGAGCCCAGTCTAGGTCAACGATTTCCCTTGGTTATGATATATCTAAGGCAGCACCGACTGCCCCAATCCTAACTGTTCTGCATGCCAATCCAAATGGTCTGCAATTTTTTTCACCAAGTCGAGCAGCTAATCACTGTTCTCGGGAGGCGAATCCAACTCCAATTACATTTAAATGCCATGAAATGGTATTTGATTTGGTTTATTTCGTCTTGTTTGTGCGCAACCCATAATTACCAACAATTGTCAGTTGGCCGGGTACTTCTCACCGGCGATTATATGGACTAAGGCGATGGGGCAAGTGGATGCGTGCTGGAAAATTATACCCATGCCCCATTAGGGCACCGAAATCCCAAGTTTAGACTCGGTTTGGTGGCATTTGAAGGAATTCAAAGTCAAATGACATTTGTCACGCAAGCCATCAACCTTTTTCTCGTTCAACTCAATGCAGACGAGGCCGATTAACTTTGATTTGGTATTGAACTTCTTGCAAGAAGGAGGAGGGCTTAATTATATGTCCAAGGACCTAAGGATCCTGCCTCGTTGATTTTAATAACTTTTAGCCGGTGCGCAAAAACTCCCAGGCCAAAAGCGAAAAGTTCAAAGTTTCTGAGCTGCGTTTTATGCTCGGGCTCAAGGTAAATTTTAATTCTTTTTTTTCATTCATTTCGGCGGTTTTAGCTCATTAATCACAGGGCACAAAGAAGCGCCAGGTCTCCAGGATTGGAACTTTCTGAACCAAAAAAGAAGGCAAATATCGGAGCGCCGAAGGAAGTCGTCGCCAGCATTCAAGTCTAACAAATCAACGTGCAATTTGCTCATTGAACTATGATCGCTTCGTCGCCATTGAGAAGTAAAAAATGCAAGTTGAAAGTATTTTTTCTACTTTTATTTTTTTAGGGCGAGTGTGGGTGGGCGTGGCCAAACTTGATGCCAAACTTGATGACATAAAACTTCTGCTAGTGCTGCGTAAAGTTCTCTTTTGCTGGCAAACTTTTGCGTGATTTATAACGCACGCAGGACTCAAGGGAAGAGCGCAGTCGAAGTGAAAAGCCGACTCGGTGTGAGCTACAGAGACACGTTTTCAATAAACTTTTCGCCCAGACATATTCATATTTTATGCATAAATTCACACAAACGACATTCGAAATGGCCAAAGAAAGCTGCAATTGAAAAGGGAACTTCGCCAAAGCGCCGAGTGTCAGACAATTAGTGATCAAAGTGGTCAGAAGGGCAATTTTACACTGTCTATGAATAAGTGGCGTAGTTTAAAAGTTTGGCGAAAGAATTGAGCGGTTATAAAGTCTATTAATGGCAAAGTTGTTTCTTTTAGAAATTATATAAATTCAATTTGAAGAGTTCGCTAACTCACAAGCAAGTCAGCAAAGTTCATATGAGGTCATTGTTTACTACGCATGTTTTTAGCCCAGAATCTTATCAGCCTTTCCCCATCGCGGTTGAAACCAATTCTGATAGGGGTACAACTTCAAGAAGTCGATATATGGCCAGGGCTAACGGCGCCCTTAATTCGCAGCCACACACACACGCCTTAGACAAACAAAAGACCCTTTTTTTGTTCCCAGTGCAGGACTCAAAAATCAGTTTCCACCTGCATCCTTTCGGGGAATATCGAGCGGCAACAGTATCTGAATTCAGTATCTTGAACCTTTTCGGGCGATGAGGCAGGTATAAAACGCGTGCCCCGTCTGCCTCGATTAGCATTTGAAATCATTAGCCGGACTCGGTGCTGGGACTGGTTTGTACTGGGTATACTGGGATACTCAGTTTTGAGCCTGGTTTTGGTTTGGTTCTGGTTGGCAAGGTGCATTCTGCATTATGGAACCGCAGTCGTGGTCGACCGACCAACATCATCATCGCTCACATCGTGGCATTTATCTGGCAGTGTGCATCTTCTTTTCATTCTGTTCTGTTCTTCGCACTCGGCCGTTTTTGGTTTTAGCTGAAAGCCAGCGGCGTCAAATTTGTAAATGCACCTGGATTTCCTCGTTTGTTCCTGCCTTTGTCTGGCCTTCTTCTTTGGGCCCAGACAGTCCAGACAACGGGCCGATATTTGCTTTTTTGATATATGTTTTGTGGGCCTTGGTCTGCTCTCCTCTCACTCGTTGGAAATCCTTTGACATTGCAGCCGTTCGTCGGGGATCATCATCCATCAAAAATGATTGCCGAAAGATGCGTTTCTTGTGATTTGAATTTCAGATTCAGGCACTCAATTAGTTTAATTGCACTCCATGCAGCTTGTCCATCTCAGCAGGTGAAACTCTATTTTTTGCAAAGGATATGGGGGGTGCTGTTTGAAGAATAGAACTTTGTAATTAGCAGAACTTTAGAAGTAACTCAATAGGTAAAATGGTTTGCAAGGGTGTGGTTTTTATCCATTTATTATTCGGGTTTACAAATATTTCCTTGGCTTTCTATTAAGGCGTCTAAATAGCCTGAGAATTATAACTGCACATGTTTTCTATCGTTGGCTACCAATTCGATTTTCCAAACTTAATTGGGAAAGCTCATGTTTAGCGGCTGATAGTACAACCTGTTCGGACTATCATGAATCTCATTAATAATGTCTCCTACCAGTGAAAATTAAACTTTTCGTATCGAGCCGCTTGCTCGTATTTCAATGATAACGTTTATTAAATATTCTCCACCCGAAAAGAACGCCGATAATGTCAATCGAGCACTCTGCTTCATTTGGGGGCCTATCTACGCGGCCTTATCTAAGCCAAAGTTTCTTTTAATTAAAAGCAAACCCAAAAGCAACCCAAAACAAAGCCCCTCGTAGGTCTCTGAGCCAATGACCCGCATGTGTCTTGGCCAGCATCCAAACCAAGTTCAAACCAAGTCGAATCCCAGTCCAAACCGAGCTGCCGTTGGCAGAGACAAATGCAGCAGTGCACCGACACATTATTCATGCCGTTATCAGCGGAATGGTCGCTGTCTTGGACTCGGATTCGGATTTGGATTTGGATTCGGTTTGGAATTGGAATTGGGAACGCTGCTCTGGAGCACGATGAAACACTTGAAAGTGGAGGTGAAATATTTATGCCACAACGCGGGCCAATTCAATACCCATACTTAAAGTAGTAAATATTCGTTGGTAAATTAATGCCAATTAAGCTAGATATAAGACTACCAAATACCTCTTTTAATTAAATAAGGCAAATAAATAAGAAAGACAGCCGTTATCATTGTCTACGAAAATATGCAAGCTGTCTGAATATTTACTGTTTTCGTTAAATATTTACAGTTCTAATTATTATTAGTTTCAATATTATAATATATATTAAAATTTAAATATTCAAAGTAAATTGTTATGCGCTGATCAATATGATCAATATGTGAACATTACTGTGAATAAATGCATATTTTTACAGAAAATTTATTTAATTGATATTTTGAAAATAGGTTTATATTTAAGAAGATTCCATGGTATTTTGGAATTAAAACGTCCAATCCAATCCAATCTATAGCCGGACTAACATAAAATATCAATCCTATAATTGATATAAACTTTTATGTAAACAAATTCGATAAAATCTTACTCGTGGTACCAACCACATTTTTCTGAGTGCTCTTGGCTTGGCTATTTGCCAGTAGCTGTTGGCCAGGCTATCAGGCTGATCAGCTCGCTTGGTGGATATATTTTCCAGCTTGCCACCAAGTGGAAATCGTGCGCTATTTTGGCAATTTTAATTACGTCAGAGCGGCGGAGGGGCGGGGAAAACACTTTCCCATTCGGCGGAATGCACCTGCACACGGCAGAAACGCAGTTGATAAGGATCGGGATCGGGAGGAAATGCCTTCACGCATTGTCCTGGGACTGACCCCATAATTTCCGTAATCGCTTGCGTGTGCTCTGGACCTGCATTAAAACCAGTTTTTAGTTTACCTTTTTTAATAACGGACATCAACTTTGGATTTCGAGGCGTTTCTTATCCTTAAAGGTAGCGAGTTCGGGGATCTTTGGCTTACCTGTCGCCTAGCCATCACCATCACCATCATCATCGTGATACATTGTTCCTTTCTGATCTCGGCCTTGCCTTTCCCCCATCCAAGAAATGTATTAATTAAAGCCAAATATGACTCTCAAACAGGTTCCTCCGTTGCACCGGTCCCAAACTAATTGTATCTCTTTGGAAAATTGTTTCACATAATTGCAGTGATTTTTTCTTTCATTGTTACAATTTTGCTCATTCTGATGAGTAGCTGTCAACTGGGATCTTCTTGAGTGGATTGCCGAGCTGTTAAGTGCCAGCGATTAGAGGGTCTAGGCGAAGGTCGAAGATTGTGGTTAAGGGTAATGTAGGTTTAATTAATACCTAAAAATATTAAACAAGCCCATCATTAGATTCGGTAGATGTACCTATATCATTGCTTATTAAAGATTGCTTTACTTTTGTTAGCTTATAAATTGTATGCGATTTTTTATGAGCAGCATAAATGTCGCCTAAAAGACTTGAATATAAAATTTAATATTTAAAATTTTTATTTGAAAGCATTAAAATGCGGAAATCCAACAAAGCCTTGTTTATTGGGTAATAAATCAAAACCGGAACGATTTAGAATTATTTGTACAAAGAAAAGAATGCTAAGATGGTTTCTTGAGGAACATAATACCTTCCAGCAGCTTCCTTGCAATTTGTCTCGGCCAACTTCCTGTGTCATCCCCGTCTTAACCACATAAGTCTTCCGCAAAACATTAGATGCGCTTATTAAAACCGTGACACAATGCTACCGGATGGGAATCACCCAGTGACGACTACCTTACCTGTGATGGAAATCGAACCCCGATCGAATGGCGTGGATATACAATTGCATTCCCCAGATGACAGGGCATTCGTTGCTCATTGTTGGCCAATTTCATGACAATTTTTCAGCAGCCATGTCTTCAGGGAATTCTTGCGATGCCAGAACACCTAGCTAAGACCAAAAGTCAGAAATTGTGCATTTGTTTCATATTTACTTGGGCGAGGCAGCTGTACAATTGGATTTCCTATCGAAGGACCATCAATGTCATGCATACAATTGTGAGCGACACATAGGGACTCGGGCCAGGATATGTGTGTGTGAGCATTGTTGTTGTGTCCTGGCCATTGGAAAATCTTGCGACATATCCGCTTCCTTTCGGGCCAAAGGCAATATTTGTCTTTCGAGTGAGTGACACTTTTGGCCAGGACTCTGTGTCGGTGGAATACAAAGACTAATCCTCATGTTTACGAGGCTATTTACGGGTAGCGCGCCCATGACAATTTTTACAATAACCAAAAGAAAATATTGAATGGGTAGCGGCAAACTGTTTGCTTATCTTCCTGCCGAAAGGAAAACTATTTTGGCAAATTGCTTTAGAATAAAATTTAATTGGGGATTACCGGGCACTGCGACCGGGAAACTCCTCTCCTTTTCGCTTTCAATGTCTGTATCTCTGGCTCTGTCGCCCTGTAATGCCCTGTGTTATCCTGGCCTTAAGGCTACTTAGGGGCCTGTCTCACATATTACCCATATTACGTTAAATGGCTTCTACAGCAGCCAACGGCCAAGAGCAGAGTCCAAAGTCTGTAGTCTGCAGCTGGCCGTTTTGGAACATGTGTAATCATCGTACGTGTTGGCAATTGACAATTATTATTACGTAGTTTGTTGCCATTAACAGGATGTGCTACTGCTGCTGCTCCGTCTCCTCGTCCTTCCTGGTATCCAACTGCCTTGACATTGACCAGCCGGAATTTATAGAGCTTCCTCGCCAACTCGATTGAAACTTGATTGGCGTGGCGTAGGTTGTGGCAACAATTTACGCTACGAGCTACAAATTGTCGTACAGCATGATGCTCCACAAGCTATTGGGTTAACTATGCGTTTTGAATAGTGATATTATGTTCGACATCTGCAGTCTATAGATTTAATGGCAATATTACTTTACAAAATAAGTAGTAGTTTTACACGTTTGCCTGTATGAAATTAATACAAAATGCACACATAATATTATATCATTCAAATGTTACTAAATATTCTTAAATATTCTAATCTACTATATTTATATCGAACATTTAAAGTATATTAGGTATATGTTCTCTTAAATTGTAATAATCAGCCACCTAAATTTATTTCAGCAACCAGAATTCTTTTAAATATATTCAAGTGTTCCTTACATGGCAACATTAAATTTAATTTAAAGCTGCTTTAAAATCTTCCCACACTGAACTCCACGGCTCCTTTAGATCCTTTGCCGATTGCCAGCTACCGAGAAGAAAAAAACCCATTTCCTTCCCATGGTATCCTTGCACTAACAAGGATGGCAATTAATCATTGCGTAAAATGTTCAGCGCAAAGTGCGCAAGTACTTCCGACTAACTGCGATTGATTTTTGCGAGCCAAGAAAAGGCGATTTCGGTTCCCACACCTAAGCAGCATCCTGGAAAGCAGCTGCTTTTCATCCTGGGAAAAATTCGCAGTGAAATGAAATTTTAGCAGCGGCAAAAGGCAACAAAAAGCAAAATGAAGAACATATCGGATGGGGGAGAAAAGGGTGCCAGACGCTGCAGTAAACTTCCGGCTGGCCAAAAATGCAACAGGACCTGCTCCGAAAATGCAGGGATCCAGGACTCGCCGACTGGACAGGACAGTGGCGAACAGGTCCGGCGTCCGAGAACCGAGTTGGCTGGTCCTTCTTTGCTGCTTTTGTTTGTTTATTGCCACGCCAGGGCATGCCATACAATGTCCTTCCGGTCATTTATTAACGTCAATGAAATGCTATTGCCTGCCCTCGCTCACTCTTCGCTGCAGTTGAGATTTTACTGCTCTGATTTGCTTTGCTTTTTTGGCCAGGACGCTCGAGTTGGCAACGATTTGTCGCCGAGTCAACACAACCCAGTCGAAGGTTGCGACGCGTCCTTCCTGCTTCCGCTCCTACTGCTGCCCGCATATATCCTTGATGCACTCATAAAGCCAAAATATTGCCAAATAGTAAATTTCGCCCATCGATGGGAGGAGAATCCACTGCAAGTTACGTGTCACTGCACAGAAAGAAATATACAATATTTCTGACGTCTAAACTTATTTCAATTTAATGATACAGTTACGTATATGTATATGTAATATTTGGTGCATAAAGTTGATACTTCTCTGCAGGTAAGCCATACGACTACTTACCATAATTCTGATTGATACTCCCGGAGATTTTCACAAAAGTTGTCTCAGCCTCCAGGCGTCCAGCTACCGTCTTACTGGCTTATAGCTTTTCGGACCAGTTCAAGACCCTCATAATTTATATTTAATGATCCGCAGCTAGACTAGCCCTACCTCTAATTGACATTTAAACTGTCTACTCAGCCCGAGTGATATGATAAGCTGATTGATGTGCCCTCTGGATGGACGAACTCTCACAGAAGAGGAATTAAAGGTATTTTATTAATTGATGTTGGCATTGCCGGTACCATTTCTCCCGATGACAACATTTGCTGCAGGTCAGGCATTTATCCAGACAGCAACCCAAAACGTTAAACCCGAAAGGCTTTTAATTTCTGTGTGTTGTTGAAATCATAAATCAAAAGCGGGGATCGCATTCAGGTGGAGTCCGAACGAGGCAGACAAGTGGCTTAGGCTCTGCATCTCCGATAGCCGAACGAACATTTTGTATCTGGCGGATCGCCTGGCTAATCGGAGGCACACACACAAAATTGAGTATCTGGTTGCGTTCGCCGAGCATCGGCATAAATTACACAAATTGCATTTCCATGTCCAGAACTCTGATGGATCATCGCCCGCGTCGCCATCGCTGGCCATCGCTGCTCATCAGCATAATCGTTAAAATAACAGCGCAATGCACTTCGATGCTCGATGCTCGTGAGTGGCTACCGCGTTTGGTTTCAAGTGGTCCAATCTGCTACCCCATCTACCCCCCATCCCGACCCGTACCGTTCCATCCCATCCCATCCCAGTCGTCCATCCATCCATCCATCGAAGCCAGAAGTCTATGCCCCAGAGGGACCAGGCTCAAATGGAATAAAAAACACACACCGAAATGTTTGGGGCGCCGCAGCCGATGGCATCTCGCATCCAGTTGGCTTGTTTATTGTGTCGGGGCTGAATTCGGAGGCATGTTTAAACAGCGAAATGAACTTGTGGATAAACACCATTATGGTTATTTGGCATCCACTTTGGGTCGCCGCAACATTCAGCCTCCGATGTTTGTCGCCCTACAGGGTATGCCGACCACCCCACTCCAGTCAACTCCACTCCACTCTGGCCACTGCATCTTTGTGGGATAATCTCAAGGCGATGTCTATGTTTGAGCTTGATTTAGTTATTTAATGCGGCATTGACATAAGTGCACTTTGCGACTCAAGACCGTGGCTCAAGATCGGTCTCCCAAGTGATTCCGTGGGCGAATCGCAAGGACAAGGCAAAGATGCACTTCACGACTTGGGACTTGGTTCGATGGCATGGTAATTGACGGAAGAACTCCATGACATCCATCAGAATGAATGAGCATTGAATTTAAATTAACTTATGTAACTTCTAAGGTTTGCATTCGTATTAATTGAACTGAACTTACCTCAGAGTAGAATTAGGACTAAAAGGGTATGCACTTATACTTTACTTATGTCGAAATATAGCCGTGTGAAAATTTTTCTATATTTCCAGTCCTTTCTTATCGTACCTATTGTACTCTATTTTCGTAGAAACTTTTAAAGATTTACCAAGCACGTGGGCGAATATATTATTGCCACAATAAAACAATGCACTTTTAAGAATGGTATTATCTATTTAGTACGACCTTCGAATGTCACTCAATGAATATATTTATCTGAGAGATATTTCTTAATGGATCCCAGAACTCTGCAGGTTCTGTCCTTTGGACTTTGCTTTACGGCTCAATTTGTACTTTATGGACTGTAATTAAGAATATACAGGAACCAGCTAGGACCTTCAGCTAACCTTGAGGACAAGTTAAATGTGTTTATTATCAGCGCACGCCTTGCATTCGCCTTTGGGCTCGATACTGCGCATGCGCGGCGCGTGGTTCAGCGAAAAACACTTATTATCCTGCAGGACCTCAATTATGACTCAAGGTTGCTGCGCCCCGTGTGTCCTGATGGCATTGTGCAATTGGACCTTGTCTTGGCCCGAAGGACAGGCAACCCATTCGGAGTGCCGGCTAATTATGCACAAGGTCCTTGGCCTTGGGTCCTGGATCGTGGCTAATGGTCTGTGCATCCTTGAACGTTCGCGTGTGTGTCCAGAGCTGACAAAAGTCGCCATTGTTCGACATTAATTGCACTTTTCCAACCGAGTGCGAGTCCTTGCTGGTGGCCCGCCGTCCCAGGGATAAGTCAAATTAATGCTCCACTGAAGGACATTGGCCAGGACTTTGTGCATCCTCCGGGAATTGGTGTGAAAACTGACAGCGTTTGTGTGTGTGTCCCTTGTCATTTCCTGGAATGTCCTTGAGCCATATCGCTCATATCGCTGTGCAAAAAAAGGACTGAGTAACAACAGAGCGCAAAAGGGACGAGTGCCTGCTGCGAGTTTATATTAGATAAAAATTTAATTTCGCCTCGGTTCGTGTGTTTTTGTACTTGGGTGCTTAGGACTCAAAGCATGTCCTTGGTGTGAACTGTCAATAACCGAAGTTGGGAGCATAAAATCCGACACACTCTCCCTGGGTTGTTGTAAAAATGCAATTATGATTGTATTATGGTCGCCTTTGTGTTTACTCTAAACACTCGTCCTTTGTTCGTTTGTTTGGCATCCTGTACTCCTATATTCCATACCAGGCAAATCTCCCCATTCCAGCACAGCCCGCATCCTCGCATACGTTTCTCTATCTGGGCAATCTGGCTGCAGTTTTGCAGTTGTCATCCAACATTCAACGTGCATCCATTCGATACTCAATGCTGGTCGATGGCTAATAAATTATCCACCTATTATCCTTGCCAAGCAAATTTCCTCCTTGTCCAAGAGATTGGCTTTGTGTGTGGTTTGTTATCAGGCAAACCTCCATCCTGGTTGACTTCTCTGATTCCCCGATTCCAGGTGAGAAAATCACCTTTGCTGCGTTTTAAATACATACGCAATAAATTTAAACTTCTTTAAACTGATAGCTTTGTCATTTGAATAAAAACCTCTTGTTTAAAAAATAGTAGCTTAAGTCAAGCAACCCTAGCATTATCAAGATTCTATAACCTACAACAAATGCGTGTTTTTATTTATACAGTAAGTCTTGACATCCCTTTAATTCAGATCAACTTATCCTTCTGTGCACTATTTGCCACCCTTCCTTGATTACATCACTACTACACCAATCCTTTTGGTTAACCAGGTTCAATGCAACCACAAATTCGCCGGGAAACACCTACTAACTTGACCTGCACAATTGCGGGTGCGACAACGAGTTCCGCATCGAATCAACCCTCTAGGCAAACAAAAAACCTCGATACATCGATAGTGAGACTGGGCAAATATACCAGGATATATCATCGTGGTCACCCCTCAACTGTACACAAAGTGTGCGCAAACAAACTCAACCCCTCGATATCCTGGTACCCCAACTTCCCACCCCCAAAACATAAAACCCCTCTCGACTGCACTTGAATCGGTTGCAACATATGCAGTTGATGTTTTTTACCAGACTGCAATATTTTATTATTTCTCTTTTTTGCGCTCTGCTTTGCTTTGTTCCACCCCTCAGAAATAAAAATATCTAAATTATGAACTATGACAAATATTATATTACCAACAGGACGGAAGGGAATACGCCTCCTTCTGGGTGATTAATCATTGTGGTAAATTGTGAAAAAAAAACCAAAAAAGCAAGGCCGAGAGAAGAATGACAAAAACGCTGCATTTTGTTGGCCACTTTGTTCAAACTTTTAGACGAGAGCAGTAGAAAATGCAGGCGGGCCATGAACAATTTATTGCCTTAAGCCGCTTACGGAGTAGTCCTCCTATCGTTGTCACTCCTCTTGCCCGTTTTATATCTACTGGATACATAGAGTATTCCCAGATGTCCGTTGAGTAGGCAACTCTCGCTGCCGTCGACACCGCTCAAAGTGGTCACATTAAGTAAGCTTAGGTCTTAACACTATTTTTTTCAGCCATCTCTCTGCACATCGAGGGCTTCTCGTTTGAGTGCTGAAGGGTTTAGGCAATTAAAATTGAAATCACTCGGTCAGATTTACTCTGATTTGTTGACTGCAGTTAATTGCTGATTAAATGGACTTAGTCGCACTCAACTGCTCGCCATGGATCGGTGTTGAATTGAGATTTTGCGGAGTGTTTGATTTTAAGTAGGTTGCGATGATACTAAGCACTTAAAAGTGAGTTAAGTAAACCAACTAAGTAAAACATAAGGATTTTTATTTTTCAATGCTTGGTTTGATATTATATTTGCATAACATATTGTTTGCTTAAGAGCAGTATTCCCATAGTATTCGAAACGCGATCCATTTCACGTTAGTTTACCAGGCTATTGCTACCCATAAAGACTCTAATCTCTTTGAAGCCGATCCAATTTATGAACAGGAAATGCTGGACAAATCGAAATGGAGCTGGCTCATTTAACGCAACTGGCCAGCTGACATTGCAGGACAGTCCACCCTCATAAGGTAGCTTGATAATGATCTGTTATTGGGAAATTCCTATAACAGAAATAATTGCAAATGCTCAAAAGTTGACGGGGTCAACGCGTTACGTACTTTATGCACTTGAAAACGATAGCAAACTGGACTTTTCACTCTATGCGGGAAACAAAAAGGATACAATTGTCGATGGCGAGTGGAAAATTATTAAAGTGCATCCGAACATAAATCTAGTGTGACGCATGCGTTGAGGGAAATGGGTTTTCCATAACTGCGCAACGGCAGCTGCCACTGTTTGGCACACCCTAGTGAAAATTCCGAATGGAAGGGGGGGAGAAAACCACCCTGATCCCAGCTTAGGGTTATGGTAAGCACCCCAGCATCATCATTATCCTGATCGAACGCAAATGTGTTAATTCTCTCCCTTGCAGAGACTCTCTTCCCCTTCTACGGCTCTTATCAATCTGCCACTCGACTCCGCGCTGTATGCCACATTTGTTCACCACATGCCAGCCAGAGAAAGAGCTGTCCTTCCCTTCCTTCCCGTTGCAACTTGTAATTTATGCCCCGAAAGCATTCATTATGAAAACATCAACACACATTGTGCAAATCAAGCAATTATCGCAGGAAATATTCTACATAATTATCGGGCGTTAGAGGATTTCCATAGTTGCCATATCTTCCCTACAGGACATTGGGTTATAGGAAAAAGGCACGCGATGGGCTTAGTTTGGTATGTGAAATTTTATTTCTAATGGAGGGAAACTGCGTGTGCTTAAATCCATTACAGACCACTTAGGCACTTTTAAGCATTATTCCTATCAAGATGGGATAATCAGAAGTCAAGCTGTGAGCAAATGTACATAGTAGTTGGAAAATTAAAGAGGAGGGCGGTATTCAATCTCTCTTCATATAGTTTATTTACAGAATGCCCAATTTAGATCTACAAATTATTAAAGAAGTGAAACTTGTTGGTCAAATTGCCTTAGAAACTTTTTCAAATTACATTTTTTTTGGGCAAATTCACAATTTGAGAATTCCATTTCTTGGAATGTCAATTTGCTCATTCGAATGCCCAAAAAGGTGTGATTAATGGCCCCAAAAAAAGCGAATAAAAATGAGCAAGAAATTTCCGTTTGATGTTCCACAGACGTCGGCGGTCAAATGTCACAACACCTACGCCAGAAAGTGCACAGTAAACAAAGCTGGGAACATTTCTCTTTAGGGGCATTCAATTTGGCACCGACAGGAGCTGGCTTTTGTGTATGCAAAATACATGACAGTTAAATGAAAAGAAAATAACATTTTCCCAGCACACAAACACACACATACACATGAATGAGAGCGAATCCTGTGCTGATTTTGACAACTTAAGTGTGGAGGAGTCGGAGGTCTGAAACTCGAGGAGTTCCAGCCACAGATCTCAAGGCACATGAAACGTGGCCACATTTTTCGTTGGGACTCGTTTGCTTTCCGTTTTTGTGTGTTTTTCTGTGTGTTTATTTAGATTTCGTGCCTGGCAATTGGCTTTGGCCACCCGAGGGTTATCCTTTGCGGATCAAAGTTGAAATTTATACATACAAATGTCACACCTCTCCAGGATTATGTATAACAAAGCAGCAGCAGAAAAAAGGAGCCCGAAAGCAAAAAACATAGCAAATTTCTGCATACTTCGGCATTGACTTTGGTCGGGATATGTGTCATATCCACACCGCCAGCATCCGCATCCCCAAATACAAATTGTTAAAAAGATTATGTCGTGCCGGAGGAAAAATAAGGAAAGAAAACGAGAGGAAAATCTTGTTTTCTTTTTTCGCTCTCTGGCATCCTTTCATTGTTGCCGCCTCTTCCTGGTGTGGGGGATCCCCTATTTTGTTTGGCAACTGCTTTCAATGCCATGTTCCCCGCCATGTTTTGACTTTGGCTTGTTGCGAGTTGCTTGTGGTGAATATTACGACATGTAACATTTTATGTGCTCCATCCCCACGCCCCCGCATGGAGCTTCCATCTAAAAAAGTGGACAACACTGCCAACTTCATGCCCGGAAAAAAATGTGGCAAGCATACAAGACCAGCTACTACTAATCATACTACTCTCTTTAAGCGTATATAAATATATAAATAAAAGATTGAAATCGCTATCTATTGTTTATTCATACTTGTTTAATTACATCTTCAAAAAGAGTTCCTCCTACACCCAAATTTTTATTATTTTTTACATGGACAAATTGCAATAACTAATTCAACAAATCGACTACACGTTTTGATCGGCATTATCCTGGCTAGAATTCTTATTTCCGTTTGAGGGCGAGATGGATAGGACCTTGATCTTGGTTTCACGACTCTTTTCGTACTCGGATTCAATTTTCTTTAAGAGATGATAGAATAATAAATTAAAAGTTTAAATATCACTTAAAAAATTGATTCTTTTAGTTTCAATTTGCAAAATTTCATTTTACTGAGCTCTTCGCTGTACTTACAATAATCTCGCCATCAGCCCACTTTACAATCGCTGGAAGAAGCCTAATCACAGCAAATGTGGTCAGGATGCCGATGGTGATTCCACTGCTGTAGTAGCCGTCCTCCATGATGCCCAAGGATAGGCCGCTGTGCTCGTGCTTAATGGCACAACAGTCGCCGGAGCAGATATATGCCAGCAGGCCGACGCCCATGGGTCCTTTAACCCAATTGTCGGACAGGAAGCCCGGGCGAACCTTTCCGGGACTTCCATGCCCAGGGAGCCTCCTTAGTCCTTGGGCGGAATGGGTGGTAGCCGAACGAGATGTGGCCATAGTCAAAGGACGTAAGGCTATTAAAGTGGGAAACATAAATTATTATTATTAAGTACTAATGTATTTAGGCACGTTGACCTATTCTATAATTCACCTAATCTCGAAAACATTTCAAAAGAAAGTTGTATTGAATTTGTTTTAACTAACTGCCGTAAAATGGTAAGTATATGGATTAAGGATGAATTGAATGATAGTAATTTTGCAAGTGGAAGCTTAGAAAAATGACAGTAAATGCGAGAGTAAATCTCTTAAATCTGGAAAAATTTAATAAGTTTTTGTCGTATTTATGGTAAGTTTTGAGTTACTATAACAAATTAATATTTTCCTTTAATTAGCGCAGGCCTTTGTCGTCGACGTTTTCCATGCCAAACTAAACATAAACTTGCAGAAAGAAACTGGCCTAGATTTTGGTTCAAAAAGGACCATGACTAAGCCCGAAAGATATCCCAAGGATACACACTTCGTACAATGAGAGAGGGTGGCGAAATTTTGTCGCTAAGCAAACGGGAAGAAAATAGAAGTATCCCCGGTACTATGGCTAATTATGTGTATTTTAAGTTTTTGGCCAGCTCACTAGATGAAATAAATGGGCAGAAGAGAAACTGGAATGGGCCCACTTCGCACACAATGCGACAACGTCAGCGATGAGTTGCATAATTAAAAACTTTACATTCTTCTATTTAAGTTGCCGTGCGCAAAGAAAAGATACAAAATTATGTACCCCACTCGCTACATTTTCCGCCGATTCCATTTTCCTTTTTGCTAAGCAAATAATTGAGAGCGAGACTGGGGGTGGTGAAAAGTTGGCTTAGAGGGAAAACATCTTTAAGTTGGCCAAGGCAAATAATGGCGAACGGAGGCTGGGCGGAGGCCACAAAGGACCTTTTAACGCTGCTGCAGAGCACAAATGCAGGAAACAGGATATTGGATCATTTAGCATTAAGGCGGCGTCGCCTACCGACCCAGTCACACCCCCTCATATTCCACCGCCCTCTTTGTCCTGTTTCAATGCGAAACAAGTTAAGCGCAGCGCGAACAATAAAAAGGGAGCAGGATTCCGGGATCCAAGGACTCGAGGAGCAGGAGCAGGAGCAGGAGCAGAAGCAAAGGCATTGGCAAAAGGACACGGACGGAACGCGTTACGCTTTAATAACTTGCCGCAGGATTAAGTCCTGTGCAATGAGATGATAATGCGCCGTGGCTTTCGCAGCGGGGATTCCCCATTCTCCCCTTTGTAGGCGCCGTGTTTGCGGCTTGTGACTCTCTGAGGATAATGTTGATTATGCTTGGGCGTATCATAAAAGTGTAGCCATCACCCAATCTTTGTGGCCGCCCCCTTCCTGCAAGCCATCGAGCCAAACAAATTATATTACAAAATGATTTTCCCGCCACCCATCACATCCGCGTTGCATATTAGGATCCCGCCAGTGGCTTCTCCCTGGACATGGTTATCTGGCTTCATCCTTGGCTTGGCGTCGCCCCAAATTTATTGGCCAATAATGACGATGAAAGAATTTGCGATGGGGAATTTGGGGACATACGTGATTTTTATTCGACTTGTAATAACAATTTGATTCATTCAACGTATATTTGTCTTGACTTTTTGTTTTGTTTCTTTCGGTTAAAAACATTGACAATAGTACGATCGAAGATCGTTAGAAACCACTAGTGTGAATTCAATTAACATACATAGAAGGTTTCTTTCAGTTTTTAGATTATCCGTTGGCTGGACACAATACGTATGATTTCATCAAGAATATGAATTAACGACTTTATTGCACATTTTGCCTAAATTTTGAATTTCGCTCTCGATAAGATCGCCGGGCTTCAAAAAGCATGACGGATGACGAAATGCACCCGATCCGGCGGGTGTTCCCGTTAGTATAATGTCGCCCGGACAGAGAGTTAGATAATGGGATAGGCGGTGAATAAGGAAGTCGATTTTGAATATCATATTACGTGTATTGCCCGTCTGGCGCTCCTCACCATTGACGATTGTCTTGATCCACAGATTGTTTAAGTCTGGCACATGGCACCTGTGCACAATTATAGGTCCCAGTGGGAGGAAAGTATCCATGGAGTGACCGCCCAGCGGAACATTCCAGTCCCTTGCCACGATGTCCTGGACCACCATGAATCCAAACACGTGATTCATAGCCTCTTTGGCCGAAACTTCACGGCACCTTTTGCCCATAACCACGGCCAACTGACAGCCATAGTCAATGTGTTTGGCCGAACTATGCGCCCGTATGTTGTCCAGAGCACCGGTTATCGAGGAGGCGAACTTGACGTGAAAACTCGGCTCCCTCGGAATGGAGATGTGTTGCTCATCGCAGTTGTCCACATAGTTGCAGTCCACGCCAATGATCTTACCGGGGGAATCGATGGGTGGCAGCAGGCGGAGATCCACTGCCTCCACATCCTCGACCTTCATGAATTGCACACTGTCCAGCAGGCTGACCATGCAGTACCTCTGCTGGATGAAGTCCATCATATTGGGGGCTGCGCAGGTTATGCTCGACAGCTCCGCCATCTTGCTGCCATCCTCGGAGACCATGCCCAATCGCTTCACCTGCTCATTGGCGCGCCGGTACTGCATGAATCTGCACTTGGGCCGCACCTGTTCACTTGGTTTAATGGCCACCACTGCGGCGGCTGGGTGATTCGTCTGGAGCTGACGGAATATGTGGTTCTGGAGATGCTTCTCGGGACGTGGAAGACACCACTTGGGTATGAAGTTGCGAAGGAGGTGCATAAAGGCAGGCATCTTTTCATCTGTCTTGACAATTCAGTTATTGGTGCAATTTTGAGAAGCGTTTTCAGACAATTTTGCGCGTTCCTCAAATTAAATATAAAATAGCAACCTTAAGAACTTAAAAAAGAAAACATTAAGTGTATGTGGCTTGATGAATTATTACTACACAATGAAGTGTTGTAAGGCAGCCTACTGATATTTGTATCTTAAAAGTATTTATTTACTACTTTACACATGTAAAGGGCGTTATTAAATTGTATCTTATGATAGTGAGTGTTAGAATAATGTGTCTCCTTAAATGCTAAATGGTATATAGAAAATAAAAGATGTCAATTTCCAACGACACATCCTTAAAGTGCGAGGACCCCAACTTCAAATGTCATCAACGCATCATGAAAATAATAAACATACATGTACGCATTTTACCCTGGGCTTTTGTTTCCGGATCCGTGTGAGCTTATTATTTCTTTTATTTACATAATGTATCCATCCAGGCCTCGTTTTCCTCTTGTGTGCAATTTACATAACACGCTAACAAATTTCCCAGTGCTGATCATCTTGGGGGCGTCGGGGGCGTGGTTTATGTCTGTGTGCTTTGTCTTATTTGTTTTTATATGCCAAACATTTGGCGGCTTTTATGCGAGGAGGAGGTCATGAGGTTTGATTGGCCTGGTGTAGTTCAGATCGGGGTGTTCATGGCTCCGCTTGATGGGCAAACCATAAAATTAGTTGAGGGGCGGAAGGCATTATTCTTGGGGCCAGAAAATGTGGGAAAGATGTGTTTATTAATGGCTTAAGGGCTTTTGGGGGGACTTCTGGGATTGTGAGGCGCCAGATCAAAACTCCTTTGAAATGGAGTTAAAATGTGGAAAGATTCAAATTAGCAGCTTCTTTCAAAATTAAGTCAACAAATGGCTTACTAGAAAGGCATATACTCTTTAACAAACAGAAAATTCTTTAAAATATCCCTAGATCTAGGTAGTAGTATTAATGGTTAACCAAAATCTTCCGCAATTCTTACCTCATCTCCGATCTAGATCGGCAAATACTGGGCCTAAGTGGAAAATTCAATTTAAATAAATACTTATCGGGTGTGTGTTTTCCTTTCTCGGCTTTAATAATGCCATAACATCGGTAAGCGAAAACAAAAACAGGATTTATCTGTTGTGCCTGGCAATTGGATTAGGTCAGGAGTACTTTCATCAGGGGTGGATGCCGCACGCTCCACTAGAATCTAGTTGTCCGGATTGAAAGTGCAGATGCAACTGCGAGTGGAACTGGGATGGCAGTGTAGCCTTGAGAGAATCCAGCCAGGATGCATGCGCCAATTGTCCTGGTCTATCTCGTCTATCGAGGCTAGTATCTCCATCTGTATCGCTTACATGTCTACTTGACAAGGTCCTTGTTGGCTTGTTCAGTTGGTTTTTCTCTCTCTATGTATGTGTGTGTGTGCGAGTTTGATTATTTGCCAGGATAACATCAGCACACCGAGTTGAGGTTTACAGCTGCCCGGGACAATGATTGTGGTTGTGCCTGCGCCTTGATCCTTGTTTTCATTGCGTTTTGATTGGATTTTTGTACGGCCTTCTGTTGCCTCAATTAAGCCACATTCGTGCCGCCCCCCCTTCCACCTTCCATTTCGCTGCTCTCGGCTTGTTTTGATATTTTATTGCCGTCGCAATGTTTGTTTATTTTTGACGCCGCCATCAAACTGCAGTGCGGCACGGCCACCTCCTCCTCGTCGTCCTCCTCCTTGATCCCCACCCCCAATTTTTTTTGGGGTGAACCTTTTGTGCGGCTGTCAATATGTCAATTTTCCTGCCACTCTGGCTGCTGCTCCTTTTCATGCTTTCTATGACACAAATTAAGTTCGCATTGTCGTCGTGAGTTTTGCGTTTCGCATTCATGTTCTGCCTCGATTTGATTCCATTTTGATGTACACTCACTCGTTCGCCATTTCCTTCGATATTCGATTTATATATTTTTATTTTAGGCCGATCGGTGGTGGATATTCGTGGTTAAGCGTTCGGTGCGATTGCGGCAACATTATATTTTTATTAAATGCAATCAGCAATTTTCGTCCTTTTGTGTCCTTTTGATGGCTTTGATGGCCTCACAGCTTGATTAGAATTGTTTAGGCAATTAAACTCATATGCTTGATTTTCGTTTCCGATTTTTCTGTAATTTCCAAAGGTTTTTTCTTTTTTGCTGATTGCTTTGTGCGGGCTCTATATGTTCGATTATGGGGGTACAGTTTATCCAAGAAATATAAGTAAATAATATACGTATATACTCCGTGGTAAATATACTCAGCTTAGAGTGAATATTAAATGCTTGAATATTTTGTACAGCAAATGAAATTATTTCTCTTTGGCTTAAACCGAATACTAAAAGCATATCATAGAAAAAGGTAAAAAAAAGTTCTGATTAATGTAATAGATTATTAATTCCATAAAAAATTTATTAATTTTATTAACTAACATAAAAATCATATTTTTTTATAAACCTATATATCTGTGCAGTGGTAAAAAATGGTCCATCCCATAGGTATATTCATAAGCCAAGCATCAGATATCTATGATGAAGAATAGCTGAACTCGGTCAATGGAACCACACTCAACCATCCCTACTTTTATTAGTTTTACTAGATTTTTATAGGCGCCGAGTTTAGCATCAGTTGGGCTTGGTTTTCCTATTTGTTTTGTCCGCAACAAAGGCCTGGCATATTTGCAAATTGAAAGCATTTAATTGCAAATTGTTTTATTTTTTGGAGCGATGCGCTGGCAAACAAAAACCGCCAACGAGCGGGTGCATTAAAATCAAGGAGGATTCGGCAGATTGGCGCGACTTAAACAGCGGTCCGATCATAAATCCTTGAGAGCATTGGGAGCTATGTGGTTTTCCTGAGGATTGAGGATGCAATCGAGCGGCGGGGGAAACTGGCCACAATTTCCGTTTTCCGGTTGCAGCAAAAGCAGCAGCGCCTGCAGCTCAGATTCACTTTTTGCGCGTAGCCAGCAAATGCAACAACAAGGCGAAACATTTTGCGGTTTCTGGGGCGCATATCCCCCTTTTATAGCCCCCTCTCCAGAAGACCCCTTACCAACATCGCCATCGAGCTACCACAACGCATGCATAAATTATTATTTCCTCGACTCGCCTGCCACTTGCTGCCAAATGTTGCTGCAACATTTCTTGCTGGCCGCGCTCGCTCGTTGCAGCGTTTTGCATATGACCCTGCAAGGAAGTTGGGCATGTGGAGTATGTGATTGCAGTGGCAAGAAGATAATCAAGAGTTGAATAACACGATGTTAATATAAATAATAATAAAAATAACAGAGCAGCAGGATTCAAATATATAAACAGCTATCAAAATAAACAGAAAAATACAAAATAATTTATTTGCAATACCTTTATTATTAAATGTCATAATATAATATACTTAAGAGAGTAACTCCACTTCGGATACTTGTCGTCGAAAAACTTTATCTCTGTCCGATTCACTCGTCCTCTACTCCCCGTTCTGCGTTTTCTCATCGGTACGTCATTGCTTCGCCTGCGAATGACATTTGGAAGTGGTTTGGTTGTCCCAGTTACCGCCCCCTTACCCTGCCACCCACCGCCTCTTTTAGCACTGCAAGTGCCACGCCCACGCTGGAAACCCTTGGGTGTGTGCGGGGGTATAAAAAAGATGAACACAAACATATTTGAGCGCTTTTGTTTTGCATTTTTATTACACACTCTGACTCACATAAACAAAAATTCGTTTTGTGGTTTTTATCACGCACAGACAACAGAGCAACTTCCTCCACAACAGATCCCTCCTGACCATACTGCATATAGACCATCCTACCCTTACCCTTACTCAACCCATCGAGCAAACTGCTTTAATTGGAGTCGATGGTGTTATTTATATAAATGTTTGCCATTTCTCTTCGTTCGCCCAGTTTGCATTTCATTTTTTTGGCAGTTTAAATTGTAGGCGTCATGTGATATATTGGCCATCGGTCCTCGGGCTTTTGGCTTGGGCTTGGGCTTTTGGCCCTGGATTCCCGAACTCGAGTACCCGCTCCTCTGCTGACCTTGTTCTGCATGTTCTTTTCCCTTTTTACTGCTTTTTGTTGTTTGGCCGAAAGTGCTTTGTGTGATGTTTAAAGTTGAAAATATGGCTGGCAGGACATTAAAGTGTGTTTACGATGTGGTGACCCATATAAGTGCGATGTTCTTATCCCAGCAGCTTTCAGACTTTGGCTGTTGAGTGCTAATATACTGAGAGAAAAAGCCTACATAAAAGGGATAATTTGAATATTAAATATTAACACAATCCTACGTGCATACAAAGCTAAGTAATTATGCTTCTTATATTGGGAAAATTTAAATTTGAAAAATAGTCTTCATTTTTCTAACGAATTCTTTAAACTTTTTCAATGATAAATTAAACGCTTTCTGAACAAAAAACAACCATTGTGGTATGAACATCACTTATAATCAGCGTGTTAGATAATCCACCACCTGTCCAGGCATAACCAATTCTAGTTTCCTTCCTCCAGTCGCGACTCCTTCAGCGGATTGCCTGCAATGACCTCCAAGGAGGCTGGCTCAATGTCAAGGGTACCTGGGGCAGACGTCTCCCATGTGCTCCTGGACCCATTAGCTCAGCTCCCTTGAAGGAGAAACGCAGGAGAAGCCAGTCATAAAACCGTGAAATCACATACAAAGTGCATTTAACGCGCCACATCAAAAAAAAAAAAACATATAGAAGAAAGGCGACCAGAGAAAAAAACATTTTGGTTTTAATTAAAGAATAGAAACGAATGAGAGCGAAGTGTGTGGGGAACATATTTTAATTTAATGTTAGCTGGAGACCCAGTAAGTACTTCCGTTTACAGGCTAGACGTGCCACACACATATGTGTCATTGCCACAAACAACGGCAACAAATTCTCGAGTCAATTTCAGAAAATGATTTAACGACTCCGTTTGGGCATGAAATTGCAAGGAAGTGCCGGGAGTACATGATGCTCCCCCGATCCCAAGTCCTTAGGCTTATTTCGAGACGAGTGTTTTAAATGGGGAGCTACAAAATAAAAAATAAAAAAAACCGAAAAGAAAAGAAGAAAATTAAGCGAATGTCCTAGGTCCTGGGACAAAAGCCATTCAGCAGCGGCAGAGGAACTTTATCACTAAGTGGGAAAATCTGTTGGATTTTTTAAGTGCTGCATATATGGAAGTTGGTGGGGTAAGAAGGAAGACTCTGCTCTATTGTCCTGCGACAAACTCCCCTGGTTTCAAGTTCGTGTTGTCTAGGGACGACCCGTTTTTCGCTTTGTATCCCGCTTTGTTTTGCTGTTTTCAAGGTGTGCTAAGGAGGCGTAAGCACCAAACATTTTCATTTACTTTGCGTTTTTAATCACGGTTAAAGGATATGTCAGACAACCGCTCGTTATTATATAGACGAGCTGGCTCTGGCCCGGTCGGTCCTGCCGTCTGGCAGGATGTCAACGCAAATTCAAGTGAAATGATGCACAAGACAGTGGCAGCAAAGCGAAAACGATGAGGAAATAGGAAAGAGGACAACAGCAGCAAAATAAAGGATTGCTACCGGATGAATGCACTTCATTTGAAGTAGAAGAAAAGGAATGCAGCTCTCATTGTTAGTCAGTGCTACGTGGAATACAAGGATATCCCAGGAGCATTCACCGAGGGCAGCGCCCAAGTCAAGCCCAAAAGGATTAGAACGAGGGGTGTGCGCTGCAGTTGATTTTTCGCATCCATCTTCGATGATCATGTTTTGGCATATTTGTGGCTTTGACTCAAAGGGACGGGATATAATCACCTTCTAAGGGAGTGAAGTTTCCGCGAAACGTCTGGCTTTCGAATTTAAGGTGTATTCACAAAGTCACACAGTAGGAAATGGTTGGATTAAACATGAAATCGGCTAGAAGAGCTTTATGAATGTTGTATTATCAAACTCAATATTTCAAGGATTTAATTTTTTTAACTGCAACATTTCCTACACATGCTTTCTTAAAGATTTGATTGATTTGAGCTATCTTTAATATTTTAGCTAAGATATCAAAATACCATGACTCAAATCGATATTTATATATTTTATGATTTATGATTATATGTTAGATCTTTAACTCTATACCACCCATCTTTCAGGGAAGGCAAACTTACCCACATCTTTCGAGTGTCTAAAGAAGACATCAAAATCATATTGAACATCTTTAGATAGATCACCTTAGATAGAAACAGTCTTTTGTTCCTCTCGTTCAAATGAAAAAGGATGGAAAAGGATTAAGCGGCTTAGGGGTGTGTGCCCGTATGCATGATCCTGATGATGTTTTGTCATATCTGGCGACTGGCAGTCAAAGGTTAGCCAAACGAAGAACAATGCCCAGAATATTCGGTGGAAAACCACAGATAGCGGTACCCTAACATTTTCCGGCTTCCAGCTGTTTTCCACGGCGGCGATGAAGTTGTTCGCTAGCCTTAAAGAACTTTTTGAAGAAGCCGCTGCTGGCAGAGTCATTAATTTCGAGCTGGCAGGAGTGAACTTTCAACAACTTGTTGTCGCCGCTGGTCAGGGTCGCACCTATGAGCTCACTTCATTTCTATTCCCAGAGAAGTAACATTTTTGCCCCCATCCCCATGCATTTATATCTAATTAAAACAGGTGTTTTAATTATTGCCGCAATTTAATTTCCGTCAGTGTTCGTAAGTCCATGTTGTACTTTTTCCGAACGTTTGTTTTTCCTGCGCCTCATAAATGCCCCGGCCACTTGGCACATTTTACGAGCTAGAAGAACCATTAAAAACTGTTGCACTTTCCTCACCCAAGTTGCTCATTAGGAGCAGTTCCAGCCATGCCGTGCTCTAGATATGATTAATTTTGTTTTCCGTTTATTAGACTCGTAAAAATGGCAACAGAGGTTGGGAGCCTACCGCTCTTTATTACTTTGTTTAACAGTTCTTAAGGAAATTATCTGAAAGAACTTTTTTTCTTCCTATTGTGTTAATTAGAAGATGAAATCCTTTTTAAAATAATGCCGAGAAACATTTAAAGCTAAAAGAAAAGGTAAGACTTCGAATGTTATTCTTGTTTTTTACATTTTGTAGAGATTAGTGAACGTTAAGTTGTTTGAATTTCTTCATCTATAAAATTTCCTTACTCATCTGAACTTTATTGGGAAATTAAATTTGTGATCCCATTTAATAATTACATTCCATTATATCTCCTTTCCTGTTGACATAACCATCTCAACCCGAACTTCCCCTCGCATCGAACCCTTTTCCTTTTCCTAACCCATTATTAACGTTATGGAAATAAACTTTTTGTAGAGCAGAAAATTCCACACGTAATTACAATGTCAGGGGGAGTGTGCGAGAGTTCAATCAGTTGTTATTTTTTCTGGTCCTAATCAATTTTTGAACACATAACAGACGAAAAACCAACACTTTACCATAGCATTTCATACTTAATCAGGTAATAATAACATAAATTAAATAAACAACGGATGGGATCGAGAGAAAGAACTTTTATTTTCCCGAAGATGAAAGGGGGGAATCGATGGCGATGACGATGTGTGTTAAATTTCACGCGTTACATTTAAAGCATCCCAACAAGTCCCACAATAACAAAAACACCAGCTGCTGACTGCCACAGACCGGGCCAGACCAGACCATACCAAGACCATACCCAAACCGATCCAAGATATCCAGAATATTGCAAGTTCATTATACAAACACCAATCAAACATCGATGGGTGATAGGGGCGCTGAGGGGCAGTTGTGTTGGAGCAGGTATGAAAATCCAATTAAAGCCGTCAGGCAAATCGGGCCGCAACAGTTGTTGAAGGGAAAACTGCAGCCTCACCGCACACACTTCTTACTCAATTAGAACAGAAAATTCGAAGGAAATGTGTGCTATGGTCTCCCTCGATGTATGTGTGCGCCAACAAAAATAAATACGGAATCGGGCGAAAACGTAGGCAGGTCCAACGGCCACGATTTTGCCCATAATTTCGACTCCGACTCCAAAACTCTGACTTTGACTCTGCGGCCGACTCCTGCCATGTCGATTTTTCCTCCTAAAAGGCTTGAGTTGATTTTCAAGTGGCCCGGCAACTGTGGCACTTGAAATGTTGTTTCTTTCCCTCTTCTTGGCATTCTTCACCTGTCAAGGTGAGGCAGTAGTTGGACGCTCTCGGACTCCGGGACTCTGGAACCGACTGTGACTTATACTCCGACTCGGAATACGAAGTGCAATAGGAACGTCTAAAACCTCACACTTCAAAACTTTTGCCGAAACATCAAAGTTGACGTACACAATGGCCATTGATGTGATACAACTCGAGTGCAAAGAAAACAAAACACGAAACCCTAGTAGTCTTCTTGGTCTTGTGCCCAGAGCTTCAGCATCTGGAAGAGGAAGTGGGAGCAGGCACTCACAGACAATCGCCGACACAGAGTCGTCCAGAATCCGGAGTCGGTCTGTCGTCGTCGTCGTCGTCTTCGTTGGCGGTGGCTTCAATGTTGTGTCGTCAGCCTCAACAAGCGTAAAATATTCTCAGAATTGCAACAACTTTGGCTCCGGCTTCAGCAACAGCCTTTTGGCAAAATTTCGAAGGCAACAGGAGCGCTACGTCTGTAGCGACCAAGCGTACGTGCCCCACGTTGGGCGCCGTGGTTAGAAATAAGCATTTGATGCTTAAATACCTATTAATTAGAAAGATCCTTACAATAAATATTCCGTTTTAGAAATTTTTCAATTTGGCATAAGCCATGTCTGCAAAATAAGTTAAAAGAATGCACCCAAATGATTAAGTTTGTTTATCGTGGAAACCCAAGTAGATCTGCTCATCTCCCTTTTCCAAATTTGTAGTCATGTCTTACTTGTATTGTCGACCCCATTCCCACATTAGCCGCTACCGTTTCATTACCGAAAATCTTCTCTTCCCGCATTAGAACAACAATCGATGGACGACAACCACATCGACAATATGGCCAGCTATGCATAGCACGATGTACACCCGTTCCCTCTGATTACCAGTTTCTAGGCAGAGCTTCTACTACTGCTCCATCTCCATCTGAGCACTTAACATTTTCGGGCTTCGGTTGCATGTTCCGTCGTGTGCTGAATGTTGCATAAATAAAGCGCAGATCACACGCAAACAAAGCTGCAGCAGAAACCGTAGCAACACAGTAGAACCACCACAACGGACAGTGACACGGACACGGACAACATCAAAGTGTTGACTTGACATTTTGAACGACATTTTAACCTGTTTAGCAGCAGCGTCCGAGCCGAGTCCACAGCCTTAGCCCAGAGTTAGAGCCGAAAAGCAAACCAAACAAGCGTGGCCAAAGCCAAGTCAGCGTGCCATGCCAGTTGGTCGCATCATAGCCGAAAGTTGGCAAGGGGGTGGGCCTGGTTAATGGGGGATTAGTGGGGCTTAGAGGGGGCTAAGGGGCCGAAGGGGGGTTCAAAAAGGGGCCAAATGAGACCAGCGAAGCTAACAACATGCCATGCTGCAATCCGAATGACTGCACGCTGTTTGTTAATGCCCTTTCCCCTGGGCTAAGCGAACAGAATCACGCGGAGACCAGCGGTAAATGCTCTGACCACTCAAAGTGTCCATTGCGTCATATTTAAGTTCTTAGGATTGTCTAGCTTACAGATATGAAACCAAATTTATTAAAAAAACTTCAAAACTCTTTTGTAGTAAAATGAATTAATTAGAAACTCAAAAAAATAGTTGGCAAAAATTGTCTGAAAATATTAAAAAAATTAACAATTGGAATTGCTAAAAACATATATTGTAGATATGTTGGAACATCTAAAAATTTATTTAGAAAACTTATTAAATTTAGCGAAAAACTCTGTATCCTGTATTTTAAGGGGAACTAATAAATATAATATTAGCTTTACTATTATTTAAGCTAATAACAAATGGTTATGTGCTGTTTAAACTTCGCAATGTTATACCAATAAGTTAGGGTATCTAAAGTAATATATTCCCAATGTGCACTTACCTTGTTCTCGCTGCTGTTGCTGCTTCAACTACGGCTGCGGCTTCTGCTGCACGAGTATTCCGGCGATGATGACGCCGATTCGTTTTGGACCATGTTGTTGACTCGCCTGGCTGGCTGGTTGGTTGTTGGTTTGCGAGCTGGTTAGTCGGCTGGGTCGTTGGGCTCTGTTTGAGCTGTTGTTAATTTTCCTAAAATCAAAGCAGAAAATGCACAGGAAATGTAAACCGTTTTGTGGTAATTCCAAAACACGACGACTCCAACGACTACAAACTGGAAACTGGAACGCTTTTCAAGAAATTGCATTTCAGTCTTTGGCCCTTGGCCATGTTTGGCCAAAGCATACAAAGTGCTGGGCTTAATGGCCACCTTTATGTGTTCATCTGCTTAAGTCAAATTAAAATATTAAAATTTATGAACGTCTCTGGGCAAATGTTTGCTCCAGCCTGATTATACCCCTAAAAAACGGGGGAAAGACCAAAAACAAAAAAAAAAAAAAGGAAAGAAAAGCGAATCTTGCAACGTGCATCTCGCCTCGAAGGAGGAGTAGCTGCAATGGAACCTGCTTAAAACGAGACCTGGCCTCGGCCCCTCCTTACCCGCCCATGTGATGTGGCGCAGATGATAAATAATCCACGCAAATCCCTCGCGCTCCCCCACCTGCGCCATTGCTCATCCGGCAGGTGCAAATCGCATGTGACAGCCAGACACTTAACTTTTGTGCTCTCCGAGTGGCTCAAAAGTGCTCGAGAGCTGCTGCTGGAACTTGGCTCTGGGTTCTGGGTTCTGTGTTCTGGGTCCTGAGTCCACAGTTCTGGCCTAATGCAAACACGTAAGCCAAACGCTGACCAGGTCGAGTCCATGGACTCTGGTCGCTCAGCCCGGTCATTTTTTATCGCATGTTAATCACAACCTTGTGGAACTTTGTTTACCATCCAGGCTGCCTGCTTCCCTGCCACCTGGCGAAACCCTTTTTGTTGTGCGGAATTCCTCCTGTGTATTTATGGCTACACTTTTGCAAAGGGGTACTAAGTATTCATCGTAGCTTGGGTAAGGATTAATATAAGTTACAGTATTAGTTCAGCTAAGTATATATGATATTCCGGCACACATTTATATTTAGTATTTTCTTATAATATTTTTACAATTTATATATTATTTAAAATCAAAGATTTTGTTAAATAAAAAGTGTAAACCTTGCTCGTCAAAGCATTATTTGTTTTAAAATGTTAAAAATTACATATTACTTATTTTTGAATAAATATTTATGTTCTCTAAGATCCCTGTTGAAAATTGCATTAATAAACCAGCATATGCTTTCCACTACATACATTACATCATCGTTATTCCCAAGTCAGGGTATTCCATGGCTCAGCTAACCATTGTTAATCCCATGTTTGTTTTCCTTTTCTTTTTGTATGCATATTTCCAGCTGCTTGGCTGTGCTTCTCATAGACTTGAGCCTGGTCTAAGTGAATGCAATTAAAATTGACGTTAATCTGCTGGAATTCTGATGTTTTGTCATGTTTGCGCGCTAAAGATGTTATTTTGTTTTGACATGCTCTTGGCCAAAGCCAGCTTGGTGTGCCATGTAACCAGCAGCCAGGTTCGCTTCGTTTTGGCCAGGATGGAATGGCTGGGCAACATGGTCGGCAAGGAGTCGTTCCGGGCTCGAGACCCGACTTCCAACTTCCCAACTTGCCAGCTCTGTGTTGTCGTGTACATGTAGATCAATCTATCTAACTAACGCGCCTGGTGTTTGCTGCCCGGCTGACTAGCTGGCTAGGAGTCTTGGCCATGGCTTGTTATTTAAATTGTTATATTATTTGTGGCTGGCTGAGCTTGGGAACCCAGGCCAGGCTCACTGCTCGTCTCCGGCTTGTTATGGCTTAACTTTAATCGAATTCGTCTGGCGTCGCTGTTTGCTGGATGTTTGCTGGCAGGATTGTGGTATCTTTTGGTCTCTGGTCTGCTTGCCCTTTTATGGCCTGTTTTGTAGTGGCTTAAAGACATGCAGTAAATGTTTATGATTGCTTACTTAAATCACTTATTAAATGCTTTTCCCTGCTTCTTTTATTGCTTAGCCATAAATAAACTATGGCCTGGCGATTAAGATTATGCCGACCGTGCAGGGCTTACCTTTCAGATACATTCAGATGGATTAAACAATCCAAGTATAAAGCGAACAAGAACAAAAATGTTGGATTTGTGCACTATAAGATCTTGGAAAAAAAACTTTTCCCTAACAAATCATTTATTTGATATACTAAACTGAATTTAGGATCTCACATATTTCGACTAGAAGTTATCAATCAGAATCTATTGAAAATAGATTGAAAAAAAAAATACAATTTGCTTAATTCTAATAATATATTAAACATTTTCCCAGCCATGTTTTGTAGCTCCATTTAGTAAGTCCTATTTTGGAGCAAAACAGAGTACATTTGTATTGCTCTGGAGACCATTCGTGGACCACACACTTCACTCTGGCTGCCAAAAAAGGCGATCACAAAAACTGGAGGAAAAGAAAGCAGAGCTGAGCAGCTATAAATCTCAAGCTACTATCTCAATGCACACACACTTTTAGCCATTATTACTGCAACATTAAGACACCCAAATGGCCAGGCTTTTGTTGGCAGATCCCAAAGCCAGATGCCAGGCCATAACTGCCATTAACATTGGCACTTAATTTACTTTTAGCCAAAAACCGAAAACCAAAACAAACGCAAACAGACAAACAGAAGCGAATACACAACACACAAAATGACGCACTGCTATCTTATTATATTTGGCCAACAATAAGGAGCCACGAAAAAATACAATGAAAAATAAAAATATATACCAGGGGAACAACAATTAAAACCATTTTCAAGCAAGCAAACAAATGGCGCAGAATGGGAAAAAGTCGCATTCCCATTGTCCGGCAAACCTCCTGCGCTTATTTATTGGCGTCCTGTCCAGTTTGGACCATTGTTTGCTGTCCGGGGGGAAACGAGGCCAAGAAAAGGAAAGTAAACCAGGCAAAAAGGCCACCAAATAGGATAGAAAGAAAGTAGCTCAATCTCATTCGTTCTCTCGATATCTTAACAATTTTCAATTTTAGCTTTTGTTCTCGAAAGCAAACAATTCGAGAAACAAGCTGAAAGCAAAGCGGTCCGAACTGAATGATACCCTATAAACAAATGTGCGGTACCTAACCAACTTTTTTGAATTTACTTAAAGACTTATTATTTATGTTCATTAGAGAAATACATATAAAATCTCACTTACATTCTACTATGTTGCTTTCGAATTATACTATAAACTATACTTAAACACTAAATTCAGTTTATGAAATAATTGAATTATTTATTAGACCCTATATACCCTATAACTAAGCGGTACGATTCCAGGGGGACAACTAAATCTAAGTGCCTTTATCCTCATCATCACGACCTTCTTCACTGTTCGTATACGCATTCTGCGGTAGGTCCTTTTTTTTCAATGCCCGACCCATCACTTGATTTTAATTTAATTTGATTGCATTTCTAAAGCAATTTCAATTCTACTTTAATTCCTATTTTTGAACCCATAAATAATTGTCTAAGCGCACGGGCGTGAATCGCTTTACCCCTTTGTTTGTGCTGCCCGAAATAAAACTCATAATTTTTGTCAAATTCAAAATGGTACTTCGCTATATATAGTGGGGTACTGGAATTTTAGTTTTGGGGGACTTTCAAAATTGATTTCCGGTGGAGTTATGCTCGTTGCGCTTCGTCGCGGAGACCCAGGCGTTAATGAGCTGCAGCATGCGCCGTTGAGTATCTGACAGATACTTTCTGCTATTGTCAAATGCTTGTCATGCATCAATGAGGGCTACATGGTCGAAAGAAATTTTCATAATTTCCCCCATTGAGGAAAAAGGTTTGGCTGCCGTTTTGCTGAATTAAAATGTAATTCTTAATTAAACTCACTTAAAATTTATTGTTCATTGAATAGAATTTACAGGAGGCATTGGCCATGAAATTGTTCAATTTCCTGTTTGAAAGTTAGACTGCTGATTGAGACATTTTCTTTATAGAATCTCAAAAAAACAATGGAACTGGGCTCTTTTTTGTTATGTCGAAATGTGAATATAATTAAGATGGAACCCCCTAGGAATTTCTTCTTAAATAATTCGACTGTCAACCAGAAACAACCGACCGATCTATCAAGAGCAAAACTGTGACTGCATTTTATCTATTTGTCAGGTCGTTAAGACAGACTGACTAACCATCCCAACTATTCCAGCCATTCTGCTGTCCGACTGTCTATTCCCAGGCATTCAAGCATAAAACTCGACAGGAAGCAAGTCATGAGCCCCGAAAATGAGACGCACAGCTAAAACAGATGACAGATCGTTCAGGTATTTTTACATCATTGATATAATTAATCGCGGGCCCCGATATTCTCGAGCTTAAGCGAGCTTCAACTGTCAGCACTCCTCCCATAAATTACAATATATTATGACATCATCTTTTCCTTGTCGCCCTTGTCTACAGGATTACCCCGGTGCATTCGGCTCCGTTTCGTTTTCAGTTCAGTCTTGCTGCATAAATTTTACATGGCTCTGCAGTTACGGTGTTCAGATACTGCCGCCGATCTAGATACAGATACAGATATAGATGCATGTGTGCCAGGCGGCGTAATATTTCCTTGCATTGAATTGTCAGCGCCTGCTTACCTAGTCATAATTTAGTGCTTCGACAGGGACTTGCCTCACTGGATTTTCCCTCCACCACCCGTCCATTCCTTCGCTCAGCCTGTCAGCACTTCCCAGCTCCCAGCTAGCTGCTAGTTTATATGGCTGCAAACATGTGCATGATACATTTATTATCTATGCATATCCTGGCTCTGATTGTCGTCTCGGCGCTTTGAACTTTCCTACCTCTGTCGGGTTTTTTTCCTTACCTCTGACAGCTTCTTCTGCCGGATTCAGTCCCCATCATGGGCTTATGATTTATTTGGTTATTATTGGTGATTAGTTGGCATTTGGGGGCTTCTATATCGGACTTATTAGATGGCCCATTTGAATTGAGCTGTCAGTTTGGAGACAATTTTAATTCAAGAAATTTCTGACATAAATTACGGAAACTATATGTTAATAAATTCAACCCAGGCACGTTTCACATTTGAGAGGTTGATATGCAATTACAGGGAATACAGACTTTACAATTAAGTCAATTATTATCAATCTTTTTTCCAGTATACTTAGCATTTTTTTGTTTTTATTTTTAATGCTAAATCTTCCTGAGAACTTTCTTTCAATTACCAAGTTCTGTAACCTAATTTGGTTTCAATATCTCATCAAGCTGTCTCACCCAAGCAATTAGCCTCTCATTTCACCGTGTTGTTGCCAACCAAATTGTCTCATCATGATCTTGGCACTTTGGTGCCCATTAGCCTTTCTAAATTGCGGCCAAGAAGAAGCAGTTCAAAAATTAATTAAAACTTCTGTCTCGAAAACGATGCCTGGCCAGAGATTATAAATGGGTAACAGCAACAAACTCGACGAAAAAATGTGCCACACACCAAAAAAAAAAAAAAAACAACAAAATACAAACTACTTTAGAATAACTCATTACGCAATAGCAGGCGAACATCTTTATTACACCTAAAACATTTAAAAGTAATTTACAACGGACATTAAGCCAGAAAAAAGAGACGAGAAATGGCCAAAAGTCAGATGAGACTGGACCCCCAAAAAGATACACTAAGTACTTGAAGTGCGCGGCAATTAACAAATTTCAACTGAGATAAGAGGGCCAACGAATCAAGTTGCCTACGACGTGGTCAGTGCAGTCAGCTTTTATGGTGACGATTAAGTTGTGATGATAACGTTTTAATTTACCAGGCCGACCTACAGCAAGGATGGCAGGACAATGTCCGCGACCAGCCTCCGATTCTGGGGAGAACATAAAACCCGGTTTTATGTCCCTGGGATGCAGCTGAAATCTCGCCGAGAAACGTACATACCTCCAAAAGAGGAAAAACCCAACCATTGAAAGCCGAACTGAAAAACTAAAGATTTGTGGTCATTGATTGTGTGCGCACACACAGAGATTTTAATTTTCTAATGAAAGATAAATGCTCTCGAGATAGTTTGATTTCGGGTCTCTCTGGTTTCCTCGTCTTGGGCCACATAAATTTTCACTTGCCTCGGATTGGTTTCTGTTCTAAGGAAACCCAACTGGGCTGCACCTTTCTGTTCCTTGGTTCTATTCTTTTCCATATGCATTGTCATTGATTATAATAAAAATCAAAATAAGTTGTAATTTATATGGGGACAGTTTTGGTTTTTTTTCTTGGCCCCACCCGTTTCAGGGAATCCAAGTGTTTCGTTTTGATCGATCAAGATTTTGTGGAGAGCGGAGGAGTTGCTGCCAGTCATGGATTGATTTATTTGTTGTTGATGCGATTCATTCATTATTATTTAATTAAGCCGCAAATGAGTTTTGTGGTTGAAATGAATTCGCTGTGAATTTTAATTCGTTTTTGATTGGCTGGAAGAGGAAAGATTATCCGACTGCAATAAATACTCAACAGCTTCCAATCAAGCGATCTCAATGGAAAGCTATGAAACGCCTTTAAGTAGAATTCTCCCATGACTTCTGCAAACAAACCCACAAAATCTATCTTCTTCACAGCCCTACAAAAAAAAAGAAAACACACAAAGCGAAAACAATTTCCACCTAGACCAGCCCATACTAAAAGAAAAATGAACTTAAAGATACGTTTTAGGCAGACAAAAGGAGAGATACAAATGCGAGGCCATAATCAGAGTCACTCAAAGTTGGAGCGGGAGCCATTTGTATCCTGTTTAGTTGATAGCCAAGAACTACAATTAAAGAAGCGCTCTGGGAGCCCCTTGGAAATTGTGTGCGAAAAGGCGCTGCAGTAGAAACGCTTTCCAGATGCGTATTAAATGATAAGGCCACAAAAGGTTGTGGGGGCCACCATCCCAGACCGCAGACAAAGTTGCGATGCGGATTGCCGACTCTCCGGCAAATAATTGCAAGTTGCAAACCATTTTTGATACGATTTAAAACACAGACGCAAGGCCAAAAGGAGGCCCCAAATTAATACCACGTGCAAATTTTTAACCCCAGCACCCGTAATTATTTTCCATCTTGCTCTCTCTCTTTCTCTCTTCCTCTCGTCCATTTGATTTATGCTATCAAATGTTGAACAGCCGATCCTATAGCCTCCTCTATGTGTAGGAAGGGCATCCTCCGCGGGGGAAACAGGTAATAGCACAATCCGCAGAGAATGCATTTCCGAATCACTGGCAAAAGTTACAGCAAAATGAGCTGGAGCGACTTCCATTCGGACGGACAGTTCTAGATGAAGCTGCAGATCTGGCTAGAGTTGGCTCCACAAACCTAAAGATGGTTATCAGTAATTGCCGTGAGAGATGGTAGATGTAAGACTAAAAGATAACTAATATTGAATTAAACTCATTTTGTAAATTAGATTTTGTATGTGTTAAAGATATTTCTACTTTCCATTTGCCATTTGGAAACAACTTCAAAATTGTTAATTTTGCGTATGGAACTTATATTCTAAATCACGTTCAGATCACGAGCACATCTCTGAAAGCTGCAGTCATCCAGGCGAATGTGTGGCGCTGGTCAAGAGGATTCGTTCAGGGGGAGTTTGGTAGGAAAGGGAAAATACTGCCACACAGTGCCACACTTCGAAACCGAAACCAAAGCCTGAGCTAAAAACGTTGCCTGCCCCGTTGGCTGCGTGAGAAACACACCTGCCCGAATGCGCCCTTCCACTTGCCCTCTACCCCTGCACCTGTATCTGTATCTTGAAGATACGTTTATGCTGCCTGTGCCCCCGGGGGAACTGGGTGTTTGCACACGCATCGCTGGCGCTGTTGCTACTTCTACTCAGGATGTTCAGTCCGATTCTCTGTCTGAATCCGAATCTGGTTTGGGCTTTGGGCATTTTTGCGCTGCTGCGTAGCTGATTAACCGAAAGGGTTCGCTCAAACGACTGGAACCTGGTTAACGGGCATGCCCGACTTGGCTAATGCCACTTGACACCCGTTTGAAATGACAAAAAGACGGCCAAGAGGTTAAGCCTAAGCCTCTAACGAGACGGGAATTTATGCAAATCTGAATAAATAAATCATTAAATGTGTATACATCATATAATTATTTTTTTTTTATATTAAAAGCCCGTATGTATCTTTACAAATACATATTTACCACTATTGAAAAATTAAGTCATTTCTAATCCCATTAGTTGGATCTTCCAATTTTCCTCCGTTCCTAATTTAACTACAAATTGGTTTTACGGAAAGTTTCACAGATCAACAGTGGACCACTTCCTCTGTTTTAACGTCCACCTCCATAATTTCTCCTCGAAATATTCAACGTATCTTCGATTTGTAACTGAAACCTTCGTGAAATAAAGATAGATGATCTTTAATGTTGACCACTTTGCATGCGATCTGGATGGTTAACTCATCTCTGACAGGTTGAAGAACTCACTTTCTTTGCAGCAAAGTTCCGCCCATATCGAATCGGTCAAAATCTCCATCTGAGCATCTATGGCCCACACTTTTGATTTCCCCGAAATGTGACTCAGAAGAATCAAAGAGACACGGAAAAACCAACTTAGATTTCCAAAACGATTAGGTAAACTTGCTGGGGGTTTGCACCGCAGTCGAAGGTATTTTGGGAAACCATTTGGGGCGATTCCAGGGAAATGGAAAAGTGAGGCGCCAGTTGAACATGGATTTTCGAACGAAATCTTTAACCACAGGAGAGCGGTTGCCCCAAATAATTACCTCAAGAGCTGGCTTTCAATTAATAAATGACGTTAACATGCTGTCAAAATACAAATGTGAAATGCCTGATGATCTGTGCACCAGCCAGTCACCCAGGAAGCCAGCATGTGTATCGAATGTATCTCACAGGTCTATGGAGACACGCCGAAGTGCAAGTCCAGACTTCATAAATTATAATTTGCCCGGGCCATAAATAGCCGCCAGCAGTCTTGGACACTTTGACTACCGATTATAATCAATCTTAGAGATGGATTTTGCCCAGACAACGAATGAATGTGGCATGCCACGGCCAAAATGATAGACGCACAAAGCTTTGGTAATTTAAAACGCGCTGCATTTCGGTTCGACTAGGTCTATGTCTCTGCATTTTCCTAGGACAGGGAGCGATCACGCAATGGATACCCAGATCTTCAAGCTGGGTCTTGGCTAGTAGCTGTGAACTCTCCACTAACATGTGTCCATGTCCATGTCCAGTCTTTTTCAGTGGCTGTTGCTCCTGCAGCAAGATGAATTTGCGCGGTGATCGGTGCACTGAGAAATGTTAACGTTAATTTAAAAAAAAAAAAATAATAATAATAATAGCAAAAAATAAAATTGGCTGGATTAAAAATCTTTATTAGTATATGCTTTATTGTGATATACAACATGTAAACTATATTAGGAACAAAAGAGATACTAATGTTTAAAAAAATGAAAAAACGTCTTTTGGTTATTCAGAATTTTCAAGAATTCCACGACATTTAAAAGCTAATTTTTATTTGTAACTACAAATTGTGCTCAGTGTCTGCTTGGCTGGCATGCAAAATAGGCGCATGCAAACATGTGTCTCCGCGTTGTCTGGTTGTCTGTGCCCAACTGCAACACGCATTTATCTGCGGCATTTATCACGCATGGGGCAGCGATCCACTCCCTGGACTCTAGACTCTGGTCACTATCCAGCGACTTCTGTCTCCCGGCTTTTGTCCCATGTCCGATGTCCAGTGGATGGCGAGCTGGCAGCCATATCAGGTTGCCGCTGGGTAGATAAGTCGAATGCGATATGCGTATCTCATAGATTTGCCACAAGACGTCAGAGGATACGTTGCTTCTCTGCTGGCTATTTTTGGCCCTGGCTTGTTGCATAAACAATTTGTGGCTTTTCCTGTTGCGGCACACGTTCGTTAATTTTTTTTTCTCCTTCCCTGTTAGTTTTCCCCGTCTGTTTGCATTTTGTCTAAACAAATCTCGATTGATAATTTTGCATAAATTATGCGAGCCAAATGAAATGAGCTGGGGCCCAACTGCATCTCGCTGCGGATACGGGCATTCCTGGCCCGATCTTTATGTGACAGGATCAGCAAAGGAAACGGATGGAGGGAGCAGGAGATAGAGGGGCACCAGCAATTGATTTGCATTTTCCGGTCGGCCAAGGGGAAGTCGCAAAAATAGTTGGAAAGTAACTTAGTATCTCAAAGATCGTTTTGGATGTTACTCGGATTACTTGATTTGCAGTTAAGCCAGAGGATTAAACCTTTGTAGCTCAATATATTTTTATGGGCGCATTTCTAGTTTAAAATACTGAAGTAGTCTATTAATGTTTTTAAGAAAAAGTGCATTGTGAACTGAATAGTTTTATCGGCTTTAGTTTACAAATTTAAACACCTGAATTCAAAGCAGACAATTTAATAATATTAACAATGAGATTATTATTTTTGATATCGCTGTTGTATAAATTGTTCTATTAAAATTTAGGTCGAACAACTTTCTTTTAAAATTTCCGTCAGTTTACATTTGATAAGACATTGGTATTAACCACCAACCGGCAGTTTCATAGATCTCACAGCCCACTTGACGATTTCTCAGAGCTTTCCCAGCAGATGCAACCAGATGCATTAGCGGCAATGTGAGGCAGGGTAGTGCTGCAAGATACTTCTCAGCAGTACTGCAAGATATCGGGGAAAAAATCACAAGTCAGCAAAGCGTTCACACACAGAGGGAGTGAGATGGCGATGTGTTAAGGTATTTACTTACTGTGCCATTGCCATTCGATTTAAAGTTAACCTTTCGGGGGGACACCAGGAAGGTATTGTGCCTTTGTGCCCACTGGGCCCCGGGTCTTAAGTCTTTAGTCTTTGGTCTTTCGTCTTCGGTCTTTTGGTCCATTGTGTGCCCACTTCCGCTGCTGCTTTTCATCTCATCATTCTCGTTCTCATTGCATTTAACGCTCATTTCTGGATTCATTATTTATTGTGATGCCTCTAAAAACGAGTAGCCGAGGACGAAAAAAAAGTGTGAAGCTGGCTGAATGGTGAGCTGCCGAACAATGGACCAGTCCTTCCGGTTCCAGACTCAGTTCGAAAGTATTCCTCCTTGCACATTTTGGAATATGATTAATTGCCGAGTCAATTGATATTTTATTGGTCTAGGAAGTTGCCTCCGTCTCAATCTGTGCGGAAGTTGCATTCGCACCGGAACTGTCAGCGGCTTAACGTTCTCGATCCCTGAGGCCTTGTTAAAATGTTTGCCTCGAATGCTGACAAATGGGTTGTGCCGTCGCTTATGAGTCGGACAAACATCAATTGGAAGGGCAGCTGGTTAAGAAGTAGTGGAACAAACGGCGAAAGATTTAACAACACATGAAACGGGTAGCCGACGTCGCGACTGGCAAACAAACAGGGCCAAGTACAAGACCCGAAAATCTTTAACCCGCTGCAACTAACAAGTTTCTTGTTAAAACAACGCCGGGCCAATAAAACAACAACGGTCTAAAAAGAAGCGGCGCATGCGCACCCATATTGAATCTGGCCAACATATATACATGTGTATTTGTATTTATATGACTGCGACTTCGTCAGCTGTCCGTTCCCATAAGTCACTTCCCAGCGACTTCGAGCTCTTTGTTTGGTCAAAGTGCGTTATGTTTGCCGTTCAGATAGCCGGCGATTTTCCCCACGTCTGGCATTATTCCGGTGAATATGTAAGCAGGGTTCGTCACAAAAATGGGCACTTCCTCGGATGTGAACTAAAGGTTTAAAATTACTAAAAGATCCAAGAAGGATATTGACGCATTGTTCTAAGAACGCTAAGCTGATAAGCTTATTAAAACATAGATATTAAATAAGAGGAGATAAGTATTTAAACTTTTACTACATTTATACATAGTTTTGGCTCCTTATACTTTCCAAAATATATTTACTTTTCATTTTCTCCAGTACCTTTTTATAATTTGCATTTTTGGTTTGGTTTGCTGCTGCTGCTGCGGTTCGACAGTAGTCGTAGCCCTTCTCCAGACCCTGTTTTACCTAATTACACAGAAAGCTGCTTCCCCAGCCATTTCGTTTCTCCCTCTAATTGTTTAAGTGCTTTTAGCGTTTGGCCAAACAATTTTCATATGCAACTCGGACCTCAGTCGCAGTGCAAACAAACTCTTTCAGTTACCAGAAAGCATAAAGATGTGTGCGGTGCACCTCGCCTTTATTTTAAGTTGTTGGATTTGGGTTTTATTGCTGGGAAATTCTCACACATTGTCACAAATTGAGAGGGTAGATCGAGGCTTTCCGATGTGTAACGTGAGAGCCGGGGTCCAAAAGCTTGTGGCACCTGACTAGCCCAGCTTGTGGCACACATATAAAAATAAAAACGCAAACTTCCGTTAGCTGCATGTGCAGCAATCACTGTGTTTCGTATCTGGTTTTTGAAAGGAAACTACGCAGGCTTTTCCTATGTAGAGCACTTTGGCGGTTTACGAGCCAACTACTTTTCTTACAAGCCGCTGTAATGGCAATGTGTTTACAATTCCTGCATTTTATTCAAGTTCAGTATTATACTTCGCCAAAGCCTTTCTCTAAGAAGTCAGCAAGACTGTTTAATTTCATTAAACAGATCTTTAAAGGCCTGCAATTTTATGAATGTTTCATTAAAGAGCAAATATAATGTTTTAGTATGAGAACCAATAGCCGGATTATTATTTAAAATCGGTTGTGAACCCCATTCAATAATGTAGAAAATGTACCAACAATTTAATTTCAATTTCAGTTCAGCAAAGGAAAAGAATGTTTGCCAACAAAGTTAAGCAAATACAAATTTTTTACTTTAAATAAATTGTAAAGACAAGTTTTAAAATGAGGTTTTAAGGCTAAATTTATCTCTCTTGGCAAAAGGGAAATTTACCAGAACTACTTCTGTCATAAATAATTTATATGTATTTATTTCCTCTCAAAGGCAACAAATCAAATTCATAAAATGCAATGGTCAAGAAACTATTAACAGTTGCCTTGGCTTTCAATACACAAAGATGCCTCAAATTTGGGTAATATGGTATAAATTTAACAAGTTTACTTATTGGTTAGTTTATGAAAGATACAGAAAAGCAGTCGAAAAAGATTTGCATCACGGTACGATAAATAAATTTTGTGTGCGAAATTCTCGGAGACGGAAATATGCCAGTTATGTCAGTGGGGCAGAGGGGCTTGGCTGGGGAAAATGTGGAGGAAAACCGCATGCCGTAAGGCCCGGAAAATGTGCCCCACCCCACTCTCCTCTGATCCAGCTACATATGTTGGCACAAAGTTATGGCCATTTAAAGTTGATTTTCTTGTTGTCACAGTTGTTTTTTTTTCCCGTTCTTTTTGTTTGTGATTTTGCCGAGTTGTAAATAGTTGTTTGCTCTGCATGCCAAGAATGAGAAATGCATCTCAAATGTATCAGATGACACAATATTTTTTGGGAAATACTCGAGTGCAACACTTTCGTGTCCTCGACTCGCAGATACAAAAATATCAATTTCAAGTGCGTCACATTTGGACTGTAAACCGCACTAAAAGGCTCCACTTAGGCCAGGACATGTCTGCGGCCCGTAAATATCCATCTAGCTCCTTTTCTGCGTAGGACTATGTACTTTATATGGGGTCTTAATTATGCCACAGCACTTGAGCTGTTTTAGTTTTCTCTTCAGTTTTTTTTTACTTTTTTCGTTGACTATTTCAGTTCTAGTTTTAGGTTTTATGGGCGACAGCATTTCGTCGAGGACGTGCGGCTCGTTCAACGTGTGAGTTGCAATTGTCGGAGAGCGAGCCTGGCTATATGGGGCACGTATAGCCAGATAAATGAGTGAAAACTTCGAGTGAAACTCGCCACACTGAGTTCTCCATCGAGAGAGGCAACTCTAGAGATACATTTATATCCGACACTCACAACCAGTTCCGACTACCTGCTGGCGGGCTTATCTGAGAGAACTCGCCTTCGCAAGGCCGTCTCGCCTTAGCCACGCCGCTCTTTTTACCCAAAACCGATGCAGCTGCCAGCCACCACCACCAACTCATACCGCTCAAACGGCTCTGTTACCGCTCTGTACCGCTCAACCACCCCGGCAAATGTGGGCAGCCGAGGTATCGTTTGTGCAGCAGGCACTTCGTAAAATCAGTGTAGTTCGTTGCCTCGTCGTGAGCGGTTGTCTGCTAGCTATATAGACCCAATTGCGACCAAGTTCCTCTCTCTTACCAGAGTTGGTAACACGAAATACGTAAATTCAAACGGAAACCCGTCGAACGCCTAACAACAACTTGAAGCGTGCAGTCAAAGCGAACCATTGGATTATCGCGCACGTTTCACAAACAATCAGCAAACTAAAAAAACGAAACAAGCAACACAACAAACCAAATTTTAATTTTGAACAACACACATGTTTTAGTTGAGCAAATGTGACAAAACAAAAAAATTGGCTATTCAAAATATTTTCCCAAAAGTGAAACAGTGAAAACGCAAACACATCACAAAATACAAACAAAAACCGAAACACTGCATTTTGCATTTTATGTTCTGTTCACCAACGATTTAATCTGCTAAAAAACTAGAAATTGTTGCCAAACAATCATCAAAGAAAAACAATAGGTAAGTTTCACTTGTGGCATACAAAGTGCATAAAAGTGCTGAAAAAGTGGAATATTGTAGAAATTAGGATACCGGCAGAAAAGTTTCAACAAAATAAAGTTAGGCTGCCAGAAAATATGAAATAAGAAAAATATAAATAGAACATTTTAATTTTGTTCAGTTAAATTAGTGACTTTAAATATTTACTCAGTTTGAAATTTCTGAAATGTGAATTTATTAGAATCGAAACCGAACTTAATATAGATTTTTCCATCAAGCAATAAACAGCAAATCTAAAAATAAAGCTAAGATGAAATACTTGTGAAAACATAAAAATGTTTGCTTCAAGAACCCTGTAAATTTTAATCAATAGAAATAGTTCCACGAAAATAGGCTAATTAACCGAACTCACAGAAAAGACAGAAACTAATTTTGAAAATTTTTCCCTCGTTTGTCTACCCGCAGCACTATGGAAAACTGAAAATCTCAACAGAAACTGAAAGAATTGAAACAGCAGCACAGAGCGAAGCAAACCGAAAGACAGAAATCAAAAGAGAATCAGAGACCCCAAGATGCAGCGAAACATGATGATCACCTTCGTGGGCATCTGGTGTATTTTGGCCAGCATTGGAGTGGAGCCTGCGGCGGGTTTGGCCAATTGCCCGCCCGGCTGCCAGTGCGATGATAATACCCTGGTGGTACAATGCGGCGAGGGCCAGCTGGACGTGCTGCCCATTGCTCTGAATCCATCCATTCAGCGTCTGGTGATCAAGAGCAACAAGATCAAGACCATCGACTCGTCCATCCAGTTCTACGCGGAGCTGACCTTCCTCGATCTGTCCTCGAATCACCTGATGACCATTCCGCAGCGCACCTTCGCCTATCAGAAGAAGCTGCAGGAGGTGCATCTGAATCACAACAAAATTGGACAGATCAGCAATAAGACCTTCATTGGTCTGTCGGCAGTTACGGTTCTGAATCTGCGTGGTAACCAAATCTCGGAGCTTCACCAGGGCACCTTCACTCCTCTCCTGAAGATCGAGGAGCTGAATCTGGGTGAGAATCGAATTGGCTATCTGGATCCCAAGGCTTTCGATGGACTCTCACAGTTGCGAATCCTTTATCTGGATGATAATGCCTTGACCACCGTTCCCGATCCCGTGATCTTCCAAGCCATGCCCAGTCTGGCTGAGCTGTTCCTTGGAATGAACACCCTGCAGAACATTCAGGCTGGTGCCTTCCAGGACCTGAAAGGACTTACTCGCCTGGAGCTCAAGGGTGCCAGTCTACGCAACATCTCCCACGACAGCTTCCTGGGCCTGCAGGAGTTGCGCATTCTTGATCTTTCCGATAATCGTCTGGATCGCATTCCCTCCGTGGGTCTCAGCAAGCTGGTTCGTCTGGAGCAGCTGTCCCTGGGTCAAAACGACTTCGAGGTGATCAGCGAAGGCGCCTTCATGGGCCTGAAGCAACTTAAACGCCTGGAGGTGAATGGAGCTCTTAAACTGAAGCGTGTGATGACCGGAGCCTTCAGCGACAATGGTAACCTGGAGTATCTGAATCTATCGTCCAACAAAATGCTTTTGGAGGTTCAAGAGGGTGCCCTCAGCGGGCTGTCTCAATTGAAGCATGTGGTTCTCAAGGCCAATGCGCTGACTTCCTTGGCAGAAGGTCTGTTCCCGTGGAAGGATCTTCAGACTCTGGACCTCTCCGAAAATCCCTTGTCCTGCGACTGCCGTGTGATGTGGCTGCACAATCTGCTGGTGGCCAAGAATGCCAGTCAGGATGATGTTTCCGAATTGCTGTGTGAGTTCCCCGAACGTCTGCGCGGCGAATCCTTGCGCCATTTGAATCCCGTCATGATGGGATGCAGCCATGCCGATCCTCGCAAGCAGGCCTTGATTGGAGCTCTTCTGGTTGGATCTGCTGCCACGATTACCGCCTTGGCTTTGGTTCTGTACCGCTGCCGTCATAAGATCCGCGAAACCATCAAGGGCGGTCTGTGGGGCAACTCAGCGCTGGGCCGCAAGGAGCGGGAATACCAGAAGACCTTCTGCGACGAAGACTACATGTCGCGCCATCAGCATCATCCCTGCTCTCTGGGCATCCACTCCACGTTCCCCAACACCTATACCGCACCTCATCATCCCGGAGCTACCCATCACTATGGAATGTGCCCGATGCCTGTCAATGACCTGGGCGCCATCGATCCTCAGCAGAAGTTCCAGCAGCTGGTGGTGCCCACCGCCACAATGGTCAGTGAGAAGAAGCTGAATAACAACAAGGCCATGGTTTCACAGGGAGCCATCGACGACAGTGCCTCATTTGTGCTGCACATGAAATCGGCTACCATGGGTCGGGATGTGCATCAGCAGAATCCCCAGCTGAACCACTATACCAAGCCGCAGTTCCTCTCGGCTACGGCTACAGTTGGTGACTCCTGCTACTCATATGCGGATGTGCCCATGGTGCATGGTGCCCCGTTGGGTGGACCGAATCAGCCGCAACTGCGACTGACCCAAGAGCACTTCAAGCAGCGTGAGCTGTACGATCAGGAGATGGGCAGCGAGATCCTGGACCACAACTACATCTACAGCAATACCCACTACTCGATGCCGTTGGAGCAACTGGGTCGCAGCAAGACGCCCACGCCGCCACCGATGCCACCAGCTTTGCCCCTGCGGAATGGACTGTGTGCCACCACAGGACGCAGATCCTTCCAGCAGAAGTCCGCCTCTCAGAAGCAGCAGCAGAACAACAACACCCTGCGTCAGTTCACGCACTGATCCTCGACCTATCGACGCAGGCAGCTGAGCATCTATGCTTAGTAGTCCGCTGCCCAACACTGTGATGCCAAAACCCCCAAAAAGCCCACTAAAACCACTCCCTCCCCTCCAGAGACAATTAGCGTGTAGTTAGGCGTAAGGAAAACATTGTAGTAGCTGTAATCGAAATACAACCTAGGCATTAAGTCAGAGAAAATCTTGCCTTGTACATACTTAACTTTAAAGCACTCTTTCGAACCTATAGAACACTGAAGGATCTCCAATTCTATCAGCACTTTGCCAACACTACTGTTTTCCTCGTCCCCCTCCGAGCATAAGTTAATCGTAGTCTCTAAGATGAATTGTAAATGATATACGAGTTTAGATAAAGACAACAAAGCACTGAGAGTCAACGTAAGCTTAATTTTAACTTATTTAATTTATTGTTAAATGCAAAATCGTATCAGATGCAAACAACTATTTATGTATTAGTTAGAACAAGAAATTTATGCAAATTTAAGCGACAAAACAAAATATCAAACGAAAACAGAAAATATACGCAATGAAAACAAAACTCATTTGAAAACAAAAATACAACTGTGTGTGTTCATTCTGCTCTTAATTTAGCAGATTTTCCTTTCAGCCAGCATACTGCCGTGGAAATTTGCCTTTAATTATACATTTTCCCTGTGCACCGGCAACTTTTCCTCTGTGTCAATTTGTCTCGACATTTTCACTTTTTTTTTCCACGAGCTCAAAACTTTTGACTTTCAATTCAATTAAAAGTAAGTTGAGGGCCTGCATGCCGTGCTCGGGGGAATAAAAAATGCAGCAAAATTAATATACTATTATTCAATAGTAACAAGCTTGGAAACTTTTGCAGACCCGACTCAAGCAGAGCGTGGCAAGTGGGGAAGAGGAATAATTTTCAATTGAATGTGCATGGAAACACATGTGTAACTACCACATACAAATATATATGTATAAATGTATATATGGGTACAGCCACCCCTTCATTGTCACCTGCAATGCAGCTGTCACCTGGCGGACCAGAAAGTTGCCAACTCACCGTCGAAGTTTGCCCCTGGGAACCCTCAAGAACCCTATTTTTCGTTGGTTTTCTCTTTCTGCTCAATTTCAAGCCAAATCGAAACCTATTTAGACAATTACGAAAATAGAAATCATTCCAGAACTTCCAGCGAGCAATGTACGGTAATAACAATAAATAAATAACAAAGGCAAATAGCGGCCAGAACCAAGCCCCCCAAATGGCCAACAATAAAGGCGGCTAAGAAAGAGTAAAGACCAGATACTCAACCTCTGACTGATTTCCCCATTGGATTCCGGCGGCTGGCGGGGAATCCATCATCAAATTTCGATTAAAAGGCGCGTGTACTCGAGATTCGAGACTCGAGAACGAGCGAGAGAGCTGAGACCTGAGAGTCATTCGCACTATTCAAGCTTCATTAGGAGGCAAAGTAACGAAAACATTTTGATTTCGATCATTACAATTTCCTTTCATGGCCCCCAGTTGAGTGAAAGAGCTACCGAAGGGGCCGCTGGCAAGGGTTAGTGGATCAAGCCACGAAGCAAAAGCGAATGTAATCATTAATTCGCCTCAACACACGCTCAGCCGCAGATACGGATACAGATACAGATACATGGCGATATGGTCGCAAAGATACGGACTCCAACACCGAGATACATTTACAGATTGTGTTCCCCCCAAAACGGATTCTGAGCGAAGACTCGGAACCTGAAAGCCCCGGCTACCCGAAGGCAATAATTATCGAACCGAAAGCCCGACTGGTCCACATGTATATTGAAGACCATTGTGGCCCATCTGGCTGGCTGGCTGATTGTATGATGACCATGTTGAAAATGCTCATTAAAGGTACTTCAGAAATTAAAGCATTTCACAATTGTTCCAAAAGCGAGAGCAGCTCCCCCGGACCAGGTTTAGAGTTCAGAGAGATTGAGATTTCGTTTTCGATTCGGTCCGCCATTTATCAGATGTTGTTATCTATGTATAGTTGGCTTTTGGTCTTCGTTCCGAAGCTCAATTAACGTGGTCTTGAATGTCTTTCTGAGGTCAAACGTGGGGGCGAAACCGATGATTTTGGGTTGGTTGTGGGAGGGGTAAGGGGTACGGCTAGAGAGAAAAGAAAGGCTAGATTTAACACTCAAATTCATTCTTCTGGCTGCTTTCATAGAAGCTGGTAATTTCATTTTTCCGCTTCATAACGCAACTGCCACAATTACATAGTGTTAGCTTTGGCGGCTGATTTCTTTAAAGAATAAAAGGAAATATTCTAGTTTTTTATAAGTAGGACACTTCGGTTTTCAAAGTGGTAAGAATGAAATATAATTGATGCCGAATGTTGGCATACCTAATACGACATGATTTCTTAATAATTAGAAAAAAATCTGTCTGTCATAGGGAAAAAACCTGCTCAAAAGTTTCTTAACGGATTAATGCCTCATCTTAACATCAAGTTAGTCGGTTACGGATTCACTTATCACCCTATTTAGTCATGGTCGGCCATAAAACCCAAGGCAGGTAACACGTGAAACTTAAGCTCGGGGCGTGAAGACACCCAGCCACAGATGGATGGATTCAACCGCTCCTCACTCCACAAAAACTCATAAAGTGCCCAAAGACAGTTTTCATTTGACAAAAATTTGTGTGCATCTTTTGGGTTTTTTGTTACACCTTACAATGGCCATAACACTGAGCCCAGCGCTGTTTCGTGGGCCTAAAACTGCACTGCTCTAACTCGTCGGACCCATGGATCCATGCCATGGACCCATGCCGAGTGCTGTGAAATTTCCCAACAATAACCCGGGCCCAATTGTCCCGCTGCGAGGAGAAGACTGTGAAGAATACCATGACGCTAGGCCCATGCTGTGAGTGTGAGCTCAGGGGCTTGGTTCGTTCTCCTGCTCGACTCACATTAATTTCTCATCATTTGGCATTGGCAGGCAGTTTGGTTAGGGAAGGGTCGGTCTCAGGGAAGGGACTACCAACTGCGTATTAATGGAAATGTTATAAGAGATTAGCAGGCATCCGCACCGAGAGATACAAAGGTGTCCAAGAACACACTGGGTACAATTGCAACCGTATTTGTGCGCCTAATGCAATTTTTATGCTGCGTCCCATACGAATGCCATTTGCAAACAAGAAAGGTACTGACTATGCAACTCGGGCGTGATCTACCTAAAAACTCAACTCATTATGGTCAATCATGGCAGTCCATTTGGATTTTCGTGGCCCCTTCGGAATTGCGCAAGACTTTCCCAACAATCGAGTGGTAATCAATCTGACAAGCTACCGCTTTTCGAGGCAATTGTTTTCTCCGATTGTTTCCCTACATGGGGCTGAAAATGAGGTCATGTTGGGAAATATCTTCCAGGGAGAAGATAACAAAGGAGGAAATGGTCTAAGGTTGCAACAATGTTGGTAAGGATAAGCAACTCGACAACGCGCAGATCGGATAACTATATCGGATTGCAGGAAATACCTTTAATGCGTTCAATTATGATAAATGAATACTTTCAAATTTAAGATGTACGATTTAAGATTTTGTACACAGAATCATTAACTTATTTATGGCGAAGGAGAGATAATATCTCATGTGTGATTAAGTTATGTATGTTGTGCTTTTTTCTGTTGCTGAAAGTCCAAAACTCATTAACCTACCTCCAAAGTGGACCATTATGGACCAATCCCAACTTCGTTGCTCCTGATGTGTTGCACACACTTAAAATAGATTAATTTTCCCTCAAGTGCCAGAGCACTCGTAAATGCAATTTCTGTTGAACAAAAATCGCGTAAAAGGGAAAAATCAAGCGGCTAGCAGCCACTGCAGCAGCAACTCAAGCGACAGCATTTTTAATTAAATAATTATTATAATTGTTGTTGTAGCTTAAGAAGATTTTCATTTTCAGATTTTTTATTTTTTCGCACATTGCCCATGTGAGAACGACGCATAAAAATTAAAAAACATGTATAAATGCTCGGTGGTGTGTGTGTGTGTATAATTATGTCAAAATATAAGACCCACAAAGTAAACGAAATTTCGCAACAGCGAATGTGTGTGTGTGTGTGGGTGGGCAAGTGCGTTCGAAACTTTTGCAAAAATATTTTAAATTAAAATTCAAATGAAAGGAAAAAGAAGGGGGTCAATGGGTAAGCCGATTGTATGAGTACACTATTTTATAATAAATGTATAAAGTTCATGTACAAAGTTGTTATTAACTTATTTTTAAGCTATGTGTTTTTTGATGGCTTGTTTAAAAACAAAAATTTTATTTAAGTTAAAAAAAAAAACGGTCTGAAAACCTGAACAAAATTTGTTGTCTTACCAAATTAAAATTTTTTTATATCCATTTTTTTACCCAATATTATATTTAATGCTAGATTTGCAGCAGAAAAGAAAGAAAGCGTATTGTATGAGTGTTGAGACCATTGATCGAATATATACCCTTCGACTTGGTACTACTCGGTAAATAAAGGCGTGTAAATCTGGCAGGAGCCCTGTGCAACCTCCCACCATTTCAAGAACCGCCTTGCTGTGGCAAGTTGCAACCTCAACGACTGACAAACAGTAAACAGAAATCGGAAAACACCAGCAGACACACGTCGAGGAATCATGTGCTACTCCTGGGAAAAAGCAATGGGAATCTCTGCTTCGAATGGGCCAGCCTGCACGCAATAATGCTAAATTGTTTTTCAATTATTTTATAGGTTATGGTAATATTTATTTTAATTAAAAACAAATACGAACAACTGCAGACACGAGTACCGGACCCCGGGCACTGGCAATTTCTGAGCTCTTGTATTCTGCGCTGTTTTTTAGCGAGAATATTGGATGTCGTTCGAAGAAGGCAAAAAATTGGATTCATGTGCATCATTTAAGGGATACAAATAAATGTATAAAATACAGTGAAAAAATGCAACATCAGTTGATGGTTTTTCACGGCCATAACGAACCTTTATCAGCTACATGCAGAGTGCGTTAAACGCGAACTTTTATTTCTTGATGCAAATTCACCACGTCTCTTGTTCATTTGGCCTAAACCCTGCAGCTATTTATGACTGAGTTAATTTTTGGTGTTTTTTTCCGGAAAGAAATAGTAAAAGTAATAATACAACTTATTAATTAAGTATTTCGTTGGTTGGTTTATATTTCCGAAAATTTCACAATATATTTCGCAAAAACAAGCGACGAGGAAATCGATGTTTGACTCCGCTGCACAAAATGCATTTGCAGTTAGGAATTTCGTCGTGTTTTCCAGCATTTTCCGCTTGGGTAAATAGGCTAAATATTCATTTTGAAGACCGCACAATTTGTGGTCCCTGTTCAATCAACAAATCGTAGTTGCACCGACCGCAGTCAGATTTCAAATGGATTTCAATCCAGGCCCACAGTTTGGCCAGTAAAAAAACGGGGTAAACTCAAAACCCAGACTCGCACTTACTCATACGAATTATCATAAAGAACATAACATTCCACCAGTTAAGAGGATACGTGTGCTGAAATACCAACTAGCCGGCCTGCAGCGGAATTCAGACCCAGAACAGAATAGAACGGACTCCAACTCAAACCCGTGCCCATAAAACCCAAACCCGTCCCTCAATTTAAAACTCAACACCCACTCTGCAAAACTCGTCCCGTTTCGTTTCGTGTGTTGGCAGCATTAGGAGAAGTTGCAATTAAAACTCATTTTCGTTGAAAACGCAATTTTCCAGCGTGAATTCCATTTGGTGAACAAAGTTTTTCTGCACCCCGCCCAAGCTGATGATAAACTGAAATGAATTTTAAACAGTATTCATCGAGGCATTATCTCGGAGATACCAGCTGAGGGGATATTTTGCGCGAGTTGTGGGATTTTTTTAAGGGAACGGATATCAGTAGTTGACCTTTGATTGTTACTTTAAAAAAATGGATTTTCAAAGAAAATTTACTAAGGCACTTATTAGTCACAAATTTAGTAAATAAAAGCATACAATTTTCGGAATATTTCTATTTGTGTGATTTATTTTGCATATTTATAATTAAATGAAATAACAGATGTCCAATACATTTAAATAGAATTAATGAATTGGATAGGCACTTTTAACAGCGTATCTATTTGCTACCCTTTCGCATTTGACCATTCCGGGATGCTCCATTTGGAGGCTTTGTGTACTTTGGCAGCGAATTTCGAATGCATCACAATGATTTTCAATAATACGGCATATAGAGCGATGACCTGAAGCAGTGCTCCCCAAAATTCGCAACTCCTCGCCGGCCAAATTCAATTATGAGTGGACTCCATTCAGTTTGGTTTGCGGACACCCAACTCTTGCCCGGTTTTCCAAACTGTTTTCCACACACACACACACACACACTGTTGATTGACGACTGCATTTTGGAAAATGCCGTGCGAATTGTTTTGTGTGTGTCTGTTATCACGACTGACATCAAAGTGCAACATTGTTGAATGCCAATGCAGCAACAACACAGCGACGGCAGTGTGATGAGTTTTTAAATTTGTTATTAAACGTTTTTGGTCGATTTGAATTTAGATGAAATTGCTATGCCCTCGCCCGTCCTTCACAACTCCACACCACTCATTCTAAATTTTCCTGTATCTGTTTGCATTTTTTTTTCAGCCTCTGATTTTTCATCTCGCCGTGGAGTGGGAGGGTCAGGTCCGATTTGGCGATTCAAATTCTATAAATTTGCTATTTTGTTTGACCGTTGTACGCATATTGGCAAATTGAGTTTTGAGCGGGTCGAATGAACTCTTGTTTCTTTTTTTTTGCACATTTTCCCCCTGTTTGGCCTGTTTTCGATTTGTTTGATTTCCCCGCAGTTTTCCTCTTTCGCGCGGTGTCTCTAGTTGGCCTTTGGCAAATATCATTAAAATATTGTTGAAACAATTTCGGTCGATTGTCTCTGTGGCTGATTGAATTTTTAAATAGCCAGCGGTTCCGTTTTTGCGCTTTGAGTGTATGAGTGCATACCCCAAAAAAGTTAGATGAATTCATTTTTTGTGCTTACGTTATTCAAGAATGTTTTACACAGCTTTCATTCACACAGGTTGTCAGAAAATTGTGTGTTTTTTAATTTATTGCACTGGATTAAGTTATGTGTATATCTTGTTGCATTTCAGGGGTATAAGATAAGCTATCCCTATATCTGATAAGCACAAGCCTATTAGATATACTGCCCCACCAAAAAACCTGATAAATTAACTACACCTGCTAACGTTTAACCCTAAAACCTTCAAATAGTCAAAGACCCTTTAATTATCTTCTCAAACTGCCAAACACTTTGAAGTTCAAAATGACCAACAAATTAATTGGTCTGCGAAGAATTCCAACGAACCGAAAGCCCAAAGAAACCACAAGACTTTGACAAAAGCCGACCACCAATTTTTAAAGAAGCATTTAGAAATCAATAGAATCACATTTATTTAAGCCAAGAAAATCCCAATCGAAACTCCATTATGTTGCCAAAAAAAAAATAAATGGGGGAGAAAAGGTAAAAGAATTCAAAGAAGAAACAGCGTGACAGATTATGCAAACTAATTACACAAAATTAGTTGAGATTTATGCCCCGAAAAAGTTCCGAAAAGCCCAAAAGAGTTTTGATACTCCCCGTGCCGTTCACCTCACCGCATTTATTAATCAATTCAATTTTTGCCGCTCGGCGTGAGCTTGAATTTTTTTGTTGAGTTTTCGAAGTTGGAGCGTTGGAGCATTGGAAACCCGTTTGACAAATAGTGTGACATAATATTAAGGGTGGGGGAATGCAGCGGAGAAGGGTCAGCTCGAGGTTCACGTCTCCCTTTTGGGTCTTACAAATTTGTACGATGTAGAGCTTAATTGGTGATTAACCACCTGTAGATTGAACTGCATTTCCACGGACCAGCTCGGCGAGAGAAAGAAAAGTCGTGCCAGGCCAGGTCCCGAAATGAAGACGATGCCATGTCTCTGGAAGCCCCCGACCACAGCCCCAAACTAAAACTTCAACTCAAATCCATACCCAAACCCAGTCTCCTTGCAGGCGAATGTCACTGCTGGACTAGTTCTCCGCAGAACAAGATTTATGGTATACAAGACTCGGTTGGCCCGATGTTGCTGTCAGCGGCAGAGAAATGTTGAAACGGGGTTGGTGAGGAGTGGTGGGGAGGGGCGAGTTTTCCATGGAAATTGCTGCACTCGCCTTGGAGTCTTTGGGAAAATAATTCATTTCGATTTGTCAATGAAGCGCTTAGATTATCTCTCTATTAATTATCGTTTATGGTTTGTTTGTTCGTTAGTTCGCCTCGGGGCTTGGCTCCTTATCTATGGGGGCGTCAAAGAACACGCTCTGTACGAGAACGGTTCCCATGAACCTTCCGTCGAGATAACAGCCAGAGTTTGTTCTATTTCACCTGGTGGGCAGCCGCCACCACCCGCTCACTTAAATGCAGAGCAAATTGGCCAGACCAAATATTGTGGCACTACCAATCGAGATCTATCTAGTCCACCGGGTGCTCATCCCGAGCCTCCACTATTAGAATGCTAATATAAACATGAAAACTGAAACTTATTACAAAACCCATTAGTTCCTCTGGTTTTTGGTTTACTTTTTTCTTTGTCCTCGGACAGTTTGCCGGGTCCGTTGGTTGATTGCCTCCCGAAACATTTATAACGTTTTGGGTGTCTTCTCACATTTGTTGTACTCTATAAATTTTAAGGTACTTAGCTTCGAGTTAAACGTGTAGAGTATTATACAATCTGCGCTCATTGATTAGGGACTGAACTGAAAGATTAATGTATAATGAACTAAGCATTGATAATTCCAGGAAACTCTATAAGATCAAGCTAATAAAAATATGGATTTATAAACATGATGATGGAAAAAATATACTGAAGAGCTTAAGATAATATTAACTACTTTATGCATGTCCCGGAAAGAGTCTACAAAATTCCTCGTTCCTTCCAGCGGTCTGGATTTTCCTTCCTTCGATTTCTTTTTCTTTTGCGGTTACATGTGAACCGATGCCCGTTGGCGCTTTTCCTGGGTTTTCCTGCGCTATCCAACGACCAATCAATGCCAAACTGATGATGTTAATCTGACTGGCCCTTCTCCTGCTGCCACGGCTACTGGCAGGGCCACGCCCCCTGGCTGGCAGTTCCCATTTACCCTTAAGTTAAAATTCATTTGAATATACAACATCCTATTTCAATTTAAATTCAAATCCGCAAACATTTGCCACGAACATTGCCAAGTCCAGGAGAAAACTGACACGAGCCACGCCCCCTTCTGCAGGCGGTTGGGACACATACCCGGGCATATCAAGAGTTGGCCATCGCCATCGTCATCCTCGGTCGTCCTCCAATCTCCAACCTCCATCCAATAGCTCCTGCTCCTGCTGCTGGTGCTGGTGCTAGCGACTCCTCTCATGGACCTTGTCGTCGTCGTTGTCGTGGACGCTGGCAAATGCCACTTACTCCAAAGTGCCGCAACGATTAACATCTACGACCTGATGGGCGAGGAGCTGGCAGCAAGCAAGCAGGGATTCCGGAGGAGGGAGCTCCAACTACTGACTGCTCCACATGACCAGGCCACCTACCGTTATGTATCTGAAGCCGGCACTGCTCCACTGCGATTCGTTGTGGCACTTTGTAGTGTGTATCTTTTGCATATCGCCGGCCATGTATCTTCAAGTATGAGTATCTGCGACACCGAAATTGCAAAACCAATTTAAAAAACGTTTCGCAAAACATTCCGCTGATAGTTATACACCAAATAGGAATCTGCTCGTGAGTGAAAAATATACATTTTTTCATTTAATTAAACGTTTTTTTCCCCACTTTTTCCTGGTTTGATAACGAGTTTCTGGTGTCTGGGTCGAGAGGGTACATTTCTGTGTTTCAGAAATGTTTCCAATTTGATTGAGCTGTGTGGCGGGAAAGTGACAAGTGCCAAGTTTGAGGTTTTCTAGGTTAGTTTTGACGGAAAAATGAGGTTAGTGTGGGTTTGCAAATTGCTTGAATGAATAATAACAATTAAAATGCTGGAAATACAAATATTATTTCCTTGCCTTAAACTTTTTCCAGCAAACATTTCACTTCACCTGCTCTCTTAGTGCCACATTTTTTGTGAACCCATCGAAGCTCTTAATATTTTGGTTGACATTAATGCCAATATTTGCGCTGACTTGGCCATAAATCTTAAGCAGGCTGCAATAAATTAAATTAAATTACATTTTATATAGATTTTTTTCTGGGCTGTCGCCAAAGACAATGCTGGAGCAGGAAGAAAAAAAATATAAATGTATATATGGGGAGAGCTTATCACGATCGGGGACAAAAGGCACAGAGATTTTTTTCGCCGGCCTCACTTATAAATTATTTAAATGGAAAATAAAGCATCGGCCAGAGTCGAAGATCGCGACTGGACGCGGTCTGTTTGCAAATGCGGTCGAGTAGGAAATGTCATGAAAATGCTGCCCCGAAATGCAGGCCGAGTGCATCGTTTCATCGTACCATCCAATCGATACGGCGGCGATACTTGAGGTAGTAAAACACAAATTCACAAATCGAACATGAACAAAGCAAGAAATGATAAGATCACGATTGTTCCTCTCGTTCCTTTGGAAAGTAGCAGGTTCCACATTGGCGCTGCACTGCATCTTGTCCAAAAACCGAACATTTAATTGCGATCCACGTTCTGCACGAGTGAGAGGAGATGCAGGACGGCCGTTGTGGTATGGGGGATCTGTTTCAGTTTCAGCCTGGGTTCTGACCAACCAACCGATCGACGGATCGGCCAGCTTGTGCCAGTTATGCGCACGTATGCAAAGGAAAACTTTATCTGACAGATTTGCGTGATAAGCCGGCACAGAAACAGGGAGAGAGCCATGGATCGATCGCTTCCTGGAGTGAAATATTGCCCAGATGCAAGCAGCCAACAATCTAACCAACCAACCAACCAGCCAACCTCCTGCCACAATTTTCTGGCCAAATTGGCAGTCTGGCTGCTGGTGGTACACGCAAAGGGACGAACTTTGTTCGAATTCCGTCCTCATGTGGCTCCCAATTGCTGGCACTGCAATTGCTTCTTGGCCATTTAATGAGCCAAGAACTTGCTTTCGGACCAAACTGACCGGAGTGTGAGTAAATATATGCAAGAAGCTGAACAAACGGATAAAGCAGCAAAAAATAGGGAAGCCCAAAATAAAGTTCGATGGCCTTAAATGTAGTGGACTCTTCTAACTGTTTTATATATTTATGGCAATGGTAATATTTAAAGGGTCATAGATTTACTCCAATTAACAAGTAAATTACTCTTGTATTAATACACAATTTCTAAAGTCTGATATTAATTACTATTTATTAAAAAGCCCTTGAAAATCTCTTGTGCAATTACCAACTTTCAATTTAAACTTCCCATGTTTACTTCATAAACTCCTTGATCCTCAATTGTGCCCTAGGCCTTGGTTAACACAGAAAAAATAAAAGTTTTTTCGCCCCCGATTTTCCTGCCCTCGATTCCGTAATAGGGATCCATTACTTAATGCCAAAGCTCCTTTCCGAGGCATTGGCGATAAGAACAAAGTTTTCGGCTTGGCTGGAAAATCTTCCATTTCTGTTTGGCTTCGCTTTTCCGTCTGCTGGCGCACTTTCACCTAAAAGTTGACAAAAGTTCCCCCAAAGAAATTGCAGTTAAAAGGAGGAAAGTGTGACAAAGTATCCACATCGTGGGGTTGAGTGTCTGAATGTCCATTGAAGTGTAGAATTTGATTGCAGTTCGAGATGTCTTTATGTGTGTGAGTGCGAGAGTATATGATGAGCGTCTTTTGGATTTCGAGCGATTGTCTTTTATGGCTTGGAAAATCAACTTTTGGCTAACAACGCTTCGATGCGTTTCTTGCAAAGGGAAAATCGAGTGAACTTAGCTTCAGCACAGCTTAAAGTCTGAGAGGCGTAAATTCACTTAAATTATGCGTAAACGTCCAAGTTTTCCTCAGCATGGCGGCAACAATTTGCTGACTCACTTGCAGAGTGGGTAAAAATCCCGCTGCCACAGCCTCCCCAGCTCCAGCCCCCTTGTGACCCACATTTATACGCTCGAATTGATTTCCTATGCTCAGCTTTGGCAATCAGAGCCGGCTAACACACGCGGCGTATACGCAACGAGCTCCCTGCATGGCCATTTTTATTTGCTGTAAATCTGTAACGAAGGCACGCACTATTTTCCGGTATGTTTATGCTGTGTCGGCGGTAACACTCCAAGCCCCAACCCCACATGATCCCTTATCGCCTGGGTCCCTTTCGGTTTTGATAATTTAATGCCTGTTTGAGTTAAGACAGTGAAGGCCCTTTTTTGCCGGCCATGATTCCTCATGAGTTGTTTTCTGCTCCTCGCCACACACATAAACTACAATATTTAATTGGTTCGAAGCCCTTTGCCTAGACACGTCCTTTTCCCGACTTTTTTTGCATATTTAATGCAATTACCAAAAGGTTCTCTCCCATCGGAATTGGCTCAACCCGAAAGTGAAGGGAACCGAAATTGATTTAGCTATCCTGCTTGGTGCCAAACACCTTGGCCAGGCTATTGATAGGCCATAAACTGCAAGTTCGAAGGAAATTGATACCTTAAAATGCGAAATAGGTGTCTTGGCCAAAAGGCGACCTCGAGAAGAAAATAAATCTTGGCTGACAGCGAAAGTTAACTGATTTTCGAAAGCCTTTAGTTAGTCTAGCACTATTCTTCTAGCTGCAGGCTACATACAAGTAAAACGAAGCTAAAAGAAAAACGCAATGAGAGGCACATTTAAAATAGATTCTAATATATTTAATTTACATTACACCAACTTTTTCTAATAAAGTAAACAAGTAATAGAGTACCACCTAGCATTCAAGTTAAATTATTTGTTTTAGAAACTAATTTCCAGCACTGGTGCCAATCTCAATTTAAACTTTTATTTTATTTAAATCTGATGGCTTTGCACTTTTTACCCCAACCTTTGTTCCCGGCAATGATAAACAAATCGGAACTTCCCCAGTTCCCCCCTCCCAGCTCGACAAGCGCAAGTTTATGTGTTGCCGCGAAATCTCAAAACAATCAAAGTGCCCAGGAAAAAAAGTGGTGGTGGAGCGGGTGAAAGGCGGATGGTTGATGGTTGGACTGTGGTGGGGGCTTTTGGAAAAAGGGACCAAAACTCAAATAATATCCAGCTTTTGCTACTGTTTCACATCGCGTGGGCGTTGATGTTTGCTCTCCGAAAACAACAACACCAACAACAACAGGGGGGGCAGCAACTTCAACTTTAGTGCGAAAACTTTTGCCACTTAACTTTCGCGAATGCATCAGCATCAGAGGGGAAATGCTGGAGGAGATGGCGGCTTGGAGCTGTTTGGCCGACGGAGTGCGCCAATCCCCAGATTCCGCAGACTCCTGGCACTGGCACTGGCAAAGCAATTAAAATTATTGCCGGGCGCAAAAAGTAATATTTTCCAAGTGCTAAATAAACACACTATAAAATGGCAAATGCCCCATGATTCCCGCCTCCTCAATTTTTTATCACTAACCCCAGCGCACATACGGTGGGAAAAAAGTTGATTCGTGGAAATTTTTGTTCGGCATTTATTTACATATGCGAAGACGCGGTACGAAGAACTTTTTCTTCAACCAGAAAATGAGGCTGCCAAAAGCCCACGTTGAAATCAGGAAAACTCTCCGAAAAAACCCTTGAAAAGTTTCCGGGAGTTTGAGCACTCCCAAGTTAAAAGAAAAAGAAAATTACAAGTGGAGGGAACTGAGATAGATTGAAAATGATTTAAATTCTTTTATCGTCTTACTTTGACTACTTTAAAGAATCAATAAAAAGGAAATTTGTAATTAATATATTTGTATTAAAATTCAACAGATAACATATTTTAATGCACCACAACTAGCTGTAATAATTCGAATGATTTCTTGAATTCCATTTATTTGCAACTCATCGATAGACACTTGGCAAACCCAACAAGCCAAATGAAATCTGCTTACATACCAAGGCTCACATAATAATAAATTGAAAACCGAAATCGATTTAGTTGTAACCAAGTTTATGGTCATAGAAACTTAGCACCGGCGACCCCGGAAACCCAGCATCCCGGATAGGAAAGAGCAAAGTTCCTGGCTAAGTTGACCATAAAATTGCACACAAATCGCATCAACTATTTAGTTGGCCGAGTCGATACACACAGCACAGACAAATAGAAGAGGGCGGCCAGTGAATATGTGTACTTTGTGTACCTGGGCCAATAAATAAACAGCAAATATTTTATGCAAATTTTCAATTTAACACAGCATTAAATGCACTCACGCACACCTGCACAGCCCACACGACGACGACTCCTTCAGAGATCAATGTAAATTCCCTTGGCAGGACAAACAACACCTGTGTGCGAATGTGTGGCTTAAAACGGCCCATAAACCGCATGCGATTCAATGGAACGCAGCAGCATTTTGTGGTAATTTTCATAATTTACACAGATACTGAGCGAATGGCACACCTTAATGTTATTTGACTACGGGGAATCGCCGGAAGGCGGGATCTGGACGGGTTTGGCACTATTCAGTTCAAAATCATTGGACGTAATTTGTTTGTCTAGTTGTCCCGGGCACTTTATAGGCGTGAAAATCAATGTATTGATAAGATATTTTCAGCAAATACAATTATTTGACAAATTGCTAAGCAGCTTACAAACATAAAGGGATGAAAAGGCTTGGGCAATTTCCATAAATCATCGATTGCGGTAAAGCTTGACACAGGTCAACTATGATTTATCAAAGTCCAAAAGTGTTTGATTGCCTGCCTTTGAGCCGGAGAAACTTTTCCGGAGCTCATAATGCGAACTTATTTACTTTGGCCCACTCATTAACTGCGCCCCTTCGAAAACCAAGTTAAAACTTTGCCCTGATTCTAATAAACTTTGACTGCAAAGTTCATTACCAAAAATATATCCTGTAGCATCTTTGGCTCATTTTCCACTCATTTTGCCATATTTACGCAAGGTGACAGGCTCATGATTAATACGGGTGTGCCTCTGTGGGGGTTTCAAGGGAGGCTCCTGGGAAGGATTCCTGGTTGGGGTGTTGGCAGTCAAAAGGTTCCTGGCATGTCATTAACCGACTCCCACACACTCAGCCCGCATAAACTTCTTCGAATGTAAATAGATGTGGAACGAAACTTTGAAGTTGACATTGACCAACCCCTTTATCGGTAGATTGTAATTTAAGATTTCGGAGAGTGACACTTAAGATTGGTTTCTGATATTATCCTTGTTTCAAACAAACTTTTTTAGTACCATAAAAAACAATTTGAAATGACAATTAACCCATTATTAATGATTCATTTTTAAATTCTAAAAAACATTCCATAAGAACCTTTTATTACCACAGTTTATTATAAATAAAAAAAATCTCCATTATACTTCCTTATTTCGAATACCCCTTTTTCTTTTGCTTTTGGGAGCATCTCCAATCGTTGATGACCGTAGTAAAATCCTTTAAAACCACATTCCCAAACCCATAAGTTTTAGGATACTGGTCACTTTGACAGAGTGCGAAGGCCAACAAAAAAGACTGACGAGGATAGACTGGGAAAATATTTTACTTTCGCCTCTATCGATTGACCGACTTAAGTAAATACCCTAATTTAAACCGCATGATTGATTGCTGCTCGGCAAGGAGCGAACGTGAGTGGAGAAGGCATCCTTCAATATAAACACAACCGGAACTCAGCTCCTACACTTCAATTTTTGGCCTGGCGTCAAAGTTGTCGCCTGGCTCCGGATTTCGTCCGTTTCACGGGGTCGGGGAGCGGAAGTACTGGGTTAAGCCTTGGGGTTATGGGGATGACTGGGCTGGCAAGTCATCACGGACATTGCACTTTGGCTTTGACCATCAAGATTTTCGGGGCATTGTGGCGGCGGTCCTTTTTTGGCACAAGGACTCTCGAGGCGATTTGCTCGTTTCCTGGCCGGCGGAACAGGGGAGTGGCTGGCAGCTCATTTATAAAATTTCCCAGCTGGGTTGTTGCCTGGCGTTTTGAATCGAACAAAGCCTTGGGGCCAGCACATACAGGATCGGGTCCCGAATCATGCAGGAAGAAACAGGACTCTCAAGCTTATATGTACATGTATGAAAAATGAATGGCGCCTAGACGCAGGATGCGGACGTCTTTATGGTAATCCAAGATGATGCCCCTTTTTGCGGTTGACATGATTCACTTGGGCGATAAACCAAAGATAGCAAAAAGTCAGTCAAAGCCCAAATAGTTCTTGGGTTAAGGATGCGCAGCACAAAAGGACATTGGCGGCGACATTTTGGCAGCCCTTTTGGCATATCATTTTGGCCATTTCTCGGCTGTCTGCCTTACTCGCATTTTTTATATTTTTTTAAAGCAATTTTCAACGTTTGAATAAACATTTCATTTAATTTGAGCGCAAACAAAAATAATAAAATAAACAAACGGAACGGAAAAGCCCCGGGGAAAGACCTGGGGGTGATGTGGAAAACAATTTGGCCGACGGGCGCCGACGAAACTTTACGTAAACACGTAATGCTCTTTACGTTGTTGTACAACGCAGCCGCCGCACGCAACGCGAGCATTTTTGCAATAAGAAATTCAATTTTCAGCAACATTAGAGGCCAGAACTTGACTCCGCGACTACGTGTGCAACAGGGATGCAACGCAGCAGCCGCAGAAATTACAACATTTTGCATTCATTCCTTCCTTTGTTTGCGCTCTCTGTGGATAAATTGCACACTCTTTCACTTTACTTTTACCAGTTGAAATTAAAATGCAAAGTGAATTTATTGCGGACCCGCAGGAACTGAACTCGAATCCCGCAACTCAACTCGAACGGAACAAAGTCTGCGTGCGGCACGCTCGTCCCATGCAAATTCTGAGTTTCACCTGTTATCGATAAGCCAGGACATTTGCCTATCGCCAAAGGCGTCGTGTAGAAGTTTGCCTAATTGTCAACGCCGTTTCCTGGATAAGCGTGTTTCATGAGCCGATAAGAAATATTAGTTTGCATTCTATGTTATTAAAAAGTATTTAAATTTTATAACGTTGCTTTTCTACATGCTATAGCCTTAGAAAATATAAGAATTGTGGTAATAAATATATATAGACACTGAAAATATGGAAAGTTTATTAAATGCTATTCATTATAATTTTGTCCATTTCCTCAATGAATAATAAACTTTTCACCCCTTACATAAAGTTATTTTGGCATCATATCGTTTTGAAGATGATTGAATTCGTTGGAAATTCGTATTTTAAGCATTTCCTTGAAGAGCGACAAAGCATTTGGATTTATTATTCAACTAATCAAGTATTTATTAGAATGCCCCGGGGGTTGACTGACACCATAGGCATAGCTGTTGATGGTCCCATCCCCCTCCCAAATCTTATCCTTCCCCAACCCGGCCACCCTTTCACTTGGCACACACTTTCACTTATTACCGTTTTCCGGCCGCCCCCGGGGGACATGGACCCGCCCAAATGGCCGACCAGCACGTAACCTCCACCCGCCTCGGGGGTTCCCCCCTTCGGCCGCTATGTCCCCCATGTGGACAACGTATCTCTTTCGGCTTATCTGCCACAACCGCCGCCTGTGCCTGCGTCTGTGACGTGTCCCGATGTCGTTAACTCGCGCGTGCCCCATGCTGCCGGCATATAGAGTGTGCAGTGTTTTCACCTGTCAACAATATTTCATGCCCACTGTGCATTGTGCATTAGAATGACGGCGGGGCAACAGCTGCCCGTTCCCGTGTGTTCCTCTATTCCGGTTTACCCATTCCATAACCCCGATTTCCTTCCCGGTTCAACTTTCTCCCTTTTAATAACCATCCCCTTTCCTTTGCCGCCATCCCTGTGCGCCTAGAAAAGTCGATCAGGTGGAACGCAGCGTGCAGTGTTTACGCCTTCTGGCTTGCCGGTTGGTTCCGGCCTTCTTTTGCGAAATTCCCACTTTTCCCACTCAACCTTATCAGCTTTTGCAGCCAGCTAATCAGTGATGTCAAGTATTGTCATATGCATTATAAGAAGAAATTTAATGGATCCAAACATAGAAGTAGGATACCAAAAGGTATAACACGTTTCTCATAAAAGAAGTTGATATTCATAATAACTGGGGAACTTAAATTAGCAAACTATATACATATAGTATAGAAAATGACCAATTCGAATATGAATTATATCCGCGTTGAATGAAAACTTCGCTAGTTCGACAGCACTGCTGCTGCACACACATGTTTGTCCTGCGCCTAATTTTGGGTTGCGTGCACCATGCGTCGCGTCACGTTGAATACGACTTGCGTGCAGCAAAATAACTACTTCGTGTTGGCAGCTCTACGTTGTTGCCGCTTATCATGGGCCCGAAAATTGCCATGGCAACAACAAGTTGAAAACGCAATTTTCGGCTTTTGCATTACAGTTTTACCCCCAAAAAAACAGAACAGAACAGTCCGCCCTTTTACAATGCGGGCAATTTGAATGGAAACAGATGTATGCATCGATTATGTATAATGATGCAAAAAAGTGCTTGTCATTGTTATGGTATAAAATACTTCTGTTGATTTAGCAAGAAGCTAAAATTAACATTAGTATTCTAATTTTGAGGTCTATATATCTGGATTTCTCTCTCTTAACCATGTTGGCCTGCATATAACTTTCTTATTTGGCACATAAGTGCTAATTGAAGAAGAATCTGCGCTACATTGCAACAATTGCACTAAGTTTAGTTGATTTCCAGCTTCCGACATGAATAGTTCAATGTGGTTTTCAATTTGTGCAACGCTTTGTTTGACTTTTTTGCAACAAGTTGCATCTCAAGATGTTCACTCCAGATCTAAACGTTTTTTGATATTTCCACGACAAGCGCCCACAAGACACCAGGTAATCTTACTTTTAATTGAAGTGAATATCACATAATTTTAATGATTCATCTATTAGTTTATTGCTGGTATTGGTATTCCTGCTGATCTTGAGTATGAATCTCTCACTGTTGGCTATGTCCTTAAAGCGGAGTACTATCTGCCCTATAATGCAACCGTCTACAGGCAAAACCCACTGTTTCCTGAATACAAACCAAACACCATAGACGCCCAGGATCAGCGGAAATTATTCATGAAACCCACAGATTTGCGCTGGCAACTATACCAATTTATCGAACACATGCTTAATGGGTATGATCATCTTACTTTTATTTCAATTATGATTCTTAAATTGTGAAATAGGTATGGATTAAATGGTCATGAGTGTCTTTTGGAGGCCATATGCGAGGCTAATAACATCAAATTTGCGAAGGACTTTAGTACTGCTGGAGAAATGTTACACTTGCTTTTAAGGTGAACCATCTCATAGTTCATTTTGTATTTTTAAAATATTTAAAAATTTATTTCTTTATGCAGTCCTTCTTCTACTTTAAACTCGGAGTCTAATCGAGCTCTGGATTTTATATTAGCGGAAAAAGATGGATCACGAAGGGATTGTTCAAAGTATGACTGCAATACAAAGATAATTAATTGGTTTTCGTTCGTCAACAAAATGAACTTTTGATATAAAATAAAGATAAATAAAATAAATCAAATAAGTAGACATTAATTAGTATTATAAGACACACTTGGTTCCCTTAGACCAAGTTAAAGGCTTCGGAATCTCTAATTAAAGCCAAGGAATACGTTGAATATTTGGTGTCGGCTATGGATAGCAGTATTTGATATGGATGCAGACAGCGAGGTGGCCCGACCCCATCTGACATATCAATAGCCCCACCTGAATCACCTTGTTTTCCTCCTATTTCATAGCCGTAGAGTTTCAATTTAAAATTCATTGAAATTTCGAACGTTCGTGGCCCGCAGACACGCCAAACGTGGAACACAAAAAGCTGCCCCGGGTTGTTTATAGGATTTGTCAAACACACCGAGAGACAGGAGGAGGAAAGTACAAAATAAAAAAAAAAGAGGAGGAATCTCGCCGGCGCGTCATAGTCATCACCCTGACAAAATCCCGGATCACAAAAGAGCGACAGGGTTGATTGCCTTTTACAGTTTGCAATCGCACCCACATGCCCACCAACCATTCCAGCAGTACCGTCCGTCTTTTGTCGCATCGCATCAATTAAAGCATTACAATGTCATAATCAAAATGACAAATAGAATTACGCATGATGGGAAAGGCAGCAGCCGACGGAGCAAACTCCTCTTGTGGTGGTTGATAGCCGGCAATCCGCATCACCCAGCACCACCCATTCCGCAGGACTTGTAGCATTTGATTCCCTGGTCCATCTCGATGTCGTTTTTTGTTTCGAGTCACTTTCCCAATTGGACCGAGTGCCAGACACCTATTCAAATTAATCCTTTGTAAGCCCGCCAGCGGAATCCACCACCACTTGGCTATCTGCAAGGTGCACTGCGCTTCTGTGATTCCCCGGGGGAAATGGTGACAACCCTGGCTGCCATTCACTCTTCTTCCTGATGTCAAATAACGGTTATTACGACGCATTATACCAATTGAGCGTGTACTTTAAAAAAGGCTTCACAATGATTACCAAACCCCGATGATAATGGTAATGGAAGCAAAAATGAAATTGCCTTCACGGTATGCACTTTATATAATACCCTTTAATATTTTAAAAATCAGTTAACGTCTTAAAATGACATAATCTTAAGAAAATGTATTTTTAGAAATGTATTTTGATGCACAAAATATTTTTATTTAATTTTTGAACCCAATTGCAAATGAAACCAACATAAAGAGCATAGAAAGGCTTAAAGTTGATTATAAAACTCTGATGACAATAAAAAAATTACCAATTATTCCGCACATGCTCAAAAGCAACAAAACCCCATATTTCGAACAAAAAAGTTTTAATCACACTTTGGCACACGCTTCTCTCATTAAATTTTCCCCCAACCGCCCAAAACGATTCTGTCTTTTGGCTGTTTTCTTAATTTGCGTACAAATTATTTGTCAGAGGGTAGAAAAAAAGGCCAAGCACAGCTGTGCCAAAAAGTTAAGCAACCGAAAACTCACATCACAGGGAAAATTCGCTCCACTTTGACATTTCCTTGGACTTATTCAATTACTTTGTTGTGCCCTTATCTTTGGGTATCCCTCTTTGGGATCCTTTATGATTGAATGTTGTAGTATAAAATTTGGGCCAGCTTAGGGCCAATTTTTTATTTTGGGTGAGAAACTTTGTTTGGCAATTTTGTAATGTTAAATTGAAAAATTTTCGGGGATTACTGAAGTTATTATGGATACAATGGCATATAAGTAAAAGCTCGAGGAGTTTTCACACTTCATTCCAAGGAAATGAAGAGAGGAAGTTATTGGGAAAGTTGGTCCTTAACTGATCAGAATCTGTGTGTCTCAATGGTTCAATAAAAAATTTAAAGATAATATTATAAACTTGTTTTATAATATTGAGTTAGCCTTTTCAGAGTACAAAGTTAAATTGATTAATTTCGAATAACTTTATTTATATTTTGAAATTTAATGTATAAAGCTAGTTTTCCACAACATCCCCAATTATATCCCAACATCCTGTTTAGCCAAAAACCGACACAAACTCACCTCATCGCAGTCAAATTATGTCAAAAATGAAGCATTTCCCTTACACACGACTGATGGATGACCCTTCGCACATGGAAGTGTTTTGGCCAACAAAAAAGAGGCAAAACAATATCAAACCAAAATTTGAGTATAAATATTTAGCTGTAAGCTATTTGCACTTCATGCTTGACATGCCACAATCTACTTTTAAAATATGTTAATGCCCATTTTACCTAACCGAAGCGTTTGAGGGCTTTCTGCTGGCCAAAAAATACCTATGCTGAAATATTTCTAAACTCGATGGGTTTTTGTTGTTTCGCTCTTTGCACCGAAATAGTTTGGGCAACAGCACGAAAAAAAAAATTGTTTTCGGAAAATAAATCAAATTGCTTATCAAAGAGATGATTTAGTGGTTGCCACAGGGTTTCGTAGAACGGTGGGGTTTTCGTGGCAGGGTTGGGCTTCGCCTTGGATCAACTTTAATAATTGCTCAAGTTGTGGCCTTTTGTGGTCCCGAGCCATAAGTCAATAAAACAGCAAGAAGCTGAAGTTTGAGGTGCTCACAGGAAGACTTTGCCCCTACCCAGCTTCCAGGTGGAACGCATCATATTATTATTATCTCTTGTGAAAATTTACGAGATCAAAAATTAAAATGCCCTCGAGCGGCAAGGAGAAGAACAACGCTCAAGAAATTGTTGCAGAAAATAATTTTATGGCTGGCCAAGGGTTGCCCCCTATTCGGGGTTGGGGGGCCAAAGTAATCTATAACCGCATCGGGTTGGGGGCGTCCTACATCCCTTCGGGCTTTTGCACGCTTCAACTGGTAAATTGTCCATTTATTATGCGGCAACGCCTCCTCTCTGAAAGCTTGCAAAATGAAGTGCCTGCCTAGAAACCTCCCCCAAAAAAGTCGAGGGCATTAAGACGAGCTGTCGGGTTTTTTTTTTGGGGGGTTGGATGCACTTAAGGTGCAGCATTAGCCGCACACTTTTGGCCAAGTAAGCGGAAGTTGCACAATTAGAAGAGCTAGTCAAAGTTTCGGTCCCGACCTGGCCCCTTTGAATGCATATTAAAAATAGTTTTCCCGGGACTCTGGCATCCAGCTCGTCTGTGAAATATCAGCAGCAGCAGCAGCTCCTCTGTCGATATGCATTAAAAGTTGTTGCCTGCCATTACATAAGATATTAGCTAAGACAGGTCAAGGATCAACGGGAACAGGAGCAAAAAATCCATCCCCGGACATTGAAAAATTAGAAATATTTCACCTGACAGGTGGGCGGTGGGTGGTTGGGGCTGCAGGAGAAGGAGTAAAGTGTGGTCAGCTGTTTTGCATTAAGTCGGAATTATGCTGGCAAGGATTTTCTGAATTTTTTCTATATTTTTCCCGTATTTTTCATATTGAACAGATGGTCGTTCGGGATAGGTTATGAGGTCAAAGCTAGAAAAATTCGATAGAAACATAAGCAGGTTAGTAAAGCTAGTGGCTAAAGTTTAAAGTATACATGATAAACAGATAACTCTAAATTGTTATTAATCCAGAAAAATCACTTGACCTTACTCAAGAAACTTTTCTTTAAAAGCACTTTATCTATCGTAAATGCTTAAAAGGCATTGACTAAAATTTCATTTATTAAGTAATGCTCAGTAGCCATATCTGAAAAAGGGATGCCGAGGCTGCTTAAAATGTATATATTCCCGAATCGCCATTATAAGGGATGCCAAATGTTTCTGTGTTCCACTGGCGGCTTCCAGTTAACGCTTCAATGGTGGCAAATGGCTAAATTCGGGGGCATAAAGTGAATTGTTTTATGCGCCGGGCGAAATGCTTTCTCCGCTGCCTTTTTTCTTGGCGCTGAGTTTTCTTTTTTGAAAAACGAGTTACACACGTGTCGCAAATGGTAGGGTTGCCCCTCAATCCATCCACATGCGTTTGGGCTGCTCTTTCGGCCAGGGTAATCGAAGTGAATGTGGGATCCCAAGGAGCTTGATGGCCGTCCGGGCTTCATAGATTATGGATGAGTTTCATAATGAGCCAATTTATACAAGTGTTTCCCATATGCGTGGGTGTTGGCCAGGATATGGATGTGTGTGCGTGTGCCACTGCATTGGGCCTCATCAAGGATTCCAACACGACTGTCCAAAGTACTTAGCGATGGATCTCTTCTTACTACTAGTTCACAAAAAAAGTTCCTTAGAGAGCAGTTCATATAATGTATAACTTATTTTTGTTATTTATTTACATTTTAGTGATCGATACAAAGGAGCCGATATCTTAGCCTCTTCAATATTTATAGCATTAATTATTTAATTACTAGTAAACTTTAAAATTATTTCTTAAATTCTTACTAGCTTAGGATACGAGAAGCGCTTTAAGTACTTTATTTTAAATGTCTTGCCTTTTGTCACATGGTAAATTAACTGCTCTACATTTCTGTTAGGAAAGTGTATTCAAGTGTCTAATTGGCGCAACTAACCTTTACTTCTGGTCTTTTTTTGGAAGCCGGGGGCTGTGGGGTAATGATATATGACACCCCAAAGAAGCTGCTGGCCAAAACGCCATTTGTTTAAACCAGACGAAGCGAAGCAGCAAAAGTGGAGGAGTCCTCCGCCACTTCACAGCTTCCATTTGAATGCGCACATGTCTGGGGCGACTGAGCACCACATGGCTCCAAGTATCCAAGTATCCAAGTATCCCAGTATCCAGGAACCCGGGCAGCAGTTGGATTTTTGGGGGACAACAGCTGTTGCCCGAACTGCTCGTCCTGCTTGAGTGCACGCGTCAGGTGACAAACTGGTGCCTTCTCTGCTCCTTTGTAACTCCTTTTTTGCTCCAATCCAATCGCCTGTTGACAGCTGTTGCTCCTGACAACTTCTTGAAGCTGCTCCATTGGGCGGCAGAGAAGTCGAGTTAAGTCAGGCCGAAACCGATATTGACTTCGCAAAAATCACTTGTTGCATGGAAGGGTTTCGGACGTAGAAGACTTCAGCTTTTTTAACGAAAATATTAGCTCTAAACTGAAAAAAGATCATTTTATTGAAATCAACTACCTCTCAAAATCAACTAAATCAATATTAATATTATTATTTAATATATTATTATTAGGAAAATAGCTTTTTTAATGCCGCTTTTGTTAGGGAGCTAAATCTTTCAAAAATTAAAAAAAGGATACAATACGGAGTAAAATTATACCTAAGTAAAAAAATTCCATAAATTTTCACAGCTTCCAAAACAGTCTTTGAGTAATTAAGTTTAAGAATTAAGATGTCATTTGTTGCTTAAAGAAATTCGGCGTTAAATTCTATGCATGTATGTGAGATTATTTTTTATTTCATACTAATGGTTTTCCTTTTTATGATTGCTTTACTATGCGGGGTTAAAATTACGTTGCTTTCTGGAACATTTAATGCCTTTGAAACATAATTCGAGCGAATGTTGGCCTTAGACTTTTGGTGTCTTCTCAGTTTCAAAAGTAATTCCAAGTTCCACGTTTTTACACTCTACCGTTGGAAAAGCAACCTGCGTTTTCCGCTGGCTGCCAGGCTAATTTTACGGTAATTTTCCAAAGCATAGAAGCCAATTATTCACCTGTGTGTGTGTGCCGTGTGTCTGGTGTGTGAGCTGTTCAAATTGAAAGGATTACTCACGCTCCAATGGAGCTCAGACACATTCTGGTGCCAAACTGAGGATGTGGGGGATCCTGTGTGTGCCGTGTCCTCTTTGTAGCCATTTCATTTACACATTCATTTCGGTATTGGCATTTTTTCATTACGCTGACATTGAACGCTGAAGGGAGCTGCCACTGAAGTGGGGGCGAAGTGCCCGGGTAACGGCGTCAGTCAGAGAGCAATTGAAGCGATTTATTGGTGTCATATGACAAGCATCAGGGTCGCCACCTGCCCCCGCCCTCTTGCCCACTTACCCACTTGCCACCCCATTCCTTCCATGGAGTTACCTTGCTACTTGCGTAACAAAAAAAAAAAACATTAAAAGCTGACGATGCTGCGGATCCTGCACCACCCATTCCGCCACCCGCACCTCATTTCGAGCCCTCGAGTCCTTGTCCTTCTCCATCTTCTTCCGCCATCGCAGGTTTCAAGTATCATCGCTGTCAAGTGCACTCGGAGAAAATGTGTATACCCAATTGGGGGCTGGCTGAAATAAATCAGTCGGAATTGAGTTCCATCAGTAATTCAGATCTCACTTAGTATATCAATACATTATTACCGAAACTTTACACATATTTTACATATATCAATGTAAAAGCACTTTTCTTTTAACAGCCCCTCATCCTTAGATCCTTAGATTTTGTAAATCCAAATAGATCGAATACTAATGAATCCTGTATATTTACATAATTACCACTTTAAAGATTTTGGATTTTTCTCTATGCAGCAATTGCCTTGAGCCAGGACCTTCCTCATTGCCTCACCACTTTGGCCCTCTTTCATCCTTCTTTGTGTGCCAATCAAACAAAAATGGTGGTGGCAGCGGGATGGGTGGGGCGGACAGCCTGTGGCCAACGTTTAAACATATTGAATTACTTTAAAAAAGATCTTACCCCCAACCCGGCGGCCAACGTCGCAATTTGTTAATTTCTTGTCAACACGAGTCGAAAGACTAATTGGCCCGAAGAACCCGCTTCGGCCCCGTCACTCTTACCCTTTAAATCACTTGGCCATATTTAGCCTCTTGCCACTCTGAATATTTTCATTTAACGTCATTTACTTTTCCTCGTTTTTTATCATTCTTCATTAAACTTTGTGGCGAATGCTTTCCCCACCGCACCACCCCGTCGTTTTCCCCCTCTTTCCACTGTCTTTTGTTTGTGCATTGATTTATTGGTATCGGCTCCCAATCGACATTAATTTTTCATCGATATTTTTTCGCTTTTTCCTCTTTGCCGCGGCTCTGTTTGTTGGGGAATAATTAAATTTTCGCATAAATTCATCATCATCGATGGGTCGTGTGGCTTGACGATTTTAATTTCCTTTGACATTGGCAAACACACGGGGGATGGGTCTGTATAATAGGCGCATTTAATTTGAGTATTTTTCCAGCTATTTAGGATTCACAAATGAAAATCTGGGAGTCAGTAAGCTTTGTCATTTTAAAGATCTGCTTGGTCTTTAAATATAGTTATTTTTATCCGTAGATTATAATCTTAAATAAAATATAAATGCCAATACCAACCCACTGATCGGAAATTTTCTCCTTCAAAACTATTAATCCAATCAAGTCTTTACAAAATCCGTTGACATTTTCAGCTTAATCACTTCATTTAATTTTCAACTTCTTCTGCTACTTACAAATTGATTTCCTGTTTTGAAGAACGCTTCAACAAACATATTCATTGAAGTCTTCAACCCACTCGACGACGCTCGACAAATGTTTCATAAATATTTTGGAGGGCTATTAACGCTCGCGGATGCTCCAGAAAAGCCGAGACCAGCAGCGATCCAAGTCCCCAACTAATGAGCTGTGACATAAAAAACAAAGCTTTTCCCCTATGCTCCACTCAACGCATCTCTTTTCCAGAGCTCTAGGTATATATATATGTATAAAAAGAAAACCCAACAACCGGGAGATGAAGATATGAAGAATAAGTCTGTTTAATGGCAAACCTCGACAAAACCTCAGTTGCATCTCTCTTTCAGCCCTCAGCTGCTGCGACGAATTTGATAGATCTATTTGTAGTTTTGTTGGGTCGAAGCCCCTTCCCCGGGCAGCCTGTTAAATGCGACAACTTAAAATCCCATTTGATGCACTCTTTTATGGCTGCCAGCCACCAGACCCGCAGAAGTTCGGAGTCCCCATTTCAATCTCCATAAACTTGACGAAAAATCCCCGACCGAAAAACGGAAAATTATGTTCCCTTAATGGAGCGAATGTTTTCCTTTTATGGCTCCTTATACACGAAATATAAACTACTTAAGCGTCAGACTTGCAGCATGTGTGCCATAGAGAAGGGGGGCGTTGTAGTATTCCCGTAGAGTGGGGTAGAGCCGGGTATTCCTGGATGAGGAGACCCACCGAATCATACCGCCTTCGCCTGGGGGGCATGGCCAAGACAGGCGCGCCCTGTCCTCATTATGTTGCATGTGACACTGTTAATGATTATATGAATGCACAGCACTCACGGCCCGCCCCTTCGGAAAATCGTTGTGCCACCATGTTCAGTTGTACGCTCATTTCCTGAGCGCTGGCTGACTTCCCATTTGGAAAACACCGAAACCGAAAACAGAAGCGGAGAAAACTCCCCGAGTGACGTGAAAATCTTTGCGACAAATGTTTTGGTTCCCACTTGGAAATGGTGAAAATCCCCGCCGGCACTTTTTCTCCGCTTCATTTTTCCGCTCTGCGATAGCGCTGTTCTTTCACTTTTCCCCACTCCAGTAACAAGAATCTAGTTGAATGTTTCCTTTCAAGTACAATAACATCTGAAATCAAACTCAAATACAAATTTAAATCGTATGATAAGAATAGAAATAGTTAATTTATACTTCGTTGTGTTTTTTAATATTTGCATAAGCCTTTTTTTTTTGAGAATTTTTAATTACGAATTAAATTTCATAAAACTAGTTAAGCTTCCACGTTGGCGAACTGAAAATTAAAGGGGAATAAAACGAAACAAGGTGGGCCCTTTGACTTCGAAATGATGGAACATGGGTTGAAACTCCTGTTGCAGAGTGTGAATCGATTGTCAGTCGGGCTGTCTGAGCGTCAGTCTATCAGTCTGTCATTTGCTAAACAACAGCAAAGGACACTGCACATAAGTAGAGACAAACTAAACTAATTGCCAGTTTGTCTCGCCCACGAAGGCGGAGAACTTCTGGGGGCGAAGCGGCGTAGTCGTCGAACTCTTAGCCAAGTTAACTGAGTAAGCCACAGCAAGAACAGCAGAGCGGTAACAGCTACGATACGACTTCGACAAACGCTGTGGGAAAACTTTTCACTTGTTCCATGCAGCTACCCCACACATCTTGATTGGGTTTTAATTCAGTGTTTTAGTGCAGAGCGCTAATTTAAAGGGGCGCCACACACAACTGGAGCTTTTAATTTCCATGTTCAGTCGTGGATCGACCGCTGATTGGTGTGGCGGTTCGACTGCAGGCCCTCTAATTGACGGCATTGTTTAAATATTTTATAGCGGCTCGGTCTAGGCATTTGTAAATAAAGCATATTATCTTGGCAAAAGTCGATTTTTAATCGAACTGGTGCCTGTAAGGTTAAGTGTTTAAGGGTAAAGCTTCCCAAATCGATGCAAAAAGAAAGCACATCTTACTTAAAGGAACCTTATACGATCTTTTCATTCCCGGCTACACTTTTTTCCAATTTTTATCTGGATTGTAGGCACTCTGGCACTTGTGGAGGTAATAAAGTCAAAATCAGAACATGAAATTTCAAAAATCCAGCTTCCACATGTTCCTTGTCTGCTTCTTTATGGCTTAGTATGCATAGCACTTTGAACGTCATAATTGGGATTCGTATTCCCTTTGCCAGCAAATGCGGCTCACAGTTGAACCCTTTTGGCCCCATTAGGCTGCCACTCACAGCAGTTTAATATCAATTACAAGCAACTAGGCCCACGCCCACACACACCTACACCCACACATGTCCAAGTATGTGCGATGCTTTCCCACTTAGACGACCAAAACCGAAAACAAGTCTGTTAATATTTCCAATAACGCCCGGAGGCCCATTAATAACCCATGCCCTGGTCGAGACCAAGCCAAACCAAACCAAACACAACCAAAACGAACCAAAGGGGAGAATGTTGTTAATAGTCATGGACATCGCAGGCAAAAGCGACAAATTTGCGCACTAAATGCAAGTGCACGCCATCTGGTGGTGGTCCTGCGAACCCTCAAAAACCAACTCCTTATCGATGGGCGTATAGGCCACCCAGAACCCAACCCTTAAATAGCCGCCAGTCAGGCACAACGACTTAACGGCAATTAATGCAAATGAAGGTGGATGATGCTGGTCACAAGGCAAGTAACCCCCAAACCCATCCACTGATGAGGGGGGAAGGATTCGATCGGTGGTGGCTGGCAGGATGCACTTGTGCATGCCTAATTATTGGGACAATTTGCTCTTGGAATTTGCCTATTAATTAGCCATTGCACACGGCAGACGAAGGCGATTCGGTCGAGTTTGCATTTGCGACAGCCTTTGGATTATGCACTCATTGATTATAATGAAATCAGACGGGATACATGCATTTAACTTCGTCTGTGCGTGTGTCTTGGCGCGCTTTTAATTTGCCAAAGCTCATAATTAATAGCCAGGCTAGACCGCAGGCCCTAATTGGCCAAGACAAAGGCCGGAAAATCGCCCTTAGGCGTTCCACGTAAATTTACTTTCAGGGAGATACTGATATGATTTACGATTGTTTGACGCCAAAAGCTTTAATTCAAAATATATATGCATGCCTAGAGGCCTACTAACGTTAAATCTTAAAATATTTAAAGATACTATATCTAGAAGTACGAATTTTGTACTTTCCATTCATCTGGTAGCCCATAAACTATATTTTATTTAATTTTTGGTAACTTCCACCCCAAGCCCACACTGTGTCGCATACTTTGGCACAAGCAATTTATTTTTTCCCAGTGTCATTAAAAACCAGGCCGCCAAATAATCGCAGGCCAGCAGCAACAATAACAACTGGCAGTCGTGCGTATTGCTCGACAAAGAAGAAAAATCCCGTGCAGGCTATATGGCGAAATATAAAAACATTATTAATCAATGTCCAGGAAAAGCGGGGCAGGACACAAAAGCTGGAAGTTGGTAGTAAGTAAGCTTACTGTTGCCATGTCTTTGACGGCGGCTGTCCCAATTTCGCGCCCCTTGGGGGATTCCCGACGATTGCTAAAGCTGGAAAAAGGGGATCCCCAGAAAAAAATGGGGATGCTGAGCCACCAGCCGGCAACTCCCAAATGTAAAAAGCGGCTTAGGGCAAGGACAGAAAACGCCGAACGAACTTTTGCTAATTTTCTTTCCTGTCACGTTGATTTTTTGTTTACCATTATAGCTGAGCTGTCGTCGCCTTTCCATTCGTCCTTTCAGCCAATCCTCCTTGTTGGCCAAGTTGATTTACGTTGCAGGCGAACGGCATTTCAATTAAATTTTATTTTCTATGAGTCCAGCTCGGCGCTCCTTTTGGGGCCAGCGCAAATCAATGAAATATAATCGAATTAATTACGTCTAGCAGAAGGAAGGACATGGAGTCCTGCCGGATCGCCAGCTACGCTCCTTGTATAGGTGCCACATAAATTTGCGATTCGATTGCGTTTCATTGGCCACAGATTTCTATGGATTTCGGATTATTGTTAATGGCCAAATTCAGTATTGGCCAGCAGCGGTATTCGGCAGACTTGGCGGGCGGGAAAAGGCTCCCCAGAGAGGTCGGAATATCCTGGCTAATGTCAAAGTCCTTCAGCTGGCTGCCTTCTTAGCCTGCCATTTTAATTAGCATTCAGCTGGCGGACTACCGACTCTTTGTTGCGTAATTAGCTGAGTTTTGATTTATTGCCGGACAACTTTGAGCGAGACAGGTGAAGCGGGCAGGTGGGTGGTTCGCAGGATTGGAGACAGCGGCAAAATTAGTTATGTAAATATTTGCAGAAAATTAAAATTGTCAAGGGACAAACTTCCTTGAGCCAAAGAGCAAAGTTTCCCGATGATTGGATGGCGGGAAATGCGTGGTGTTTCCTGATTAAATATTTTAGAGAGGATGCATACCACTTTTACTAAGGAAGCCTTTTCACCCAAACAATACAACATTTCCAAAATCAACGCTAAAGCCACGCCTGCAAATTACACAAGTTGAATAGTTTGAGTGCCCAGTTACGAACCTTATATAGTCAAAATTCAATTCGAATAGCAAACACGCAAAGGCCGATGTGTTGGTTGGATACACCCCCTCCCCGCCCCTATGGACGGGCTGGATTTTGGTTATTCACACGCATATATATTATATATCCAGCCCTCTAGAGGAGGGCCATACGAAATTGAAATCGTTAGCGCAACAAATTGAATCGAATCAAAGCCTTTCATTCCTCGGCGTGTTCGCATTTAAATAATGGTCAAAGATTATCAATTAAGCCGTTGGCCAAATTAATAGTTGGTCGACTAAAAGGACCACGCCCTAGAAACCAATGCCTCTAGGACATGGAGTCCTGCACGGCTGTGCTATCATTATTGTCCTCATTATTGCATTAAAATTATTTAATTATCGAAGGTTCCGTGGTAATTTATCCTTTGTGTTGGAATGACGTGATTTAAAGTGTACTTACATATGACATATACATTATATTATACTGAGTATGTGAATAACCTGCAGAGAGTCCTTCCATACATAGCTTGTATACATAAAAAGCGCGATGGCATAATAAGATATTGATCCTTGATAAATGGGTCCCATGTATGCATATGTTAAGTTATTTAACAAGAGGGCATATATATATCAATACAAATAATTAAATTGTGAAGTATTAAGACCGAATATAGCCTACATTTTATTTGTATATCTGCGGATATATAAATGGTCCGAAATAAAAGTTAATTTTAAGGCCTTCTTTTTTCTTGTACCTACCTGGCCAATTACAAATTTCAATTTCATCGCCAGTGAATGTATTTTTAGATGCATCGACGTTCTAAAATAAGTACAAAATGTTTTTTTTAAATCTCCATTTCAATTTTATAGGGGAACGAGCGGTGCTTTACTTTCGCTGGAAAATTTGCTTTTAATTTAATTAGCTTTTTATTTGGTCGGAATGCATTTCTGACCCCTCACTGCGGTTTGGCCTTGTGGGGTGGGAAAACTTGAGAGAGGGGATAAAAGAAAGTTGGGTGGGGCAGGAGGAAGAGAGAGGTCGCTTAGTTGGGTATTTATAGGCGCATTCACGGAATGAGGGGGCAGGACGAGACCAGCCATATAAAATGCTTTCAAAACACGGTGGCTAAAAACAAAAAACCGGCCAGAGGCAGGTGAATGAAAATGGGGAAAATCCAGGGGCGGCTTGGGTGTCCCACTGAACTATGTTGGGTATGCTGACCAAAGCCCGGACGCCCGCTGACCATTTCCATTCCGAGCACCATTCCCACTCTTTCCCTGAAACTTGGGTATGCAGCGCTTTGAAGTTTTGCCATTTGAAGCTGGAACTAATTTGACGTAAAGTCCTCGAGGGCTGGAGTCGAGGAAATTCTGGGAGGGCTAGATAAATTGCATTGCGAATTTTAATGAAAGTTAAGCTTTTAATCACACGCAAAAATTGGTGGGGTGCTTTGAGCACTGGGCAAGTAGAATCAAAGGGATAATAATAATATTTCACACACAACTTACAGCTGACTTTTGGCAGAGTAATTTGAGTACATAATTATTTTATTTATATTAATATTCAAATAATATTAACCACTTAAAAGAAAATAACTTAGTCAAATACTTGAAAACATGTTTATCAGACAATAAATACTATTTTCCGAAAGAGGAGTGGAATAAAATAAGAATATTTCTTCAAAACCCATCGCCCAATCGTTTTCCCCTATATTTCCCATTTTTATTTACCAATTTAAAAATTAAAATTTTATTTTGATATGATAAATGCCACAATATGTTGAATTTATTCCCAAAGTCTTTAGTTTATGGGGTCCGTTTGTGGCTGGCTCGAAATCTCCCGGCACTTATTTTTTTTTATAGGCTTCCTACAAATTGCGTCCACCGACCGGCGGCCAACCTCCTCCGGATCTGGATCCAGGCCATATCCACCCACTTCACATCGTGCCGACCCGTTCCGTTCAATAAAATAATGCCCGCTGGGGAACATATGGCAGTGCAGAATTTTATTACGCCGTTTATGGCTTTTCAGCATTATGATGTAGGGTTGCAGGGAGCGGGCACCGAGCCCCGCCTCTTGTCCGCGAATATTTATTGATGTCAACGGGAGCGGGTAGTGGGTTCGGAGGTTGAGGGTTCCGAGGTGGGGAGCTCCCTTTGGCCAGGCGTGGGCGAGTGGTACGTGCTGGTATTTAAAACGCGGTCATCGGCTATCAACAGCCCGGCATCTAAGCGCTTGACACGCTCCGGCGGCGACGCCTTCGACCAGCGGGTGACATATGTCAGCCAATGGCGTATGTACTCACAGTCGTAGGTGGGGGGCGTGGCGTATCGGGTGCAACCCTTTTGATAAAAATCTTCACTATGTGTAGAAAATTACTTAATTTCTTAGCCACGCAAACCCCATAACTCTGACGGAATATCAAAGGGTGCCAAAGGAGCCTAGGGGTCGATACCTATGACGGAGCTAAAAACTATACACCACATTTAGCATACAGTAATGGGGTTAAGGGAACTTTACACTCAAGTGGCCTAACTGCTTAATTGTTCTTGGAAAGGCAGAATAAAAAACTTTATATCAGATATAAGACAGCATTAATTACGGAGACATATGGAAAACAGTTGGCACAGTATAAACGAATGTAAAAAACTAAAAAAAACGTGGCATTGTGGGAAAACATATACACTTCTATAATCCCAGCAAATATTTGTTTAAATTAACTAAGTTATTAAACCGCTTTTAGTAAGTAATTCTTTAAAATATCAATAAACTTTGTTTATCGCATACAGTATCTTAAAGTCGGTCTTTTCAATCCGTTTCGTAACAATGTTACGTGTTTCACCTTCATCACGTAGCCAGGCGCCTAACAGGGCCATCCTGGAGGCCGTTGGCACCCGCCCCTTTCGGTTCCGTTAAATTTGTTTATTGCGGCACTTGAACACAAGTGGCATCATCTTTATATCCCTTTCCCCCGGAACTCCTCGGATTTTCCTCCGACCGAATGCCATTACCAGGAGGCGTCTTTTGGACTCGGAGACGTGACTCCTCCTAACCCCCTCCGCCATCTGTTTGCTTTCTGCTTTGCTTTGCAGAAATCCTTAAAGAAATGACAAATACCTCTTCTTCAGACACTCCGTCCTCCACATTTCCCACTTTGGCCACTTCTCTCCGTTTTCCCGCTTTTCCAACCCACCAACTGTCATCTCTTTGACTGCCTCGCTGGCGTCGCTAAAAGTAAACTAATATTTCATTTGGAAAATATACCAGAAATGTCTTTTGTACATTTATTTTTGACATGTTGTTTTGTTTTTCACTCTCGTCTTGGCCCGCTTCATTGCATAAAGTGGAAAATGTTTCGGATAAGTCCTTGGGAGATGACTCACTCTCTTCTCTCGTTGGAGTCGCTTTCATTTGAATAACAAGCCAGTGAAATATCCTTTTGGACAGTCTTTGCAAGATGATCCCCGAGGGTGGTGAATGTCGTGCCGAGCAAGAACAGAAGGATCTTCTGAAATATGGAGCAACAATATGAGGTTGAAGCTGCCTGGATGGCTTTGAGTTTTCTTCTCAAATTCGATTTGTGTTAATGTCTCCTCAAACTCAATATATCATGGAAGAAGTAGAACATGAAAACAAAGAGTCTGAAGTGGTAAGAAAATTTTGCTGGCAATTTTTAATTTTTCCTATCAGTTCAACGTTTTAGCTGAAATATGATGGAAACTAAATAATGGTAAAAACTAATTTATTCTACAAAATTCATAAAAAGCTTGTTTTATCACAATATTGATAGACTATTTCCATAAAAACGTAGTGTTTCGTAATTATAATTTGCATAATTTAAAACCTACATTCTGATCCCCTTAGATCTATACTCCCCTTTTCTATTTGGTAACCTCATCAAAGGCCCCTTTTACATTAAACACGAGCCCCTAGGTCTTTATCAACTTAAATTTTTCAATGGTTTTTTTGTTGGACTTCATTTTTTACGAGTTTCACGATGCAAACCGCGAATAATTTCTTTTCCGTTTTTTAGCCGTTTGCGTGTTTGTTGGATGCTTTCATAATAAACATACTAAATTCTATTTAATTTTCCACTCTTTTGATATTTTTATGCAGCGCCGAGGTATGTGGAAGTGTATTTAATTTTTTTTTACAAATGAAATGCAGGCGAATGAGTTATGCTCGGTTGGTCTGCACATGTGTACAATGCAAAATATGCTGGAAAATTGTGAAAAACTCATGAGGAAAGGGGGCGATGGCAGAAGCTTTTTAATCAAATTATGTGTGCAGTTGTACGTTAAGTGAAACTGCAATGGAAAATTTCCCGCGCAGCTCGGAAAATTATGCGGTAAATAGCACAAAGCGGTCGCCGAAGGAGAAGGTGGACGGGGTGCTAGGTCCATGAGCTGCCAAGCAATCGCCCTTGGGTCATTTCAGTTCCATTAATTTACCCAAAAATGTCAACGACTAATCTGCCAATTTGTTACTGCTGCAGTTGGCCCGAGGTCATCGAAGGGAGCAACGCGGCCGAAGGACTTCGGCGGACAGGAGCAGCGGCATTAGCATCAAAATCCTGTTTACTATGTCAACATGTGTTAATGCCGATGCTCTGTAAGCCACGAAAATCGAAGACCGGCGAAAGCAGCTGCGCTTGGAAGACACTAATTCTCCGCTTTCCTCATGTCAGTTTTTATTTTATTTTTTTTGCCATCCCTGGCGACTTTTCCTGTCGTCACTTTGCTAGTCCCAGCCGAATCCCAAGCGATTAATATGTCACGAAAATATCACAGCTAATTGATCAGAGAAAAGCAACGAGAGGAACTTTCAGCAGTGTCCTTTCAAAAGTGTCCTTCGGATAATTGGTAGAGAGACTAAGGAGGCTGAGGTGTTGGACTAATTATGCAGCATCCTTGTTTTTGGCAGACAGATAGGAAAGTCACGGAAAAAAATCGGAATATGCAGAAGATATAGATGGCATTCGAAAGCCTAGATTGAAGTTCTTAAAACATTTAAATCAGAATAATCTTTAATTAATTAAAAATTGCCATATTGTACACAATGTACCCTTGCATTTATTTTAAATCATCTACCAACTATATTCCCCTTCTTTGCAGCTCACTGTTTATATATGTTTTTCGCCCTCGAAATGGAGCCATTTAAAGACACCTTTTCACCCTTTTACACACCTCTCATTGAATTGCTCCTCATTCGACCTCTCCCAACTCATTATGCATCTATTTATATGCCAGTTCATTGAGTCCTTAAACTCACGGTGGGCACTATCGACTGCTGACAACCCCTATCTTAAAACCACTTGAAGTTCCCGCTACTATATCTGTACTTATATATAGCTCGGTTTCTGATGGGGCGCCATAGTTGAGCATTTGTTAAGTGAACTGTGCCGGGAGTTGCACATATGATGCCCATGCCTGGACAGGATTGAGCGATAACTCTTTGGGCGGCACCTTTACCTTAAACGCGTGCCCCCTGCCCCCAGACCTTGATCCAATTTTCGAGACACCAGGGACTCTCGAAACCCCGGTCGAAATCCCCGACCGTCTGCCGTGGAAAAACATTTTCCTATTACATTCGATACTTCAACTGCCGCCGCTGGGAGGGATATTTTATTTCATGGGTGTTTAAATTTTTTAAAATAACAAGCGACGTCTCACTGACACGTGGCGCTTGGGAGTGGGTTGTAAGCGACACCAGGTGGGGTGTTTGGGATGTGGAGCAACCCCCCCCCGGTTTTTTGTTTTTTGGCGGGATAAGTACAGCTCGACGTCCTCGGTTTGTTTATTGTTTTGCCGGTTTTTTGTTATTATTGTTGGGTGGCTGCAAGGTTGGTGGTGAGGCAAGTGTATTTGTTTATTGGCCTCATTGCCGGGGTTACAGCGAATTGCATTTGCCACGGGCAACTAAACCCTCGACATCCTTGACAGGATGCCCCGCCACTTGGCTGCCTTCAACTAATGCGAGTTAAACTTTATGGGTTTATGTAAATGATCCCAAAAATGTTGATGGCACTTGGCCAGAGCGATGGGTAATGCAGTGGCGTCATATTTACTTGCCCTCCACTTGTCGCTTCATATATCAAAAACGAACTGGAAGCTTATAAAGAAATGGCAGCCGGAACTTTACACCTGGTCGGAGGCAACCTTGTGCCCAAGCCCAAAGAATCCTGATACTCTCAAGAAGGGTGTAGCACATCCGTGCGAGCTTCGCTACTACTGTTAAATACTTCTATAAAGTACGTCTCTTAAAAATTTCTTTAGCCAAAGAAACACCGTTGATTGCATTGAACTAAAGTCCAATCTCAACCTCTAGACTAGTCTCAAAAAACGAATACTTCTTATTGCTCAGTCAAACAAATTTATCTGGCAGATATGCGGCCATCTTCTTAGGTGAATTATGCGCCATTTTCGTGGCTGTCTCCGCCCAGTAAAGAAACCCAAGTCAAGGGCCGCGGAAAAGCCGTGAAAAATGAGGGGACAACAACCTACTTCGCTGACAGAACGACGTTTTATGGAAATTTTCATCTGTTCGCCCGCAAGCGGTGCCCATATGCATTCCATTTCGTAAATCCGCATCTGTTGTCAGCCACAGTGGCCATTACTCAAAAAAGCAAGAAATGGTCCCAGGCACTCACCCACACCCACGGATCTCTAAGGCCATTAAATGCAACAGCTTCTTGGGGGGTTGGGCTTTCCGGGAGCGGCTGGCAAAGGAACCAGGATTCCCCAGACCGGAAATGCTTGCACAATGCCCAAATGCCGACACGCGCACAGGATTTGGCTGTCAGTTCGAAGAGGACTCAGCTGCATCTATATGTATATCCATCCACCCTTGAGTTGGGGAGGTTCTGAGCCACCCACCGACCGAAAGCCATTGCATAATTATCAATGTGAGCTGTAATGAAGCAGACGACGCCGAAGTTTGAGCGTAAAATATGACAAAGGACGTCAAGGACTTAGAGGGAAATTGTCGGGGTTGGAGGTGAGGATGTGAGCCCGAATGCGCCGCAGTGACCACGTCCAAGTCCACTTTCACTTCCCCCATTTCTGTTTCAGATGCCAAATTTTTCTTGGACGCTTAAACGCAATTCCGCGCGGACCATTATGTTTATTATTGTCTTGGCGGGGAGGGTTTGCATTATGCTTATTGCTTAACCCCCGATCTGGACCCCGTAACCCTGGCGAGTTCTTAAATGTTTGCACACAAGCGCGTTTATGGCTCACAGCTTCCTGACGTTTGCATTCATAATCCTAATGGAATTGATTTCTCCCTGCCCCGCCAGAAACTGCCTGATGTCTCTGCTCTGAATGGGCGAATAATGTACGAAAATTGCCATCGATGCGGTTAGTCAGGAAGTTGTCTCCATGAAAGATAGCATCCCCAAAAGTTCCCCTGCGTAGAACAGACAGAACCATATGCCAAGCAAACATTGCTGCAGATCTCCAAAGGGCCGCAGATGAACGCTTATAAATCAAACGAAAATTATATTCATGCAGTTTTAATGAGTTTTCCTGGGTTAGGGGTGTTCGGGATTAGGGGTCCTGTAATGTGCCAGACGACGCATAATTGGTTGTCCTTTTGGCCTCACGCATAGCGCCTCGAGGTCATTGACTCATTGACCATATATGTGCTTTGGTCTGGCCGACTGAAAGGGAGCTTTATGTTGGCCATGTGCAAAATGCTGGTCTATGCGGGGTCTTGATTCCTCTTTGTAGTCTAGTTTGGGTGAGGTTAGTTAGTGAGTCCGCAAGTCCTGGGGTTGTTGTATTGCTTCGCTTCCAGCCGGGGGCGAGTTTTAATGAGGGCCCAGTGTTCTATTCAGTTAATAGAAGCAGACTAAGATTAATATTTCACTTATGAGAATCAATATAAGAAATTAATATTATCCATTGGTGGGAAAATTATCACACTTACTTCATATCCTTCTTTAAAGTCTAATTTCTACTTAAATCTACATATAATTTCTATGGCTCTACCAACATTTTGCTTTATGTAATTATAAATTCCAAACCAACAATAACAAGTTATTCTCTATTACAGCTTTGTCCTAGTTTAAACAGCGTATATTTTCTTTGCACGTTTTCTTTATTGTGAGATAATATTAAATGTTTTCCCAGCTTAACCAAGCTTTCACTTTCCGTTAAATTTAATTCGTCCAGAAGTATCCTCTTTAATAGCAACGATTAGATGGCCACAATTTACTTCACTTCTAGACCAGCGACCAGCCATCACCTGGAAAACAAACATTCGCATTTTGGCCATCTTTTAATTAACAACTTCGGCCAGGGCCACATTAGGCGGACAAACAAATGTGAATAAAGATGTAAACTTCAGTCGAGCACACAAAGGTAAGCCAAATCCAAACAAGTGAAACTATTTACCTTGGAGAAAAAGCGATAACAAACCCGCAAACAAACAAAGTTTCCAGCGCTTGGAAGCCAAAGTAATTAACATAAGGGCAGAAAGGACTCCACGGCAGGACATTTGGCCTCGTTCAGGCTCAAAACTAAACACAATAATTTGCTTTTAATTTAGCATTTTCCGGCAACCGAATAACTTCACTTGAACTATGTGGGCAGTGGAAGGTGGGGAAATGAAATTTTCTGGCTTTGCGGACGTAGGCAACATATCAATGAAGGTTTTTTTCTGGCCACACAACGGGCTCCGAGTCGCAGGCCCCCCATTGCCCCTTTAGCACTCGGGATTCGGATCCCTAGGACTCATCAACAACGGCAATCGTCATTAGCAGAAACCGCAATCCTCGACCGGGATGCAGGATGCCCACGATAGAGACTACATTGCGAGAAATTCCATTTCATTTATGTTTAAAATGGACTTACTAAATTGTATTAACTCCGTGCAAATCACGTTCGAATATAGAATTACTACCATTAAAAAGAAGTTTGGTAAAATAGAAACATATTTTCCAAAGTGTAGGCCGTAAACCTTCACCCATTACCACCCACGTTGTCATTCACTTTTGTTTTCGGCTTTGGAGGAGGGGCACTTCATCGGAGGACACCTCCAACAGGGCTTAGGCGGGCTCGGTTTGGTTTTTGGGGTTTTCGGTTTCTGGTTTTCAGTAGAGCGGTGCCCGAAAATATTTGCCCAGCTTGGTGACAATTGAAAATCCAATAAAGCTCCGGCCTGCTGCTGCCCCTTCCGGCCCATCCACCGAAAAACCCAGCGCTACGATGTCCTCTCGTGTAGCTATTTTAATTTAAACGAGGTTCCCGCCTAATCACAAAACGGTCCACCCGTATTCCCTTGTCCCATTTTCTGGATGGGGAAATAAAAAACAATGGCAGACGCATCCTGTGTGTTAGAGTGTGTGTGTGTGTGTGAGTATGGACTGAAATATTGAAGTAATGAACTCGCCTCTGGGTTTCGTCTAAGTTTTGGTTAGCCTCCATGGAGCTATGGATGGGGGGACTCTTTGAGTTAATGGCACATAAATTTGTGCTCTCTGCCATAATTTTTGATTACTTGGGCGGGGTCAGCGAAGTGGGCGTGGGGGCGTGGTCATGTGCAGAAGTTGCCACATTGCCCCCAAAGGCAACGGCAACTGAGTAGTTGCTCACTGGATTTATGATATTTGTGAATGGCAGTTGGGAGGTAACTTGTATTCTGCCCTCCAAGGGATATATCTTTGCCAAATTGGAAGATCCAACAGGAATTTGCCTGAGGAGTCGGTACACCCATGCACTTATATATGTCGCAAATGATGGAAGGGAATTTGCGAAGCGGTGGCCTAGATTTTCAGTAGGACAACTTCAAGTTAGTTATGTACACAGAACATGTAGCGTATGGCTAATCCGAACCACACACTTAACGCAATATAAGTCAACTTTCTGAAGTCTAAATGGTTATGAATTTCATAGATAACCGCTATATTATAAATATTTAAGAAAAAACGTATATATTAGAGCCCTTAATCGACTATGATCACTTACGTTCAGATCATAAAAGCATCTTAAAAGTGTCTTTCTGGATAAATCCAAAGAACAATTGCCTTGGAATAAACGCATTTTGAGCCTTTGCCTCACACTTTATACCAAACGCATCCATTCCCCAGACTCTAGTCCGCCGGCCACCCGAACAACCAAATCACAAAGAGCCCAATTGAAATGGGCCGCACACGGAGCCCAATTTCATTCCATTCTAACATGTCACCATGTGCCTCAACAGCTTTCGGCTGGAACCCAGATTTTTAAGGGGGTTAGGGGGGTCCAAGTGGCTGGAAGGGCATTAGGTGGGGCTCAGTAACAAGTCGCACACACATGCAACTGGGGTCCACAGGTCTGAAGAAGGGGCAAAGCAGGAGACAATGGCAACACACCACAAAACAAGTGTCGAGCAGTTAAGTTTTTGCTCCCCGAAAAACCAGCAGGACGCAGATTTTCCCCAGTGTCAATGTGCAGTGCATGTGTTTGTAGCTGCTAAAGCTACACTGAGATAAAATTGGGAAAATATATGATTGATGGTAATGGAGTATTGAAAAAGCAAATGCAGTCGCAAGAGTTGTTGAGCTGAAGGAAGTTAGCTGTATTATAGTCATAAAGCGACATAATTATTGCTTCCAGTTTAAAGTACTTATAATAATAGTTAAAGATAGCATTATACATTGCAACGTTCTAAGTCAACACTTATTTTTCTCTCTCTGTACCCCTTCGTCTCCGGGCATGGTGTCAAATGCAAAAACCGGATGCGGAAATGCAGCCGGGCGGACCAAAGGCCGAGCAAGCCAGTCAAGCGGCCAGACAAATCAGCTTTGGACACCCACGCACAGATACTCGAAGGGATGGAGGGAGACATTGGGCAGTAGGAACAAGCTGGAGCGAGCAGGAGCCGGCAGGATGTGGAGGTGGACAGACGCACAGTTGAGTGATTTTTCGATTATCATTTGCACGCCTTGGGTGACAAATCAAATGTCCTGCAAGTGCATGGAAATCTGCAGGCCACCCAAGTACCGCCCCTGCTGTTATCCCTGATCCTATCTCGTCTTTCGACCCCTCTTTGCCCACAGTTGTTTGCCAACTTGGTCGGTGAAGTTTACAGGTGTTTATAAGCAAATCGGTTGGGATGAAGCCGGGCTATTGGTTTTGCTCTAAAAAGCATGGAAATATTTTTATGGGATTTAAATGCGTTGTAAATATTTCAATATAATCTATAAAGAAGATGGCAACACAAAAGGGATCTTTAGCAATGACGAGAAAATAAGCAATTTTGCCTAATGATAACATTTGCCAGGCTAAAGATATATCATCATTTACCCCATAGTCAAACTAATATTGTAAGATTGCATTTAAGAGAAACGCTGCCATCAAATTGCAGGGAATTCAATTATTTGTAATGTTAAATCCGCCATTAGCCGGAAATTATTCCCTACTGCATTTATGTTCTCAAAGCGACATGCAAATTAAGTTACGATCCCAATCCGATCTGTGACAAGCGAGTCTCTGACTTTGCCATGTGGCCCAGTGTCCTTGTACCACATGACGTATGCGCGTTATTAATGCGATCAGCATAAATACATGCACAGGCAATTTATATGCGCAATTTTATGACAATGCCGTTCCGGCTGTGGATGTGTACGAGGAGCATATGTATGTATATGTGCATTCGCATCCATGTTTACTTTAATTACAAGCCAGGTCCTTGTCCAGATGCCTCTGGTGCCGTTTAATTGCCGCCCGTTGAAGGACAAGTTAAGAGAGGGCTGATGGATTTTGTTGATTGTGTGCCAAGAGAGAGACGATTGACAAATTAAATTGCTTATTGATGAGAGACACTCGCACAGCATATACCCACATGTATGTATGTGTATACATATGTATAGTTGGGCAAATTTGTGGAGGATAAAGTCGAAAACTGCCTACGTAGTGGGGCTTTTAGTCGTCGTCACCGAAAATGAAATAAGTGCATAATGGAAATTTGCGAAAGCCAATTTTGTAATAATTTAAATTGAATATTTATGTTGGCCCTCCATGCGCACAAATATGTATACCATATATGTACAGATGTGTGCGTATATACTCGTATGTGTGGGCACTTCATTTATAATCGACTGCCAGGCATTTTCAAGTGGAGTTTCGGCGGTTTGGGCCATACATACATACATATATGCATACTACATTAGTTTTCGAGTGGTTCGCATCTGCCTATTTGCATATGTGTATTTGTCTTTTGCCAATGAATTGCTAAAACACATCCCCCGCCCCGACATTCACACCCTGCCCCTCGGGCGACGTCAAAACTTCAACTGTCATAACACTGACATTGATGATGAGGAGAGGAAAAGCTGGCGAGCTGCAGACGAAAAGCCATTTAAATTAGAGCCTGTTTGGCTTGCATTAGGCCAAAAACAAATATGCAGAGCACCGAAGTCGGAGGAGTTACCGAAATGCCGAATACCAAACACCAGTTACCAGATTGGCAGGATATCGCCGGTCCAGGGCTCTGATAAAAATCAAAACCCAAAGTGCAGCCAGAATCGACGAAACTAACGAAAATTGAAGCGGCATTATATGATGTCAAAAGTGCACAAGTGACGGGCTCCGGACAAGAGCAAAATATTTTATGAAAAAGGCAAGCTAGAAAGTAGAAAATCGAAATTAATGCCAGCTATAAAAAGCTTTTCGCACAGACATTTTCCACCTGACGGAAAAACGGCTCTTAATGCCAACGCAAAATTGCATTTTCAGTGCGAATCAATAAGACTTCATATTCAAGCGAGTTTTGCGTCAGTTTTTGGTACCACAACACTACATTCGCAATCTGAAGTGTGCGACTGAGTTATGCTTTCGATGGGTTTTCTGTATATTGGGATTTTGTGAAGATTATTTTTGGTTATTTTCTTGTGTTTGCTCGTTAAATTTTAATTCCAGACAAGAGTGCTTGACTCGACCGAGAATTAGAGAAGATGCAGACAAAGTGTGGGGTGAGATGCTGGGATTTTTATTGTAAATCTTTTGAGTGCCTAATCTGATCAGAATTATGGGATTTCCATGTTTTGGCTTATTGCTTCGACTAAAACTGCACTTGAACAGGTGGCGGTCAGAAGCTGATGGATTAAGCCATTTTTTTTGTGTAGTTTGAGTTACTTACATGGTCACTTACTTGTTGGCCATAAGAAGGTGAAATCTTTGTTTCGAATAAAAATCAAAGTGCTTCAATTTGACATCTAAAAGCTTGATAATACTTAACGAGTTAGCAGCTCATACAACCGATTTAATATTCAACAACTGAGTTCAATTTCAATTCTATACACATCCAACAATCTCCATTAAGTTTATCAATAAGGAACTTGAAGAGCGCTAAACCGAAACAGAACCTCAAGAATCTGAGCCATTTCATTGACTTCATCGGCTCCTCCAGCTCCACCAACACTTCGAGCAGTCATTTCCGCCAAAATCCCCTTCAAAATCAATGGCTCATTGGCCACGCGCCTCGCCTCGAAAGCCCTCGGCTCCTCTCGAATTGTCAACTTTATTTCAATAAGCAGGAGAAGCCCCAGTGAACCCAACTCAACCCATTTAAATATCCATCAGCAGCTTAACACCTGAACCTGAGGGAAGCCGTCCTTTGACTATAACTTGTGCTCCATTTGGCCCTTCGTCCATTTAGAATTCTAAGCAATTTCCTTATCTGCTTAGATTAAAATCCTGGCCGCAAGTGGTACCATCATCCTGGGCTGGATCCATGAAATAATAATTAGCATAGCTCGAAACTCATTTTGAGGCAACTGGGGTTGCGGGTAGGTAAGGACACTCTGAAATTTATCATTTCCATAGTCCATGAAACATATTGCTCGGAAAACCCCCTACCCATCCCATTAAAACTCCCATTGTTGTTGTGTGGGAATTCATAACTTCGGTGCATATTATTAGGGTCTGAATGCTTGGACTGCCAATGAATTGCGTCCATCAGAGTCAATGACTACCATCCATTCTGCCATTCAGCCAATCTCCCATGCCCACGATACAATTGTTCAGCTGGAAGCAATCAAAAATGTTGATAAAATAATTTCAAATTCCATTTATATCCTCAAGGACAATTTGCCATTCACCGGGTACTAATAATATTATCAACAGCCCCGCCGTTCGTTGTCCGCCATTCATTTGATTCATCCCCGCCCGTAAATCCTCCTCCATGGAGGCAAATTTGTCAGCAATTGAAATTCACCAAACATTTTGAATTTGTTTGCCTGGCTACACTTTGGACGGGTTCTCGTTCGCTGGTTTTTAGCTTCTTCCATCTGCCCAGCAGGCACATTTTGCATTTTCTCCTCACCGATTCGGAAATTCCGCGGAGTGCGGGAATCCAGGGGATCCGGCGATTCATCGATTCCACTTGGAGGACTGCCTCCCCGCCGACTCCGCGGTGTCACTGCACCGAGTATTGGCCCGGCACCCACTGTTTCTGATTTCAATCCGCAGCGTGAATATGCAAATACGCCAGCTGCGAGGAAAAGGAGCCCCTAAAATCCCCAAAAAGTGTTCTGATCTAACAAAGGAGCATGCAATGTGAAGTTGAGAAAGTTGTGCAGCTAACCGATATCCTATTATCAAGAGTTTAAAAATATATTTCAGCATTTGAAATTTAATCTAAGGTATATATATTCTGAGAATGAGGAAAGCGGTGAAGAATTAATAATAATAATAATAATTGGGGTTCCTTAATTTTTAAAACTTTTGTTTCTTATAGTAGTAACTAACTTAAATATTACCTTGCTCGAATTTCTAAATTTAGTCGAGCTAGCGAAAAACGCATAGAGTGTCAAGAATATACCCTGGATGCGGTCAGTCCATCAACTGCCAGTGATTACTGTGCTAGCAAAGACGCTACCGCAGAACGTGCAAAAATGCAATTGCATATTCAAGTTTTGCACTTGAAATTCAGCGATTTGTATCGTTCGGCGCTCGTATGAATGCCCAAAAAAAGCTACTCCCTCACTGGAAAATGGGAAAACCTGGGCACGAAACGGAAGCAGACAGGAGTCAGGGATGCTGAAGAGGGGGGCGTTTCCACCACAGGGTGTCTAGCGTACAACAGGCGAGATAAATCTTTAGTCTTTGAACAAATGTTTGTGCATATTTGAACTTGGCCAGGCCCAGTCTCCAAAAAGCCCGCTCCCAAAACCAGGGCCTCCCCAGCCAAGCCAATTTAAAATTGGCAAAAGGTTAAGCCAAAAAACTAACAATCCACCGAAAATCGAAGGGAAAGAAAGGGGGAGCAGCTGGCACGCTGATGGCATGCATAATTAGATGGAATCCAAGTTGTTTCCACTGGGAAATTGTCTTGTGCATAATCAGGAAGAAGGGAGTGCATTGATTTGATGATTGAAAAGGGGGATAACTCCCGAATTATGCAAGAAGCTGTGCTTGGAATCTATACAATTTAAGATTGTGAACTAAATTTAATTTTACGTTTTATTGAAATATGAAACTTGGAATATCTGATAATTTCTACGTTTCCTTTAAACTCAACCCACAATGCCCAAGAACTCTTTGTCTGAGCTTTGGGCCAAAATAAGACGTTAATGTTTATCCGGCTCAGAAACACTCACATCCCACTGCTCGTTAAATTTCATTCAGAGGGACCCAAAAATTGGCATAAAATGAGCTTTTTGTGTTCAAGCAGGACGAAATGAGCCAGAGAAGAAAATATAATGGAGGAGACGAGCGTTTGCTGTGTGCTGACATTGATGTTGTCATCGCCCATGTCCACTTCTTTGTCCATGTCCATGCTCCTGTCTTCTTGTCTCCTCGTCTCCCCACCGCCACCCCTTCTTCGATGTCCTTGCCCCACCGCCCGATCACCCCGATCCCCCTCATCAACGGCCAGCCAACGGACGCATGCCAATCGAGTGAAGCTTTCATCCGTTTTCCGTTTGCTATTCACTCGGCCCCCAAAAAAAGAAAAAAAAAAAAAAAATAAAACAAAAAGGAGTTGACAAAAAAAAAAAAAGGAGGAAGCCAAACGAACAATGTTGGCTGTATGGCAGCCAATAATTTTCAGCCAGGTCGAAAGGACACAATAAGGCCAGGACAGGACACCCAGCGATTGGCGCCACACATATGCAACTAATTGATATTATATGAATGATATGTTAAATACAAATTGCCAGCACATGGGCACGCTTGTGCAACAACTGCACATTATTTATTCGCTGGCATAATGAAAAACGATTTCGGCCCAATGGATTCTCAATTAACTGGGGTCGTGCTGGCGAAAAAGTTGATTGCCACCGAAATGTGAAGAAACGGAAATGGAAGTACCGGAAAAACCATAATGTCTTGAGCAAATGCATGTTTGTGAAAGCTTTCCGTTTAGAAGATTTTTTATTCATTTCTCCCAAAGGCTGGGAAAGTTTACAAATACGTGCCTTTATATGTTGATAGAGGGAATTTTCTTTGGAGCTAAGTTTGGCTTAAAGTGTCCCCTGATGCGATAGATTCCCATGGACAGCGCTACTCTGAATTTGCATAAACAGAGTGCAACACGTCAGCCGTTTGCTAATCTGCCAGCAGCCTTAAAAGTGCACTTACCTTGAGAGCCGGCTTACCATAAATGCCAATTAGTTGCAACTGAGTTAGTGCCCCCCCTTGCGAAGCCCGCTGATTGTGGCACTCATTAGCCGTGGCAATTGGAAAAGTCCGAAAATGCAAAGCCAATCGGCAACAATGACGCGTCTAATTAGTCAGCCTGAGCCATCGCCATCCCGAACACGATTTCCCCCGGGGTTCTGGCCAAGCTAGCTGTTCCCTCCTGGAGTGGAGTGCTCCGAATTCACGCCTTCGCCGGCTGGACGGGCATTATAAAATATTTCGCGCTGCTTTTCCTTGTTCCCGTCGAGTGGGATTTAAACAAATTTATTTGCGAATCGAGAACGAGCCGCGTTGGGGAGCCGAGGAGTCGAGTTGACTTAATTTGGCCAACAACCACGGCGGCCCCAGTCTGGCTTTTGGTCGAAACACTTTTCCCTCTCGCTCCGGTCGACGGCTGTGCTCTGCGTGACTGTTGCACAGCGTTTGACCCTTCGCCTCCAGACATTAGATAACAATTCCCGTTGGGCCCCCCCGCTTTTGGGCAGCCCCTTAATCCCAACGCCCGGCGTCCATGTAATTTTCGCTGTTGCAATTTCGAGCATGCGAATGCGGCACGAACTGCTGCAAGAGTCCCCCAACTTTGGCTTTTAATTAAAAAGGTCACTTTCGAGTTCAGTTTATGCTGACGCCGCCAAAACTCCGACAGCGATGATTCTGTGGGTGGCAGCACTCGGAAAAATTGTTGATTTCGCATTCGAAACAATGCTGGTCACAATGTGCGAATTTAATATAATATATTGATAAAGGATAGCCACATTGTGCGCAAACAATATTTTCTATGGGATGAATATACATATAAAGTATATATAATTAATATTTTGACAGCACAGACATCGCTCATTTATCTTTAATAACATAAAACATTAATTATGCAGCTTTAACGCTCTAAAGCTTAGTTACACAAAATCACTGACATGTGTCTGTGGCAAGTTTTCTCAGTTCTCTCGAAATTCCTTTCTCCCTGCGAAGTTCATTTTTGTGACACATTGACAAATGCCTTTCCACGCCACAAATCGTTAATAACACATACCAAATGGCAATGCCAATTAAACGCCTGACATGAGCACATGGACTCCAACTCCAGCTCCATTTCTGTGGGGGCTTCCCTTTGTTTTGGCGGCTGCTTTGCATTTGGTTTTGGCCATGTCTTTGGCTCTAGACTTGGCTTTCGGTTCCGGTTCGCCGCCCGCTGTTTTCCCTCTGCCAGTGACGTACAAATTTTGGAACCTTTTCGGGGGACCATCGAATACCAACTTCTGCTTCTGCTCCAGTTTTGGGGCGCCCAGTTCCACATCCAATGTGTACATCCACCATATCTACATCCATATCCATTCATGCAGGGCGCCCGGCAACCGTGTTTTGTTAACGTAATTGACAACAACCATTGACAATCGCCCCAACCTCAAATGGTCATGTTCATGGCTCCTAAGCGGACTCCTTCTGCCCGTGTTCGCTGTCATTATCATCCTCCCAGGGTATCGGTGAAATTCAAAAAAGGCCAACGGTATCTGAGTGGAAAGTGCATGGTGGCGAAAACAACGCAAAATCGCTAGACAATCGATGGCACTATCGGTTGATAGTCGGAAAAACTATATATTTAGTGTTGTTCTGATAAATGCAATACTATTTGCACCATTTTATCTAAATTTATTTATATATCTTATCAAAGGAAAACTGTGCTTATTACTTACTTCAAATTAAAACTTAAATTAAAATACCGTACAACAAATTTTATAAGTACTATAACCAATGATTGCTTTACCAGGTTTGTAAGCCGGGTCTTAGTACATAATTTCCGAATAAATTAAAATATCGAAATTATTTCAGATATTTTTAAATAATCTATTTCCTGCTCTAAGCCACCTCAGTTCGACTGCTGCATCTGCAAAATATGTTCGCAGCGCAATGGTCAACGGGTTCAGGAAAACAGTCATGGTCACAGGCAATTGCCAACAATTCAGTCGCATTATTTATTCATTTCAATGCTGTTGACGCTGGTTTAATAGCTTGTTAAATATTTAGTTCGCGTTTACACAAAATGCGACAAAAAGCCGGACAAGCGCGTAATGTTCATATCTGCGCGTTGTGTTGAAAATTGAGATTTTCTATTGTTTACGCACAGCAGGTTATATTATTCAAAAACCAACAAGCCAATAGAAACAAAGTAAGTACATCCGACGTCTAAATACTGCAATAGAAACCAGGATTTCAAATAAAATATTGGGATATATTAATTTAACTTAAAAAACTTCCTTTTTTCACTAATAAACCTAAGTCAATATTGAGATTTAATTGATGTGGAATTTTATGCAATGATTACTCTCCGCGACCCTTTCAATGAACACCAAATTCTGATTGCACTCATTTAATATTTTACAGCTTGGATCGTAAAAAAAAGCAGCGCATTCAACAATGTACAATCATTTCGATTAAAGGATGTGAGGCACAAAAAGGCAACAAAGGTGCATATCTCCTCCTTTCGGACTTTCGGACACAACAAAGCCGGTGTTCTGGCAAAAAGGGAAATATGAATAACCATTCAATCAACCAGAAAGAACAACAATTTCAACGAGGGGGAGCAAAAAATATGGCCAGTCATTAATATCGATGGATTACATGCGTTCAGCATTTTACGATATGAGCGCAAAATCGTTTTAAAAAATATGCGCCCCCGATATAAAGCGGCGAACCATATTTTTTACCATGCTCTTAAGCCGCACAAAATCGGGCAACACTTTACAAATGGGTAACGGCATATCGGGCATATCGGCCGTATCGGACGTATCTGCTCTCTGTGACAAAAATCACCTCAATTAATTTAATTAGTCTGCGGTTCTGTCGGATTTCGCAGGCAGACGGCTCCTCCGGTTCTCCGATTCTTCGGTTCGTTCGTCGGGGTTTTATTTTGTTTTATTTCCCAACGTGGGGTCCGTAACGTCAGTCAATTTCCCGAATGGTCACAGCATGACGAACCGCACTTTCATAACAAACAAAAACACAAACTGGGCAAAAAGCATAAACCAAAACAAAGTTGTAGCCAGTATCCAGTTGATTTATGCTCCAAAAGTTCGTTGCCTTGCCCCGCGATAGTTATAAAATGGTTTTGATAAACGATGGAGCACTGTAACAGCAAGATACATTTGACATTTCGGCCCGATCTTCATCTATATCTCGTCTGGATATGCATATACTTACATGGCATGGGGAATCACTTGGCTCGGCGGGCAGTTGGAATTTATGGTTTCAAAATGCTTTTAAAGTGTTGAGATTTTATTCTCACTGAAGATTTTAACGCCTCGGTACCGTTCTTTGTTCTGTTGTTTGGATAGATGCTTTTGTTTAAGGCCAAAGAATGTAAACAAGTCTATCGCGGATGGCGCTCCAGCACTTCCACATCCAGCTGCTCCATTATGGGATCTCCCGATATTGAATTTCAATCTTTTTTATTGCGGCTGCTGCTGAGACGTTGAGATCAGTCAAAGAAAAGATCTTGTCTGGGGAGAATTTTCCGGCTGAAAGCCAGAGATACGATGCATTTGCATTTATGATAGACCAGGGGAGATATTTTCTAGTTTGTTTGGGCTTGGTAAATTCTATTAGGGGTCATATGAAACCTGTTTTAGTTACTTTACCCACGGTTATCTGCTATTAGCGTATTTTCCGTTGGCCTTATTTACATTTAAAATTACATTTTTGTGGTTTGTTTTCCCTTCCTGGCTGCGAGTCATTTGACAAATCATTTCCTCTCCGGACTTGAAAATAAAGAAATTAATGTTTATCATTTTTATGAAGCCACTCAAAATGCAAATGACTGCTTATCTATGGTTGTTTTTCTGTAACTTATAGAGACATTGGCGTTGAATCACCTGCTCTGCCACAGATTTATCGGTTTCCTCCTCCCAGCGAACTATGCCATTCATTTTCGATATTTGATTTATTTTAATTTGTAATAAATTACAAACTTTCGTTTGTGGGCAAAACCATATTTGTGGCCCAAAGCTATGGCCACGCCCTCGCCACCTTAATGGTTTTCCAATGCTAATGTGTGAGAAAAGCTGGCGGCAAAAAGCGAAAGAAAAGTGAGAGTCTATTGGCAGATGAATTATGAAATTCGAACTCCATCGGATTGTTATTGAAACTCGAGTATTTTGCTCTTCGTCGAGGTTGGTAGCTGAAATTGATGAATGGAAAGCTGGGCTCGGTGAAATGCGGGCCACAGTGCGAGACATTAGTGTAAGTGCAAGGGGAACTTTAAGCAAATCATTTCATTACTGAAATATCTACTAGTTTAAATACCATATTTTGCGCTATGATACGTACTGTCTTGTGGTTTATGAAAGGTGTGTCTTAAATGAACGTTTTTCATTGACTACTCGTATTCGCTGTATCTTTGTCTTTGCGGTTAGTCTAATGTTTCAGTTTTACATTGAAATTGCCATTCAAAAGGGTGTTGCTCCTAAAGCTAACTGCATTCTTAAATTATATCATTTACGGTTAAATAAGATTGTAAGTTAATATGGCTAAAAACCCAATCGTATACACCCACCTTACTTTTGTGTATCATTCAACTGTTAGAGGGCTTCTTTTAAAACTAGTTATTTCCTAATGAGATTATACTTAGTATTAACATCTTATCTGCAGCCTAATCGATCTTAGTAGACGCCCACAACTGTTCTTTCCCATTTAGCCCGTTAAGCCAATTATGCCGGCTAATAAAACTAATAAATCAAGCCGAAATTAACGCAGCCTGCACTAGCCGCAATTTTTTTTTAACATTTTAACCCTTTCACGTTGTTGTTGGAGGCCGCGGCAATATGAAAATGACATTAGCCAAGCGCCAGACTGCGGCTAGACAAAAAGCCAGACGCAACAGTAAACAAAAAAAAGGCAGTCAGTGCGAATGGGCATTCTCGAGAACACGCAAAACCACTCTTAACTCGTTTACTTTATTTATGGCCATAATTTGTTAGGCAAAAGGTCGAAAACTAAGCGCAAAACTCAGCGGAAAGGGCGCAGCTGGCTGGAGGAAGTGAGAAAGGGCGGCAAGGTGCGATGCATAATTAAGATAATAAAATATTAATTAAAATTAGGTTCATGCATATGCAAACACGAGGGGGTGATGGCAAAGAAGTATCCATACTGGCAAAGGTGGAGGAGACAAATATTTGCATGAGTCCCCATAATAATGACGTTGATTAGAACGATGACGCTGATGTTGATAGCCTCGTTATTGGCCCGTCGACTTGCCTTTAATTATTTAATTAAAAATGCAGAACAAACTTTGTCTTTGTTTATGCAAATTTTCACATGACCAACGTCAAGCACCTGCAAAAAAGCCTGTAAAAATTAATGCAAAGCCCCAAAGGGCTTAGATGGTCGACGATTTAAGGAATGTCCATCAAATTCGGGAATTATTTAAAATACTATAGATGCTCTATAAAGTGGGGTACTTAAAGTCAGCTAAAACCGGCTGCCTACTCTTTTGCTCAAAAATAGTAATAATTGTTAAATAGCTTATAAAAAGTGATACAATACTCAAATATTATTAAATATTATTCTTACTTCATAGATGACAATTTTACATAGAGGGTATATGAAAAGTGTCTTGTTGTTAAATTCCAGACCAAATTGGCTAATTCTCGGACTTATTCGGTCAACTTAACCCTTGTTGGCTAATGGAAATCCAATGTTTACCTTTAGGCTTAGGGCGTGTTTAAACGCAGAGAAAGACGGAAAACAAATTTGAGATATAGCCGCAAAGCGCGAAATCTGATACATTCGGCTTTGACTTTGCCCCTTTGCATAATTTATTTGGCTCTGTCTTTTTTTCTCGTGTTTTTTTGAGAGTGCTTATGGATAATTTTCGTTTTGGCCCAACCGCTTAATCACCTTTACCTGACACATGTGGGCAACTAATTTGTGAATATTTCTTCCCTGGGCAATTGGAAATGTCAAGAGGAATAGCTGTGGGGATTGGGGTTTGGATACGGATTCGGATTCGGCTTTGGATTCAGTTTGAGTTTATGGAGTGAAAGCGAAAGCAATCTACGGGTTCGGTAGACCAAAAATATTTGACACACGCATGTGGCGACCCTTGCTTCCATGATTGATGGATGACCCCGATTCTCCCCCCCCCTTAGCACACTTTTTTGTTTCGTTGCATTAATTAACTAATTTAATTTTGTTTGGCTTTTTTAAGGCATTTAAATCGAGTTCTCATTTCAGAGTGGGAAAATTTATGCAGCCACATATTTTGGTGAACTTTTTGCCAGAGTGAACGATGGGCCTTATCGCTAGGTTTTCACTCATTTCCCACTCCTCCTCCCCTTATTTTCATAATTTACGCATACCCGAGGGCGTGACCATTGCATTTGATGGACCCAGATGGATTTTGACAGGAGGGAGAAAGGAAATATTCAGATTGGCGCCATAAATTCATTGGTCCGGTCATTTTAAAATGTTTCTCTATTTTCCACGCATTTCGGACGTATTTATTTGCATTTCTAATGATGTCCGTTCACAGATATCCCCGTGCCCACTACAGCAACCCCAACAATCCGCATAAATGGCCAATCAATTTTTAGTGGATCTCCGGTCATTTCGATATGGACATGGACATAATGCCGGTGCTTGTGCTCTTTTCCTATCATTATGATGAATGCAATTTGTGGCTGACAAATGGACTAATTTTGCATAGACTAAGGGATTTATGGTTATAGCTTAAACTACATATGTAGGAGATGGAAATATGGAAAGATTCACAATTTATAATAGTTTATTTCCAAACCAAGCTATAAAAACTTGAGCTTATAAGATTAAAATAATATTCAACTTTTTCTCCATGTCGTACCAAATTTATCTTAACCTTAAACGTTTTTTGTGTTAATTCATTTTGCCATTTCTTGAAAATTATTTTTGTGCAGCCTGACATTCTTTTGGCCTGCTTGATAATACGGCCACAAATATTTCATAATTTTCTGGCCGCTCTGCTGCCTCTGGATGCTCACCCAATTAAATTTGTGAATTTTTGCAAAAGCCAAACCAAAACATTTTCGACCAAAAGTGGCCGACAAGACACAATGACAAGGATGTCAACGTTGCCGCCTTTTTAAAACGCAAATTCCATGAAAGCATTCAGCATGTCAACGTTTTGGTAGCCGTGTCTGGACCAGGTCCACTCAAGTTGGTAATACCAGGGACGGCGGTGGGGGGCTTAGAAAAACATGAAAAATTTAAACAAGCCGGCGAAGACGAACATCCAACACTGGAATCGGTTCTCTCTGTGTTTTCGTCTCTGTCTGCAAAAATTGCAAGTGACAGGCAATTCATCATTCATTTGGTTTTAGACTTGACTGACTGACCAGCTTCGGTTCTGGATTGGGTCGGGATTCGAGAGCTGGAGCGATTCGGTAGCCGGGAGCTGGGGATCCGTATTCGCCTCCGTCGCATGATGATGATGATGGGGCGACTCCTTTTTGTCTGTGGCATGCAATTTTATGGCCAGCAAACTTTTAGCATAGCCATCGCTTTGACAATTTAATGCATTTAAAGCTTTACAAGAGCAGGTCCTAGGCTGCCCAGCACGCAGTCTCGACCGCCCATGGTAAATGTGAACAGTGGTTGCGGTAGAAGTATTTCTTGTGACTACATAAAGAAATAAAAATAAAACTTAATAAACCTTAATGTAGAAAATGGTTTCAAATATATGTGGCTAAATTGTGGAAGCCCTTCGTTTCAATAAATTATTAAATAATAGAAATATTATAATTTGTTTGTGACAAAGAACTTTCCATAGTTCAAGCACTCGTTTGCCCCAGCAATTGCTTCCAAATGGAACATTTTACTTGGGATGCAATCAAGGCCACCACTTCTCCAACCCCCCTATTTAGCCACTTGTCTGGGCGATGCCACCCACCGTTGTGGGTTGCCTAGTGTTTCGGTCTTTGGGAATTTTAAATTGTTTTAATGCGTGCGTCGAGCATCCTGAGACCCGACCACGCCCCGTCTCGTCGTCTACGTCTACGGATGATGTCGTCAAAGTGGAGGAGCTCTCGACTGGCTCCGCCCTCCGCCTCCTGCAGGATCAATCAATTTTTTAGCACATTCGAGAGCGAACCCCAAGTTGATGAAGTGCGGCCTCTGGGACTCGGGAGACTGAATCCCAAAAAACTGTTTAATATGCAGCGAGTGACACCGCCAAGCGCGACGACATTGAGCAACTGCACCAATTTCGGAGTGAGCCAGAGGATGAGGTGTCTCCACCTCCTACTCCGCACCAACTGCATTCGGTCCCATCCATCTTTTGTCGGTTGACTGCAGTTCATAAATTTTTAAAACGCTCGCCGCCGCGAACCAAAACAAACAAGTTTTGAATCGCCGCCAGGATCGGTGGAACGCATCCCATAGGTTGAGTGTGTGGACAGAAGGAGACTGGCAGACACGCATGTAATCAATTTTTATATTTTAGATGAATGCCCCCAAGTGAGGCAGGTGCAGCCGGCGGACCAGCTCTATTATAATTGGATTACCCGTTGCCGCCGAGGGAAACGATAAACTGAATGTTCTCGCATTCTCCTACTCAGCGAAAAGTGGTCTGGTCTAGTCTGGTCAGCTGCCGATTGTCTGGGGGGTCCTGGGCAACTCTTGGACATTTTCACTCATTCGAAGGGGTATCATTTGTATGGGTAGAAAATTAAAAGTCACAGAGAGAGTCAAAGGCAATTAAGGATTGGTCAATGCCAGACAAGCTGGCCCTTGATGGCACCCAATTATTGGGACTGTTAATTTTTCACCATAATATGCATTTTAAATTTTTTTTAAAGTGGAAAAAAATCATTAAATTTAGAGTAAGACTTATACATTTTTTTAAAATATGATAAAATTTATCAAAGCTTATGTTTTGAAAGACTTAAATTTTGACTATTTTGTGACTGCCAAAAAAAGGTGGCTTATCTTTTATTGTCCAAAATGTTTTCCCTTTTAACTCGGCCATTTCATCCGATCTTTTGCTTTTTGTATGGACCTCAGAGCGAGGGAAGTACCCGGATCCAATGTCTTCGGCGCTTTGTTACCTTCCTACTGGGACTCGTATTGGGCTTCCTCCTCTGGAAGCTGGCGGCCCTGAACTTTACCCTGGGTCGCCTGTTCGTGAACCGAGCCACCGACCTCTACGTCTTTATAGTCTTTGTCCTGGTGACCGGAACGATCTTCATGCTTAGCCTCCCAGTTCGTGCCGTAATCCTGCTGATCTTCGTGGCATTGGTAGGAAAATCTGGAAGGACATATTTACGTGCAGTGGCCTTTGCCTTTATAATATCCGGACCTATAGCCAACCTGGTGGAAAATGCGGGCGAGGTTGCCCGTGTATTTGTCTGCACTACAGTGCTGACCTACAATCTATCCAAAACCCGGTTCGATTTGATGGCCAAGCCGTTTACAAACACCCTGAAGCATATGCGAGGAGATGTGGAGGAGATACGACATACCTTTTACGAATTACAAGAGGTCCTAGTGGATCTTAAGTATGCCGTGGAAAATTCGGACATTGAAGACGAGAAATACGGCGACAAAAACACAAAACCCATCTATGAAAGATGGGGCAGAGAAACGAAGAGGATGAACATAAGTGAAATTGGAAATGGAGGTAAGGAGCTACCAACTTCAGCGGCGGTTCAGGAGCGTTTTCAACGGAATATGAGAAATAGGTGCAAGCATCAGCTAAGAAGTGGCCATCGCGTGTGCCTGGAGGTTTTTCGAAAGGGTTACAGAAAATGTACAACCAATTTTCCCTCAATGATAGGTAAGGCCATCTGTTGGCCCTACAGGGTGGATATTATCTGCGAGCTAGACCTCTTTGGCAATCCGGATAAGATATGCGACCCATCCGCGGTGGTGCCACAAAACTTTGGGGAGACTTACGTGGAGTTACTGAAGGCCGAACAGCAACTCTTTGACAACAGCTCACAGATAGAGGTGAACTATGAAATAAAGGACGAACAGTTCGCCAAGAGTCAACTGAAGTCCGCTGAGAGGACAGGACAGGCTTTTAAGGAGGACTTTGAACGCCAAAAGCGTATCTTCAATAAAGTCATGGGCATACTTCAGAAGATCCTATGCCTGTTCATGCTGCGGATGGTTTACGTATCCATCAACTACTATGTGAAGTATCTCAACGACGTGGAGTTCGACAACTTCTATATCACTAAATATTTTAAGCACGTGGATCAGCGGCGTAGGAAACAGGGTGTTGATGCCATTTTGCCACTGCGCACCTACGAAAAGTCAAAGTACATTGATGTGGATCACATATTTAGTCGAACCCACCAGGAGTCCACTACGGTTTGCTTTAGCTTGTTACAGTTCCTACTAGAATTAGTCACAGCGGGACTGTTTATATTGATAGACCACTTAGTCGTGGAATTACTTCAGATTGTCCGAAAGCGATCGAAGATCGTTTACCAGCAGGATGGTGAGCATGAAGTCCGATTCAATGTAAGCAATAATAAGTTAATCAATTAAATATATAAATAACCCGAATTCCTAACTTATTCCCTGTAAATATAGATCAGTGGTGTGGGTCAAATGGCGCGACTGCTGCGCACCACCATGCATAACTTCAACATCCACGAGAAGGTCTCAACCTCGCTGTCCAACAAGGAGTGCCTTCCGAATCCACATGTCCTGCCAAAAAAGATGTACTACCAGTTAATACTGCTGTACCTGTTCATCATAGTGCTGATCTACCAGAGCACAACATTTCTGCGAATGCGGCGAGTAATTTGCAGCTTCTTCTACTACAAGCGTGAGAAACAGCGCATCCTTTTCCTGTATAACCGCATCCTGCGGAATCGGCTTAGATCTTTGGAGTTTCTGATTTACGATGCCGAGGATAACCTGGCCACACATCGCATCCAGCAGCAGGTCAACGTCTTCCTTTGGCTACGGTTCTCATGTCCTGTCGTATTTGGTTGGATACGGCACTTCAAGTTCGCCAAAAGGACCTGCATGATCTGCCGGGGATTGGAGGACTCCACCTTCACGGTTTGCGTCAACTGCGGGCTGCCATATTGCGACGATTGTGCCGAGGATCTCAACAGTGTGTGCTTTCAGTGCGGCGTGGTTCTTACTAGAGTGGCAGAAGGATCTGAAAGCAGCGTAGAAGTGTACACTTACAGGAAGGAAAAATAATCCAAGGATGAGCAATACTGCTACCGTACTGAGTCGCAAATAATGCTTTTAACATTTATAATAAAGCCTTTCTAATGTTTTCTTCGAATCAGATTTTGCTTTGAGTGCACGGTCAGCTGTAGGCCACATAATTTAGAGTCTCTCTACGAAGGATTAGTAAGAATAGTTAAATGATTTACCCTTCTGTCATTTATAAAACATAAAGCATCTTAATGGCATTACAAAAGTTCATCTCGTATGTGCCAAAAGGAATGGAAAACTTTTCCCTTTGAATCGGAAGCCCACTTCCCTCTCGGGGAATACTTGGTAATCATCTTCGGAGAACTCGGTCTCTTAATCCCACTTGCACTACCCTTTATTAACTGTCCTTCTGTATGATAATCATATCTTCAGCCTAATTGCCATTTTTCCAGTCTGTCAAACTTAATTCTCAACATTTTACCCGGCCACACCCCAACTATTTCCTTGGCCGATGGCACTGTCTGCCAGTTGTCTAGAGTAAGTTGGAAAACATTTCTTTGCAACAACAAGGATCGCTCAATTAGTTGTCCACCCCATTGTCTGGGCCACCCTAAACTCCTATCGCCTGTCCCAGCATAATTATGCACATGTCTGGTGGAGCTGGAAAACTTTTTGTCCTTAGACAAACTTTGCTCAAGCGGCGCTGATTCGATTATGCCACTGGAAAGCAACATTTCAGCACTCTGAGCTACACTCGGCTGCAAGGATTAAGTTACAAAATTGTTAATTAAAAATAATAAAAACGCTAATTGAAGAAATGCCTACAGTAATGCAGAAACTCCTTTTGCAACAAACCGAAAACGTAACAAAAGTTTTTGGGTGCAAACTTGTCTATACTTTTTGGGATCAGCCAAGAAGATGTCTGCAAACGCTTTCGGGCACTTTCCTCGTCATTTTGGTCGGGATGAAACAGTTGCAACAATGATGACGACAAAGTCTCGCCCACGCTCGCTCTAGTTTTAATATTCATAAGGCTTTTGGCCTCTGTGTCTGCCTGCAATAAAATAATTATGCAAACATGGGATGGCGTTGGCTGGGCAGGAGGTTGGGTGGTAGGGAACCACAAAACCAAAGGAGCTGTGTCTTTCCATTGAAATTTCACACATTTCCATGGAAAAAAAGGGACCAAAAAAATGCGCAAAATTTTCTTACGAAAAACAAACACTGCGGCGGAGGTGGAATCCACATTCAGACGCTAGACTGGTCGGCATGCCGTGTGCAAAGGTGATTATTTGACGTTCACACCTTGTTGCAGTGACTCCTCCCTTCGAGATAATGGGCCGAGGTCGTCGACGCTCGTCGGCGGTTGTTGTGATCAGCCACAGAAGTGACAGGTGTGACACTCCGCCTGACAGCGGCTCCCAGAACTCCACTCCGACCATCAGCTTCACCCTCACCAGTCGACTCCACCATCTGCACAGACTATGAAGACGCAACTAGACGAGACGAGACAGTGGTGGGCACTAAAAAAAAGCTGGAAAAAACAGCTCAGAATTATTTCCTAGAAAACTGCAGACGGATGGTTGAACGAGCAGTGTAAAGACCAGCAAACATAAAAAAGTGAGCGAAACTGGAGCTGTTACTGCAACACCGACCGGGGTATACCCTTTTGACAAAAAAAATATGTAACCAAAGGCTTTTAGCATTATGGTTTCTAAAAATGAAATTGATTTCGTTTGAAACATGATACCGTATTAATATGAAGTATATTTGTTTGGAATTTCTGGTATATTTCTAAAATCTTTGCTATAAAAAGTGTTTTGAATTTGAATATTCGGCACAAATAATCTACGTATATCAACCGACCGTAGAAAGTGTACTGCCAGGTATAACCATCTAAACGAAAATGGCCAAAGTGGTGAAAAATAATCGGGCAGAGTCCCTCAACTGCCTTTATCATCACGGGCTCAACTTGGCGTTGATAATGAAGGAAGCGAAACGATGGCCCACGGATGGTTGGATGCTCGCTGGTCAGTGCATTGTTTCTTTCTTTCTTACATTTTTTTTTATATTTCGTTTCAGTATGATGTTCCAGCGGTTTGGCTGCAATTTGCGAGTCCCAGGGACTCCGACTCCGATTCACAGACCGAGTGAGTGAACTATTTAGCAAAGGGAGCCAGGGGATTCATACCATCCGCTGCTGGCGGAGCAGCAGGTGGTAAAGCGTAGAGAAATATGGTGCGGAACATTTCAATTAGAAAAAGCGGCGAAACGGCAGACTGAAGACTGAAGAAACCTCGGACCGACAGCCTGTCGTCGCCCCCAATCAGTTGGGCCCCCATTCCCCGTCCATCTTCATCCTACAGCTCCATCTCCCAGTTCCACGGAATATTCCCCGCCTTTGAAGTCGTGTTCGCCTGACACTGACGAACCGCGACTGGCTATATTCCACTATATATGTATACCCCCACTGCCTGCTATTATTTCAATAAAAATTCTTTAATATTATTTTAAGTTTGTTATGGCAGGTTAGTTTGTTCTCTGGCCACCGTCCATTTCCCTTTGTGCTCGTATTTAATCTTTATAATTAAAATTTTAGCAAAAACAGAAAAAATGCCGCTTCAGGTGGGCGCCCTGGGTGCGAAGAAGCGCAAACGTGTTAAAAATTGATTAAAGTAATTGATTTGAAAGGGCTGGCAGTGGGAGCCCCTGGGTTATTGAGGATTATTCTTTATACTGTACGTATATATATACCTTCTTCAGTTTTTATCCCTTTGTTATATTTCAATGTGGACAGCCGACTCAATTAAAGCAGTAAGCGGTGTTTGCTTTATTTTTATAAAAATATTAGAGTTTATTCAGAAGATAAATTTGTGATCTAATAAGTTTTGACAGAAAAACTGAATTTAATTGATATGATTGATATGAACAAGTAAAAAATTCATATTTTTTTAGGCTTTGACCATTTTTCTACAATATAAATTCAGTGGTAGTTCCTGAAGTCTGGAATGTGATAACCGACTATCTCTTTGATCTCCTTTTCATTTCTCACACAGCAAATTGCTAATTGCATTCCGCGCATAGAAAAATATGACTGGTCGGAGTGCATTTATTTCGCTTTCGCACAGAAATCATGTGGCAACCGCAGCGGAATCTCAGCTTTGTCAAGTCAAACTCCAAGCACCAGACCCAATTTTCACACAGAATAAAAAGGAGTGAAACCCACCGCACCACAAATCTTTCACTTGGTTTTATTCACCCACTTTTTGTTTTTCGTTATACAACATCAGAGGCACGAAAAATGAAACTCCACTGTGCGTGTTGAACTCAGACTTTTGTGCCAAATGTTTTCGGGATGGAGGAAAGTCAAGGGGCTTGGGTTTGTTGGCTCAGCTCAGCTCAGCTCAGCTAACGCCTTTTCGGTCTTTCACAGCAAAAGCGCGAAAAGAGTTAAAAGGCGAAGCACAGAAAGCAGCGAATGCAGCACCATAGCACCAAAGCATTTTCACCCTATTATTTCGAGCAATTTCATCAAAACTAGACTGGGGCCCGGTCTCTGCTCCAAATTGTAACCACAAAACCTCCCAGTCCAGCTGTCCAGTTGCCCCATTGCAGTCCCCTAGAGATGGGTGCGTGAGTCGTGAGTAGGTTAAGGAAACACTCCGTGACAAATATGTTTACAAACTTGTAAAAGTTTACAAATATAAAAGCAATATTCTCTACATTTTGGAACTTTAAGAGTTCAGATATTCAACTGTTGTTATATTTTATATGTTATTTTATTTTTTCTATTGTCGAAAATTTATTTTCATAATTTGAAAATAAGTTGAATTGAATCGCTTGTAAGCTAGATACCTTAATTCATATGCAAGCTGGATGATTTTGACAGTGAACTCTAGTACCACCTCTAGTTCGTTGCGGTTTTGTTGCTTTGCTTCTGCCGCTTTTTGTCCACTTCTTTTGGCTTTTAGCCCCGCCCGGACCACCATCCTCCTGGTTCTTCTGCCATCGAGTTGTTGGCCGCTCTCAATAGAAGGCAGACAGGAGCAGGTTTTTCTTTTTGCCTTCCTTCCAAATGGCCAGCAAACGGACTGTCGACTGTGCCAGCTGTGTTTTTCTTATTTGATTTCCACTTTTATGTAGATTGGTATTTATTTTCCACGCGAAAACTAGCGAAAAGCGGACAAAAAAAAAACCTGGGCCATGGTAGCGGCAGTAGTTCTCACACTATGGCATGGTATGGGGCCTGGATCTGGGGTTCGGTCTCCGGGCCTGCGGTTCCTTAACTTCCCTCATCGCTCTTATTATCGCGTCAAGCGGCCAAACAAAAAATCCAACATAAAGCCACAGCACCAAGAAAGAAGTGAGTGCAACTATTTTGCGGTCTGCTGCCTGACAAATGGCAGCAAACGCCATCGGAGCATTTAGCCAAAGTCCAACTGCGATTCCACATTTCCACATCCAAGTCGGAGCTGCAGGTCCCCCCTCGGCGGTCGGAAGTAGCGCAGAAATCTGCCGCCACTGGCCGCCCCTGGGGATCTGGATGTAATGTAGGCCCAGTCTCAAGCTCAGTCAGCCATTCAGCCATTTACCCTATTTTCTCAGACGCGCACCGAAAATTCCCTATTCCAAAGGTAGCCAAAGGAACAGAACAATTTAGAAGTTATCAAATTTTTTATATTTTATTAAATGTATTTACTTAAATATCTTACAAAAAAAATATTAATAGGTATAAACTTAGCAAGCATAACAAACACTTGGGATTGAGATACATTACTTACAATAAAAATGTCATATCTATAGTTATATCTATGTAAAAGGTTAGAAATCGTCATTTAACTATTCATTTTTTATATGCGTGCTCATATTTTAAGTTTTCTTTTTAGCTTACAGAAAAAATCAAAATAAAGAGCATTTCCCATTCGCACAAGAAACTCCATTTTATTTCGGTTGTCTTGGCTGTTCCCAGACCAAAGCTTCGTAATTAGATTTAGTTTAGCTCACGGATTTTGATACGTTAATTGTGAACTGTGCAAATACATATAATTGAGCTGGAGTTGCCCCCCACCCAACCGCTGATGGAGGAAAGAAATGAGAGCTAGAGTTGGTCCCGCCTGGTTGGTTCTGCATTTTTCAACTAAACCTTGTCCCGGCATTCCGCTTTAGTTTTGCTAAATTAGCGACCAGCCCGATTCCACCCAACTCCCAACCACCTGTCCCTCTCCAATGTGGCGTGAAGAAGACAAATGCCTGGAATTCTTTTCTCAAGCCTTTTGGCCACGCTTTTGATATGCCATTTGCAGTTGAGCTGACTGAGCTGCCCCAGCAATTAATAGTAAGAAACAATTGTGGCAAGTCAGTTTCCCACGTCGAAGCCATAGGCCTTCTTCAGTGATTCAGACGTAGAAATTCCGCCCAAATTATAATCATTAAAGGCTAATCGGGCCTTAATTGAGACTCAATTTATTTGGCGTACACATCCTTGCCGGTAATACGCCTAATGATCTCCATTATCCTTTTGCGGTAGTCATATACCGCCCTCTTCATTCGTTTTACATTATACTTTGTCTGCATCTACATATAATAAGGGTGATTTAAATTAAATCTGACTGAAAATGTTTGGAGTCCTCGAGGACCCAAAACCCAAACCCAAGTATTTCCAGACGTTGATGGAAACATGTTGGTCCCAATCAAATTGCCAATGTCCGCTTCTACGTGGGTTGTTTTTAAAGTTGATCTAATATTACTTAAAATCCAACATAGTTTTATGGCTTTGTTTTAATTTTCTGTCATCTATGATTTTATGCAATTACAAATTCCAGCTTAAAACATTTTTATACGATGCAGGAAACCGTTAAACTCCCCTCGCTGTGATGACAAATAGCTTAAGCCATATCCAGAACCTCTTTTGATGATACCACGCATTTGAAACTCAGCCCCAGATCCGATGCACTTTCGGCCAACTTTAATGGGCAGGATAACCAGTTCCACGAATTCGAAAATTATGCGATTTTCGATTTTATTAAAGTTATTCCACTTGCTGGCCGGCTCACAGCGATTTTTGGTTCACCGGAATACAATAACGAAAAATTATCATTGTCTCCTACATCATCCACTTAATGTGGGGATCCATCAATCTGCGTTCCTTGTCCGTTGTCCGCTGTCCGTCGTCTCTTGTCCGTCGGCGGCTGTCAAACACGCCGAAACTCAGACTGAGACCCAAGCTCGAATTCGAACTGGAGCTGATGCTGGAGATTGGGGCTGGTGACGAGACGATGGACCATCAATCGCATTAAGACCATAAAAGGATTGCTCATACGGCTGACGATTCTGAGCCCCTTCCGATGTCGCTGTTGTTCGGACTCGACTGCCTTTGCATGCTTAGCACTGCCGTTCTGAGTGTTGAAAGAGAATTTTTAAGTCCATTGTATGGGCATTCGCTGAAAGTGCCCGAAAAAAGCAAAAGTCTTCAGTGCTGCAAGCCAAAGCAAACTGAACCAAGTCGAACCGAACCGAACCAAAGTTGGGCGGGGAAAAAAGGACAAAATGTCACAAAAGCGTGACGATGTGTCGTAAAATACTCAAACAACACTAACCTCAAAATGGGGTCTCGAATGATATGGAAAATGTCTTTTCAGAGACCTCGAAACTTGGCTTTTGTGCTTTTCACTGGTCCCCTAGTTTTTGCTTGGATACTCTAACAAAAAATGTAATGGTATAGAATGTAATTAAGTACTAATATAAAAGGCAACACTATATCTTAACTAAAAAATTTATAAGTTATTTATTTATAAGTTTTATAAGATACATTTTGAATTCATTTGGATTAAGTGAATCAGAATTAAATCTTATTATTAGTTTTTATTATTGTTCGTTTCAAAAAGTTAGGGAATAACCAGTTTCGATAGCTTCCAATTTTTGTCACCATGTATCAGATTCAGTCAGCAACTGTCAGCAGTCAGTCAGCCTTGGCCACGAAGATCTCCTCACAGAATAAAAAAAAAAAATAAATGTATAAATATAAACAGAAACCTCGCGCTCCAATGCAGCTTAATCAGTTCAGTTCAGAAAGGTTGCCGGCTGAAAAGCTTTGTTGCTAATGCTGAGGACCCAGGAACAGAAGATGGGACACAGTCAGGGGCATTCATCTGCGACATTCCGAGGCGGCAGTCCCATCAGCTTCAATTCAGCTCAGCTCGGCCCAGCCACCTTTTGTGCATCCCAGAGATACTTATACGAGTATCCGAGTACCTTTACAACCGCCGCTTGCTGTTCCGCTGATTGGAGCTCTTTGATTTTTGCCATCTGTCCAATTAGTCATTTTCATTTGGGGGCTCTTAATGCGATTTTAACTGCTTCAGTGCCGTGGGGATGGGCTATAAAAATCAAACATATAGGCAAAGGAAGATACAGATACGGCTCACTTTAATGGCAACCATGTAGGCATAAATAGTTTCCTTTTCGTCCAGGACCTGATCCACTTTTTTATGGCCATGTCTAGACTTTAACGGCGATTTTCTTAATTGCTCGTTTAGTGCTGTTCCACCGGCAATTTCGTGTGGGTGGTTGGGCATTGCTGGGCTTTGTTTGATTTGTGGCATAGAGAGCGTACTAGAACTAGTTCAGTATGCTCACGCCTCCCAGAGATATTTATCTTTGTCTTTGTCGGAGCTAGTGAAATTCGCAAGAAATTAACACAATTAACACTTTAATTGCGAACTTCCGCTTGCGCCACTTTTCCCCTTTTTTTCACTTTGCCAAAGTTCCGCCTGGTTTTTCCCCTTCCCATCGCAATCGCACTGCATCTTTTTGTTCGACTTGTGGGTTTTTATTTCTGTTCATATGGGGGAAATGAGGACTACGCCCCGAATGAAAGCAATTAACACTTTAATGACAGTTTGAAGTGAGTGAGACAAAGTTTATGCCGCATTCTGAGCCGGATAGCCCCATCGTGGTCTCCTGGAGTCGGGATCCGAGAAGGTGGCTGCACTAACTCCTGGGAAAAAATAACACTGCGAAATAAGGAGACAAACTTATTATCTCAAGTCCCTGCAGCAGCGTACTTACCCAGAAATCTTCAAATAATGGATTTAGAAATATATAAAAAAGAGTTACAAATTGTTTTAGATATTTGTTTTAAAATTTTTGTTTAATCTGCTAACTAACCGAATATGAAATTTCACTTTTTTATTATTATTTCCACAGGAGAATTTCAATGTTTCCCTTGTCGTTCTTTTTCAGTGCACTTCCTAAGCTGATCCCATGCACTTTTTTGCATTTTTAAAGCCCATATAGCAACGACCTCGCACATTTACGTCCGGTCTGGTTATGACATTTTGCTCATTTTCAGGCAGGCTCACCAAAATTATCCCGGCCTCTGGATTGTCTGCATATGCAGAACGGAGTGGTCATATCCCCCATTCATTAGGAATCGGAATTAACAAACAGCAAATTGAGTCTAGGCCTCCGGTTTGGACTTGGTAATTCTTTCTAGTTTACCCCCGGGGCAAAGACGAATGAATGGCGTTGAGGCCTCCATTCTGTTCTCTGTCGGCCAGGAGTTATGATATGGGTTTTCCTAATTAGAGCTTAAAAGAGAGCTACACAGGAAAATTGTACAATTTGTGCAGGAAATTGGCAAACGATTCTCGTTTGAGGTCTTCACTTCTGGTTTCTTCTGCTGAAGATGTCTTTAAAAGAGTTGACAACTTTTTTGCACCGCGTTCAAAAGAAAATTGTTCCTCTGGGCTTTGACCATTGAAGATCAGGTCTTGGCCAATTGTCTGGAAAAGAAGGCTCATTAAAATTGCTTCTGGTTTGCCAGGAAGTGAAAAAATCCTTCAAACTTAGAGATGCTGATGGCAGTTTATCTTTATATTTATATTTTAAAGGCGTTAAAGCGCAACTTTGAGAGATTTTTAAGCAATATTTTCTATTGGCAACATCATGTGAAGTAAAAATGCTTCGAAAAGAACTGCCTTATTTCCACCGAAACTCCAACTTCACTTGTTCGAAAAAAACCTTCGTTTCGCCTCCTTGTGCTAGGATAAACATCAAAAGGCGAACTCAGGACTCTTGTTTCCTTTCAGCAGAGAACTCACCCGCATTTGTGTGCAAATGTGAGCAGCAAAAAAAAAAACATAAAACATCTTTCATTTAAAAGTCTGCCCGCCTTTGTTGCTCCTTCTGGTCGCACAGTTACTTCAGATCTCCTCTCCACTCCCAGCTGCATTTTGCAGGCCAGTTGCGATTCCTGCCCACTCAGAGAAAATCTAGAAAATGGAAAATATATGCCTAAAACAGTTTATTAAGTTTCCTCTTTATTAAAATGCATCGAAAGTTTGGAATATCATGTACTTACACATTATTATTAATTATACATTTATCGGTCTGACTCTAAAGGAGAAATAAATTCTTCCTGTGCCGACTTGCCTGTCAATGCAATGAGCGTAGCTACCAAAGGAGCAACGTAGCCCTCCCCAACTCACTTTGCCATGTTTATTGCAAGTATTTCAGTTGTTGGGAAAAGATAGGAGACCAGCGGAAAAGGATCCACTGGACACGGTAAAAAATTTGCTCCGTTCTTCTATTTTTTTCGGTTTTTTTTTGCGCCCGCTGTTGTTGCAGAGCTGCCTCCTTTGCATACACTTTATATTCGCCGGAGTTGGGTCATATGGCGGACTATATATATATATATATATATGTACATATATTCGTTTTTGTTGGTTTCGCTATGGGTTTGGCAGGAATGGGGCGGAAGAGCCACGCCCACTAGACGACCCGCCGTGCTGTAAGTAATTTGTGGTTTCAGGCAAATACTCGGATATGATGTTTTTCTTAAATGTTTTTCTCCCTTTCCCTGCTACCCTGCACTTCTTGTGTATCGTTAAAAAATGCCTTTAGGGCATTTAATTTCTTTTGTTCACTGGTCTCTTCCCTTTTGCCTTTTATGGTTTGCCCGGCCGGAGAACCATTTCTCAGCTACTCCTCAGCGTCGGCTAAACAAATCGGTCCACCCTCGCCATTCCAAGCAGTCCTTAGTTCCTCCTTTTAACAATTTTCAATAGAAAATTAAAACGCAACCGCAGTTTTTGGCAAGAAAAATGGTTCTTTTCGGCTCTTTTGGGGAATGGGTTGTGTATGCCATGTAATTGTTAGTTTGTTTTGGTGTTTTATGGTGAATTAAGGCGATTCTGTTCATAACTTTGTTTTGCCATTGCGAAATGTATTGTTAATAATGATGGTAATTAAATATAAATGCAAACACATTACCTAAATTTATGCAGAATGGGAACTGATTTAATATCAGTTATCAAAGTTATCAAAAACAAATATAACAATAGACTATTTGGAGTACATAAGTTTATTGTGCTTTTGCAAACATGGTTACTATCTAAAATTTGTCAAAAATGCAGCAGCTTTTTGCCCGGTTTAGCATTTATTGTATGTATATTTTTCCCCCCATTTGTTGACTTTGTCAGCATTATTTCACTCGTTTTCAACTGGTGCCGTCAATGTTTATTAATATTTGACATTCAGCACCCCAACCGCTGGCAAATGTTTCCAATCTGTGTCCGGCAACCCAGCGCGAATCTCCTTGGCTCAGTCAGGAGCTGCCGCCGCACTATTAAAATCGCCGAGTTGCGACTCAGCAGGAGGTGTATATTGCAGATTTGCGAAAGAGAATTTCAGCATTTGACTGACTGAAGGACGATTTATGAGCCCGACCATGGGGGGCAAAAATCGCGCGACAATTTCGCACAATGCGCAAAACAGGAAGCGGGAAATGAACCCGAATCTGCGAATCGCCGGGACTGAAGGTCCTTGGCCAGGAGCAAGCGTTTAATCGGCTATAAATTGCAACCCTTTTGTGCAAAAATCGAGCGGAAGTTGAGTTGAAGGGGAGCGGAAGGTAGAAAATTACAGTTATTAATGCATGGGGTGTCAAATGCTTTTTTGTGTGTTGGCCTCTATTTATTTCACTTCCATCCTGCGGGGCTACCCTTCTTTTATATTTTTCGGCAGTGCGACAATATAATTTACTCCTTTCCGCAAAATGTATGGCACAATTACTGCTTTTCGTGGCGCGCATGTCAAAATAATCTGACAGCTTAATTATATACGCGGAAATCCATACCATTGGAATAGACCATTTCTTTGCATCCATTTCGCAACGTTTAGCAATTCGTGGTTAAATCAATTTTGCACACTTGCCTCCTTTAGCAGCCCTTCCCCCTTTTTTTTTACCATTCCCCTTCATTTTTTTTCGCCAAACACTTTGACAGTTTTGGGTCAGGCTTCGCTTTGTCTGGCTGCGATTCTTTCTGGTGAAAGGTGGATGCCGTTTTTGGGCAAAGTCATTTAGCCTTTTTCTTCGGTTTTTCTTCTTTATTGTTTGTCCAGGGGTCATGAATTACTTTTCTGTTTTTTTTTTTTTTTGGGGCGGGGAAAGGGTTTGGTTTTCACCGACTGGCGCGAAATGTATTTGGCAAAGGGGGAAAATGGAAAACGGGTTCGAAATGATCGGCACAACGAAAAGTTCTCAAAGTGGGAGGTCCTAGATGGAGTTCGAGTTTAATATGGCCTGAAATTCGAGCTTATCTTTCCTAAAAGTACAATTATTACTAAAAACAAGACAATAAAGAACAATAATAAAGTGCTGTTTGACAGAAACGATTCTGTAATATCCTCTGGTCATCCCCTCTTTAATTTGCAAGACCTTCAATAAATCTCTCCTTTCAAGCAAACCTTTTATACTTTTCTTAGCTGAAGACGCCATTGTCTCGCTTGATATTCAATCAAAATTGGAGCAGCGTCATCCACTTAAGAGGTCACCATGCGCCACTCGGTGCCCATCATGTGTGGCGACCCGTGGGCATTCGCATCACCCTGCATCCTGATGGACGACGAATCCTCCCCGGAGGCATGTCTAATCTACATGGGGCCCCATATGGACATTTAAAAGCTTTACGCTGTTGTTTCAGCACTTCCTCCTCTCGAAGAACTCGCTTCCGCATCCATTTGCAGCTCAAAAATTCGATACATCATTCATCAAAACGCGTGCCGGCGAACCAAACCAAAACCCAGCTCACCCATCAGGATGTGATATGGGATGGGAGTGTGGTATGGGACCCCGTACTCATAAGTTTTTGAAGAGCCAGTTGCCTTGGAACATAATCCCGTTCTAATCGAATTATGCTCAAATCCCCTGGGAACTTGCGACGCATCGAGTTTGCGTTAAGGCAAATTCAAGCGTAAGAAACTAATTTCTGCCAGTCGCAAATCCGCGAGATATCGAACCAGACAGTCAACGAGACTTAACTCTCGTGCATATGCGCTCATTCCCAATTCAATGGAATGCTTCTGCCATAAAAATGTTGCTCCGGCCATCAGATATTTAACAATTGATAAAAAGGACGAGTGGATGGATAGAATAAGAACACCAGCGAATCAGTGGAAAACCCATGAGAGGCAGATTAGCCAGGCAAAACTAACAGTTGGCACTGAGAAAAATGGATGGAAAATAATTAAATAATTACAACAGTAAGATATATTAAAATTGCATTATATATATAAATAATGATTCATGGTTAGTGTTTAGCTGCTGCACAATGCATAAGATTATTTTCCAATTTTTAGCTTATAAAAACTCACATTTTTTTTCTGCCTGTAGATCACAGCTTGCGATGACGCAGTGAATATACCCCTAAGTGAGCAGGGGGTTTCCCACAGGACCCGCAAGCAGCCACCACCAAGAACCCAGCCCAAAACCGAAAAACCAAAACCAACTACCAACCGGCCACCCTGTTTGATCACATTGTTTTCCCAAATCGGATTTTAGTTTTACACTAATTTCTTTGGTTTAAGACTCGCTGGGCGCTTAGTGGTCCTGGTGCTGGTTCCTCATCTCAGATTGGTATTATAAACGCTTCGCTGGACATTTCTCGATGGGCAGGATAAACAGGGTGTGGGGGTTGGAGGGCTGATGAATCCTCTTTGATTGCACTAAACTGCAATCGAGACGAATGCCCAAAACGTGCGACGTCATGTGGGGTTGGGGGGGATGTCCTTCGAGTCCTGCTGCCCAGTGTGATAAAATTTCATCCTCAGTGCCCAGACTTTTTATCGCTGGCCTAGGATCGTGAGGCTTTGGCTTTAGTTACACTCGGGGAACTTTCCCCCACCACAACCGCCTTCTTTTCTCGGTAGCTGCACATTTTTATGGCGAAAACAATTTAATTGGCTTGAGACAATCACTTTTTCCTTCCCCATTCGCTTACATTGTCCCCAAAAATTCGCTGGATAAGAGTTTGATAACATTTGAATTCCGGATGAGTCATCTATCGGATTGACTCACTGTAGGCGGAATAAATAAAATCACTCTAAAGTAACTAAAAAGTTGCGTCAAGCCAGCTGAGTACTAAAACTAATCCGAAAGAAATCGAAAAAGTTGCAAAAACGAAATGGAATGAAAATTAAAAAAGTGGTGAGAAATTGATAGTCGATCAATGAAATGATGAAAAGTTTTTAATGGAAGGATTTTTGGTCAGGTGTGCGTGTTCGTTTAAAACTACTATTACTATTATTTAAAATAAAATTAAAATAAATAAAAGAATTTACAATTTTTTTCAGGGCTTATGGTTGCTTTTACTATTCAAAAACATTTATTGAATGTTGTGTCTTTTGGTGTAGATTCTAACATTAGGCAATTTTTTTAATACTTTGCAATGCCATCTTTTATTTCGGAATTACCAATCCTAAACTAAAGTGCACCTTAAATCTTGTCTTATATTTACATCCATCTGCTTTTGGTCCACCCCTCCGATGAGTCAGATGTCGAATCTTAACTTTTTCCCCGGTATTCATACCAACTCCCCTTAACCCTTTTGAGATCTCGACGTTGTCGTCGCTCCTGAGAACCAATGGCACTTAAGACGCCAGAACTTATTTCCATTTGGTTGGGCAATTATAATATTTTGTATGTCTTTCTGTCTTCGGCGAGGAGCAGAGATGCGTTTACCTTTTTTACTGCTGATTTGTGTGTTTTGCTTCTTGAATTTTTCGCAAACGGCTGTGAGGGGGGAAAACCGGAGACCCAACGACGTCTTAAATATAATATTGACATTTCTTTTGCAACGCTTTTTATTTACGGGTGGTTTAAGAGGGGGCGGGTGCCCAAAAATGAAGGGCGGTGGTGGGTGGCCACTTCAGTGGTTCCCAGCGGTCTGCAGACTTCGACTTACACAGTGCAAATAATTATAGACATTTTTGGTGGGGAAAGCAAAAAGGGTTAAGTGCTTACCCAAACGTTTTTTGGTCTGCACATTTTCATTTCTTTTTTTATTCTTTATTTGGCTCTTTGCGGGAACTGTCGCATAATTTGCTTTGAATTATTTAAGAGCTCTCTGGACCAGAACCAGCCGTCCATGCCTAATTAAAAATGCCATGCGGCACTTATAGCTTTGCTGGTTCTGGTTTTCTGCTGCCTTGGCTTTCGTTTTTGCGGGCATGTCTTTCATACTTTTGGGTTACTCACCAGCTCGTGCAATCAATCAATTAGCAGATTCCTGGACCACCGACCCTGGCCCAAGAAACCGCATAAAGGTACACAAGCTCTGACTCATCGAACACTTTCTGTCAATAAGTCTGTCAGCGAGTGATCCGCTACATTCGCGAAATTCGATAAGAGTTTCGCAAACGTACGACTTTAACATGATTTTCTCGCCACCTTCGTTATACTTTATTCAATCGATAATTAGCCTGAATGGGTCCGCAAATTTATGCATGGAATTCAAAATGATTTTATTGTTTCGCAGGAAAACTTGTCCGGCCTCGGCAGCACTTCAATGAATAAGCCCCCACATCGGACTGCTCTTAAGTTTCTTCGCACTCGGATCTTGAATTATTGTTATGATAATTGTGACTCGGAGCTGCGAAGTGGAATTGTCCAGCTGCGTGTGTTAATTTAATAAACACATTCGTTTGCTTTATTTATTTCACATTTACTTTAACGGCGGAAATGCCTTTTCGGAGAGAAAAACCCATAGATTTGTGTGCATGGTGAATTACATAGATTTTGCGAACCTGTAACACTAAGAACATTTTTCAAGCTAATATCTTGAAATTTAGTACAAATAAATTAATTTATGTAAAAGTAGAAAAACCAAACCCATCGTTATATATTTCAAACGCATATTCAATTCTTAACCAAACAAAGATGTATTTAATTTTCAAGCTTTTAATAATTTTCGACATTCCTTGTAAGAAATACATTTCTCCTTCATTTTATTTCTGGCAGTGAGTTGATAGCGAAACCGTTTCTGTTGCTTCAATTAAATTGAGTGAGTTTCCTGCCAGTTGTCCAGTTGTGTACAGCTGTCCTGCTGACCAGCTTTGCTCATCCCAACCCCATCCCTGCCAGAAAGAGTCACCAGCTGTCCAGCTGGTCGAAAGCTCCATTCCCAACCGTGCTTAGGTTGTTAGCCCTGTCGTCTGCGACTTGTGTTTTGATTTTGACAAGCCTTCTGCCAGGACTCTCCTCGATCTACTGCTGTTTGTTTAGCCGGTCATCTGGGTGGCGATGGGGGCGGTGGAGTGCGTGTGGGTGTGGATCTGGGGTGTCCTCCGGCCCATCGGATCCAACATTCTGTCAATGGTGAGGAACAGCCAGTGAACCAAAGCCAATTGTCAGGATGACAGACATGTTTCTGTTCCTGTTTTGCTTGTTTGTTTGCCTGTTTGTATGTTGTTTGCTGGCTGTTGCTAATCCCCGAATGCAATGTACCCATTCCATTGTTTGCCTGGGTGTCATGTAGCAGATTGCGTTGGCCAGAAATTATTTACAAATATTTGTAAAAATTCTTTGATAAATTATGCGACTCTCGCCATTCCCTTCAGCTGCTCGTGTCCCGCAAATATGATTGATTTACCATATGGGGGATGAAAGGAGAGGTCCTTTTTGGGGACATCGCTGTGTGTGGACCATGGTCCCCAGTTGATTTGTTCTAATGCCAGGACCAAGGTTCCCCTAAATCGACCAGACGCGCTTGAATGGATCCCATTCGATTTTCAGTTCGATTTGGAAGCCCATTCAGCAAGGACCAGTCCAGTTTGGTCCACAATCCGGAGACCAGGGCCGCCCGATGACGAGAACGACTCCAACACTCCGGCACTGTTGACAGCAATCGTATGTTTAAAAAGCATAATCCCAGACGAATGATGATGAATGGCCCCCGGCCAGGGTTCCCAAACCGAACCCAAAGCCCAGTCGCTGGGAAACGCTCTCCGCTCGACGTCGTTTAACTAAATCCTTGATGAATGATGTTGCCACCTCCCCCCGTCCTTGCCCCGGCCAAATCTCCGATCCCCTCCTGCGCCAGCAGTTCCTTCGGTGGCTGCGTTTTCATATTTGCACGAAAAATTCCAAAATGCCAGCGACATTAGCAGAGGTTCGGGGTTGGAGCGAACGCAATTTTCATTTACGCTTCATTTTAATGATGTTAAGTGATTGTGCAGAAAACGTCGAGCCACAGTCGAAATTCTGAAATGCACAGAGAGAAAAATGCTTTCTTCTGCTTAGCTTTCTATTCATAAGGTAATTTCCGGCTAAGTGTTCGTTCTTACAAGACTGAATATTTGTAAGCTGGAGATTTCTGATATTGAACTTAAACTGGATCAAGTTACAAAGCATGAGCAAGTAGCGGAAAATCCTCAAATCCTACTGCACTTCCTATTATTTTCCCCCAGTGTATAACCATTCCGATCTTCTGTTTCGGCTACAGTTTTTGCATTCAGCCAACGAAAGTTTTGCGTAAATAGATTTCTGCCCTGGCTGCTGCTGATGATGCTGCCTGATGATGCTGATGCTGATGATGAAAGCAGCTTGTAATCCATTTCAAATCATTTTTCACTTGTGTATTTGCTTCTCTGCCAGACTGCCAGTACTATGGGAGCTCCATGTGTTTGCCATGGTTTTAGTTTTCGGGCAGCGCGGCATCGTTTTGATTTGTTTGGTTAGTTGATAAATGATGTCTGCACCGCAGCCTAGACAGGTCTGCCTTGGAACCCAAGGCTTTGCCCAGTAATTGGTTGGCGTTGGGGGTTGCTTGGTATGGCTTTGGGTTGACGTTGCCCCCAGGGTTTTCCATTTTCCATTGGGACTCTTTGTTTCGTAAACAGCGAGCCGTCTCTTAAAAGCGTGCATAATTTCAAAGGCTTGCTAAAGAGTTGAAAACTATGTGCGGCCATTTGCGCTAGTAAAGTGAAAATAATGCAGATACATAGAATATATGCATATACACATATGAGAAAATTTACTTTTTCAAAAAATTTCATTTAAAAATTAATTTCTATTATTAAGCCACCATTTTTCAGACAATGCTCCCTGGACTTAATAGGTTTTAACATATCCTATATCTTTCTGTTGTAAACACCACCCCAAATTTTAAGTAACAATAAATGGTTCCCAAGTTATTAGATTTCATTAAAAGATTCAGGTTTAAAATATTTCTCTGAACTTTACCGTTCACAACCCGTTCCTTTATCAATCTTAAATTCCGTAGTTGATCTACAAGCAGTTGCCAACCCCAGGGGAACCCAATAAGTATTTCAATTTCCTGGTTTTTCATGTTTGGTTGACTTGACACCGTTTTGTGCGAAATTACTTATCGTTTTAATGTGCTTCTTGGCCATAATGAATTTGCTGGAAATTAATTTCGGAGACACTAACCAAGGCAAAGACTGATCGCACGACTGCGATTAGACCAGTGGCAGTTATCGTTTTGGGTTTCGTTCGGGGTGCTATCAATTTTCATGGGAGTGTGCCGAGCACTGGCCGATAAAAGTAATATCCTGTGAACGACACGTGTCCAACTGAGGTTCACTGGGGTGTATACATATATCCGGACAGATCCCCGAGCGAGTTAAATCATTATGGGTCTTTTGGTTCCGCGTCTAATTGCAGTGGTGCAGTGTGAACTGCAACTGGGATTTGTTCCTATTTAGAGGGCTCCTGTTCTCACTTGGCCAAATGGAAAGAGAGCAATCGCTCTACATATCCACCCTCGACACCTTGTATTCCTATGATTTTCAGGTTCTCCCTCACCCTTCGATTGAGTGCATCTACGTGAATTTATGAGCCATGGCTAAAAGTGCAATGTTCGTTGGTTCGCTTGGGGAAAGCCAATTCATCCCTGTCCTCTGAATGCTTTTTTATCCACTTTCCTTCTGGGTTTCACTTGTCACTGAGTCGTGTTTACTCTATTGTCGCTAATTGTCTGATATATAGGCTTGTTTGTTGTCCATTAGACATTGTTGTTATGGTGATTAATTCGTTGTGAAAACTTGTCAGGGGTTGCACTTGTTTATAAACCTGAACTCGCTTTCAGTTTGCCTGGTTTTTGGGCTTCGTAACTCACCTAGCTAATGGGGCTGAAAGCAGGTGTTGGGCTAAAAGGGGCTGCTATGATACTGTGCCCACAAAAGGCGTATTATGTCACCAAAAAAAGAAGGGGGAAGTAGAAGTACACTTGAAGTACCATTTGAAGTTTTTAAGGAAGCAACTGTAGCTAACATAATCTTAATTAATTTGTCACGACGCCTTTGATTGTACTTCAACAATATGAAACTTCAGAATAAACAATAGTGAATATTGGGAAACTATTAATATAATGTAAACACAAAACAAGCCTCAAGCTAAATAAATAAAAAAAACATTGAACCATCCTTCGACGAACAATAAACTGCAGCACAAATACACACAATTTTATTATTGAATAAAAATAAAATGTTTACATGAACCTGTGGTAGAAATATGAATTTCAAAATATTTTACAAATGTTATTATATATTTTAACATGTGCCTTTTGAATTTCCCCTCAGGCTGTCCCATCTTTCAAAACTCGAATGTAATTTTCTGTGCTAGCCGCAGGACCTTTTGAAGACCTTTTCTAGTTGCCTAAATATTATTATCAAAGTTCTGCCCTCCCCGGCGATTAAACCCATTCAAAGTTCACCTTTGACTTACATGACAGGTGCATGGCAGCTCTATGCCTCAACCAGTCCCCTTTCAACCAATCAAATTAACTACTTATAAAGTAATTTCGTTCAAGTTTGAGTGACTCCACACAATGCCAATGCGTCCTCAGAGCTCATGAAAAATTCTATTAACAGCCAGGGCGAAAGTGGAGACCAAGACCCCCCTTTTGGCCAAAAGCTTTGGCCAGCCGGAGGCAAATAAACGACTGGCTGTATGTACGAACGACTAGGTGTATGCATTTTTAAGTCAATCAAGTCGCAGGCCATGTTTGCTCAGCCACCAAACTCGTGCCCCTGTTCCTGCTCCGCCTGATGCTCCTGCTCCTGCTTTTGGTTCTGGAGCTCCCGTTCCGGTTTCCTGTCAAGTTTACTTTTGACACACCTGCTTTCATTTGAAACTTGCCGCGGGGCAATAATTGCAACGTCGAAGCGAAACCCGCCACAGCAGCAACAATAAACAAATGAAAACTTTTGAGCTGCTTGTGTTGGTGTGTGTGTGGGCCAGGCCTGAAATGCAGTTGTTGGCCAAGAAAAAGCCGGCGCTCCTGATTGAGCCCACGAGCTGTTTGTGCAGCGCGAAAGGGGGCGGTACTGGTGGCAGGAGAATCGGGAAGGGAGTTGGGTGATGGAAGGCTGGTGGATGAGCGTGCGCCTTAAATAAACAATTCACATTTAATTACGTCTAAATTTGGTTGCGCGAACAAACAGCGACGACAGCAGGAATAGGTCCGCAGTCTGGGTGGTTTATATGGCTGGCACACGTCCTTAGCCACCCAACCCACCGAAGATCCTGGCCAGCTCCTGGAAATGTCCTGGGCAGAACCGAGCCGAACGTCGTCAATGAATGAGTGACTGAATGCCGACAAATTGGCAACACACGCGATGAGGCGACGTCCAGGAATAATAAGCATGAACGGGAGCAGTCCGAGGGGATAGGAATTATGGCTTCTTTAAATTACTTTGCGCCAAAGGATCTCCGGCTGTCCTGTCCATACATCGAGGTCCTTTCGCAGAGGGTATGTATTTTGGCAGTGATGAATTATACGCTGGGCAATAAAATAGTGTGCTAATTTTGTTTAGTTTCTTCCGAAAACAAAGCACAACTTCTTATTTAAATTTATCACACGATTTTAAAAGTTAAGTTAAGTTGTTTGGTTCTACCTACTCTTAATCTTCTAAAGAATACGTATTTTGGATTTTAAATCATTGTCTTTTAAGAAAATACTTTACTTCATATGCATCAGAGAGATTCTTACTACTAAGCACTTAGGTATTCAGAGCTTCGATCCTTCAATTCAGCTCCATTCAGATCCCATTCCCACTTTTCTCCCCCCAATCGCCGAGTGTTCCTCCTTTTGAGTTGGAGGCGAGCCAGTTGCTGATTGCATGCAATTGAACGGGCAAAGTTTTGCTAACAAAAGTCTCTGGGTGGCCCTGGCTTTGGATGGACTCGCCTCGTTCCGATAGTTGGTAATGCACCCTCAAATCGATAGTAATGGCGGTCTGCTTGGGGAGTTCTCACCCCCAGATCCCCCTCCGATGGTGCTGAGCTGTGCCAAAGCACTAAATAATTGCCCATATGTGCCCCAGGAGCAGAGGCAGAATCAGGAGTGAAGCCACCCTTTTCAGCAGCTACACGGTAATATTTAGTGTATAATCAACAAGTAATGGTATACAATTTTTCAAGTTATTCATATATCTTTTAATACATTACTTTCATTTGTCTAATCATTATTCAGGGTTTCGTACACTTGAAGAAGCACCTCAATAAGTTTGGCCAATATTTAAATCCAAAATGGATTTTTCCAGTGTAAACCAGGGGTTGTTTGGGTGGTTCACACACCCCCATTCGTGCCTTGTTTCATCGATATTTCTTTTTTCAATTTATGCTCATTTATTCTATCAATTTAACGAAACATTCGCACACACTCGCACATGCAGATGGAAAATCTTTTGGGACACAAAAAGATTGCAACTCGTGCGTGAAGAAAAGGGAACTGGGCAGTCAGCAGGGTCGCAATCGGAGTGCTTGTGTTTGGAAAGCAAATATTTTCTGACAAGTGGAAGTCAGATGTCATATATATGCCAGAGGACTGGAATCTGGTTTCGGATCGGGATCGGGGAATTGCGGCGCTCCCAAAATGCCAAATGCTCGTCTCAATTGCTACTTGACATGCACACACACACACTCGCAGTCGGTGAAGTTGTCAAAAAAAAAAAATGACACCCCCTTTAGGAGATGGAGAAATCTTTGACATAAGAGCGAGAATACAACTGACAATTATTGGCTGACAGCTGACAAGGCCGATGGGGCGGTTGTGGGAGTGCGGAGGTCACCGAAAGAATCCCCTGACAGTTCTGTTCAGCTGCCAACCTGCTAAATGAGTAAATAACCTGTGCAATCAATCAGGCCTCTCTTTATTTTGGCATAATTACTTGCCATGGCACATCCAATGTATTTCAGTATTTGCATTAGTGTTGGTTTACTTATATATTTTATTTATTCGAAACACAATATTATTTAAAACCCAGTCATGCTGGTTGGTAACAATTTACCATTTCTTAACATTGGGTATCTGTACTCGTAAATAGAAATAGATACTTTTTATATTACATAATCTTCCATAACTACATCTTTAAATATGGTTTCCAAATATCTAAAATATTTCACAAAATCATTAACCATTGATATTCTGAAATCACCTAGTTCTAGAACTAGAAATATCTTTCGAAAGTGTATAAAATAACTCATTAGTCTTAAAATGGGAATTGCGAAAAAAGTAGAACGTTGGAGACGAGAAACCACCCCGGGAATGTCAACGCTCAGAAGACTTGTTGTATGATTTTTAATAATTTATGTATTTCCGATTTATGTCCGCACATTTTTCTTTACACCATCCACTTCCTGTTTACCTCGGCATCAGGCTCTGCATTTTATTTCGCCCATCCCACCCCCTCGAATTGGTCCCTATCAAGTCTTTTGCTTTGGGGTCTTGGGCTCATTTGTATGCGTGCAGCGTTGCGAAGCGCACTTATTGCGACCGGGGGACACTTGGGTATTAAAAAATGCCAGACTACGGGGCACTCGCCATTCTCCAAGACCCCCGCCCACCCCAAGGCCAGCCCAGTACCACCCCCCAACTCCAAATCCCTATGCCACCCTCCGTCTATTGGCACCAGTCAACGAAGCATTACTACTACAACCCACCCGCTCCACTGTCAGTCAAAAATTGTATTATGCACAAGTTGTTTTGGTTCCATTCTGCGCGGAGTAAGCATGCTTATGGTACCCCCATCTCAAAGAACAGCTTTTTATTAAGAAATCATCGTTGATTGTGTGGAAGGAAATAATGTTGATTTTACATTTTGCAAGTGCGTCGTAGGCCGGGCTTTTCGTGGGGGTGACTTCCCATTTCCCATATTCTACTTGTTCTTGTCGCGTTGCGGTGGCAAGTTTATTATAATAATAGGAGGCACTCTTTCGAGTACTTTGGGGAATTCCACGGAGAAGGGGGAATACGAGCAAATACAGTCTATTAAATTTATGACTAATGCATGATGTCTTCTCGATTTAATGGGCTTTTCAATAGACAGCAGATTTCCCAAGACAGGCTCAGTTTCGAAAGTAAAGGCAGGCACGTATTTAAAAATGAAAATGCAATTTTATACTTTCATACAACTAATTAAAAAATACCTAATGATTTATTTAACTCATTTAATGAAATCCTCCTGCGGTATCTCCCTTAAAGGGATAAATACTTTAAGGATATACGCCAGAACTTTCTTTAACCATGACCGATTTCCCCCCAAAGGTTCAGTCAACAGCCTTGCATAGGAACGATGAATGACTCTTGAGAAACGTATATAAATCTTTCGCCAGACATTAGTGCAAAAAGTATGTGCCCTCGACTTGGGTTTGGTTATTCGCCAAAACGAAATTAACACAAATTGTGTGAGGCAAATTGCTGTTATGGATGTTGCTGTTTTTGTTTCTGTTTCTGCTGGGGTGTTGTGCATAATCGTTAATGAATTATAGTGTGTATAAATGCCTGCCCCAACCCCCTTTTTTGCCATTGGAGAACCCCTTGCGTGTAGCATGTGTTTATGGCCATATGACTCTGGCCTAGTTCCCTGGGTCCTGGATCCCTTCTGCTCGGGACTCTAATGAAATTTTCACGCTGCCTTTGTTTTAATGCATTCCACACACCCAAGAAACACTCACAATCCCAAAAGCCCCCCTCCATATTTCCCTTTGTTTGTCGGGGTTTCCGTGTTTGTGCATTAGGTTTGTCGTTTTTCTAATTTCCAACCCTCGACTTTTGGTTTTTGGCAGTGCTATCCATTAGTCACGCGCCGTATCAAGGTGCTGCCATCTTGTGTTCCCAATTTCGACCGATGACCACACCTCCGCCGCCCCCCAGCACACCGTTATCCTTCGGCATTAATTGCTTTTTCATAACAATAATTTTTCTTCATTTAGGTTTTATAACAAATGCGATATTGTTAGCCGCAATTAAGGAGCACGAAATACACTGTCAAGATAAGAGATTTATAAAATGTGTATTTCAATAATGGTAAATTGTATTAAAAAAACACGGGAGAACGCCTATAGACAAGTACCTCGACCATCAGCTACCCGTTAGTTAGCTAACTGTTACGTACTTTTTAGGGAATCTAGTATATTATTCGACTATTAATAACTTTTTAAACTTTTTTTCAGGAATAATTGTGTACTGAAATATTACTTTTTATTTTTAGCACGGCTCGAACTTTGTTCAATGATTCTCCCTTTTTTTCTATACATTTTGAAATATTTTATAAACTCACTTATTTTTTTGCAAAACTTAAAAACAGATTTTTACCAAGCTGCAAGTCTTTGAACCCACTTTTAATCCTTTTTCATGGCTGGAAGTGAGCATTATGTGGAATACTTTGACTTCCTCCACGCCTCCATTTTCTTGACTTGGCCCCTGCGCATCATTCACACTTTGTTTGCTGTTCTTTCCTTGGAAAACCCCTCCAACCATCGACATGCATAAAACATTTTTGCCTTCGTTTTTCATTCATTTGAATTGAAAAGCTTTTCGCAGCGATTTGTTATGCAAGCTTAGAAAACAAGAACAAAACAAACAAAATGTTAAAAAACCAAAAAAAAAAAAAAAGGGTAAAGAAAGGAGCAGTAGAACAAGGCAGATAGATGGAAAGGAGCAGTCGAAATGAAACCTGACGCTGAAAATTTGTTGAATGCCTTGCGAAAAATCCCCCATTTTCCCCATTTCCCAGCCCCACTTTTGGTGCCCGTTTGTTTGTTATCAACTTTGTTGCTGTAAAATGTAATTGCATATGCAGCCACGCTTCAAAGCTCGCTCACAGAAAAAAAAGAGACGAATGGCAGTGAGGCCGGCAAACATTTTTCGCAATGGAGCTCCCCCATTTTCCCGCTTTTCCTCGGCTTCCCATGCCGTTTTCCCATTGCTCCGACTGAGGTTATTAGTATTTTTGATGGTGTTTTCCGTTTGAACAATTTCTGGTGTGAATTTCCACCAAACAATCCAAGCAAAATAGCTAAGAGCGGGAATTGCAATTGGATTTGGACACATTGGGTCAATTGAGGGGCAAGTATGGTTCTAAAAAAATCAATAAATTTCGAACTTTTGTCACATTTCAATATAAAGAAACCTAGAGAGTAATGCATAAGTCTTGGATTAAAGAATTCAAACTAAAATGAAGGTTTTACCATCATTTTAAAATTCTGTGTACCATTCTTCTCTTAAATATTATTATATTATATTATGGCATTAAATCAAATAATCTGTATATACCTAGAATATTTAAATTGGTTCATAGTCCTCTTTAAACACCTCTTAAAGCTCAGCACATTTTGCACTCAACCCAATTTTGGCATCCAACTAAACCCCTTACAGTATCAACAAGTCCCCAAAAAAGAAAGAACCCATACTCCAAAGCCCCAATTGTTTCCCTTACCCCCTGAAAAAGTTGCACAATTTGTTGTCAGTTTTTCTTGTTATTGCCGTTCAGCCATTTCGGGGGCTTCTGAGCCAAAACTATTTTTGGAACACATCTATTTTTTCAGCTTCCATTTAATCCTTTGAATGTTTTATTGCTTGCGAAGTGCGGGGGGGAGGGGCGAACAAGGATTCAGGGAATATCATAGCAAGTTTAATTTTTTTACGGCGCTGACTGCTAAAATAAACTATTTACACGATAGATACTATGTAATACCCTCGCGCATAGTTTCAACAATCGCATAAAGCTGAACAAACAAAAGTGGAAATCTCTAAATAATAAATTTGATACAACGTAACAAATTTTCAATGCGTCGTTTAAAAACTTGTTCACTGTCATGTTGTTTTCCTGGTCCCATTGTTTCGGTATTGGGAATGCCAGCGGAATGGGAGGGCCATCCATGGGTTTAGGGATTTGTTTTTCGGCATACCCAAAAATGTCTGGACTCCTGCCGAATTCCGGTTCGCAAGTATTTCGGCATAGGATAGGAAATAGTTTGCTTAAAGCGAATGCCCCCGCCCATGGTCGAGATACATATTTTGGTAACTTTAAAGTTCCGAGGGGCGTTTGGAGCTCAACAAGTGGTTGGCATCAATTATGTTCAATCTGGCAAACAGATCTTATCCACTCGCACATATTTGGGGTCGTCGTAATCCCGCGTCCAACTGTTCCGCACATAAATTGCTGTCTCGACTGGCATTACACGTTGTTATCCGCTGCATTTACGTTTTCAGTCGCGATTTTTCTCTGTCGATAATTAAGCTTAAAATATACTCGTCTATGGGATTATGTTTTTAATATTTTATGATTTTTAATGGCACACTTGTTTCACGTGCTGGATATTGAATATTTAAAGGCGAGCGCAACACGCACATAAAAATAAACCATACTCATTCGCAGTTCGTGTCAAAATATGAAATTCGAAAATATCATCAGTGTTTATGTGTGTGTGTGGAGCGAAGCATTTTTAAATGCATTCGTGTCAGCCATTGAATGCTGCGTTGGAAAATCCACACGGCTTAAGGCACTCAAACCAATGCAAAGAGTCGGTTTATTTTCCTGAAATCAGCAGGGGTAAATACAACTATCGAAAAATCAGAGTAATATTCACGCAACCGGGGTTTTCCGTGTTCGAGAACCCAAATTAAACCCTTGTGATTTCATCAGCTGTCGTCGTCAGGACTTTAATCCCAAACCCGGCAGTTGCCCGCCCCAAAATTAAGTATAATTAAGTTCTTGGAAAATCGTGGGCCCAAGCCAATGGAAATTCTGGTCAATCGGTAACATCACAAGTCAGTCGATTCTCGAGCCGTTGACACAATTTTACCCTTCCTTGTCTCTGTGTGTTGTATACAAATATTTGAAAAATGTATTTTTAATTGCACAAAGTCAAAAGTTTCGCTAAGCCTTTTTTGGCATAATTACCAACGACAAGGGAATGCCAATAATGGAAGTCTGCTCCTGTTTCTCCTGCTCCTTGAGTCCTGGAGCAGGTCCTGATTTGAGCTCCTGTTCCTTGACTTCCTGCCTCTGACAGGCACTCCTTGCGGCGACTGTTGATGCATATTCAGCAGGCAGGCAGAAAGGAAGGATCCTTGAGTCGAAAATATTACATAATTATTCAGCCAAGGAGACGAAGTCCCAGCTCGCTCCCCGGCGTTTTCGGGTGTTTGATGACCCTGTTTATGAATACGTTAGCATTAATTAACTTTGATTTAATTAAACGAGCCACCGAGTCAGGGCCAGACATCAAACCAGTCGGGACCTTGGTCATTTTCCGTGTCAGCCGCCTCCTGACGTCCTGCCTCACTTGACATGACTCTGCTCCCCCATCCACAACCAGTTTGTTAATCTCTTAACCCGCCGTCGTCGTGGTTTTGGGCTCCTTTTGCGGCTTGGCGCCGCCGATTTCGCACCACCCAAGGCAGCCAACTGGAAGAGCAGTCTCAAAAGACGGAGCGGACCGGATAGGAGGAACGGAGCCACCGACTGCTCTTTTTCTTAACGCTGCAGCTTGGCACTCCTCAAGTGGAAAATCCTTTTCGCCTATTTACGTGGCCTTAACAAGTCAACATTCCGTACATATACACATACATACATACTTATAACCCTGGCCGAGGTGGGGGAGTTGTCTTTGAGTTGGCCTGAAAGCGAAATGACTACTTGGTTGCTGCCGCCACCAGTGGCTTTTTGATTAATAAAATTATATTGCATTTAAGAGCTCTGATGCTCTTTCGCTGAATCATTTACACAGTGTAATGAAAGTTTGGTAAGGGCATTAAAATATAAATATAGATATACATAGAAGTAATTTATATGTAATTAAAGTGTATTGCTTTAATAGATAATTAAAGTTATATTACAAAATTTTAATAAGTTTGTTCATAGAAATTAAATGAAAGATGTTTAGTTCCTTCTAGTTTGTAAGTAAGTTAGATAGACTGTTAAAAAACGATCTTGTTTAAAGGCTAGTACTCTTATTTTGCGGTTTTCCAGCTCTTTGGTTCTAGTTCCCATGGTCCTGCCTCATTTCATATGCGCTTTGATTGTGCTTTCATTTGTTCCATCGCCTTGCGCCTTTGTTTATTTGCGTTAATAAATTAATTAATTGCCTTGAGGCTAGTCAACAACAGAGGCAGCAGAAGCGGCAGCGAGAAAGAACCAAAGTAAATAAGCAAAATATTTGCTTTAATTTATAAGCACATGGCGGGAAAGAGACAGACGCTCGGTGAGGGAAAGAGAGGCAAGGAGACACCATTCTGGTGGAGGTGCCATACCATCCCATCCTTTGTGGGCCCGTTTTCGTTTCCATTTACAAATTGCATTAGATTAAAGCGCGATAAACGCGGGGCGCGTTCACTTGGCATGATTTCGACTTATTTGCACTTACAAAAAGGCCAAGCAAAGTGGCAAAAGCCCCCGATGCTCGGCCATATTTTCCACGCCATGCACATTTTTATGAAACTGGCAACTGGCGGCCATGTAGAACATGGTTAATTAGCAATTAATGAAGCGATAATGAAGCCAAGATAAACGACAAACCAGTCCGCCGAACACGATGATGACGCCCAGTGTTGGCACTCTAATCTCGAAGGCATTAAGAATTTAGTTCAAGAAACTAAAATAAGTCGATATCCACAATGAAAATATACATTTTATTCATATAATAAATTCTCCAAGCAGACTTTACTATTAGAAGCTAAGTATCTACCTCCATTTCTGGCCATCTCTGGATTCTGCAGTGGCCTTGGAAAAGGACAAAAGGATGAGGGAATGAGGAAATGAGAGGACCCACTTCAGCTTGGTCACTTTAGATGGTTATCCTATCACAACAATACTCCGCATAGCAGAACCAGGTCCAGGACTTAATGCGCCCCAATTAAATGTATTTTTATATTTTATTACCACTTCATCATGATGGGAAAAAATTCGATTTATTTTTATAATTGAATTTCTAATATTAATGTACTAACAATACGCTATTTCTTAATATTTCGTAAAACGAGTGTGTTGAACTAAAATCATGTCACGACCTTAATATATCATTTAATTTTAAATAAATAACGTGCTTACTGAATTCTAATGAAACAGATGAGAAGTGTTTGCAATGCGCTCCATATAAATGTCCTTCTGGTTAATTACCATCCACATTGACCTTGGTCCATCTCTGGATTGGGCGAACCTACGCTTGTTTATTTTTTTCACTTTTTTCCAGCTATCCTCCTTTAAATTAAAATTTTTTGTTTTTTCAGTTGCCAGTGCTTGCCGGTCGTCTCCTACTGTCCGGAATTCTTCCACCAACCGCCTCGCCCAGGACCCATTTTCAAGCGCGCGAAATTGTATCATTTCCTCGGAAAAAAAAACATCTCTTTTCGGTCCATTTTTTCCTGTGTGTGTTGGTTTTATTTTAAGGCTAATTAGTTTGCCGGTGCCGCTTGGCCTGAAAGTTTCCTGTCACTTGCAGTGGCAAAAGGCGTTGCCAATTAGGTCTCGCTGCTTCTGTGGACAGACAGTTTTGACCTTGGCGCTGTCGATTGGCTCGGGAAGTTTTCGCTTTTTCGCTTTTTCGCTGTGTGAGCGCGGATTTGGGGCCTCCAAATTAGCTGGAAATTAAAAGCGTGCCGACCCGGAGTTTGGGCCAAGATGTGTGCCAGCTCGCGGCTAATGAAATTCGCATTCAAGTGGGCTTGAGATCTAAAAATCTGAACTGCTATAGTTTCAGATCTTTAAGAACAGACTAAGTTTCTTTATTAAACTTGAATGAATTTCAATCCTAATGCAAACAAAACTTCCTTGTTGGCATTCCCATATAATCAAAAGCGATGGCATGCAACATTACCAAGTCGACGGAACCACATCGATCAACTACACCATCTCCACTCCCAAAATTATTCCCCCATCAGCTTTACAATGGCTTTCGATATCTGCTGGTTGCTTCCTCTTCCTTATGACAGCACTAGCCGATCTAATTTTCATGTTGTTTGATAGAAAAGTCTTGTACTGCAGTCGCTACAAGGCAGGAATTTATCACAGAGCACACTGCATCTGCACTCCCTCGACATCCGATGCTGCAGTTGCAGATGCCGATGCTGCAGTTGCTGCATTTGCTGCCCTGGCTCCGACACTCTTGCCTGCTTAAATATTATCAAAAACTGTGTATCTCGGGGCTCGGAAGCTTCCTGATTCTGTCGGGGCTTGTTGGATCGACTGGGCATAGCAAACATGCTCACAGTTGTTGCCGCAGGGACGCTTCACTGGCGATCGCAGCAACAGGAAAGGAGAACTGGAATCCTAGGAGACCACGAACTTGCAAATACCCTGCGGATCTGCAGCTGTTCAAATAATAGTTTAAAAAGATACAAATATTAGGAAGTATAAGGAAGGAAATATAGATTGAAATATATATTTTTTTAATAATTGGGAATCCTATAAAATATTACTATATGTCTGATTTGAGTTGTGAAATCCCTTTTTCATAAAAATAAAATCGCTAAGCTAAAGCGAAGCTTTATACCTATGGCTATACCTTACGTATCCAACTAGTTTAAGGTTTGATGTTTAATGGCTCAGTAAAGATGCCTTATGATTGGGTATGATAACTGCAACATCCACAACTGTTGCTGCTGCTGTTGTTGCTGCGGCGCTGTTCGAGATTAAACAATGATTGCATTTTCATTTGCATTTTAAGTCACGGTGCAAGCAAAGCAAAGCAAGGCATAAGAAGTCAGAGGGGTCGAGATCTCACTTGGCAAGTGTTGTTGTTGCTGCCAATAGCCAACTGGCAACAGCGACTGCAACAGCAGCAGCAACATCAGCAGCAGCAGAAGCGAAATTCACAACAGCAGCAGCTGTTGCGGCGGTGGCTTCCCCATTTCAGCGAACAGGTTTGCTTGAGCCGAAACTAAACACATGCCGCCAAGATTGAAATGCAAATCAGTTAATGTTTCTGGGGCTACTCAGAAATCCTTGGCGAATGGAGAGGATTGAAAATTATATTGGTGTGCCCTGGCACAAAATCCCAGCAAAGTGATTTGACTTAGAGGTTATTTATATCAAAATAAATAGTTCCGAAATATAAATAAATGAATGATTATATTTAACTCGTAACTCTACTCTACGACATTTAGGTCTTTGATAAATAGGGCTTTATTTGAGACATGATGAAGGACTCATACTTACATATACTGTACCTTCCCTTGCTAGCTGTTATTATCTAATTGGCTAAGCTTGCGACACCATGCTGTTTTATTTTTCTGGCCTGCAATAATTCAAAGGCAAACAAATACCGGACCTTAATGCCAACGCGGCTCCGGCTCGTAAAAATGAAAATTTGTGCGACAGATTTTTTGCGAGGGACTAATCTTGGACAACAGCTGCTAGGGGTCGTTTGGCCCTCGGCGAGTGTCCTGTGTCCACTCATCTCGATTACGAGGTGTAAATTTACTGACGCACATAAAGCCATTTGGCCGTTCGCCGTCCTCCTTTGTCGGCTCCCCAGTTCTCCTAATCCCTGGCAGCTCAAAATCCAATTCATATATTTACCGCTCGCCGAGGGGAGACATTGAGCATTATGAGCGTTAAGCTATCCTGGCCATTTTACGCTTCGGCTGGGGGTAAAGCTTTATAAATTTTGATGATATGTGTGAGGATTGCTGCTCATTTGTGCCCGGCTTCGTGGCGCAACGTGTTGCCGCTTAATGTGCGGGATTTGCTGGACTTTGCACTGGATGACTGTGGTTGTGGACGTGGAAGGGTCCTCGAGAGCAGTTGGTGTCCCAAAAAGAGTTAAACGGTGGCTAAAGTGGAATCGACACAGCTGGACAGAATGTTTAAGTGCGGTTTTAAATTGACTGATGAACTAGAAAAAAGTGTAGTATTTTAGAATATGGAAACTATAAATGAATATAACCAGAATGTTAATATTGATTAATAAAAGCAATATAAATTAGGGTAATCGAATAAGAAAGATTGTGTCAAAATGTAACATAACTTCCCAATATTTATAAAATTCTTGAGTAATTCGCTGAACATGACATAATCTCATTTCACTTTCCGTAGATTCCCGAAGCACTACCTTCCCTTCTCCACCGGCTTATTGCCCACAAAGCCACCCATTGAGCCACTCGCAGTGTCTTGGCTCTTCGAAAAAGATTGCAACATTAACACTTACTGCACACGTCCTCGACCAAGCACTACCACTGCCACCAGCACCCTCCTCCTCTGGAGGGGCAACCTTTGGCCCCTGGCATCACACGTTGTGATGTGTGCCAGCTCCAGCTCCTCCATCATCATTATTATCATCATCATCGGCATCATCAACGCCCGGCGTCATCTGCGGCCTTTATCAATTCACCTTCCTTTGGCGAGCCTCCTCTTCTGGCTGTTTACATAACCAAGGCGGCGTGCCACTTTAGTGGGCGTGCTGCAAAACGTAAAAGAAGAATATACTATTAATACAAAAAATAAGAAAAAGTGTAAAATTTGTGTTAAAATTAATGCACGACCAGTAGAGAAGGCTGCGCCTTCCCTACGCTAAGTAAACTGGCCTTTCATCGGGTTTTGGCCATATATTTCCATTCGCCAGCCACCAATGTCGATCATCGAGCCCGAGATGCTGGTGTAGATTTTTCGAACCCATAATTACCGGGCTGTGTGTGCAAATATGTATATATCTATATATATATATAGAAAATTGTTGAGGGCAGGCGTGCGGAGATCTAGCCACGTTTTCTGGCAGATCCGAGCATGATTTAAAGGGCAGACGGCCCAGTCCTGTCTGTTGGCTTTGTTGTTGAAAGTGATTGTACTTTATAGATTGTGAGCCTTTGTAGACTCGCATTCTGCAGCACTGTAGTTGTAGTCTCTGCATTGCCAACGTTGTGCAACGTGTCAGGCATGTTTGCCTTAGAAGCCGCCACTCTGGTGGCTTTTGGCCACGGGATGCAGAAAGTGGCAGATGCCTCGGGAGGTGGTTGAGTCATGCATGGCAGCGAGTGGGAAATTTGGAGGAGACCAGGTCTTGGAAGGGCAAAAAATTAGTTTGAAATGCAGGTTGGGACCAGAAGAATTTCAGAAAATAAAAGTTTGTATGTAGGAGACTCTCCATAAGCAAACTGGCATCGAGCACGATTCAAAGCATTCAAAGTTGCTTGGAATTTGCTTTGAAAATGCGAATATATTTATTAAAATGTATATTAATAGTCCTACTACGGAACTCCGGCTTCTCCAATCATTTATCCTTCTCAGCGACCTCCGTTAGTCAAATCCCATGATAAATCCATTAGGTCTGGGCTTGGCATAGACCATTTAAACATTTAATATATAATTACGTCATCATTATTAAGTCTCTTCTGGCTCTGGGACGGAAATCCCCCAGTGACTTGGACCATTAACAATGCCACGGAGCTGTCACCTACAGGGCACCAGGATGATCAACATCAACCCTTAAACCAAATGCGCAGTTTCCACCGAATGAAAAGAATACAATTTCCCAAGAAAACGAGCCATTGAAGAGTAAAATAGCCATAGAATAAAGCTCTCGAAAACCTAATGAATTCAAATGAGCTAGCAAAGTTCACGGCCCCAAGGCTTTCACTTACTGCGATTGAGGATATCGTGCCGTATTAATTAGGAGAACCACTTACATCGTTCCTGATGGTCCGCAGTTAAAACAAGGCAGCGCTAAAATCATAACAGCTGTGACGTAACAAATGGCAACAACGGGGGGTTCCAAGGCAGCCCAGAAATCAACCACTTGAAATTCTTTTTTATGCCAGCCAGAATTAAGACATAAAACATTCCCGTGCGGGTTTCCGGCGACCCCGTCAACCCCTAATGAAGCCATCAACTCACGTAACTTGCCACAGTTGCCACCAAAAGTTTCTTCCCTCGCTGTGTGCGAGTGTGTTTTTGACCATATAAGGATAACGAGGAGAGGCTTTTGATGTTGCCTAAGCATTTTGGCAAATATTTGCCCGGAGATCCAATCCATTCAGGGTGGCTCTCAAGGTACAAATTGAAAACTTTAAAGGGCTGCAAAAGACGGAGAAAAATCACAAAAATCAATGCGGGTCACCCCTGTTAAAAAGAAGCAACAGCTATCCCTAAAAAATAAAAGACCAATGCACTTTGTGAGTAGAGACCACAACAAATAATGTTAACGAGCCCGCGGTTCGTGCGATTACAATCAGTGACAGAAGGCAAACCCAACCCCGAAAACGATCTAATCTCCCAAAAACACAGAGAGATTTGCAAGGTCCACTGTCTGACCCGTTGGCGGATTTTTTCAGGGTCCACCACCATATGTCCATAAGCAATCAACGAAAATGTACTTGGGCATATGTTGAATAAAGTGCATTGAGGCAAGGGTTTCTAATAAATCGGCGAGGAGGGTAACATGAGCGATTAACAGTTAATTGAGAACATTTATGGCCAGCTAAAAGCCTCTATAAACTGAGTGACAATAGGGGATTTGTGAGATGGCCATTAATGAGCGTTCCAAAACTTGACATTATACACTAAACCAGTTTAAATAAGAAAACTTTCGCCTTTCAACTCAAGACCACATGCATATCACGTTTGATACAATATTAAACTCGAAATCGAATTTTGAACATTCCGTTTTTAAAAAGTACTTTCGCGGCCGATGATCAACTGGCTCGTTGGTCTAGGGGTATGATTTCCGCTTAGGGTGCGGGAGGTCCCGGGTTCAAATCCCGGACGAGCCCAAGTGCAGTAAATATATTACAAAGTTTTATTTTACCTATATAACTACCTCGTTTGATTAAAATCGTTGTGATCATATTTAAGTGTGATTTCTAGCCTGGCATTTATGTCTTTTAATGTATATGCCGATGTAAATATAAGGGTCACCGCATCAATGTTTAAAGATATGCATGCAAATTTATTAATATTTAAAATAAACTTAATCTTATTGTATTTGTTTGTTTCTGAAACTGATATAAATTAGTGTGGTCTATGATTTTCAACTGGCTCGTTGGTCTAGGGGTATGATTTCCGCTTAGGGTGCGGGAGGTCCCGGGTTCAAATCCCGGACGAGCCCAAGGAAACGAATATTTTGCAGCGTAATATATCAGCCTATTATTAGTTTCATAATATATGTATTACGAAGAAAAGTTATAATTTATCATTTAATCAGAACTAAATGAATTTAAAAACACGTAGCAGTGCAGAAAATGCAATAGCAAACGTTTAAAGTTTTGTATATTTTAAATTGCTACAACTTTTTTAAGGCTTACGCCTTTTTCAAAGTCATCGATGTTGCAAAGATATTCGATCCTTTAAATAATAACAATTACTTGGTTCAGACCAAATTGGTTAAAAGGTAAGCCAAGTCGGCTCGATTACAGTTTCATTCGAGAAGGAGAGAACACAATGCAGTAGACGGATTGTCAGACGGGAGCCACAGAAATTGCAGACTGAAGCATTAAATGCATGTGTCTGTGACTCTTTGAGCTCTTAATGGAATACCGATGACCTTTGGAAAAGGGTGCGAGATACACTATAAGTTTTAAATTATTTTAAGTCTTTAGGGAAAGAAATGTTAAATGTTTAAACATATTTTTAAGATTTTCAATACTTCAAAAGTAGCTTTACAGTTCGAAACATTATACAGTAAACCCGTTTGAAGTCAAAAGCCATTAAGTTCAGACATATGCAGCTCACCTTTGATCAGTCCTACAGTCAAGTTCGAATTTCGAACATTTCTTTGATAAACAGTAGTTTAGCGGCCAATATTCACCTGGCTCGTTGGTCTAGGGGTATGATTTCCGCTTAGGGTGCGGGAGGTCCCGGGTTCAAATCCCGGACGAGCCCAAGTTATTTACGTTTTTTGTAATTGCAATGACATTTTTGTGTTGAATCAAATCTACCGAATATTTATATTTTGGAGAGTATTTTTCTCAGTGTCCAGACTGGCAATGCCCGGCCAATGAATTTTATGCATTGGAAATTAACACAACAAACTTTTCGGCTTGGCTGACCAAGCAGACACCGGCAGACCAAGAGCTCATGGCTGTCATTACCCGAAATCCATTTGCGCCCCCCGGGGCTCGAGGGGTTTTGGCTGGGCCAGATCTCTTTCGCATTGTAATAATATGGCACTCAGCCCGGCCCCTTCTCGTTCGCCGTCCCATGTATCCGATTGCAGTTCATAACAGCTGGAAGCACGTAAATCTCATTGTTTCGATGCGTTTTGCATGCGTTTGAAGTGTCTGGTTGTCGATTCCGATTTCGATTTCAATGCCGGCGTCTGCCCCAATCCTCTCGCTCCTCCGCCTATCACCATTCCCATCTCCCTTCCCCAAGAAGCCTGCATTTGAAAGCTTGCCTCCGCATGAGGAGTTACTTTTCGTAAACCATATTGGGATACCCATTGCTAAGAGAAGCGGTCAAGTGCGCGGGTTAATGATTCTGGTAAACGACATGTACTAAAATTGTTTTTAAATAGATTGTGTAAGTAAGGTAAGGTAAGGTAAGAATTGTAAAATTTGTATTACTTTGAGTATAAATGAAAAAATACAAATATTAAATTGTAAGTTGATTTACATTCTCGTTACATTTACTTGGTAAATTTTAGAGTATGTTCTTTTTTATTTAGCACTACTTGTTTCAATTAACCGGTATCTTCCTATTCGAATTCCCTTTAAAGTTATAGCTCTTTTATGATTTTTTTCTGACAAATATGTACATCACAGCAGTTGGCGAGGGGCTGAATAAAGTCTGTGGTTTCAGCACCCGGCGACAAAGAGGAACAACTCGCTTCACTCCTTAGCCACAGCCAGCGGGCTCTGCAATTGACTTGGACTCGTGGCGCATCAATCGAGTGTGTGTATATTGGGTGTGTGCACTGAGAAAGATTAGGGATAAATATGATATAACTATAAGCGAAATAGTAAAATGTGAATCCACAACCAATGCGGATACTCCCTTACCATTGACAGTTTTTTTTTTTTTTAATTTTAAATATTGACAGACGTACTTAATTGTGTGTAAATTAAAAAAACAGTAAACATTTAAATATGTTGACACTTATTATATGCATACACATATTCTCACTTTCACTACAGTGTTTTTTCATGTGCATGAGTTTGTCGAGTGTGGTTTTTTGTTGTTGCTGGGCTGCGGTTTGGGTGATTTTTATGATGAGGCCCCCGGGCAACAGAGGACAAGGCTCGATTCGGTTTTGATTGCCCTGCCGGAAACGGTGCTCAGGTTACGATTTAGCAGCGATTTAGCCGAGCGTGAAATGGCAACTGCAGCACTTAACCACATAGCAACCGGCAACAGTGACACCAGCACAAACACCAGATGCCACCAAGCTTTTATCACCTTTTTTAGCCGAATGTGTGGATGGTGATGGTATTTCCATTTCCCATTTTCCATTTCCCCACACTTGAATATATATTTTTTTTGCTTCTCTTATCATTGCTTATCTAATTGCTGTTCTATAAATAGCCCGCAGCGCATGGGGATAAAGTGTCGCCGAATTGCCAAAGTCAGGATGGCCGAGCGGTCTAAGGCGCCAGACTCAAGAGCGAAAGTCTCTTACCTTTCACAGCAAGGTTCGATTGAGCGTTCTGGTCCTCTCTGAGGGCGTGGGTTCGAATCCCACTTCTGACAAATTATTTTTTTTTAATTATTCACAGTTTACTGAATGTCAAATTAATAAAATTCGATTAACATTTTATTTGCATAAATCGTAACATTTTTGTACACTTGCTGTATCAACGATTCCCCTCATTCTATGCTCTAAAAAGCCCTCTTTGCTTTATTCTTTTGAATTACATAGACAATTATGTCTGGTTCCCTTTTTTTTTACTATCCCCTCTCCTAAATAATGTTATATCCTTAGTCCAAATGCTTTTCGCCTGATTTAATTCAGCTGTCCGTGGATATCCCCACTAAGCCTTAAGTCTGATTCCGCACCTCATAAACCCCAACTTGCGTTCTTTTCCTCTCATTTCCCTCGCAGCATGTCTGCTACTAATTAGGTTTTCATTTTTATATATTTCTTTATGGCTTTTCCAACACGTGTTTGGGCCTCCTTCCTCGTTTTTCATGCCCTTAATTTCCCCTGCCCGCTGACTGCACTTGAATGCACTTGTCAAAGTTCTGAGCCGTCGCCTACGTTGGTTCAATGCATTTTACTTTCGCAGCCACAGACAACATTGAACAACGGGGGGGATCCCAACCGTAAGTCACGCGTGCCACAATAGGCAGGCACCACTGTGCCCCTCCGCACTCACCCCACATTCTTTGATGGCCAACTGGAAACTCGATTTAAATCCAGTGCATATGCAAAGTGTCACGTAATTTCAATTACACAGCTTCAAAGACAGAGACACTTGCACTGAGAAAAAAATACAGCAAAAATTATATTTCAAGAATTTTAAAATTAATATTGTAATAAGTCCTTAAGTGTAGTTCGAAATAGAATATTCGAACTTATAATCTGATTCAACTATAAAAAGCCTAGATGCTAAAGTATAACGAAATTTGTATCACTACCAAAGTCAATAAACAGCGAATTTAATGTTTTAAAAGTGTAGTATTTTGTAAATATTTAAATATTTTCTCTAGTGTTCAATCGAGAGTGGAAGAGAAAAAAATGATTTTTCTCATTCTCCCTCTGCGATAACAAGTTTTATAAACTAAGCCAAGCGACAACGGTGCGTGCCACGCCCCCAGTCGCCGCAGCGCCCCCCACGAAAGTCCGGAAAGTGGGCGCCCCAACGCGTGTTGCATGTCAATCGCGGAATGCACTTGTTAAGGGGCAGAGCAGAGGAATCAGACGGAGGATATAGAAAGAGTGGGAAGTGACAAAGCCAACGTCTGACAATGGCCGTGCGGCTTAGTGACCCATAATGCGTTTGCCAAGAGACCAATTGAGTTAGCCCACTTCCTCGCGCTCGTCGTTCGTTTCCCAGTTTTCTCCTTCTTCTGGCCAAGTGTTCCAGCTCTTGCCTCCTCCGTTCTAACCCTGTAATCTACATCTTCAGCGTCGCCTACGCGTTCCGTCGTTCTCGAGCTCGACTTTTCCTGTTCCACTTATTGGCCTTGGATGTGCAAGTACCCTCTCGATGGGCATTATAACTTTTAAGGCATATTCAAATGAACTTTGAAATAGTTTGTTACGCATTTTTATACATTTGCTCAGTTTTTTTATCCACTAAGAAACTATAGAAATGGCGGTGAAAGTATTTAAAATATTTTATAAAAACTTGTACAATTTGTCTATTTCTACACCAATCGCCGTGAATAATCTTTTTTAAAAAGGGTATGCCGAACTTGCCGCTTTAAAACTGCACTTACCTTCTGAATTTTTTGTTTGCCACCTGCAGTTGGCTTCTTTCCTTCTATTTCTTTCCTAGCGTGAATAATTGGTTGGCGTTACAAATCCGTTTTAAATGTGACTCGTGTTGCTGTTGTTGCTTGGTTAACTGGGCAGGGAAATTGATTTTGTCTCGTTTGAGCCGTTGCTGCTGCTAAGTCCCTTGACATATGGACTTTCATTGACAACGACCACAGTACAGCAACGGCCATAACCGACATGACCGGCGGCATGTTACCAACAGCCAGCGACCGCAAGCCTTTTGTTCCGCTTCCATCGACCGCCGGACATCGTTGCACGTGTCTAAAAACATCACAGGGCCAAAAACACCTGCCTCGCACCTCAATTTGAAGGCCATGATATAAAGAGGGTTGTCAGGTGAGAGAGGAGGTGCAGTGTTGGACCCTGTTGCAGTTCGGAGTATTTAGCGGTTTGCACTGCATCATTAATTTTGATGCGCTGCTGTTGCCGATGTTGTTGCACTGGTGTCCGTGCTGCCAATGAAGGGAGTTCCCTTTGGGGTACGTAGGTACACATTTTCAGCGACCTTTATATATGCAGCACCATAAAATGTACAAAACTGATACCTACTCATCACTATTTTTGCTTATGTTGCTGTCACTCAACTGAATTGTAGCTATTTAGGTTGATGAACTTTTTGCAAGGTTAAGTGAGGGGAGGTGGGTTGAAAGTGTCAGTCTACAAGGGTCAACTACAGCTTAGTATTTGAGAAAATAAAACATTTCAATTCAATTATTCGTATTTTTCAGTTCACCATCTCCATGCTCAGCATTTTTAATATCGAGTATAACTTTTTCAACATCATTGCTAAATCCAATTATTTGTTATTTATCCAATTAAACTCAGCCCCATCGATTCACCTAAACCCTTAGCTATTTTCCCATCCCAGTGACCAGCCAGCCAAATCGCTGACAATTTCATCAATTTGCCAGACACGACTCTGCCATGCCAGATCATTCGGTCAGGGAATGAATCAAAGCCAGCCCGCAATCTTGCCACCAGTTCCAATTTTTGCCTTATCACCCGGCACAAAAGGCGGTTCTCTAATTAGCCGCTGACTGGCTGACTCCCAGACGTCCCCCGACTGGTCATAGCGGATTCACCAATTCACCGATTCCCCCCAATCCTCGTCAGACTTTTCAGAGAAGGCGGCGATGGGAAAGGCATGCAATTGGCATGACATTGCCATGTTCCAGCTGGGACAAAGCCCGAAAACCGAATTGAAAACCAAGGAGTGGGACTGCAAGCTAGTGCTGATGGAATAGTTCAGCCATGGCGTTGGGGTCTGAGGTGGATTCGCCACCAGCGTGGCATGTGGATGCCATGTTGATGCCGGCACGTAATGAGCGCATTACGCACTTCGAGGCAGTCGAGGGGACCAAGCCAGGAGCTGCCTGATAACAAGACAGCCCTTACAACCTGCCTTATTTGCCACCTTTACACGCGGAAAAATAAGTGTGCGAAAGTGCATTGTAAGCAAGTTCGAAAGGAAAACCAGAAACATAAATTCAATATTCTATGTAAAATATGTATTAGCTGCTTAACATTATTTTATACAATTATTTAATTCAGATCAAAGAACTTTATTAAAAAGTTGCCTTTGAATAGGGGTTTAATTTCCGAGTGCAGCACTCCGCCGTCCGAATGCCTTGTTATCCTTGCCACATTATCGCCTTAGCCGAATACCTGGCGCATCTTGAGTGTGCAACATTGTTACAATCAAGTCCAAGTCCCTGTCTATTACCCTCTCTTTTTCGCCTTGTTGCGGCGTCTCGCTGGCGATTGTTGTTGTGCACGCTCCGCTTTTCAGCCTGCGGTGAGGCTAAGGACAATGCCCCACCACAAGGAGCGGGGCAGGAGGGGGAGCTGCAACTACTGCAGCCGCCCTCGTTCCACTTACGCGTGTGTGTGCTCAAGTAGCGAAAGGCCCCCGGCAAGAAAATCAAGCGGTGCAACATTTGTTTTTCCCATTTGGCGGTGGTACTCTTGAAAAGAGGATTACAATTATTTCTGACAATTTACTTGCGCCTGGTAAATGTTATTTTATTTTGTGGAGATACAAAAATAATTATTTGAAAATCATTTTTGATGAGCCATATTAATATTGATATTTTAAAGCATTTGAAAGCACTTAAAGGGTATTCTATAATTCCATAGGCCACCTGTTACTTAGTTTCATTTTTCTATTGGATCCCCAGCGGATGGCGAAGACCCCTTTTGCTACTTCAAGTCGGCTAGTTTGGCGCTCTGCCAGGTTTCAGGGCAGGAGGTGGTACACATGTCGGGGGATTTTTTTCGAGTCGGCGGAGGAGGCCAATGTGTTGCACCAGTTTTAAGGCCACGACGCACAGCTGAGCTGCATTTTGCAACATGTTTCGGTGTCCCGAATGCAATGCCATGCCTCAAGCCGCAATTCCCCCACCTGCGTTCCCCTTCACCGATCTGGTTTTCGGATTGCGGTCTCTCGAAATCTTGAAATCCGTCGCTTGCCGCTTGGCGCTTGACTCTTGCAGGTGTGCTTCACACGACTTGTCAGTGTCAGCGCCAATTTTTTCATATGCTCCGCGCTCTATTTCTTCGAGTTTTGTGGCATAGACAAAGCATGGCAGACATTTTTTCTATGTTTGTGAAAATATTTTTGGCTTAAGCATTGATGGAGCTCCGAGGAATTTACGTGGCCGGGATGTAAGGCAACTGGGAAATTATCGTCGTATTTGGAAAGTAATATATTCTAGAGCAAAATGGAGCACAGAAGCATTTTAAAAATCAAATATATAAACCTTTACTATGACATAGAAAAGATCACTAGTGCTAACTGGCAGGTTTAACTTATTGCATAGGGCCTTGACCCCTAACCTTTGTTACACAACCCTGCCCTTCTGGGGTCACCGACCCTCGACGAACAAGTGTCGTTGCACACATGACACGAGATCGTTTGGCCCTTCTTCCAACTCGATCTGCATGTGGATAAAGAGTCAGTCGGCCAATTAACTAAACTGCGCCTAATTGAATACTTAATCGAGCTTGAAACTGCAGCTAGGAAAGCAGCACACTCATCAAGTTGAAGGCAGCTGCCTTAATTAGTTGGACTCTCACAGTCAAAAGTCGAAAGTTTCCCGCTCATAAATTTATGTAATTTGACAAAACAAAAACGAGGGAAAAAATCGCACATAATTTCTAATGTGAGATAAAAATCGCAAAATCGAAGGCCGGAGGAGCGTCTTCCTTAAGACCCGAGTCTATTAATTTGAAATGGCCCGAGATAAATTACTAAATGACTGTCGCTTACGTGTGATCCATCCATCAATGCCATCATTAAGCCAAAAATTTGACAGAGCGGCAATGGAACGGGCACAGGATGGGAGCCACTGGGTCTAACTTCCTCCCTCATTCCCCGTACCATATCCCCATGCCTACTAGTATAGTACAGCTTTTCCCTTTCGCAATTCCCCAGCTTGAACTGCAAAGTTCCAGAGTTCCCAATCTCAATCCCAGCCCCGGACAACAGCTCACTTCTGGTTTGGCTTAGCCGTGCACCGGAGACCCCACAGTCGGTCTTTCAGCGGTTGTCGGGATCTCAGAATCGGAGGCGACGTCTTCGTCTACGCCGCTGTCATTCGAAGCTAACTCTGGGATGTCTTTGGGTCCGGACCTCTTGGGGTTCGCTTTTTGCGGGCATGGTACCCTGGAATAGACGGCCAACTCAAATGGAGGAACCTTAGTTTGAAGCATTCTTTCATTTGTTTGTCATAACTTTTCTTGGAAATAGAATATAACATGCAGTAGTAAAAACATTAACTTATAATTCCTTATAACGCATCAATGCGTTGGTTAATATTAAAGCATGCTTTTTAAGATCTCCCAGCATTTACTAGGTATCTGTTTGGCGACCCCTAGCCCTTTTAAAAAAAGGCCTAGGGTGCTGTCAATAGGATTCCCTCTCAAAAGCGAACCGCTGGCACTCAGGCGTGTCCAGGTATTTGTTGTTGATCATGTTGATAAGTGGCCGCCACATATTTCCCAACTGCACTTGTAATAATTTGTTTGCCATTCCGCCGCTCTGCATCGCTGTAATCAATGCCGCCAAAAGTGCGTGGGGAGGTGGGAAGCCGGGAAAATCAGGGGACAGACACGAGAAGTGGCATTCCTCCAGACGAAAATCTGCCTCTGTGGGAGCCGTTTTTTTTCCTCTTCTTATTTTTTTATTTATTTTTTTTTTTGCTGCTACTGCTTCCCTTCCAGGAACCAAAAGTATTTGGCGTGCGGGTTTATCTTTTTGATTTCGTTTTGTTACTTCTGGTATTTTAATGAGTTTTAGCTTTAAGATAAAACAGAAAAAAGCCAGCGAGGAGACCTTTCCTCTCACATCAAAAGTTTATGAAACGGTTGCCATTAGCAGCGTTTCCCATCCGAGCTTTGATGTGAACCCAGCTGAACGCACGTGTGCCCCGAGATTGCCAATATCCGTCGATATTTCCAGTTCTCGATGCCAGTGTAGACAATGGCAAAATATGCAGATATGTTAATGAAGCATGTTCCAAGCGAAACTATAAACCCAAGGCGAGCCCAAAGACTTGTGAACGGCTGGTTGGCTCCGTCATAAATTAAATTATGCTGTACTGAGACAAGAAAAGTGATAGCTAGTTATGTAAAGTCGGTAGGAAAGGGAATAGATAAGGGATATAAAGGATTCCTTGGAAAGGGGGCAAATAGATAGTGTCATGTGGCAGCCTTAAGGAGACCAATAATTTAAAGAATTTTTTGATAGAAATATTCGTATTTTAGTAACTCTTAGCTTTTGGCTTATAAAATATAAATAAATAATACATATTTTATATTTATAAAAAAAGGCTTTAAGGAATCTAATCTAAACTAGATCTTTAAGTTCCTGCTTTTACTCTTTATTTTTGTACTATATACATATATAATCAAAACCTTTCCTTTCTGGCATTTGAGTTATTTGGAGGCTTTCGAGCGGCTGGCTCCTTTGAAATTTGCAATTTTCATTGAACCGCATTAAAATTCGCCATACCCTCCCATCGGGCGACTGACCCACCCAGAAAAGTGCAGTGCAACATGCAGTCCAACTTTCGCCGGGTTTAGATCGAGGGACATTCAACATTCAACATCCGACATTCACCCAGGGAAAGGGCGGCTTTGATTGCAATTATTTTGTGTGCTCTTGGTCTTTCACTTTCCCAAAGACAAAAAGCCGAAAGCATAAAAAAAGAACTTCGCATAATTTAGTCGCTTTGCCATTTAAATGGAGCACAAGTGTAACTAATCTCCAAGCGACATCCAGTAGATACTTTTTTGGGCTCTTTTTTGCGGTGCCTTTCACAAACGAAAAACCGAAAAAGAAACCTGAATGGAGTACGTGGCCAAAAAGACTCCAGTCCGCTGAGGTTTTTTTTTTTTTGCCTCCTTTTCTAGGTTAGCCACATGAACTGGCTTATGGGAAGGGGGGAGGGGGAGGAAGGCACCTGCGGCCAACAACCAGGCCAACAGAAATATGCCAAAAGCGTTGACATTTCGTGCGGTTCCATTGCAATTAGAAGCACTTGAAGCCAGCCCAGTGAACTTCGATCTGAAACTGAGACTGCACTGAAAAAAAATGGTATATATAAGTTGCATTTATTAATAACATAGTTTATACTATTTTTAGTTCATGAGCCCATTTCAACATACATAAAGTGCTTGCTCTTGGCCAACAAATGAACACAAGTTAACTATTTTTCGCCGAGTGAAAATAGTTTTTGGGGCACTTTTTTGTAATTGATTTGCCATGTAGGTGGGTAAATAAAAGCTGCCCAAAATTGAATTAAATATTGGCTCAGCCGGCGACCAAAGAAGTGAAGCTGCCGGCAAGCCAACATTTAAATTTCTTATAAACAAATCTTTTCCATTATCTGGCCAGCACTCTCGCAGGAGAGTAGCACGTGCAAACACGTGCCTTCTGTGGGTCAACGGAGGTCAGAGTCGGGCCATCCATAAAGTCTTCTCTGCGGGGGAGTAGGGTGAGGGGAGGTACTCACCGGCAAGAGCATGGCAAACTATTAGAAACTTTGACCCAAATATAATAAAACAGAAATTTACTTAGAGCAAGAAAGCGGTAGAGTTTGAAACGATACCTTACTCGAAAAGTCTGGTGATATCAATATATATAATATATATGATATTATATATTATACTATATAAACTCGAACTTCAAATATTATAAACTTATACTTTAGATAGCAAAGATTTCAATATTATTGCAATTTTGTATTATTTTATTAGAACAGCTTGCAGCTTGAACTAATATTTTAATATGTTTAAGAACATATGTCTTTTCATTCTTACATATATCTTAAATAAATGTTAGTTAAGCTTTAATTTAATGTGAGTTGTTTTATATTTGCTGTCAATTTTAAATGATTTATATCATCTTCTATCTCTGTGAAATATTTAAAATATTTTTCTATTTTGCAAACCTTGTTTATGTGCCCATTACACCCCTCTATATAGGGTGTAAATAGCTTTTTCTTTTCCATGCAGAGTAGATTGTGAGTTAGTACAAGTTTAAAGAGGGAAAGGTTATACCTATGCCACCACAGTACATACATACATACATATGTACATACATATATGATAGTATATATGATAGCTCCCCATCTGTTAACAGCTTTCCCCACAAACCCTTTAAAAACTCTCGGCCAAAGTGGGGCGAAAAAAAGTTATGATTTAGAAATTAAAGTTTGCAAAGCAAAAGCAATCTTTTATTTCTAATAGTTTCATATGCGAAAGTTTTATGGCAAAGGGGCTGGGGGGGAGGTGGCCTTAAAGCTGGCGTAAAAAAGAAGCTTGCTAATGACAAAAGTATAAAGATTGTCAGGCTGTTCCGGCTAATCCATATGGAATGCACTCGACGCAAAGCACAGGATCGCATAAAAGTTCCGTACAAGTTGGGAATCGAGAACGTTTTTGGGGCAGCAGGTGCTGTCGTTCTACCGTTTAAACAAACTAGAAACAATGTTTTCCAAAATCTAAGGGACTAATTTAAAATGATTGCCGAAAATGTGGGGCACAACAGAGAAACTTTTCCAACATTACCATAATTTTTTGCACAGATATAAGCAGTTGCAACAATCAATAGTTACATTATTTTTAATTGGAAACTAAGTGTGATGGCAAATTACATAACCTAAAAAAAAAAAGCAAATATTTGCAATTCCTCTAATTTACTCTCACTATTTGTTATCGTAAGTGTTTGTGCTGCTGTCCATTGAAAAATCCCATTAAATCAACGGAGCTGGTCAAGCCCTCCTCGATAGTAACGAAAGCCACTCCACATTAAAACAATTGTGAATGCATTTGGACTCCATTTCAATGCCAAAATTAATATGCTCCCATAAACTACATGAATGGGGCGGACTGTGCACTATATTTCCCTGCTCAAAAAATGATGCACTGAGATAAATGGGATTGAATAGGGTGGGAAGATAGTTTTATAGCTTACTTAGTTACAAAATCTAAACTGCTTTATTATCGAACTTTTAACTTAAAAAAACTTTATTGGGAAACATTAAGTAGAATGTATTCTATAAATTGGCGTCATTATTTTTTTCTCAGTGCACATAGAAAAGAAAGGAGCAGGATCCGTCCAGTAACCACAGGAGAATATTCCCCAGGTGAAAGTATGTGAAAGCATGCCATAAATCGCCCGCCTTGTTGTGGCGGAGTTTGTGTGTTAGTGTGTGTGTATGTGCCTGTGTTGGGCAGCGTGATAGTGTTGGATGGGCGTGGTGTCGAGGGGGCGAGGGTACTGTTTTCGGCTTCAAGAGATTAGAATTGATGTGGGTTACTAAGCAAACATGAAAGGCTATTACGTTAAGCGTTGCGTTACGTTGTGTTATGTTCTGTTACGTTGAAAGTGAAATAGTTTTCTTTTCATTAAATATATTAAATGACAGGCGACAGCAAAAGTCAAAGTTATAATTTTTGTTTGATTGATGGGGATGTACGTTTAAATTAAAAATATTTAACGCACCTTTAAATGTGAGTTACACAAAGTTTATTATTCATTTAGGTGTTATATATATATATATTTATTTGACACTTATCTACTTCAACAGTCACGCACTTTGTTAGCTCTTAAATTGAGATATTCAAATTATATTTCATTTGTTTTTATCCCAAATTTCTCAATGACTCAGAGCCATATTTCTGAATTGGCTGATCCCATCCACCGAATTCCCTTAACCCAGCGTTTAGCCCACGATGTGGTCCCAAAAAATATTAATTACACATTATTAATTTGCCAGCTTTTGCGGACATAGCGCGATGAACACGAAGGATATGAAAAATGATTTGTTTCCTCCTGTTCGGGCAAAGTGGTTCAGATATTATTTAAATGAATTGTTTTTAGCCACCAACGATGGCGATAAAAACACTTTTTTTTCGCCGCACGAGGAAAAAGTTCTGTTTCTGCGTGGGCGCACAAAATTCGATGGGTTACACCATCGCAGATTCGGTGAAAACTCCTCCTTTTTTATTTTTCTGATCTGACCGGAGGCCTATCTCGATTATTGTTTAATACGCTGTCATTAATCAATTTGTTTGCCATTGTTTGGGACCGCTTGTGTGTGTGTGTGTGTGTTGCCGTTCTTGTTTGGCCAAATTAATTATGGCCCCAACAAACTCGGTTCTGGGCTGATAAGCAACAGCAACAACGAACAAAACCAGTGCAGAATAGTGACAAATTTTTTTGGCCAGCATAATAAATGACTTTGTTTTTGGCCTGTCCATGCGAAATAATTGATTGTGCCATGCACAAAACTAGGTGAAAGAGGTGAAAGATGTGGAGCAATACACGAATGGGCCGATGGAGTTGAATCTCACACTTCAAGGTCGAAATTGGATAGATTAATTCACCTGGTGGTTAATTGAAATTGTAGTAATTGTAGCTTAATGACTATTTTATTTTATTCAAACAGTCCAAAACAATGCCTGCACTAAGTAAACAAAGAAAAGTTTCCAAGTACTTATATTGAATTCAACATTTATGACCTATGACCACTTCATCGACTCAACGAGTTGATGCATTTGCTGTGCATATTTCAAATGCAAATGTTTACATCAATTAAAGCGATTTATTTGCGAAATGAATAGACGAATCCCGCCAGACACAAATAATCGACATGTGAACGGAACCTAACTCAATTAAATTCGCCATCATTGAAGTGCATCAAACACCCGAAGAGTCCTTGAAAGAGCTTTGAGCTCTGCCCAGATCCATTTTGGTTTTTTGCCCCCGCTCGATTGATTTCGTTTACCTCAAACGCACTCTATAAATGCAAATCAGTAGTGAGTAGCGCATTGGAAAACCAGCGAGACACTTGTGCATATCCAACGGATACACATGCCCACTGTCGAGTATCTTTGAGGTTACCGTGTGCTGCAGGCCGAGATTTCTTTTGGCCATTTACAAATTGCTCAATGCTGGCTGTAATAAATTATTTATGTTATTGCGGCGTTGTCAATAAAGACATAAGTGCGCACAATCAAAAGCGAAACCCCAAGCGGATTGACACCGAGCGGGGGATCAAATTGCTCGGGGGAATCGGGTCGAGCAATTACTATATGCTATATGCTACAAACTCGATGGTATACCAGCTGGAACACCAACAATGGGGCCATAAAAGCGCAGCCCAAGTGCAGGCCATAAAAAATGGAAATAACAAAAACACACAAAAGGCCGAAAGAAAAAAACCTCCAATTTGACACCGAAATCAAATTAACATACAAAACTTACATTCCACATTACAATCCGGCAAACAGACGTAGCTTTTGTGCAAGCGAGCAACAAACAATTGAGTTGGGGAAAAATCCGAAAATCACAGTTGGATGTCGGAGACCTGTCATATAACACTTGTTCTCCTCACTTGTTGGGCCTTTTCTTGCCTGCATGGCCGCATACAAACCGCAGAAATGGCTTGTTTTTCCACATTTTCATTTTTGTTTCGTGTTTAGTGCGCATTTTTTTTGGCATTTACAAAATTCTTGTAGCTGTCACGTGTCGCAGCGACAAATTGGCATTGATGTGGGCGGTGGAGTGGGTGGCATTCCAACAGGTGTTCGAATTAGATGGCATTAACCAACACTGAAAGCGGCTAGCGGGTGTAACTGTACTTTTTACCTTTGTAAGATCGTTGAAATCATAGGAAAGCATAGCACAATTTACACCTAAATATCAAATACCACCTATTTTTATTAGTTTACTTTAAATAGAATTATTTTGTAAGAATGCCTCGTTAGCAGTTAATTTTTGAGCTAAGTGTAGTGAAGTGGCTTGAATGCGTCATTTTCTAAGCTATTTGCTCGTGCGATCGGTGGAGTGCAACCCCCCAAAATGTGGTACTGCTATGTAGAACAACGCCAGCATATCAAAAACTCCTTCAAGGACCTTCTCCAGTGCCACTCAAACTGTAATTAAAGCCAACGCTGCTGCTCATCGACTCTTGAAGCCGTTTGCAATCCGTTCGCCCAACAATGGGTGTTTAATGTGCGGGCCCGGGGCATTTTCATCGCATAATCTTTTTTTGTGCCCGAACAGGGATCATAAATATGTCGCAGGCACTTGAGGCAGCCTCTCGCATTTATGTCGCTGCACACGGAGGAAAACCAACCCCGTGCCACCCCATTCCACTACATTTTCGGTGCAGGTTCTTGAGTGTACGTGTACGAAGCCTGCACTCTCAATTATGTCTTAATTCGTATCTAATGGATATTTTCTGTGTGAATTTTCATGATTAATCGCCGCCCGAGGGTGCAGGGGGGGACAGCAATCACACTGAAACAAAAACTGCACTCTGAATGAAGTGCTAACTAGTTACACTAACAAATAACTGATTTTCTTCTGACTACAGAATTTTTCATTTTCTTTAAGCAGTAATAAATTTTAAAATATATATAATTTCCACGCCCAATACTAATTTGCAGAATACACCTGATATTGTTCTCAGTGTACGTAAAAGGGTGGTTTGCCGACTGCAGTTGTTCACACATGTTCACAAAAAGAGTGCAAAGATTGGGGGTGGTGGGGGGCGGACAACGGGAACTGCGAGCGATAACTCAACTCCACCGAAGGTTCCCAACTTTCTTTCCCCCTCGATTTTCTTTTTTGAAAATTTGCAAGGCGGTGGCATGGGGTAGGTGAAATTTGCAATTGCTGGGGTGTGGCAGTTCGGCATTAACGGCATATGCACCGTATGTAGGTTTTTACGTTTGTGTGCGTAGACGGCGACGTGTTGCAACTTCCGGTGACGTCGACGTAGTCGCAAAAAGTGATTACGCGGCATTTGTGGCAGCAGCAAACCGGCGACGGTTTTTGCAAACATTTCCAAGAATGCAGCCGCATTTGCCGCCACCTCGATACTCCCCCCGCCCCCCCTTCCGCGCACAAACACCAACCACTTTTTCGTTGGTAAACAAAAAGCATCTGAAATGCAATTCGCACTTCGGCAGCACAATGGCGCCATCTAGCCGCGTTTAGGCGAACTATGAAAGAGAGCCAGATAACGCGGGTGTTTTTCCGAGAGAGAAAATTGGTGGAAACCCAATCTAGTTGGGAATTTTATCTAAGAGCAAGAGAGAGTGTTGCCGGTTCTCAGTTAAATTTTCCTCTCTGTTTATCTTTGACTGCTGCATTTGCATTCATTTAAGGCGTTATTGGTGTCTCTGCTGCAACCGCTCCCAAAAAATCAGATTTACATGTCGTTGTTGTTGGTTCTTTTTTATTTATTTATTTTACTTAGCATCGCATCTGATAAGAAAGTTGTGTGTGCTGGTCGAGCAATGAACTTATTGGAGCCCCTGTAGGCAGGGCTAATTGGGACCGGTCAATGCGAGCGGTGAAGGCTAATTAGTTGTGGGCGGCGGAAGTACGACATCTTATTGGATGGGAAATGGAGAGATAGGACTAATGGAAAATCAAAGATTTTCTTTTGTTTACGGTTTGATAAGAAATTGTATTAGGCTCTGCATTGAATTTATAGCCACTGAAGGTTTTCTTGAGTACTTGATAAACATTATATGAAAATAATCCTACTTTCTTATTGGAAAGCTGTATATATCGAACGAAATATGATTTATTGTTAACAATACTAATACAATATAACTTCAGATCCTTTCAAAACTCAGTCGCTTGTTTGTTAAATTGCATGGAGTTGATATTTCAGTTAGCGTGGTTTCAAACCATCCAGTCTCACTTTATCTGACTCAATGAGAATCCAACTTGAGTCTTGCCGGCTCAGATAAGCCCCGTTATCTGAGCGAGAGAGCATCCCATATGATTTTTGCACAAAACGCCGAAGTATGCGCTCGTGCTGTTGCACACAATCGCACTCTCTTCGTATGTGTACGTGTTTGCCTCGTGGTCTCGCTCTCCCGCTCTCGTTCACTGTTAGCTCGCTTCGGCACTTAACAGCGTCTGAGAATCGAGGTTTTGAAGTTCGTGGCGTACACAGATACAATACAGCGTTAGTTCGAAAAAAATCGTGAACGTGTTTGGACACGTTGTGGAGCGCACCGTTATTTCCTATAGCAGACAGCTCAGCAGATTCGCGCGTGCAAATTCTCACCCTTCTCTTCATCCTCCTCTCCCACCCACCACCGCCATCGGTCGCTGTTGTAGCTGTTGTTGTTGTGCGGGCAACTTGCTTTTTGGGGGCGGGGCACGCGGGTCATCGCAAATAGCAAAATCGTCAATCGTCATCGGCGAAACGTGTGTGCAGAATTAATGAAATGCCCGCGCCGCTTCATCAATGAAAACAAAAAGCGAGGAGACTATCCGACAAATAGTATCTCAAAGATTTGTAGCTGTGCTTTCGGTTAACGTTGTGTTTGGGCCAACATTTTTGTTTTGACAACAGTGCGTGCTTACAAACCAGCCCAGAATTGCCAAAATTATCGCGGTAAGTCCTTCGATTGGTGCCTAATTATTATTCTGTGCTGTAATGTTACTAAGTTTAGTACTGATATTAATTGGTTTAGTTGATACCTAATATTTACTTCTTTGTTTTTGGTGTGTGTCGTATTAGTAAATATACATTGGTTTAGAAAAAAAAGCTAATAAGCATTTGTAGTTAATATGCAGAAAGAAAGAAACTGGTTTATATTGATAAAGAGAATAATACAGACTATAGAACTAAATATAAATAAGAGTACTTAGTAATATTTTGATTGATAACGATCGAATTTTAATCAATAATCCAAGCAAATTTGTTACCTTACATATAAACATCTTTATAGCTACATACATAGCTAAAAAACTTAGTTTAAAGGGTAGATTTCGATGTTTTATTACTATTTGTTTAAAATAGTGTGTAAATAAGTTAGAATTCGTAACTAAATATTGACCTTATCAGATATAACCGTTACACTTAATGAAGAAGCTCTCTTTAAGGCCCGAAAAAAACGCCTTGACAGCAGCATGACATTCTCTTTTCTTTCATTGCCGTTGTTTCAATGTTCGATCGATAAGTTTTATGAGTTTTCGTTGTGAAATTTTGAAATCATTAATTATGTCTCGGGCGGCAGACTCGCTCGGAGTTTCCGTCCAGGTCCCCAGCCGTCTCATTTTGGGGTTTCTGTCTGGGGAACAGGTTTCGTTAGAGCGAAAAACTTAAAGAACTTTTCGAGGTTTGTGCGATTCCGGGAACTTGTTAGGTGCTGCCTGGTGGACTCGTGTTTGCTCGCCCCTCTTTATGGAGATGTGGATCTTTATGAATGAACGAGGTGGGGCTCAGTTCGGAGGCTCGGGCAGCTGGCAGCTTGGGCGGCTGAGCGGTCCGAATGTCTCGTGTTGTGGGCCTTTCTCGTTGACACTTTTGAGGAATGTTCGCTTGGCCCCACTGGCCTGGCCAACTGGGAATGGGTTAGACGTGAGCTGGCGTAAGTCTAAGATGCTGGGATGTACTAAAGTTCGAGGAATTCGAACGGTGAATAGAGTTTGGGCCGAAATCAAGAAGACTTCAAGGAAATGGCAGTAGGAGAACATTTTTAGTGGCATTAAACCTAATATGCATAGTAACTTTATGGGTTTCAGAGTTACTGTGTTTTGTAAAAGTGTTCTATAGACAATATTCCGACATTATAAACTATTTCAAAGATGATCACCCATAGAAACGATTTTTTTTAAATACATGCTTATCTTTATGTTGCGCCTTCCACTCTGTGCTTCTACCAGCTTCAACCGGTGACCTTCATTATCTCCATCTGAGAACAACCTCGAGGCGAAATCTTAAAGCAAATCCCCTCTCATTAAAGCTCCCAGCGCCACTTTTGTTATCAGGCCCGAAAATGCCCACCGAAAACGCCAAGGCCGAAGCCGAAAACTTCCAACCTGCATTAGCTAAGCAGACAACTGAGCAGGGGAAGCTTGCTGGGTCTGAAACAGAAAACTTTTTAATTACCAACAGGAAAAAACATTTAAGATAAAAGCCAGGTAACATGGGGGCAGGTGGGAGAGGCCACTCTGCGCCCACCCCCACCCTCTTTTGCATAAATTGAAATTATGGCAACTGTTCCAGACTTCAGGATGAAGAAGAGTCCGAGTCGAAATCGAACCTTTTACTTCTCACTCACTGACCCGAAGGTATTTATGACCTTCGTAAATAGGAAACCGAAGGAATAAGCAGCAGGTTTAAGCCATCTGAGAGCTACAAATTTTACAGCTTACATATTTTTTAGCCATTAGATAAACAAATAGAAGGGGCAGAACCAGAGGTAGAAGAGAAGAGAAAAGAACGAAAATATCTTTCAAGTACAATGTTAGGTAAATATAAACAAAACTTTACGTCTTTAGAGCTCACACTTCTTTTTACAACCTCCAGACTTTTAGATGCTGCACTTTGGCTGTTTGCTGGTTTTTTGGTTCTTCCTTTTCAGCTACTTAAAGCTTTTAGAGCGGCAGCTAGATGTAATATAAATTACATTAGCTAAGTGCCAGGCGGCAATTAAAAACAAAAAATACTCGTGAAGTTTTCCTCCGCCTTTGTTGTTGCTGATAATGTTGTTAATGATGTTGCGGCAGCATCTTCAGCAGCCCCATCCCTTCGGCGGCATCATCATCAGTGGCATCATCATTAAGAACATCATTGCCACCATTAGCAGCATCATTAGAACGTCAACTTAATCAAGGTTAAAAAGCATGTGGCGTGCCTGCCCCAAAAAAGTCGAGGAAAACTCAAGAGATGCGGGAGCTGGCATCCCGCTCTATCTTTCTCTTTTTATGTGTGGTATATATGGTATATGTATATATATATTCGATTCTGTAATTATTGACGCCGACGTTGTCTTCCACGTTAGACATAAACATAAACATATTGCGATGACTGAAATTTGGTAAGATTAGGAAAAGTTATGCAAGGATTGGGCAAAATATGTTGGCTAACATGGGGTAATATTTTTGGGGATGAGGTAATTGTAGTGGTAAACATAAATGGCAGCTAATTGGAAAGAGAAAAATTGAGAGCGAAAATGTTGATAAATCGAATAATGATTTATAGCTAGGGAATAGAAAGGGAACTACCTCATAATGACCAGTATAATCTAACACAAAGAAATAAAAACTTAAAACCCCGATGGTTTAATGTTATCAGATTTAGCAAATCATGCCACTGATATTTTTATAACCCTTGTTCGCTTTTCACTTTTCAATTTAACCACCATTTGGCAACCCCATCATCAAGATAGAATCGAGATTCTGCTGCCTTGACATTTATGATGCCAAGCAAATACTTGAAACTCTAATAACCCCAGAAAATCACCCCAAATTACAAGTACGAAAATAAGTTACCCCGAATGACCGCCATTAGGTCTGAAATCAAAACATTTTACAACACCAATTATGTGATTTTTTTCGTTTGTTTTTTGCGCGATCAGAGCCAAAGTCAAAGTAATTTCTATTTTAATAACTAGGCAGCGTGGCCAGGCCAAGTCCATTAAAAATAAATATCTCTAGAGATATACTTTGCAATTAAATCAGCAACAAACTGCAAATGAACCGAATCGAAATGCGAGAGAAGCAGCTCCATTATATGGGCATTATCTGGCTGCCCATAACTATCGGCTCAATCATAAATTTAATTAGCATAATTGACTCCGCAAGAACGGATGTTCGTTTTCGATTTGGGTTTTCAAAATTTCGCTCACGTAGTGGCAATTAAAAATGTGCTGGCTGCTTTTCAGTGCCATATGCGCAGTTACGCCTCATCAGGCCGAAAAATATTGAAGATCAGGTGCGGAAAATGCGAGGAGAAAGGTGTGAGAAAAGCTGGCAACAGCTGGTGGAACGTGCCATTGACACTTTCGAGTGCGAGTTTATAAACATATCCAGTACTTGCCATTAAAATCGAAATATTGAAATCAAAATAAACTCGAGCCGTTTTCTAAATTATTCGTTATTGTTTATATTTTGGCCTAGCCTCGTCCGATGAACCATATAAAATAGTATTTCATTTTCCATTCTCACTTCCTCTGTCCCAATAATAATATTCTATGCGTCATTTGGCAAATGAGTGGAGTCGCTCTGTGGAACGCCGGTTATCTTGTGTTTACCTTTGGGGCGATAAGGCGCCAACCCGATAAGATAGAGCCACTCTGGATCTATGCCTCGATAGGGTGTGACTTGGCTTCGATTTCTGATTTTCCACACAAAAGTAATTCGCTGCATTCAGTGTGTGCTGTTGTGCAAGCTGCTGCTGCTGCTGCCATGGAAATGGAACGGTTTGGGGGAGTTGTGGAACTAATGGACTGTTTACTTATTTATGGGCCCTGAATGTTGGTCAATATTTGTGGTTTGCCCGGGCGTTGAGGGGCGGCCACAGGGAACAAAGCCAACTCACCGAGAGGAGCTGAATGGAAAGACGTCAAAGCTTGCTTACTGTTCTTGATGGGGAATGGAGTGGAGTGTGGGGGCATATAATGTGGAAATAATTTATAGATAGGATAAGCCCGTAAAGAAAGAATTCGTTGATTAAGAGTACTTCGACAGAAGAGGGCTGATGATTCACGTAGTTTATTTTCTATTTCGAAAGCACACATTTGCCATTGCAGTTTCTATTCATAAAAGTGTGCACTCATTTGCTTATATTTTGGTTCCTAAATATATTCACACAAAGGTATTAATATCTAAAAATAATTTTAAATTAAATAAACACATTTTTCAACGGCACAATTTATGTTCTTAACATGAGCTTCCATAGCTGATTAATGAACTAATTGCTCAAGAGATAATCGTTCAGCTAATTTCGCATTAACTAAACTCACATGTTTTCAAAAAATTTCAGGGCCAGAAAGGCCAAGTTCCGCCAGAAACATCTGTGCCGAGTGTCAAAATGTAAACTTTGCTGAAAAAATATGTATATAATGACTCGCGTTGGCCAAACAAAACAACCAAAATCCATTAATATAATGCGGAACCATTTAATAGTCCGAAAAACTAGCATGACGACAAACAGAACATGATCCATAAAATCGAGATCGGGCGGTACAGCAGCGAGCAATTTACGACAAATGTGCAAAAGCTTAAAGTTACAAGACACCAGATATGAGATACAAGATAGATAGATAGATAGATAGATTGTGTTGTGACCGCACTGGAGACGCCCACAAAAAAGTCTGAGCATAAATAAGAACAAACGTCACATGAAATGTGAGGCAGAGCTGGGAAATAAATATGAAAATTGGGCTGACAACAACAAATTTATATATATATATGTATTTACATTTGTTTGGTGCGGTTCGCTTTTAAATTTATGGGTTTATTGATACTCTCGGGGGCAGGAAAGGAATTCAAAATTTGCTTTATCAGCATGTCAGAAAGGCGAGCAAGAAAGCCCCAAACCGCAATCTGTAAAAATGTTCTCAGCGAAATGATTTAGCTTTCTATCTGTGTCTCTGTTAGCACCGCATCTCTCAGATTCTCATTGTGTTTTCGCTCGGTGTTTTGAACAATTCTGCCTAGTCGAACAATAATATGTCAAAACAAATTGGCTGAACTTGTGTAGAATGGGTAGAACAGACGTCGAAAAATTTACGTGATAATGAAAATAAATTTTTTGTACCATCTCTTTGTGTACTATTATTGTTGAGTACACGAAATGCATACAATATTCATAAGCTGGTTGAACTAAAATGTTATATATATATAGATAGTCATATGAATATAAATAGGGGGGTAAACTATGTAATGTTTTGGTTGCAAATTTGGAATATGTTTAATTAACTTTTCAGGCTTAATATACTATGACACTCACATCTGTTAGTTCAACGAACTTCTGGCCTGGATTCCTTGGAAAACCCGTCAAACCTTCACCTGGTTTGGCACTTCTGCGTAATTCTTTGGTTCGCACCATTTAGTGGCCATTTGATTTTGCATATCAATTAACGAGATTGAGCTGCCTCGGGGGCAGTATTTTGGGTCTGTTCGGTTAATCAGAGTTGTTGAGGCGATACAACGATTAATTAAAGCCTCAAGTCGCTGAATGGTTCGTTTACGGTATCGACCTCGCTGACTGCCTAGACAAAAAGATCATTAGTTAGAGCATCAAATAAAACAATTTGATTACCCATAATTATAGCTTACCGAAAGTGGAGGCAAAAAAATGACGGTGGTAAACATTTTGTCGCCTTCGGATTTGATGCCTTCATTAGGAGCCAGAATAGAATAGACAGAAACTTCGGCGGTGTGCCACACGGCGTATGCATAATCGTATAATTAATTGCCATAAATGTTAATTGCGCATACGCCACGTTGCGGCAATTTATCCTTTTAATAAAAGGGTTCCCACGCTCACATTTTCCTCCATCTCCCCGTGTCCTTTCACCCGAAAGTTTTGCCAGTTAATTAAGCAAGTATTTTCCGCTTCTTTTCGTGTTTACCCAGTTAATTTCTGTTAAGTTTTGTTGACATGTTCGTTGTTTACCTATAAGCTAGTTTGCCAGCTGCGACAAATTAACTTGCTTCGTGTTAAAGTTTCTGTGGTTTAAGTTGGTTCTGAGAAGTTGAACAACTTATTGGATTAGTCAGGTGTTTGAAGACGAATTAATGAGATTAGAAACTGTACAAGCTGAAACAAGAAAAGGCAGTGAAATGGGGAGGGCTTTAAGTGGGAAAGAAAGAATGGCCTACATTTATTTCCAATTTAAAAAATATCAAAAAGGAACTTAATTTAAGCCCTCTTTTTGTTCATAATTTACAAACAGTCAAGTTCCGAACTTTGCACTTCCTCACTGAAACTTGGAATTTCATAATTTTATGAAAGAAACTTTCATACCAGGAAGCAATTTCGGAAAATACCAGTACTCAAATCCCATTTGAAGCCTTTTCTACGAGCTTCGACTATTGCATTGATTGCTTGTTGCTGTTGATTTAACCCAAATAATTTTCGAGTCAAACAAACAGAAAATCAACAAACAAACAAACAAACAGACAAACAAGCGCAGGCCAAACAAACAAAATGAACAACAAATCAGCAAAAACTCGAATGTAAGTAAAATCAATAATATGTTTAGGGTGACGCCCCCTCTTCTATATATTTCCCCCCCCCCCCCCCCTATCTCTATCTCTAACTATCTTTATCTATCGCTGGATTGTGGATGCAACCCTTTTAAAGCGAGAGAGTGAAATTTTTTCTATCCTAAGCTCGAGCTGTTTGCTTTTAATCAAGTTTCACAACATTTATCTAATGTGTGCTCAAGTCGGGCTAATTAATGGGTTAGGGCGGTCTGGATAGTTCATTTGAATATTTAACGATTGGCGTTCAGCGGTCGCCAAGGGGGCGTGGTCGCTCGGGGGGCGCCACCTGTCCAGCAAAATTATTAATCAATTATGCAAAGTTCTCTGGGTTAAACTGCGACTTCAGCGCGGAACTTCAGCTGTTGAAATATTTGAGATTCGTCCAATTCACCTTGGGAAACAACAACAGAAATGAAGTCATTAGCTGGGCCAAGATTCAGACTACTGCGAGTATTTGAATGGCATTTTGCGAAACAAGTTTCGCTCAACACGTAAATGTGAAGCGTAACAAAACGCTAAAAAAAAAGTAAATAAATAAATATGTGAGAAGAAAAAATGAAAAGTTAAATGCAAATGCGACTGGCTTTATTTTTTGCTAGAAGGTTGTGAGAGAATCTGAATGATGTAATTTGTGGATGGGTGAGCTCAGCTAGCGAAGTGACTAACGAAAGTCAGTTAAACTGGAAACTGGAACCATCATTCTTATTTCATAGTTATATAGTAAGTAATTCTGCAAGATTTGCCAACTTTGCAGACATTCTTCTGCATGTACTTAAACTCGGCAATAAAGGCAATTAAAGCCGAAGCCAAAGGCGAACTTAAAGTGTCTCCGAAGTCAAGCGTAAATGTGCTAAAAGGTTAGAGTGCGGGCAGGAAATCCCTAGAAGCTACATAGAAAATATACACACACTGCGCCATGTGAAATAAAATGCTAAAGTTATTCATTTTGCAAATAAGCAGGGTAAATATTTAATTAACAACTCAGCAGGCAAACAAATGGCAAGGGGCGGGGGTGGTGCTTGGAAATATGTCTCACGTTTGCGTCGCGGGTCTAAGGTTTCCTGCTCGCTGAGGGTAATATAATATTTATTTATATGCCGCACAGCCAAAGTCACCTACAAAACGAGACGACGACGACGGCGATGACGACGCCCTAGAAATTGCCGCAAATTTTATGTTTCTGTTCCATACCGTACTGTCTCTCCCTCTCTCTCGCTCGTTCTCTATCTGACTCTTTCCATGAGTGTGAGTCAATGACATGTACGAAAAGAACTAGCTTCCTCAGGGGATTTTGGGTCTGAAGGTGTGCGACATAGACATAAGTCTGTTTTAGGTATCTAGAGGATTAACATTTATATTTATATTTATGAAAGCTGAATTCAATATTTAGTGTTATACAGTGTTTATTTCTATATATCAGAGTTAAAATAAAACCTTTAAAATTTAAAAGTACATATAAAATCAATCTTAAATCACATTGATAAAAACTACAAACATTTAAAAATAAAATTCTTATATTTATGGCTACTTATCTATATACTTATTTCGCGCACCTTTTGTCTTCGCCGTGCGTGCTCCCTTTGTGCGCAGGGCAATATTAAACATTGTATCGCTTGAAGTCTGATTTCATTTGGCGCGTCTAACTAAGGAAAGGAACCCCAGACAGGGACTAAATAGCTTACTACAGCCCCAACCTGAACTAATTAAATTAGTTTAGTCTGCAGAAAAAGGTTTTTCCAGTGGCGGCAGTGTTGTTAGTTGGGCCTTTAATTGCTTTTGTGATGAGTCTTTAAAGCCGAACTGTGGACTCGGTCGATAAGGTGGCTAGCAAAATTAAGCAATTAATGAGGAATTTGTTTATGGTTCCACAGAGCACAGATCCTTACACATGCACAGCGTAAAAAAAATACAAACAGGAAAAGTGTTGGGCTTTCGTCATTGTTTCAATGTTTTATGAGTGCTCGTAAACGGACGGAAAATGCTCTTATAGCTTTCTTTTTTGTTTCCATCCTTGAGGATTGGGCTAGCTATTAAAATGTCATCATGCATCGGCCAGGATGGAAAATGTAGAGTTGTGTGGGCCACCACCAAGTGAACTGTAAGCACGATAAGTCAGAGCACGCAATTCTTGGGCCTCCCAGGCGCCCGGTTTTATCGACTGGGAGAGAGAGCGATTCCTGGGCGTATTTATTATTTAACACCTAGAAACCTAAGCGGGAAATGGCTATAAAATTGTTGACCTTTTTTCCCGCTGCTCATCATCATACTTTCTTTTTTGGCACACGCGTCTCGTAACTCATGCAAAAGTTTCCCAGCCCATCTTGGGTGGTCCAAAAGACTTGGTTTTTACGACCAAGTCGGTACTCCAGTTCGTTTTACGATTCAACCAAACACACACAACATAGGTCGAAATATTTAAAAGTGCGCTTAATTATGCCCGCAAAAACGAAGGCGAAATAAACTTCGCATTAATGCCGAAAAAAACTGCCAGAAATTCTAAAAAGGCACACGGCCATTGGGTAATAAACTTTATTTGCCTTCGCTTCTGGGGTAATCAACAAAGTCTTCTATGTTATATTGTGTAAGAAGTATTCGCGGTGGGTGGGATTCTTAGAAACAGATTGGCATTTAAACCAAGTTAATGCGGCTAAAATGGTGCTTACTTTTGTGGGTGGAAAGTATAAAAGCCAACTTTCAAAAGCAGAAATCGTGTTTCCTTAACACACAAGAACACATAAGAAACATTAATAAGAATTTATAACACATTCTAGTTAACTAATTAGATTTTCTCACTTTTACAGATTTAAAACATCTCGAAACACCTGCCGCTTAAATAAGGGTAAGTTCAGACCAGAGACTCAATTCCATGCCAATTCCCAGCCATCTAATGGCATCTCAGCCGTCCAGGGCTGTTGTCGAACAAGTTGGCCGTTTGCCGGGGGATAAACTACATATTCTACATATTCTACATATTCCCTGGTAGTCCGCACCGTTGTCCATTGGCCATTCAGGCCACCGATCATAGCGAACACATTTGGAAAAGTGGGGACATGACAGGCTGAATGCTTGAGTCTGAGATCGCCGTGGAAATATCCATACTTATATATGTAGATATTCTGCAAGTGCAGTTAGACTCCAGACTCAGGTGATATATCTCACGACTCACGAAACTAGTTTACGCAACATGTGGCAATTTTGCATGCCACAAGAGGCCACAGAGGACGTGCCACACAGCGCACAGCGCACTGGGGAAAAGAAACCGAAACAAAAATTGACATTTTGACATGCGGCTTGTAAGCCGGGCGGTACCTCAAGATTCGCCTCCGATAAACTACAAATGGTTGCACAGCCAAGAAGTTGGGCAGCATACCGGTTCGCCGGCGCTCAAAAGCAATCCGTAAAGTGTCTTTTAAATACAAATGTTATCTACCGTGAAGAACCGAGGAGAGGAGTCCATCCAGACCAAGAAATAAAAACCGTACGTGCCGCATTTGCTAGTGCTGTTTTTGTTGTCGCCGGTACGATTTTTAATGGATTGACGGCAGACACCGAATGCACATTAGAAATCCAATCCTGGTCCAGGTTTGCGTCCAGTCCCAGTCCTGCGATCGCGGGTCTCCCAAGTCATGCACACACATGGGTCCATCCATGTTCCTGTCTGCATTTTCGCCATCCTCTCCAGTTTTCCCGCACCGCTTTGCGTGCCAGGAAAATTGTCTTCGCTACTGCAATTTTCCTTTCTGGCTTTTGCATTTCAATAACTGGATGGGTCAGTGGCTGTGGAGTTTTGTTTGGCACGTACGGCATAAAGTATCTGTCTGGGCTATCGCTTACCACCTCCCGGCCACGCCCCCCTGCCAGCAAAGGGGCGTGTGCGCCATTTCTTTTGAGTCAGTGTCTGCATATATTTGTTTAAATTGCATCGAGTGTTTGAGTGTCTTCCAGATACTTGATAAAACAAACTTCGTATCGGGTTCAGGTTTGGTCAACTAATTGGAGAGACCAGCAAAAGGTGGTTGAGGTAATTGCCCAGGGTGGAGCTATCGGAATGAGGTGATTGGATTAAAACGAATCCCTAAAATAATGTTAATTCCGATGTTGTAATCCTAATAGTCTACAGGAAATATTAAAAATTATCAAAGGATTTAATTAAATTGGAGTTTTCATCTAGAATATTTAATAGTTAGTTGCCATGTCATACTAAAAGTGTAACATATTTGTTTTTCAAAAATGTATCATGTTTATATGGCTTAAAACATAATGGCACTGATTCAACATTTTCCATTTAATTTGAACCTTTGCCATGGTCAACCTTCCCCCACCACATTCTACCAAAAATATTCTCAGCAATAGAATATCTGCCCAAATCAAAGTGGGGGAAGGTTGATTGTGATTCAAATTTCCGCTGTTTAATGGGCGCTAATAGATACAACCTTCATCAAATCGAATCAAATGGGACAAAACGCTATTGACATAATGCAAGTCAATATGTCAGGCGAGCAATCAACACTCGAAAACGAGAATGAAAATCAAAGCGAAACCGGAAAATTGTACAACGCCTGAAATGCCATAAATTCTTTTGATGGCATTAATAAATAAATAAATAAATAATAAAAAAGGGCTGCCGTTTGCCGTTCGATTCATTTTCAAATTCAAATTAGCGACATATCAAAAATGTGTCATCAGCAATGAAGATGGACTGACCCCACCACTGGCCAGTTGGCCAAAAAGGGGGGTGTAGTTGGGTATGTAGGACCAGGGAGCCATAAAAGTTGAACAAAAGCTATGCGAAACTGACTACCAACCAACCTAGAGAGCCGGATAACAATCACAGACCATAAACTGTGTTGAAAAAATATTTGCATACAGTCATAAAAAAAAGTTGGATGCTGCTGCAGGCTAGTTGGAGTCATTAAAACAAGCCAGCGACTATCAAAAACTAACTGGCCAGGGGACACTTTTTGCTCCAGACGTGGTAATCAAATGGGTAACCCAACTATATTGATAAGCCTGTTTTTTCTAGTAGCTTTAAAACACTTTGTTTATATTTAAAGAATTGATGTCAAACTTAGTTTACCATTTAAAGTGCGTTAAAATTGGTAATTACCATTTATTATATCATTCGCCTGTTTTCCCTATTAATATTAACGATCACATTAAACTCACTGAAGCCTGAAGTTTGATAGAACAAAGTTTATACCATAAACTTGGCAGCTAAGTGCTTAAAACGCGATGGTAAAAAACTACACTTTATTTTGTACATTTGTCATTAGGTGTCAGATCATCATTATTTAAGCAGCACAAATCAAAATAAAAAAGCTATCAAAATGAAAATATGAATATTATTTCAGTTCATTTGGTTAACAATTTTGCAAAGCCACTTATTCTATTTAAAAAATAGGGTATCTTCAAGGCTCGACTCAATCATTTGCTCGTTTCCTACTCGTCTTATTTCAGCTTTTTTTTATGTTCATTTGTGCACTGTCGTTTGGGTTGTAATTAAAACTTGTTGGCAGACTGTCAGGCAGCGAGTTAACAAGTCGGCGGCTCCACAGTGGAAATGGGGGGCAGCGGGGATGAGCTGTGAGCTGTGAGTTGGCGAAAATATTATTTAATTGTCAGGCCAGGCGCTAATTAAAGTCCAAGCCGGGCCGCCAAGTCTCTCGCCCATTTTGGCCATAAAGCCAAACACTTAACGATGCTCCACGAGCATCTTCAGTCCGATATTTATGTTTATTGACTGGTTGGGCTGCTGCTTTTGCTGGCTGGCAACTGACATCATCATCATCAGATGGAGGAGCTGCGTCCGCTGGTAAGAGCCAAGTTAGTCATAACACTTGGGAGCAATGTGGCCGAAGGTCTGCCTAGTGGAGATGTCAGACCGAGTTATGGAAATTGTTGCAAATTATTTATTTATTTATGCACGTGGCATCCACAGCCGCGTTTGTCGCCTGATTATGTGCTTATTTATAAGAGCCAGGTACACATAAGGATAAATGCGGGATTCAGCGACTGCCACTAATGAGATGCAAGCAAACGGCATCCGCGCTGCATATGAATATCAATTATGAGAGGTGGGGACCATGAGGATCATGGCCGTAATCGCAACTCAGGGGGGCTGCCACGCCCCCAGTTCTGCCAGCTGCCTCCTCCGCTCGGCTTTCGGGCCAAATTGAAGTGGCTGAACAGACGTCTAGACCAAGTACGCGATGCTATTCGGCGGTGGTCGTAACAAAGCTTTTAAGCCAAAATGTTTGCCCATTTGCATAGTAACAAAGGCCCGAAAGTGTCGGGGAATTTGAGTGCAGATAGTGCGGACAGCGAGCAGATAACTGATTCAAATGATTCCACAGCGAGTGGCTGGGGAGCATTTGGGTTTTTCGCAGATGGAGAGATTTTAGTCTGAACTTAAAAATATGCGGAATATGGTACATACAAAACTGTTGTATGTATGCGAATTGTACGCACATTTTTAAACTATTTTAATATTAAATAAAAACGTAACTATTTGTCTGGTAAGATCCGCATAAAAATTCACAGCTACATAGTCCTTCGAAATCATTTTGCATGCTAGTAAATCGTTCCTTTACTTCCATGTTTTAACGCTTCGATTTAAATAACCTTCTTTGAGCCCATCTCAATTGACATGATTGCAGATATCAAACGTCAAACCTCTTGGGTCATTTCGACACTTGACGACAACGCCTGTCGCAGGACCAGCTCCTTGAGATCCCTTAACCGGCCACGCCCTTCGGCCCTACGCCCCCTTTCGCTGTCCTGCTTATTTACAACTTGACATTTCACTTGCGATTCGCGGGGCACTTTTATGCGCTCCAATTGCATTTTATGACAGACAAAACTGACCTACTTAAGGCTCTCTCCTACGCACACAACCACCCACCCACACACACACACACCCGGGACACAGCTGCCACGCCCATTTCGTCCTTGCTGGGTTTCTGATTCTCTCTCCAGCGCATTATAAATTTAATGGGCTTGACCTTTTTTCCCTCGATGCTCGACCGCAATTCCAATAGATTGGCAAACTGAAATCTGAGTCCAGCGAAAATCGACATAAAATTTAACTAAAATGTCCTTAAGTAGCTCAAGTGCTTAAAGGGGGGCGAAATGGTTGGGGTGAGTAAGTAAAGGATCCACAAGTGGGAGAAGTAAATTTGAAACTTTTCTATGGCTGAAGAAGATGCGCTTTAAATGGCTGCGAAACTCTTTTATCTCGCTTTGTTCGCCGGCCAGGGTTGTCGCATTTCACGCTGGATGCACAGCGGCCATGGCCACGCCCCCAGCCGCCTTCGCCATTGTCAATATCCTGGCAGCCATTTCCTGCTTTGTTTTGCTGGGAAAGGTCGAACACTTTTTGCCGCCACTGTTGTCCAGTCATGGGTAAAAATTTTTGTGACTGAAACTCTCAAGTAACTTGGCTCAAAGTGTGCTTTCTTTTTTGTTTTTTTGTTTTTCATTTTAGCCGCCCACCGCTGGCATTGAATAAGGCGTCCTCAACTAGAAGCAAAAACATTGAAAATTGTTTTCTTTTCCAATTTTTTTTTCCCACTTTTCCCAGGACTGTCTGTATTTGCTTTTATTTTTGCTACATTCTCCTTGGCTGTCATCTTTTTCTTCGGATGATGCCGCTGCTGCTGCTGCACTTGAGGAACTTTTTGCACTCGCCAAATGTTATTTCAATGCCTGGGCCACTTTTTTGTCGTAAGCCCTCCGTTTCTATCTGGGCGGATTGTATTGAATGAATGATTTTTGGTTCGTGCAAATATTTTATTGACTATTATTCTGCCTGCTCTCGAGTTGCGTTTCAGTTCCGTTCGATTCGGCCGTCCTTGTCCTTATTGTTCTGTGTGCGAATCCTTCAGGGTCTCCGTCTATTTTCCTCTCAAGGGTTTATTTTGGCTGTGTTTTTCCCGATACACACCATATATGCGTACATATTTTTGTTGCGCAATTCCGCACTGCCGGATAAATATGAAGAAAAGCCGAGGAAAAACACAGAATGGCATTTATATTCTCTTAGAGCTGAGTTTGCTTGTGCAAACGAAGCAGGAAATTCAATAGGAAGAGCGCTGGAAATTGCCAAATTATGAGGAAATTTATGGCTGAATTTAAATTATTTGCAAGCCATCATTTTAAAGTTGGCACAATCGTTGTTAAGCTTCGTCATGCTCCTCGCCAGTACTTCTCTCAAATTTTCGCTAAATTCAAATAGCATGTTTAACCTTTTAAATTAACGAAATTGCCGCTCATTCAAAGCGTTTCGAATGTTTTGCACATGGCTCGTTCCCTTCGATTTCCCGCGACTCGTAAGCCCCAATGAATGGCGGCAATTATAACATTTAGCACGCATTTCTGTTCAGCTAACGCCACAGCTCATTTATCATCATGACGGCATGTCTATCCCGCTACACAGTAAAAATGGAAATATTTATGCAAGAACCATATTAACTATAAAGCATGTACTTAGGCAGCGGAATATTTAAGCAAAAGTGAAATAACTTGGAATTTGCAACCCCATGTCCTTTCAACTTAATTTGCATTCACTAGGGAACATATAGATACACAATAAATATTCCAAGTGTACCGACAACTTTTTCTATTAATGCTTGTAGAAATGTCGGAATATATGTATTTCGAATATTGAACGTCGTCTCTTTCTATTTTAATTGGCGGCCTCAAACGGCGCGAAACTAATGAAAAAATCATCATCAAAGAACCTAGAAAAAAGGCAATGAATGGATACATCGAATGGGGGTGGAGTGTTGGAAAACAGCGTTTTAAAGTCATTGCTACTAATTTTATGAGACCTTTCTTCTTTGTCACTTTTCCTTTTTGGCCCGCTTCCTTTTTCCTTTTGGGCGCTTCCGCTTCCTTTGCTCGCCAAATGATTATTGCAAGCCGTAAAAGGAGAAATGAAAATGAAACACAAATGGACGCAGCTGAAATGAAACCATCCTTGAAATCTATTGTCTGTCTGGCCGTCCAGACAATTGCAGAATAAACAAACATAAAAACTGCCGAAAAAACAGCTATGAGAAAAAACCAAATCGGGCCAACAAATGATGCCTGGCGGGGGGGAGGGTGGAAGGGACCCTTAACATAATTGAAAAACATCAAATCGAAATGAAAATCAAAGTACATGCCTGTCAGATGGGCAATAATCGAATGCAGTCCAACTGACATCTTTGAAATTTAAATACACTTTTAAGCGCCCAAGTAGCATGAAAATCAGCATAAATATTTGTTGTTATTCTCGCCATAATGACGGTGTCGTATTCCCCCCTCCCCGCCCCTGTTTTTATCCCTTTTTACATGGGACTCTACTGCAAATGAAATGAAAACATGCAAAACAATTAAAAACAAACAACAAAATGACCAACAACAACAATGGCAATGGCAACCCTGGCAGCTTGTTATTGAAAATCCACCAAGGGGTAAAGGTGGATTCGGTGGGTGGATTTCGATGGGGGCGGGTTGCGGGGCAGGGATTAAAACAACAAGACCATGTCGAACACCTAGCCAAAGGTATACAACCCATCAACATCAACATCAGCCGCTGGCAACAACAATGCACTGCCACAACAACAACACACAAACACACAACTTCATTTGCTGCGTTGCAATGGTAAAATAAATAAATATTCATGTTGGAAATTTACTTGTAAACACGCAAATTGTAAAGCAGCCGCCGCCAATGAAGGACTTTTGGCAAATATCACAGGGGTGGATTCACAGTCGATTGCTTTGTTTTCCCACTTTTCAAGTGCAGGTCAAAGGCGGGGGATTCTAAAATGTGGCAATTTCGAGAGAGGTGCCCAAATGGAACAAGCCATGTTCAATTGTAATGGTCTTGCTAGTTTCAAATATTTATGAAAACATAATTGCGTAATGCAAACGGGCTGAGAGTATGCAAAACAATTGCAAAGGGGTAGATTATAACATTTAAAAATACCTGTGATAGGGATATATGGAACATACATATGACATTATCAAGATTTGCTTATCACTAATTATTAAATGAAAAATAAGAGCTAATACCTTGTAATAATCTTTAATAGAAATTCAATCATTTAAATCATTTAGCTGGAAAAGATTAAAAACATTTAATATTATATATTATAAAAACCTTATTTACAAAAAGTATATTTGTCTATTAATGAAATCTGACAGAACACAGTTTTACTTGTGTGGCCTTATTAAAGGTAGCTTACATACGCATAAATGCATATTCCATTACGTAATACACCAAAAACGTGAACAATAATGCCCGGCACACTATTTTGCGCTGTATTTTCATGGTCCTTGGGGGCGAAAAGCCAAAAACCCACACACACAAGCTGAAAATGAAACTGGACTCCGAACATCCTGAGCTGCTACGTGGGCTATAAACAAGGACACGTACGCAATTAATTGCAGAATTATTACAAATTTCATTACATGCTAAAATATGCAAATTGTTTGACGTTGCCTCGCCTGCAGCTCCTCTCCTATCTGCCTCTCGCTCTTTCCGTTTTTGTCTCTCTCTGCCTGCGCCATGCAATTAAATGCATTTGCATACATAATAAATAAATAATGCAGACGCAAAATTGCAGCATTAACTTTGCCGCTGATGTGCGAAAAATGAAAAGAGAGCGAAATTCTTTTAATTATCATTTTAATGTGTTTATGAACATTTAGAATAGTAAGCGAAAATTGCTCCCTAAATTGCAGTGGGGTGGCTTAAAGTGCCGAGGGGCGGGGGCGGGACAGCTGCATTCGTTTGCACTGCAATGTCATAAAATGGCAACAATTTGCACACAGCTGTCGCCGGCGAGGGGTGTTCAAGTGGTTCGCATTGAGTCCGGGAATGGGTTTTATTCGCACCATTCTCTCCTTCCCTCCAGTCACTGGAAATATAACTTTTCACCTGGAAAATTGCTTAAAAAAATGTATTTAACTGCAAATATTGAATATGTATTAATTCCAGACATCGCTTTAAGTTAATTAAAAGAAATTCACATCCTTACTTTTGCACGCTTTCAGATATATTAAATGAACTATGCATTTTTTCAGTGCCCTGTCGCTCACTCAGCTGCAAATTGTTTGCAGCCTGTCTACATAAATGTTGCATGTCTACAAAATATTTGGGTTAAAACATTTGCACAGAGCCGGAAAAAAGAGTATATATTTGTATTTGCATGATTGCACAGCACGGGAAAATCCAAAAGGGCATAGGGGTATATGGGACATGGGATACGGATGACATTGGGTGGCGCATCAAGTGGCGCATCAAGTGCGGGTTCTGTTGGTCAAGGAGTGGCTGGAATCGGAGATGGAGTAGGACAAATTGGAATGGTTTGACTTCTCGGGAACCACGTAGGTGCTGTTCCTTCCAAATCGAATCGCCATCCTGCTTTCCGACTCCATCTCCTCCTCCCCTGGCACATTGATCCACACAGGTCGATGGGTAAATTTCTCGGATTGGGTTCTCTTCTCCGCGAGCCAGTGGACCCGATCCCCATACTCGTCCAACTCGGTCCGCTCCCCTTCTGTTTCAACCAGGTCCACCTCGCGATTAGACTTACGCAGCACTGACCGACGATAAGATAGTCTTCGTCTTGGGGGAAGCTGCACCTTCGGCTCTGGGGGAGATGTTGTCGGAGCTGGATGCAACACACCAGCACAGTCAGGGCCACCACGTTGGTTGCCCGGGCAAGTTAATCGCGTCCGATCACCCTCATCATCCTCATCCAAACGGCCGAATTCGCAGTACAACTCGTCCAACTTTCGCTGCAGACAATTGCGTAGATTGTTCTGCCGGCAGAGTATCTCCTCCAGCTCCCGAATTCTTTGACCCTGAGTCTTAATGACCTTTGTGAGCTCACGCCGCACCTGCTGCTCGCACTCGCAGCCGCATGGCGGTTGGGTGAAGTACTCCGTATGGGATTTGGGACAGCATTCTGGATAACAGCAGGGTTCGTCCTGTGGCAAGCCGGAAGGCTTCGAGCACTGCTCACACTTGCAGGGACACTCGTCTGTGGCATGGTGTCCGCGGCCCAGGAGCAGGACATCCGTGCAGCCTGGGAGGCAGTTGTTGCGCCGCCGCCTAAAGTCACAGAAAGTAGAAAATAATCGACACAAATGCCATGATTTTTCTGACCTAACACTCGGATCCTGCTCCTGTTCCTCTTCCTGCAGCGCCTGCATCTCCTCTTCCAGCTGCTCATCATCTTGCATGGGAGTGCGCAGAACGGTGACCTCGGTGCCATCGATATCGGGAAAGTTACTGCCGGTGTCTTTAAATTCGGATTCCTGCACAAAGATCTCCGTGTCCGATTCCTTGGAATCTAGCCTCTTGGTTATCTTTAATTCGGAATCGCCTTCTTCCGCCGGTTGTGGTTTCAAATCCACACAGGACTGTCCCTTGCCGCAATACGTGGGCAACGAAGCGCCATTCAGGAGGAGAACATTAACCGATGGACGTTCCTGACCCGGCTTACCATCATCCGGACATTTGCATCCTTCACCATCCTTCTTTTCATGGCGACGCTTCTCCTTCTCGCGCTCCAGATTTCGCAGCCTCTTCCCGATTTTCTTGGCCCGCTTCACAAAGTCGGGAATGTGCTCCACGCAGACGCAACACTGGTTCTGAATGCTCTCCAGGCAGCAGTTCTTCGCCGCCATGCTGGACTGCCAGATCCTGGCCTCCTCCTCCGTCTTGGGATACGCATACGCCTCGTTGCCCTGCGCATCCTTTGCCGGTGGCTCCTCGCCACAGATGACACACCTTCGCCCAGACATGTAATGGAATTTTTCTTTTTAACAAGCTAATTTTAAATTTTCTGGATCTAACGAATTTAAAACATCAGAATTTGTAGAGGAAAACTATTTCTGTAGGGTTGATGGCTAAAGCAAAGATTGTTAAGGGAAATATTTTTGAAGCACGGAAATGAAAAATAACATCAATAATGACAACTTTTTTTTAACTTTTTAGAGGCTTAAAGGAAGTTAAAATATTGCAAGAAGTATATGTGGTAGAATAAATTGTTGTGTTGCAACGCTCGTTTTTATTGATCCTCTTTTTTATGGAGATAGCGAAATAGATCGCGCTGCAATCCATCTTGCTTGCGTAATTGCTTTTCCTTTGTTTTTTTGTGCAGGCATTTTTCGCTTTGAATGCTTTTGAGCAACTATAACAACGCACCTTGCGGTTTTTGCGGCAAGTGAATTGGGCTGTGAAAGCCGAACGCGTTGCATGCGGATTCGGTTTGGTGTGGGGAGCGGTGGGGAGTATGGGAGCAGGGGCAGGTGTTTCACCTGGCTGTTATGAGGTGGGAATGATTTCGAAACCGCTGTGGCACAGACCCACTCCCGACTGCACTTCACGGCTGGTCTCTGGGGCCCCAGAAAAAAAAGAGAGAACGCGCTCTGGTATGCCCCATAAAGTGGGGCAGCAAGGCGATTACTATGCTGCGAACGCATTAAAATCAATTGATTGCGGTGGAAAATGTATAAGATATGTGAAAAATCCGGATCAGTAATTACAACAAAATCTGTAAATTAAATTGTTTAAAGTTGTCGCAAGCGAGTGGAGAACGGGCGTCTGAAATTGCTTAGTTTTTCTATTTAAAAGTTCTCATTTCTCAGATAAAAAGTGGGCTTATGTCTATGAGTATAATTTGACAATCCGAAATCAACATCCTCGATAGTATAGTGGTTAGTATCCCCGCCTGTCACGCGGGAGACCGGGGTTCAATTCCCCGTCGGGGAGATGGCTAAATTTTTTTTGTTACTATTTTTTTAATAGGCAAATATTTACTTGTGGAAAATAACCATAGTTATATCTGCAAAATGATTAAACAACTTAAATTAACAGGTTAGGCAAAACCAAACCAATATTTTTCAAAAATAACAAAACCACCTCGACCACTAGTGGTCAATTCCCATTAAATTCCCCCAGGCATTAGGCCCTAAAAAACGACTAAACTGTCAGAAAGTCGCGCCAACGCCCACTAAATAATGGAGAGCGGAAAAAAGTGCGTTTCGATTCAGTCAAGCCCAGAAATCTGCGCAAAACCGCAAAACAATAGCTACAGTGAGCGGAAAATCTATGTCAACCACCTACCCTGCAACAAAAACGACCAGCGGCCAGTGGACCACAAAAATCACGTTATTTCAATTTGAATGCCAAACAATCGCCGGTCGAGCACTAGTATCAGAAATGGGTCTATCTCTGGCCTGGTTTGGCATTCTCCAAATGCCTTTTTGTGGGTTAACGCCCACGGCCAGAAATTTGAATAATCTGCTGCCGTAATATCGCCAATTTATCACTGGACCATTGGGCCCAATCCCAAAACCCGGAGCTCCGTTCGCCAACCCACCAGCTGGACGCATAAAACGAAAGCAAATGTGGGCAGTTCACATTTCACTTTCGTTTCGAATTCAGATTCGGAAGGGAAGAAAATCGGTGGGGAGCCAGCCGGTCACAGACGCCTCTGCTCTATCGCATTTTCCAATTTATCAATGGCAACACGGAGGCGCGCTGTTAATGAAGAATTATGTTCATAATTTCCAAATATATTGTCGCACATCTTCGCTTCTTCACTTCGAGCTGGCTGAGGATCGCATCGGATCGGATCGTTTGGGATGCGATCCGCTGATGATGGGGGCTGTCCGACACTTAAGTGTGTCAAAATGTTATTGCTGCCATGTGGCATGCTGGCTCCGCCGAAGATCCCCCGATGGAACCATCATCGTGTCAGTTACGGAGACACATTTCAAATATTTATGATGTTTGCTCGCTCTGACCGAACAACACACAATCCACACACTCCAATCCGTGGCACTTCAGGGCCATCGATAACTCCATGTTCCATGGTTCACAGTTCAAAAAGTCATTTCAAGTTTCTTGTTACAGTTTCCAGTGAAAGTTTTCCCCTGGTTTCCCAATTTTTTCTCTTCGACTATTAATTTTCACTTAGTCAGCGTTCTTGGGAAAGTATTCAGTTTCCACTCAATCCTTTAAATCGAAACAGATGCCAAAACATTTTCATTTTGCCATTGGCAACGGTTTTTAAGTGGATTTAATTTGTTTCCGAGATTCCCCCCGCATCTGTTTTTGCTTTTGTTGTCCGCTATTTTTAGGCTTTCAATTCTTTTTTTTATTTTTCTGGTGGCTCTCTATCTAATTTAGTGTTCAGCTCGAATGATTTTTTTTGGGGGCCGGCTCTAGTATATAGATTTAAGTGCTCATGAGAGAGCGGAAAATTTATGTGACAGCTTATTAAATTTATATGTTTGCTCTTCATTACAGATTATACCGGCAGAACGTCAGTGGGGCAACGAGTGATTGGATACACATGTGTTAGCGGGTAAGTGCTCGGATGAATGGGCTTTGGCTATATCGAAACGATACTATATGTCGGATTAAAGAGCTTCGGAAACGGGGGCTTAGGTTAATTCTTCATGATCTCACACATGTGTCAGTCTGTTTGGGAGCATTTTAGTCTATTTGCGAGGGATTTAAAAGCTATTGGGCGGGCAAAGATCTGGTAATCAAAACTATGAGATGCGTAAAAAAATATACTAAAGTACACATTTTAAAATACACTAAACTACTCCCTGTAATTAAGACATAATCACCTCTTAGTGGACCATTCGCTTTGTGTTCGAGTGCTTCCCCACTAAACGTGCCCTGGACTCGAACATAAACCCAACGTTAACCCCATTCAATCCGTACTTAAATCAACTGAACCTCCACCCACCTGTCAACCGGGCCGTTGGCACCTTCAGCCCAGCAGATAACTCAACTCGGCTCAGCTCGGGGCTCAACTTGGTGCAATCGCTGAATGCCAGCCAGCCCAAAACTGCAGCTGACTTGATGTGAAAATTCACACTATCCTCGCCGGACACAATAAAATGTAGAGCCGCGCATACGTCCCCAAAAATCGTTGGCGCTCTGGCACTTCATTAAATAGACGCCGTGGCGGCGCTTTTCCCCACAAAAACACAGCGCAAAAAAAAAAATAACAAAATGAAGAAAAATCCAAATGGAAAAAATTCGTTGACGACCACACCCCCCACATTACTTGGGGGCTGAGCTCGGGAAACTTGCTTATTTTTCACACATGCGCGTCAACAAAAAATAAAAAACAAAACCGGCGAGAGGCAGAAATTTAAGCAACAAAATCGTGGCTTTTTTTTGCTTTACTCACATTGTTTATGATGACAATTTGGCGTTGTTGTTGTCGTCGACATGTGGCCATAAAGTTGTCGGTAAATAACAAACAGGCCTTTCCTCTCATCCAACTTTTTCCTTTAAAAATACCGAAACTGCCGACGACAACTTTTGGAGTATCCTTTGTAGTCTGTTGAGAGGATTCCGTCGCTGGAAGTCCTGGGGCTAAAAGCCACTCAGTCTAAAAGTATCTCATGGGTTGCAACCACAAATTAAGCACATAGGCCTCAAAATTGTGACGAAGCTCGGAATGGCTAAAATACAAGTGAATATTTCGGTACTTACTTAAGAACTTTAATCACTTGCAAATGCTTCACTCGATGTATTTTTGCTTATTTAAAAACCAATTTAGCTGCGTTGCTTAATATTCATCTGTACACATCTAAACAAAATATTGCAAAATTAAAGCTTCAGAGTAATAGCATCGAAATTACTACCTGACATCATCATAAAAATAATCAAATATTTAACTTTGCTAAAATCATTATTTCGCGTTTGCTTTTTACAAAATTTGTTTTCGGCTGAGCTCACCTTAGACCAAGCCTGCACTTGACTAAGTGGAATGAATTATAGCGGCGACCTTGAGGCGCTCGATTTCAGGTGGAAATAATTCCATAATTTGCCATGCTGATTACTTCCAGCCAAAAGCTGACAACGCAATTTGTTTTTCGAAAAATTCTTAACGTGTAATTGTCATGTTGTCGGGCAAACAATGGACTCACGAAAAGGCAGCCCGAAAAGCGCGCTCACAGAAAAACAAACAGATCGGCCAAAAACCCAACTTGCGGCCCCACCCTAAAAAGCAAAAAGACGTCTATTGTTTGACTTTTTCCAACGGCTTCGGTCGCATAAATAACCAGAAATTAGCAGGCAAATAAGTCAAGTCGCATGTAAACTCGTTTTGGCATTGAAACACCTGCAAGGCAAGCGATTCTTTGCATATTCCAAGTGCTAAATCACCTGCCCGCCGCCAGACTGGAGGTAAAAGTTGAACTGGCTAATTTAAATTTATATACTGGAGATCTAAGCCGAGATGCGGCCCCCTGATTTATGCCCACCAGATTGTCACTGGCGATAGGGGAAATGATATACTATACGAGCATATAGGAAATGCGCATCGATGGGAATTGTATGCAAATGCCAGACGCACATAATGATGATGAGCCGCAGATAAAGATTAGGATGCTGGCATTGATGTAAGCAGAAGCACCTCGACAGGTGTAACAGCGCTCTTAAGAGATCTAACCAAGTGCCACTAGTTGAACGGATTTGTCATCCGGCTCTCCATCTGTATCGCAATCGGTTCGGTTTTTTTTTCGTGAGCTGGCTTCGATTGAAGGTAAACCGATGATGACGTACTGTTTTGGTCTTGTGACAAAAGGTGTTCGATTTCGGATTAGCTTGTGGGCTTAGTGGAGCTGAACTTACCTTGATATTGAACTCGGCTCGTTGCGGCGGAATCAATCAACCGAGTTGCGAGGTAATTGGAGCTACGCAACAGCAGGGGTCTCCGAGCGGCAGGCACGTCTAAATCACGTATAAAAAAGAAATTCATCTTCATAAAAACATAAAACACAGCGAAAAAGGGAAAACAAAAACAGACGCCGACCGACACATATAAAAACCGGCAGCCAGTTCCCCCAACAAATGAAAGAGCAATACATCCAGCTGCGAGAGATAGTTTACTTGCGGTAATCACACCAAAACCAATGCCCTCACTACCCATCGTAAACACTTGAAAAAGTGTTGGAAATTTCTGTTGTACCACTGACAAGTGGATCGAAAGGTTTTCTGTAGGCCTCACTTGTCTCCTCCCCTGCCCATTTTTTCGTTTGAAATTACATTTAATGTGTGCCTGAGATTTCGATAGAGGCGTGAACCTGTTGAGATACTTTCAAAAGTCCAATCGTTGGCTCATCCTCAGCAGACACACAAAAAAAAAAACAACAGAATTGGAGATAGAAGCATCATTTGTTAGAACCTGTCGATTTGGATTCAGTTGGCAGCTCATCGACCCTAATCGCGTTTGAAAGTTATAGCATCTACGAAAGCTATGCCACTGTTAATTGTCAGAGAGTTTCGACTTTCCTGAGCTGCCTTTTTTCTCTCGCTCGGCTTTCTTTTGGCCAAGTTGGCTAATTGCCGTATTAACCTTTTGGCCCTGGCCCCCTGCGATGGTGATGACGATGATAACCAAAGTCCGGCTGCGTGCTCGAGTTGTAACTGCGCCTCTGACTTTGACTTGGCTTATTTGCAAGTTGGATTTGATGACGGGCCCTGGTCCAGTGAAAGTAATTAGTGGCTGGCCAGCCACTGGAAACTGGCCTTAGGGTGAAAGCCGAGCTTTTAATTGAGCAGCTGTCGCTGCTGTTGCCGCATAATCAATCAGCTGGTTGTGTAATTGGGGTCTTATGTGTACACATGTAGGCACCAAAACGAAAGTGATCTGTTGGAAAATTCTGGTCAGGTCAGAGGTCAGAGAAAGGGTTGACCTTTAACACGGGAATTATAATGGAATGCCAGCCACTTAAAGTTAGCTACGTCTCAGGAAGTATTATATTTGATAATTGGGCTGACGGAAAATAAGGGTTATATCCATGGAATAAATATCCCTTGGATATAATTATATATTCAGCGATCAGCCCCATGCGGTCATAACTCCCAACCTATCCAAGTCATCCGGAATCCCAGAACAAAAAGCTCTCACGCTCCCTGTACTTTCAAAAGAACAATCTCCCCCACTTGGTTCCCATCCTTGGCGAGCAACCCAAATCAACCCCCAGTGCACGGCATTCCGAAGTGTTTTCGAAAACTGTGCCAAAGATCTTTTACTGCGATCTTTCGCCTTTCCTCTCCCAAGTCGATTATATCGAGAAGTGACCCCATACCAACACACACACACTTGCGGATACAACCGATCTGGATCGGCGATCAGCAGCCGCGAAAAAGAAGAGCATGTCAAGAAATGAACATCAAGCTGAGATGATTGTCATAATTAAGGATGCTGGATGTTGGATGTTGGCATCTGCCAGACGCATGGAGAAGAATGGTGCCGGGGGAGAATCTTCTGCAGCACTCCAGGCACTTGTAAAACCAACAGATAACCGTAAGAACGAGTTATTCTTTTTTTTCATTTTTTACTGCCCGCTCTGCTTTGCTCTGCTTTTGATTCACAAAAGACCCGCGCACAGAAGACGAAGCTTCCGGTGCAGTTCAGGTTTCTCCTCATGTGAGCACCCCTCCCCAGCCAATTCTTCTGGCTCGTTTGGTTCAAGATCAGCCCCGCACATCTCATAATTGCAGCTAAGCAAAATTATATAGCCCAAGTCGAGTCGAGATCCAGATCAGCACACAGAGAGAAAAGAGCAGCATGTGTGTGGAGGGGTCTCAGCTTGTCTGTGCAAATATTTCCAGGCTATCGGTCTTTGGACTGGACGGACTCTCTGTCCTCCCTTCCAGCTGCAGTCCACAACAATTACCGGCCGACTTGCGGCAATCTCTGTGGCAGACCAAGGCCTGCGAGAGGGTTAACGCAAGAGGGTACACTGGGATCAGGGGCAGCCGCAGGGGGGTTTGCCTCGCACTCGAGACAAATGTATATCATTCATCAAATTAAAAGTTCAACTGCATTGCAGCGTTTTGCCAGCCGGCCGGGCCTGACTTCTCAGCTCTGACTGCCTGTCTGCCAGCCGTGAGTTAAATTGATAAACGGGTGGCTTCGCAAGTTCTGGCAAAAGCGAATGGGTGATTGATATCGATATATCACAGTTAACCTCATTCTTTCCATTGCACATCCTCTTTTAGGTGCCTATAAATTTAAGATACAGTTCTTAAGCTTGTGATAAACAAGAGTAGGCCTTAATATAAAAAGCTGGTTAAAAATCTGTACAAAATCTAAATCATTCTGCAATTTGGACTGCAAAATAAAGTATATATCCTCAAAATCCACAATGATCTTGGTGTATTTAGCTTAAATATTTCTTATATATTTAACTTATTAAGAGTTTAAACTTTAGTTTTGCAGCTTTATAAACTTTTAAGCCAGCCCTCGTTTTCTGGCAGCCAGGCTGTCATCTTGAACATGCAACATGACCGCAGCTCTGAGGCAACAACTGTTGCCGCCGACTGTTGCTTTATTTTACAGCCCGTTCTGCGGCGTTTTCCCCTCTCTGTCACACCGCTATAGCCAACCTCTTTCTGCTGCCAATCATTGGCCGAGGCTTGCGCTGCTCATCTTTCGACTTCATTCACTCAAACATCAGCTGAAGTGGTTTCTCCTTAACCCTGCCACACTCCATCTGGGCCCCTCGTTTTCCACTTGTTGCCGCTCGCTCGAATGCAAGTTTTTATTTTTATTTTTATTTTGCTCGAGTCTGGCAAAAATGCTTATTAAAAGGGCTTTTCAACTCGAATGGGTTTCTTTACGGAGCAACTTACACTTACACTCACACGTAGTTGGATTATTTTGTGGCCCTAGAACCAACTGGCTGCCCTTTGACCCCCGACCACCGCTGTGTCATGCTTATATCTGTATTTGAAAATAACATTTATGAGCTCAGGAAGGCTTAAGACTTTTTATTGGTTATTAGTTGTTGCCATTTCTGCTGCCAAGCTGTGTGTTTTGAGTCCGGGATTTATGTCTTGAATTTTCGGTTGCAAAGAGTTTGGAGCGGAAGGAAGGTCTTACGAAGCTTCATGTTGCAAAAGAAATCAGGGTTCCTAATAAGCTTAACACGTGCTGGTCATCCATTTCCAGTGACTTTGGTTTTATTTCCCCCACCCTGGAAGACTTTAATCTTTAATTGCTTTTCTGAGGACTTTTGAGGGTGGCTATCCACGTCCGAGGATGTGCGTTTGTTTTGGCTTAGTTTGTGTTTACCCAAGCGATTTGGGAAGATCAAGGTAAAAAGAACAAAAAAGGCTGAGATTTGTGGATAATTTAGAGTAAAAATGCAGAACTGATACACGGTAACATATACTTTAAAACTCAAATGAAGTTCGGAAACAAATTAAGAAAATCATATAAATTTAAAAAGACTTTAGTTTTTATGTTCAGCAGCCTAAGATGAAAAAGCTTTTAACTTTTGTTATGTCTTCACTGAGCGTTGAACACAAGAATTATGCCAAATTTTGGAACATCCCCTTTGATTACGGCCCATTAATCCGCAACCAGTTTCTGCATCTACATCTTTTTTGATTTCGAAGGCGGGCGGCAATCCGTGGGATGATTCATCGTCGGCAATTATCCCCCACATGGCAATTATGCAATTTTCCACCGATCCCGAGCACTTGTCGCACTTTAATGGCCAGTTGCCAGTGGCCATACGACCGTATCCGATGATTCACACGCCTCCCAGCCATTTAGATATGTAGCGAATTCCACATGCCTCGATACCGATGCAGATCTACGACCAGAGCGGAAATCTTTGCACTTCAGACAATGGAAATCAAAAAGTCTCGACTGGTATCCGATAGCATTTGGCGACCGCACATGACTGACTCAAAGATGGAGATGTGAGATGCGAGAAGATGAAGATGAAGATACATACCTGGAGGCGGTCGAGCGGACTTCAAACGAGTGCCGCCGTTCGCATAGCTACTTCAGCTAACTGTAATTGTATCTAACAGCTACGTTTGACAAGCCGGAGAAGCAGAACACCACAAAAAGCCATCCCAAGTTGCAATGGCAACGCGTCGCCCTGGAACTTGTCTGACTTTTTATGGGCAACACAACGACAACAACGGCATCAACGCGTGCTGGCAGCTTCCAGGCTATAGATTCTATAGACACCGTCTGTACCCCCAACTCTGAAACTCCGACTCCGACAACGTTGGCGGGGCCACCCAAAAATGGTCAACGTAGCGCCACTCGAAAGAGCGAACAAGCCCGACAGATACAGATAGTTCGAGCAACCAGCAGATACAACTTCCCTCCGGCCTTGGACAGCACTTTGCTGGGTTAGATACATTTGGCCATCCAGATGCAGTTGGCCACGCCAAACTTCGATTTCTGCCGTTTGCCTTTGAATTATGGCTTGGAATCAAGATGAAACCATTATTTAAGCCTTAAAAAAGGGGGAGTGTCCTTAGAAAAAATAAACAAAGCCAAATTCTAGAGAACTTGAATGCAAAAAGTTGGGGGAATTGCAAACTATAGAATGATTGAAGCACAGAGAAAATATAAATGTTATTTTAAATATTTATTATTATATAGTATAGTAGATTTTAGTGCATGGAAAATAGTTCATAGTTAGTTGGTTAGCATTGAAGTTTTTTAATTTTTATTGGCATACATTTACCTATATCTTTTTGGGACTATTTTCAATATCGATTCTTCCTCTGTACGTAAAAATAATACATGAAAATAACTAGGAACAACCCTGTGGACTTGAGGGAACTATAAAGTGGAAAACTGAAATGGTAAAGGAGAAGGAACTCGAAAAGGAGCGGAATCGGGAGTGGAGTGAAGTCAGAGTCAGAGTGAGGGATAAAGTCAGTTTGGGGAGCCAAGTCAACACGACAACACTTGGCAGGCCGACAACAGCCCGGGGGAAATTCTGTAGGATGGGCGACGGACTCCATCGAGCGTCAATTGAGTGGCAAACTGGAGCTGGAGGAGCTCTACATCCTGTCCCCGAACACTCTCCACTATTCCACTATTGTCAGAGTAAATAATAACTTGTGTGTATGGTGTCGGGGCCAAAATGGAGCAGGATGGCCACGGAAATCCTAGCTGTGTTCGCTCTTCCTGCCCCATCGATGGCAGATGGCGAATGTAAATGCAAGGATAGTCGAACTTTAACTTCGATTCACGCTCCGGCTGATAGACCTTCATCAGTCGGATATTTGTAACCATCGAATGCAGTCAACTCGAACCACAGAGTCAAGCACATAATGTTAAGCCCTCAAAAAACACAAACTTTCTGCCAGAATTTGTCAGCGGAACAGGGAGGAAAAATGGAAAGGACTGGGGAAAAATGTTTTATGAAAGGGAATTTTGTATGAAAGTAACTGAAACCAGGAACGAGGACCCAGCCAGAAACTCTGTCAGTTAAGTGCAAATTATTGGTTCGGAATTAGTAGAGCGAGAGAGCCGAGAGCAGGCGAGATGCAGATATAGAACAGGGGAGATACAGCCAAGCTTTTGTGGTTGCATTTGCTAATGGAAAACTGTGCTGGCCCTTTTCCATTTCCCCGCTCGTTCGTTTTTTTTGGTTTGGCCCCCTTTTCTGCAGTGAACCTAAACGTGGCAAATGTAAGGGAAAAATTTGCATGGCCCTGCAGATAAATTTTCAACACTTCGCAACCAGTTATTCCCAGAAAACCCCGGAGTAAACATTTTGCACCCAGCCGTCATTTGATTACTCAATGCGAACTGCGAACTGCGTTTGCGAATGCAGCAGGATCGTATGTAAACACTCTTATTAAATTCCGACTCGATGGAACAATATTTATGTGGAATCGACTTTATCATAGAGTGTTTCAATTTCCGAAAAGCCCGAATGGCTAAGCGCCTTAAGAGTTGTAAATAAAATCAATTGATTTCTTATTTATAAAGCGAATTCGAGAACTGCCACCTACTAAGCCCTTGGCAAACATGACAAAAGAAGCCGACTCAGATCCCGAGCCGGAACAAGTAAACAAGCCCATAAATAAATTATTTGCTTAGGAGCACTCGGCAGAAGTCAGCGTCAGCAGTGGGAAAGAATCAGGAGTCGGAAGTCAGAACTAGGCCTTATTTTAGCAACTGGGGGAGGTGTGCAAATATATATACATATATAAATACCCACAGCCCCACATATATATTTATTTTTTCGTGTTTCCGCTTAGTAAACACAACTGAAATGACAAAAAGGCAGCGATGTCTTGACCAACTTGAGTCCCACTCTGCCCCTGCCCCCCTGGAAACATTATCAAGGCAAACAGCGGCGTAATGGAGGACCAGCCTAAGGACTAAAAAAAAGTGAGACGAGCTCGGGAACTATTACGCTGTGTGTGGTCTCCTCGGCGGGAATGGACTGGGGGAATAGGGCTGGGTCATTGTGATAAATAAGTAAATAGCCGGAGACAGGCTCAGACCTCAGATCGATTTATGCAAAGCTCCCCCACCTCACCCCCCTTGGAGCAAACAGCGCTTTTAGTGACATTAAGGGGCGTGGTCCTAAATGTTTAATGGCCTGCAAATAAAAGTTATGCCATCGCATCCAGGATGGCAGGCTGCGGACATTAACGAAGCGGAAGATTATATCGGGCAAAAAACACGCGGAGGAAATGGAAATCCGCTGATAAGCCCCAACTCATTTGAGGCTTAGCGGTAATAGTAAGGGTATAATTAGCCCAAATCACATATGACTGGCAGAAGTAACGAATGCTGTTCTACACTTCCCAAAGATATATACTAGAATAAATACTCCGCTAAAAAACTCCGAGCTAAGCTGATTTACTAACTTTTGCTAATTTTAAGCATATGCAAAGACCTAAGATACATTCAAACGCAAAAGATGCAAATTAGTATTGCTGTTTGGCACCTGAAAAAGGCTTAAAGTTAAAATTAATCATTGTTTAATGACAAGCGCACCTTTGGATTTTTAAGATTATGCATGAATTCTGTGGAAAGAGCGCTAGGTGAAACCAGAAATTTATAAAGATTAAACTTTGTGTCTTTATATATAAATAAAGATCGTTATGTCATCGCTTCGCACAAACATCAGCAGCCAATTAACCTTAGCAATAAATTTTTATAAAAAAAATTTACTTTGCTTATCAAGGGAAACATTCCAGCGTGTTTAAATATATAGATGCATGTTTACACAGATTCATATGGTGGATTTGCATTGGCTGCCGATCTGTAATTACGCTAAACGTTATGCGCATTTATTTCCCATTGATTTTGCATTTTAAATTTCGTTCGTGATTTTATTTGTGAGCTCCCAATGAAATAGATTGTTGTGTTGGAAATGTAGAGCGTAAATTTATATAGTTCAAAGTTGATTACTCGACATGATTTTGTTTAAATATGCAAATCTGGTGCTTGATAAACTTTAATATGCAGCCGGTCAAAGAGCCAAAAACTAGTTTATGGTCAACGCATTTTTTTTCGGATGCATAATTCGTTCGAAATAGCTGACCAAATGACTTTTTATTCGGCTCACTCATTTCGAGCTCATAACAAATGAGAGCAAAGTGGGGGTGGCTGCGATTTTGGTTCACCCTAATGAAAGGGTGAAAAAAAGGCGGATTTGGTCAGTCTCGAATGTTTTTTTTCGCAGATACTTTACGCTGTCGTTCGATTTCAGTATTTATTTGTGTGTGCGAGCATTTCTCTCGGTTGCATTGACCCAATTTGTTTATTTATTGAAATTGCTTTTATGGGTGAGCCGAGACAGAGTGTCTACCTCGCTTTCGTCCCCCAATGGTATCTCTTCAATCTACAGTCATTTTCTGGCCTCTGCACACCCGACTTCAATTATTATTTATCGATTCCAACGCAATTTGTCAAATATATATACATATTTCGCTCTGCTCTCTAGTGAGCCAGTGTTATAATTTGGCATTCGATCCAATGCATGATTCATGGAGGCTTAGATTCTATCTAAAACTTGCTCCACATCAAATGAGGTTAGTAATGTCCAAGCGTCCAAGACTTCGAGGACACTCGCGTGGAAATTAAATTATAAATTTACACAGATTTATTCTGGCAAAGTCCTCTGGGCATGATTCCGGCCGCTTGGCCTAATCTCCGAACACCACCCACCCACAAATCGGTATAAATGACTTTAGTGCCTGGGGGCGTTGAATGTTGGATGTTGGATAACGTGTATGGAGTGCTACTTTGTGGATCCAAAAACGTGCAGCTCCCTTCGCCCCGCCCCTTGACATTGTCACCTCAGACTGTCTGTTGTTGTAATTGCTTAGTCTAATTTATGCCAGCGGACGGAGCAAAGTCAATGTCGTTGTACGTACTGGGCAAAATGAAACCGAAATGGAAAAGCGACCAAAACGAAAAAAAACACACTAACGAACACTCGGCACCCAGACGACAGCGACATGGAAAAGCGTTTATCTAAGCAAAATGTTACCGAAGTCCGTAATTACAATTTATTGCAGGTAATTATGTAATTTTCGTGACGGATTTTGTTGTTTAGAGTTTCAACGAGGGGAGACAAGCTAAGTGCGTGCGTACACAGCGAGAAATAATTGAGGATTTACATCTCAAAATGAATTGGCTAAACGATAAATATTATGGGAGCGGATATTCTCAAAAATACCAATACAACATTTTAGTAAGTTGTTTTTTGGCTCAAAAATACAAATGTATCTTTAACAATATACATTGGTTACATTACTCGACGATTATTATTTTCTGTGTGCGAAAGTACATATTAAATCAGCTTGCGTCGCTCGATGCGTACCTACTTTAAATGAGTTTTCGGATCGGAAAACTTCGACGTCTGATTTTTAGGAGCCCCTTGCATGTGGCATGCAACGTTGATTGCCGTTGACCATGGCTGAAAATCTTGGCTGGAGTTGCTCCTTGTTTTTGCTGGCTCGCAAGTGGTTTTGATTTCTTGTAAGCTCGGTCAGCTCGTTGTCATTTCCTGTCCAAGGTTGGAAAATGGACATACGGCATGAGGATGCAGCGAGATGACTGATTTTCCAGCCGTTTATTCTAACCCCTTTAAGATGTTCTCGTTTGGAGCTGAGACACGCACTTCCTGCTGGGATTAACAAGGATTGCGACAAGTCAATCGATTAAGCATTGTGGGAAATAATCTTTGATAGGAGTTGGCATAAAAGACACTACACAAATACTATTTGAAATCTAGTAACAAGATTTCACTTTCATAAATTTCCCATAACCAATAGCGTAAAGCTCTTCACTCATGCTACCCCGTTTTTTCTGTTCCCGCCAATTAAAAACCCAAAGCTATCCAAATCACATTAGACCCGAAGAATGAAAGAGAGAAATCCCTGTTCAAACCGCTTCCGTTGAAAATTGAAATTGAAATTTAATTTGCGAAGCGAGCTGGCAAAAAAAAGCGCCAGCTCATCAACGGCGGCATTAGTTTGCACATATTCAAATCAGTTTTTTATTTGCCGAACAAAGGCTGCGAAAGAAACGGGGAAAATCGTTAAAATAAAAACAGTTGAAGAGGTGTTGGGCAAGCGGCGGTAAGGCAGGAAATACGTTTGGCCAACTAAACAGGGAAAATGCCGTGGAGAAAAACTGGAAATCATTGTGTGCCCCGCACCCACCCCCCTCCTGCGGCATCATTAACATATATTTGAAAACGCAGAGGAATTCCGCTCTGGTCCTCATGAAAATTTGTAAGTATGTTGGACTTGTCACTTGCACACTTCATGACCATATTTGTCACATTTGCGCCATGTTCGCGTGGCCATGGAGCCCGCGGGGTTACCAGCCAGGGGTCCAGCACTGGGTCCGCATCCTGCAGCCCCCAATCCCCCAGCTCCCGTTCCATGGCTCTTCCCTCGACGGGCAAATCAGATGCGCAACTAACGAGCAACAACCACGACAACGACAACGACGACGACATGGAAATTCGTTCGCTCTGCGTTTTGCCATTCCGAGTGACCGCGGGGTAGCATGGGGCATGATGAACGTACAAAATTTAGAGACCACAAAAAAGTAATAAAAATATTAACTTAAGTATCAAGTATAGTCAATTGAAATACGTTTTGTACGCTCAAGAACCAGCACCACCTCCTTCTACAATAATCTAAGTTTAAAATTGATGCGACTCATTTAATATTAACAAATGACATTTGTGCATAATGATAGGATGTTCCACATTCGACAGCCAGTTAAGTTGAAGCATTCACAACTTGCTTTTATTGTTCTGCCGGCTGCGACTCCAACTGCTCTCGACTGCTGATGCTGATGCTTTCTGCGGTTGCCGCAGACGCCTTCTGGCCATATTTGTATGAATAAATGCGTATTTAAGCACATACTTACAACACTTGCCATGTATGGAGCCCGATGGCCAGGAGCCCAAAAGACAAGGGACACAGGCTGGTCCAGGAGAAAAGGATCGGGAGTCGGGGGAATTGGGCGGTCGGGCGGCTCCCAGACAAGGGACAGTTTCCCAGTGGCAATAGGCAAGACCCGGCATTTTGCATTTTCCCTTGTGTGCTCCTTGCCAGTTCCCCACATTTTCACATACATATATACATATATATTTTTTATGCTTCGGTCAAGGCTCACATTTGCTTTATGGTGCCTCACCTCTGTGGCTCCTTTTGCAGCATATTAAATTGCGGAAATATTTCACTTGCGAAAACAGTTGCACAGCCAAATTGCAGAGCAAACAATTTATTAATTAAGACCGAACAATTTGTTAAACGCTTTTTTACCACCGATTGGGAACCTATTCAAATGCAAAATTGCTGTTTGAGTAATTGAATATTAAATAATTATCTAGAGTTTATCTAGTTGAATTCGGACGGGAAATAACATAGGAACGTATTAAGTGAAAAAATGTAATTAATGCATGATTTTAAATGTAATCAAGTGTTTCGGGAAATATATGGAAAATCAATATCATCGAACTATTAAGGCATAAGTATAAATAAATAATTAAAATGGAAATTATAAAAGAAAATTGCTGGCAATGGGAGCAAAAAAAAGGATCCCGCAAAAAATATGGATATAATATAAAAAGTGAGTGTCCCCAGAGCGATTTTACTCGGAAAGCATTTAAATGAATATTTTAAGCAAATCATAAATTGCCGACATACAAACCTCTTTGCCATATTATTAACAATTTACGATGCCGCTGCAGCTGGATTAAATAATTTATAGTTTTTTGCACATTTCTCTCGTTGCAGGCGGCCCTCCATCAACAATATGTTTGACAACAAGTTCCGGCATTGGAATTGAATTTAATAAAATAAATTAAGCCACCAGGCAGTCGGAGTGGGTCAAAAGCACACAGTTTGAATTGTTAATGAGCGGCGGCAAAAAGTGTTAAATGCTGATGACGCTGCGCCTCTGCCGACGCCGCAGTCGCTGCTGATTCAACGGTGCTTAAAAGTCAATTAAAGGTAATCAAATCGAAACTGATTGCATTACAACACCGGCGACAATAATTTTAATTCGCATTGATGTCGTCACTTATTCCATTTCATTTTCTGCTAAATCCAACAATTAATTGGGCACAGCTCCCTGTCAATCCTAAGCCCCCCCGGCACCCCCTTCAACATTTTCCAGCCCCTCCTGCGTTTCTGCTATCGCATTGCGGTTTTAAACGCGCCGTCTGACGAGTTTGCGCGGCTTTTGTCGCCACTGCGTTTTTTCACCAACTCGTTGCGAGTTTTTGGTTTCGGATTCAGTTTGGTTTTTTAGCAAATGCATTGATATTTGAGGATTACGGTTAGGATTTGTTATGTTAAGGGGCTTATGAATTAAGCCTTATCATACAAATAGTAAACCAGACTGTGCACCAACTGTGTTGATTGTAATTGGATACGAAAAAATGAATAAAAAACCATATTTATATGAGCTATCAATACTTCAATCTATTGCATATATCAATAATGCATATGAGATGAAAAAATAACATATGTATAGTTATGGACTAAAAGGTTTCTAAGTTATTCCTTGATTTCTTAAGTCTGCTCCCATCCAGTAACAACAGCTTAATCTTATTGCCCATTTTTTTTAATTCCTCCAAGTAATCAAATACAAGTTTTCCAAACTTTTACCCAACCACTGGGACTTGGACTGCGCAAATTACGTGCCTTTTTGGGGTTAACCAGAACTACTTAAATCCAGCGGCAGCAGCAACATATGCACACTAATTGCAAGTTGTTAATGTTGGCAAAACAGAGCGAGCGGGCAACTCAATTGAAAATCGTTGGCGACTGTGAAAACTTGGCAAAGTAATATAAATCACCCAAGGGATCAGGAGAATGACCCGGGGAGAACTCGAACTCGAACCCAAGAACTTGGGCTGAATGGTCGCCGGTTTAATGACGCAAGTAATTGCAACAGCAACCGGCAACTGGCAACTGGCAACTTGCAACTGGGAAGTTGCAACAAGATCTCAAAACTGCAAGGGGGCTACACTTAATGAAAATCAAACAAAACAAGCTGCGCGCAGCAACAATAACTCAAAGTCGGTCAACTGTGCAGGGGAATAGTCTGTTGATTTTGCCCTCCCCGTTTTCGGAAAAGCAATAATTGATAAACGAACATGAGCGAACAGATGTACAAGTGTTCAAATGAATGAATCAAGCTCAATGACGATGATATAGAAGACATGCGAGCCAAATCAATTGATTTATGCAGCTGCAGTTGCCTTTGAGGATGGCATTTCGTTCGCATTTAATTGAAAGCAGTAATTAAATTAATGACTCGCCGTCCGGCGAAAAGTCTGGTTTTAATTAAGTCAAGGAATGACGGGTTCGCAGATCTAACTAGACAACAGTAGACACTCTGGCATGTGCAACATAATTGTCACGCAATTCTTCTTCGCCCAGGCCAATGCACTCACTCATTCAATTCAGAATGCGGAAGTTAAAATGTATTTTTTGTATGGCAACTTGAAAACGCGCCAAAAAAGTAAATACTGAGCCATGGCAACGCGTTTAAAACAGCCCCTGAAACGCGCTCATCGAATTTAGCTGACAAAGACGCTCCAGAACGTGACTTTTGTGTTGACTTACAATACACTACAGATATCACTGAATATATGATAAGTTATTATGGCGTGTTTAGGTGTATCATTAAATATTAAGTGCTTAGGTTTTAGTCCTTAAATATCGACTTTTCTTTTTTTTTTATAACAAAGCAGACCTCAGGAAAATACTTTCCCTCTTTTCTGATTTCCTCACAATATTTCTATATAATTTATTCTTAAGAAATCTTAGGGGAATTCACCCCTTTGGGTTTTCTTAAAAATGTTAAATGATTTAATCAAATCTGCCATTTTATTGCATTCCTCAGCGACCAAGTATTTTTGCGCTCCGCGTCTTCCTCCACATAAATACATATATCATTCCTCTGGCCGTCTTCAGCTTATGTATTCATAATTAAATTAATTAAATTCTTGCGCTTCAATTAAAATCTTATTAAGTTTCCGTACGCCTAGCCACCGTGCCCCTTCTTTCCAGCCAACACGATTCCCTTTGAAACAATGGGGGAAAACTGAAAAATTGCCGAGAATGGTGGCGAATGAGAGATGAGATGAGCGGCGGTGGACAAAGAGGAAAAAGCGGGAAATGAAAAACTTCTTACAAAGCTTACTTATTCACACATCACACAGGCAACTGCAGACTTTTCACTCGCAAATACTTTTCCTGTCTCCAGCACACACAGACGCACACGTTAAGCATTATTCACCGGCCAGGAAAAAATGAGGAAAAATATCGTCCTGCTGCCCCTGTTGGTCCTTTTTTGGGTGCTGCCAGCCAGCACGGGATGCCAAAAACAAACAGGACGAAGAAAAATGCTTGCCGACCATGTGGTTCACTTGATGTTGCTGCTGCTGCTGCTGTTGCAGTGTTGCAGAGTTGCTGCTGCTGCTGCCGTTGCACATATTGCTGCTGCATTCTTCGCATAAATTTCGCCATCGCACTTAACTCATGTCTCGGGGTCTCTCTTTAAATGAGTCTGGTTAGCTCTCGCCATTCTTGCACTGAGAGAAAAGCCGAGTTCACTATAAAATTTCTACCTCTTGGAAAATATTGTCACAAAGCGGAAATTTTGCATTTAAGCCAGAAGCTCTTACCTATTAGCTCATGATGATTACTAAATCGTAAAAAATGCTTATCACTTCTTTCAAAAGTATGTTTTGTCATTCTAAGTGGTGGCATATATAATTATATTGTATTATTTTTCTTTGTGTAGTTATCTACTTCTCGTTCCCGCTCGCTTTGAGCACGGAGCATAAACAATGGTGCTTAAAGAAAAAACCACGCTGCCCCTTGCCACACGCTCCGTGCCCCTTTCCATTCAGACCCCCCTCACCTTCGCTTTCAGCCACGTAGAGTTCTGCACACATGTGTCGCTGTCCCGCTGCACCCACCGCCCACCGAGACCCACCTCCCAACGGCCTTGCCTCATGTTAAATTCACCGGGGAACGCAGCGCCGATGGGGGAAGGGGATGCGCATGGGGCAGTAGGCAAAAAGTTGAGACTTATTTTATACTTTTTTGTACTTCATGGCCGTACAATGTTGAGCGTGGAAATTTAAAAGCAAATGCAAACAATATGGAACATTTTAAATGCACAGTGGAATGAAGAGCAAATTACTAGTGGCCCAAATCTCAACTCCTGTCTCTCGTTTAACAAAAAAAAGTAACCAATTGTGCCAAAAAGCAATGTATTATTAAACTTTCACTAAAGCTAGCCGTTTTCGAACAATATATTATTTACAAATTTTAAATTACCTTGATACTCCTGCCACACTGTGTTCCTTTTTTCGTAGGACAGCAGCGGCCGAGTAAATCACCGCAACTGTGAAACTAAATTTCCAGGGCACTAAATTTACGCACAGCCAACTAAACCCGAGCGAAACTGAGAGAGCAGTCTGAACCCCAGTTAACCCAAAACCGAGTGGAGCAGTGTAAGCTGCCCGCTTAGATCCTTGTCTCGCTCTTCTACTCCGGCTGTCTCTGTCCCTTTCGCTTTGCTATATCCTTGCCGTGCAATTTTCACCATTTTGTGGTGCACTTTGCGCCCGGCCGCGATTTTGCAAAAGATTTATGGGCCACGACATGGAAGCGGAAGCGCTGCTGTCCAGGCCACTAAGTCCAGCTGCAGGTATGCAGCAAACACCACCCACCATCCACGACCTAAGCACCACCCACCACCCAACTTCCTTCTGCTTCTGTTGAGTCAGCAACAAAGGGGCTCAGGGGGGGAAGGCATTGTCGCGAATAGTCCTTTCCTAATGCCTGTCAGCAAATTCCGTTGTAAGGAGCTCAAGCCCCAAGTCCTTTTTACAGCGGAAAATGTTAGAAACAATGCCGAAAATTGTTGACAATTCAGAAGATAATTATAAATTAATTTTAAACTTATATACAATAATTAATATTTGAACATAATTTATAATTTAAGATTCCTTTTCACCAAGGATAGCAATAAGATTTACAATAGGAGTACAGAATTTTTCTCAAGTGCATTCATTTTCGTCCTTATCCAGTTGTCTCGTTTTCATTTAGCGCCCTTTACCTTTTCACTATTTAATGCTTAATTTAAGTACAAATCCGATCTGTTTGCTGACTTTTGTCGATAAGCGCCAGCAGAAATGATGGCCAAAGTTGGCCAACATTATCCCATCTAATGGAGAAAAGAAACGAAAGCGGCAGCAGAAAAAATCATTTTGCCTTGGCAATGGCAATTTAATTTGCTTTGGCTTAGAAGCTCGGCAAACTTTTCGGTACTTGAAATGAGAGTTCGGCCAAAAGGATCCTGGGGTCTAGAGTTACGAGGCTTCCTGATGGTCCTAAGTCCTGGGCACACAAAATCAGAATCAAAATTGGGATTGTGGTGATGGCAGTGGATTGAGATCCATTAAATTACCACTGGTACTTATAAAATCTATAAGAGTTTTCCATAAGATCCTATCAAATCATACTTTCACTGTATTTAATATAATTAAACTTTAAAATTTTAAGATTTTATATGATATAAATGCATCTACCAACTGGCTGCTTATTCTTGAACTCAGTGATATCGAACAAATTTCATATGCTCTGTCTCTAGTCTGCCCAAAGTGCTCCTTTAACCCACCATTTTCTGGCAACCTCAGCGAACCACCTCCTTCTTCCTACGAACTCCACTCGACTCCATACACAGAATTTATGTCTCAACTTGCCTAAGCCATGTTTGTAGTAAAACCTCCACTATCGCGCCTTAATTTTAAAGCCCTCGACGCTAAATGGTCTGCCGGAACCTAGAAACCGAGTCCAAAGCCCCCTTTTTTTGTGGGTCTTCCCGCCATCTGCATTCGCTGGCAAAGTTTATGTTCGACATGCTGTAATGGCGCCATATGCGCGTTTATCAAAAAAAAAAGGGCACACCCCACTCTGTTCTAGATTCCTGAATAAGTCTGGGATATATGGGTTAGTTTTCCGCTTGCCGTATAAATTTGTTTAAGACACATAGCAAGGATCAATAGCTCGGGATTTATTGTCTGCCACATATAACTTAGTCTTGGCTTTAAACTCCCAGACACGGAAGTGCTAAAAGGGCGGGCACTGCTGGATGGCAAGGTCGATGGGCGAAACTTTTTTACCTACTTTTGGCTGTCGCCGCTTTCTGGGCAGAAAGCCAAGGGAGAAAAGCCACGGCAAACGAGATGGCTAGAAAATTATGGCTAAAATGGCGACGTCGTCTGGGGCCGAGAAGAAAACCTCCACGACGACGTCGTCTTGCGGTCGTTTATATGTAAAATATTTGGTTTACTTTATGACTGCTTTGGGTATTACTCTTTACTTTCTTGCAGTGCCAATTCTCGCTCGTTCTCTTCGTCTTTGGGCCAACTTTTTGGCCAGGCTGTAAAAACAAACAGCGATGCGGGCAACGGCGATGGAGGTGCTAGGAATTATGCCATAAAAGCATCGTCGTAGTTCCAACTTTGCCAAATTCTTGGCTTGTCGTCGACATCATCCTCTTTGTCATCCTCCGGTTTTTCCCAACCACCGCGGTCTTCAACGCCGTCGCCGTCGCCTAGTCTCAATGTTCAAGGGGGCCATAAAATACTTTTTGAATCCGAAGCGCCGCATTGCTCCTGTTGTTTGGCGGATAATATGGCGGGCAGAGGAGATTACCGGCTAGGGACATCTTCCCACCATCACCGAGCCAGAACAGAACCAACAAATGAGCCAACTCACTGGGGCGCCTCTTTAACCGCTCATTTCGGGGTGTTGAACCTGCAATGGATTACATCCAGAGAATGCCAAGTGGGGGAATCCCCTGGAGGTGTGGGAGTGACCACCAGGCAGTTTTGGAAATTTAGAAAGTAGAGTACAACTTTTGCATAATAACCTGGTGGAAATTTCAACAATGCATTAAGGCATATCATGTTTTGGACCTATAATAATGCATTGATCAGTTATTTAACAATATTTTGCTAGGCAATCCTTTCCTGGGAGATATTTGTTTGAAAAATTAATTAAAACTTGTGGTATAACATGGAGAAACATAGCGCCTTAGATTAATCTAATCTTTTCTTGTACTTAACTCTGCGAGTACTCGAATTAAGGTCTCCCATGTGCATCTTACCCACAACAAGTTCTTTTTCAGCACTTGAAAGTGGCCCCGCACACATGTATCCATTAAACCTGACTCCCCCTAAAATTAGCTTCTCCGAGCTGATTATAGTGTGCCCCTTTTCCCAATCACATCTACTCCATATCCGTGTAGCTTTTGCGGTTCATAAACACAAATCAGCTGCAGAAATGGAGAAGCAGAAAGCGTTCAGTTCGTGCGCCAAATTCCGAATCGAAATCCAAGCCCAAGCCCGATTCAATTGCTGATTGGAGGAGTGGGCGGTTGGGTGAGTGGGGCAGTGAATGTGGAATGGAGAATAGGAATGGGACTGAAACTTGTGCCCGATTACCATTACTGAAAATTGAAGTAACATGTGTGACGATGCGCAATTGGCAAGCGCCCCCTGGCGGCCACTCTCTGTAAGCTGTTACGCCCCACCCACCCACTCAGATACAGAAACCACCCATCTATTGTTTCGTTTTCTATTTCACAGACGAGTGGCTGTTGCCGCGGCGACTTTCACTGGCACACAGCCTTCAGCTTTGGCCTCCACTGGGGAACTAGGTGGCTGGGTGGTTGGTTGGCTGAGTGGGTGGTGCTGCTGGATACTGGATGCTGGTTGCCACGGCGGTGCCCCAAATACCGCTTCCAATTTGGAGCTGGCTGTGCGTGAGCCTGCCATGTCTTTGTTTTGTCTCCCTGCGATGGCAAATATTTGGTCTGCCCGCGTCGGCAGGAAAAAGTATCTTTCAGATGCACACAAAAAGTATCTCGCCGAAGTCGAAGAAGTCGTAGCTGCTAAAACTGAAACTGTAAACTGTGCAAATAGTGCAAATCGGGTGGAGGCAGCTCGGCACATGTCTCGAGCGGAAACTGTGCCAAAAGACGTATGGCACAAAGCAGGATAAATTTGCCAAGTTTATCATAGCAAACGGATGGGGGCGTTGCCGGGCGGTACAGGACTCTCGTGTAGGGCGGCTGGACGGGGGGTGCGGTGAAGGGAGAGATGGGGGGCTGTTGGCAAAACATGAGCCAAGGCATTGAGCATAAAATATTGTCGGCGATATTTTAACGCGCGCTCAAGCGAAATTGTCATATAAATAACGCCCAGGGAAGGGGTTTCTTTTTGTGGGCCCCGGGGGTTTCTGGTTTAAGGTTTTAGGATATTGGCTGGCGTTACTTTGAAATATTAAACATTTGGCAAACAGGCAAAGTTGAAGTTTATTGCCGACGTTGATGGCTCGAGTTGAGCAAGTTTTTTGTGTAAAGGGGGGCCCGGTGGAAAAAGGGAGGAAGAAGGAAATTGGGCCAGGCCAGCTGAAACCTGGAAACCATTATGGACCCGTCGATTCCGATGCTATTTTTAAGCACCGTCAAACTTTTTCCGCCCGCCACAGATAAAAGGGGAAAACTGAGTTCGCCACGGGCACAACTGTACTTGCCAACTCTTTTCCATTTCCCCCCACTTTTTTTTGTCTACCATTAAATCAGAAACATGCATTTATTTAGCAATTTCCACCAACTGCAACAGAAAAGTTGTGGCAAATGATTCTTTTTTGTGCTGGCAAAATTTCAAAAAAGCAAAAAAAAAAACAATCTCTAGACTAAACAAAAAGCAACAACAGAAAGTGTTAAAAGGGGGTGGCTGGTGGGCGGGGCAGTGAAGCGGAAGTCATAGCGCTTGGCCAAAGCAAAAGCAAAACCAAAATCCGGGGACCAAAAACCGACAAAAGACGGACCAGAAAACGGCACCAGACAGATACAATAAAAAGAGGTTTGTCCACCCGCAACACCCCTTCTTTTTGGGCCATGGCCGCAAGGCTGTTGGACTCGCTACCACTCAAAGAAAATCAATGCTATATTCAGGAGCTATATATAGATTTCTTAAAGGTCATATAAATTCCTTAAATTAAATTGCTTAATGTGATATCGATGATCAGCACATTTGGATTTATATTAGGAATTGTTATAGAAACGAAAACAAGAACTTTTATTAGAGTATGAAACAGGCTATATGTATAAATAAATATATAAATAAATCAAATATAATGTAATATAATAACTAATTAGTAGTGCTACATTCTAATTTTTGTTCACTGTACAAAGTTCCAACGGCAAACATTTTGCAACAATGGTCGAATAGATATAGTCATGGGCGGGGAAAAGTGACCGAGAGGGGTCAAAAAGTGCAAGTCGGACACGAACGGAACTAATAAATGAGTTCAGCAACAGCAGCAAACCAAATAAAAATGTCCTGAAAAGGCAACAAAAGCAACCGAATAAAATCTCAGCGCCAGACCATAAAATATTAAGGGCATACTCTCAATGGATGGGGATTGAAAGGTTGCCAGGGGTGAAGGGAAACTTTGGGTGACAATTCAAATAGCTGCATCGCATCCATGGGGTAGCTCGACCAGTGATTTTTAGTCAGTAGAGCTCTGTAAAGAATTTAATTAAACAACAGCTGAAGGAGTAGCTATAGTGTTTTATTTCAAAGTCTTTTTTAATCTACCGCAATCTGCGCATAAACTAAATCATGTGTTAGCACATTGTTAAATTGTAATGGCAAGACATAGAGTTAAATCATGCAATCATATTATTCCGGGTGTATTCAAAATTCTAAAGTATATAACCCACAAGGAGCGTTATCAGAGATTCTCACTCCATATGTGCCACCTTAACTTGTAACCTTTGATAAGGAAAAGCACCCGACCCATCCTAACCCTACTGATAACTTCTGAACTTCTCGACGGGTCGTGGCTTGGAGCTCATTGAAACCAGGCCTGCGGTATCGCGTTGGCCATTTAACAGGATTTTAGCAATTTAAATATGATTTTTCCCATACCCATAATCATCAGCCATATGCATTTCAAGCAGCTGGGCTGGCGGCATTTACAAAAGAAAAACTTCACAGTTGTTTTTATTCGCCCGAAAATGTTGTCGGTTGTTTGTTCTTCGAGGCGGAGATCCCTGCCTCAACAAGTTGCTTTATGGCATATGCATGATAATGATGAGGAGTCGGAACTGGGACCGGGATAAGGCCAGGAAGGACCCTCCACGAGTGCCATTTTTTGTGGCCTTCGTTCGTATGATGATGGCTGCTCCCGGGTGTTTATGTGATATTTACATAATAAAAAGCGAGAGTTCCAGGGGATGGAAGTTATATCCTTTTGGTTGTAGGGGGGAGGACCAAGACCGCTCCCCGCCGCTCTGAAGTTTTGACCCACATCTATGATTATTTTCATAGCGCCTTTGGGGCCCAGCCACGCCCACGCTGCGTAAAGTTGAAAAATATGGAAAGGGGGACGATACATCCTTTGTCTTTTTTAGCCTTTTCCCATCCTCTGAAAAAAAACAACAAAGGAAAGAAGAATTTCGCCTTTGTTTTATTTATTTTATGGCCCGTTTGGGGAGCCCAGTGCCGATATCCTTTTTCGGGGCCCCATCCTTGAACTTCTCGCAGTTGCCGCGCTAAATTAAGTTTTGTTTTGCCAGTTGTCCCCAGATCCCAGATCCCAGCTCCTCCACCTCCGTCCAATGTTGCCCATCAGCCCCGGAGCTGATAAATGTCCCCAAAGCAAACAAAGTGCAAGTTGTTTTTTAAGTTTGGCCCCAACTATGCGGCATATCTTTGGCCTGTTTGGAGATCCATTGGGAAGTGGTAGCTTTAAGGCAACCGGGCTTAAATGGGGGTTGAGTTTTGGGGCCAGGGTCTGACTTTGGGGACCTGCCAGTTGACACAAAGGGTTGCTGGCGTTGGCCCTTTGTCTGACATGTGTGCCAACTTGGCCGGGTTAAGAAACAGACTTTGGCAATGTTACATGGTTCTGGTGTTCAAATGACATAAATATTATTAAAGCCATTTAGGTTTATATTTAAAAATATTGGACAGTTCTCTCTGTAGTAAGTCATGGAGTGTATACTTCAGATTTAATGAAGAATTCCTGAGGAAATCGTGCGGTTCCGTGCAATCTGCTTCCATCCATTCAATCGATAACCCAACCCAAGAGTTCCGATCCAATTCGAGCTAAACTGCCTGGCAACCATTAGGTCTGCAGCAGACTGGCAGGCAACTGTTAAAGTGAAACTCGAAACAACTTCCATTTGCTTTTAGCCAGTCGCTAATTCCGTTCCTAATGTCCAGGCCGTGGCCATTTAAATTGTCTTCATTTGTTTACTGCCCGACAGTCAAATGGGGGTACACTTCGGGGCGAGTGTGGGGGGTGTATGGAGGGCTGGAGCTGAAAGTAATCCACAAAACTACCGATTAACTCCCGACGGGGGCAATGCGATTGCTCTGCAGCTCTGCAGCTGCCAAATCCAATGGAAATCCAAAAGCCAAGCAATTTTGAACTCTAATGGAAAATCAATTTAAAGCGAAGCCCGGATAACCCCGCACCTTTTTGTTTCCTTCATCTATTTGCAGGCGAATGCCGGAGTCTGGACTGGAAAGCCATTGGCGAACTTGGCCAGAACGTAGTTAACGTAGAAAAGGAGAGCGGCACAAACGAAGCGACGACGAGTGCAAAGAGCCAAAAGACAGTGAGCGTGTAATGAGCAGACGACGGGCAATTACCATGTCGTTGGCTCCCCATCTTGGCCAGGCTTTTAGCCTCTGCCTGTGCCTGGTTTTGGCCACATTGCCAGTGGCCCTGGGATTGGCCAACTGCCCGAATGGCTGCGAGTGCGACGACGACACCCTGATGGTCAATTGCGGCGAGGGAACGCTGGACGTCCTGCCCATCGCCCTGAATCCCGCCATCCAGCGGCTGGTGATCAAGAATAACAAACTGAAGACCATCGACTCATCCATGCAGTTCTATGCCCAGCTCACTTTCCTCGATCTGTCATTCAATGACATGCTCACCATACCGGAACGTTCGTTTGCGTATCACGCCAAATTGCAGGAGCTGCATCTGGACCACAATAAGATTGGCCAGGTGTCGAACAAGACCTTCCTGGGACTGTCCACCATCAGTGTTTTAAATCTGAGAGGCAACTTGATTGCCGAACTGGAGTACCGCACTTTTTCGCCCATGGTCAAGCTCGCTGAGCTTAATCTCGGCCAGAACCGCATCAGCCACATCGATCCACATGCCCTGGATGGCTTGGACAACTTGAGGGTGCTCTATCTAGATGATAATACACTGACCACAGTGCCGGGAGAACTAACCTTCCAGGCACTCCACTCCCTGGCTGAACTATACTTGGGCACCAATTCCTTTATGACGATTCCCGGAGGAGCTTTCCAGGATCTCAAAGGATTAACCCGATTGGATCTGCGCGGAGCTGGCTTGCACAACATCTCGGGAGATGCTCTCAAGGGTCTGGAGTCCCTTCGCTTTTTGGATCTGTCAGATAATCGCCTTCCTGCGATACCCACAGCAGCTTTCCAGAGATTGGGACGCCTGGAACAGCTAAACATTGGCCAGAATGACTTTGAGGTGATCTCCTCGGGTGCCTTTTCGGGTCTCCGTGAGCTGAGGCACTTGGAACTGACAGGTGCCCAGAGACTGAGACGCGTGGAGAGCGGTGCCTTCAGTGGAAACACAAACCTGGAGCACCTTAACCTCTCCAGTAACAAGCAGTTGAACGAATTATCCTCCATTGCCTTGGGTGGCTTACCCCATCTGAGCACAGTGGTGCTGAAGGCCAATCAGTTGAGCAGCCTGGATGAAGGTCTAGTGCCCTGGGCTGATCTGCAAACCCTTGATCTCTCGGAGAATCCATTTGAATGTGACTGCCGACTTCTGTGGCTGCGTCATTTGCTGGTCAGCAGGAATGCCAGTGGTCAGTATGCGCCCGTCATCTGTGCCTATCCAACGGCTCTGAGGGACTTGCCACTGGCCCATTTGGCAGAACCACTTTTAGGCTGTGCCCATGGAGCCGCCAGTAAGCAGGCGATCATCGGGATCCTGGTGGTGGCTTGTGCCGCACTGATAACCACTTTGGCCCTGGTTCTCTACACCTGCCGTCACAGGATTCGGGAGATGCTAAAAGGCCATTCAGCGTTGGGGCGTAAGGAGCGCGAATACCAGAAGACCTTCTCCGATGAGGAGTACATGTCGCGACCACCTCCCGGTGGCGGTGGAGTTCATCCTGGGGGCTACCCCTACTTCGCTGGCAGCAGCCGGCCGATACCGGTCACCGAGCTTTAGCTAGAAGCACCACCCCCGCCTCAGGTGCGGGGTCGGGGTGGTGGTGGTGGCGCCAGCACCGCCAGCGGCGCCGTGCAGCAGCTCCAGGTGCCCAGTGCCGTGGACCAAGCCTCCAACTCCTTCGCCCAGCTCAGCCACATTCACTACATGACTAATAATGGCCAACAGCAACAGGCGCAGCAACAATCAACCTCGAAGATGCACCACTCGCAGCAGGACATGCGTTTGTTGGCCTGCAACGGTGGGAAGCCACTGAATGCTACCTCGCTGCCGCGCCACCGACCACCGGTGGTACAGGAGAGCACCCTGTCACACTATAGCCAGCCGCTTGCCAACGGTATACGTCTCACCCAGGACCACTTTAACCACAACCAGAACCAGAGCCACAATCAGCACTACGGAGGAGTCTATGCCAAACCGTGTGATGCGATGTCTGAACCGGGATATATTCACAACAATTCGCATTACTCGCTGCCATTGGATCACGATTTGCCACCCAGTCCCACGCCCACACCACCACCCCCCGCCCTGCCGCTGAGGAATGGAGTGGGCATGGCCCTGATCCATGGCAACACCACCGGGCGCAGATCCTTCAACAACAATAACAATGTGTCTACACTGTCCAACAACAATCATCATGGCATTGGCGGCGGAGTGGGCGTGGCAGTCGGCGGCACTGTGGGCAACAACAATGGGAGTCTGAGGCGGTACCACTGATATCCGGCCAAGACGTGCGGCACTTTGGGCCGCACCATCATCAAAACCAGGCCGGATCCGGATATCGAGCTGCATTACTTCTACAAGGGTTAAAGAGGAAACTTGAAAAGCAAGGGAATCGATCTAATTTAATCGGGTTTGCTTTGGTTCTCACTTTTGGAGAGAGTTTTGGGAAGTATGATATATATGCACTTTGATTTATTTTCTTCAAAAGTGAAAATCGCAGTAAATCTGTATATTCATACTCTAGTTGTATATTCCTATGTTACGTGTATTCGAGCGAAAGAATTTTGTATAAATTAGTATTTAGTTCGAGAGGTTGTCGACCAGGAAAAGCGCAGGAAAATCGCAGGTGTATATAAGAAAATCTTGCGCACAATTTGGCGGACGGTGTGGATTGGGCAAAAATGAAAACTATTTTACATTGACCATCCTGCTGATCGGCCATTTAATTTGCATACAGTGATCTTAATATTTAGGTTATGTTAAAAGCAGTTCAATTATTGTAAATAATTAAAAGCTTTTTATAAATACATAAAAAGAAAATAAATTCAATTTCTAAAAAAAAAATAAGCAAGCAATTAATTTACTTTATAATATAACAAATAAGCTACGCGCTTAAGCACCAGTCATTAAAACTATGTATGTATTTAGCCTAAAGCTATCACAAAATATTCCAAAAAACAGTGAAAGAGCCTAAAAATAAAAATGGAAATAAATATGCCGAAACTGAAAAGAATACAACAGATTTTTATAGTTAATAGACTCAGTAAAGAATAAACTACTCATCGGAATAATAAACAAAGAAGATGTTTACACAATGTAAAATGAGAATAGCATAACTATTGAAAACTCAGAAATATTCATGTAGATTCCACGCCGCATTCACAAATATGAATAAGCAATTATGCAACATACAAAAATACAAAGTAAACCTATATATACGAATTATGCGTGTAAATAAAAAGTAACTGTGCTCGAAAAAAACATACATTTTACATTGTTTTAATTTTGAATTTATCATTTTTCCAGCGTTCGCTGAGGGTTTTTATTTCAGCATTTGATTTCATTTACTCTTTTGACTGCAACAAGTCGGCCACAATTTTGATCAATTGTACATATTTAACAACTTAATGGAACAAATTGCAAAAACCAATACAAGGGAGTTAAAAGTAACCTACAAATAAAAAAAAGCTAAGATTACCATATATAATTGAAAACTTATTCAAACGCAAATTTCATATTCATATTTCATAACGAAGCAGATCTTTCATCTAGTTATACGACAACGCAACTATAAATATATTAAATCAATTCGAACTACAATTTAAGCAAATTACAAGGGACAAGCATAGTTAAACAAGCGAAAACACAAAATGGTAAATGAATATAAGCCAGATATAGGGTGTAGCCGAATGCAAAAAATATCTGTGGATCAGCGTCTAATCGTATCACTAAAAAAAGAAGTCAAAAACAAGTCATGCAAGGAATTCTCTTAATGTAATGGATAATCGCAAACGCGAACAAAATTGAAAATTCAACAGTGTTCAAGAACTAGAGGATAAAATCAAATAAAGAACAAATTTAACAATATACGAGCTGTTGCTTTAAATTATTGGGGTTTTTTGCTAAAACATGTTTAATTTACCTGGGTTTTTTTACAATTTTGTTGCAAGCTCTTCGCATTTCATTGACATTTTTATCCAGCCGCACATAGGGGGTAGCGTGGCCGAGCGGTCTAAGGCGCTGGTTTAAGGCACCAGTCTCCTCGGAGGCGTGGGTTCGAATCCCACCGCTGCCAAGCGGAAGCACTTTTTTGTTTCCAATTTTAAATTTCTCCGAAATTTGCAAGTTGTTCAGCAATCTGCTAACGATTCCGGACGCAAGCACTTTGGGGAAAGTAGCGCAGGAGGCCTGGCATGGCAACTGTTTGTCGGTGTCAAATGCAAATACCTAAAAACACTTTTCCATGGCAGTTTAGTTAATGCCGCAGCGACAGAGTTGAAGCTGCAGTGGGAGCGCATGGCGCTCATCTGCATAATTTAATTACATTTAACAATAACAAAAACACGCGCTCACGCACACATGCCCCAACGTGCAGCGTTTTGCGCTAATAAGGGACAGACTCTTTTCGACGCCCTTTGCAACCCCTTTTGCTGCTGCTGCAACACGAGCTGTCAAGCGATGCGACACTATGCTGAAATTTTGAACGAACTGGTGGAGCAGAGTCACGTGTCACGAACAATACTTTATTAGTCAGTATTTTCATTTCAAACTTTTAAATATTGAAATATATGTAATCTGCTTATTTAGAACTGATATTAGGATGAATTGTAGTATATGTTCTAGATTAATAACTATTCCAAGTAATAATAACCCCAACTGATCTTGGTTTGCTGATGAATTGAAATCAACTCTACATTATACACATTATAAAAAGTCCTGAGGGCTTCGCTCACGGTGCCATCGCTGGAGGATCCAGTGGGAGATGCAGAGTTTGCCCCGGCATAAACAGTTGCGCATTTGCATGCCCCTCCTGCCACAGGATGCCTCCAGCTGGTGTTGCTGATGTTGTTGCTGCTTGTGCATATGCGACATTAGTGCACGCAAACAACGTACACACAATTAGAAGAATTAACAGTAGTTAAGGCAACAACAACACGCTCAACTTGTTGGCAAGATGTGCATCGGTGAGCAAGGACGACAGGGGGAAAAGTGGGCGAAAGTGGGCGTTCGAAGGACGACGGGAATGGGGGATCTATTCCGCTGCCGGCGGCTGTTGTTGCTGCTGAACTTGTAATTTAGTTTCGAAACGAGTTCCGCTGCATGTCCGCTGCTGCTGCCGCAACTTATTGGCCACAACATGCCAACTTATTAGGCAAAAGCGCAAAAGTTATAAATTGTTTCACAAGGCGCACATTGTTGCGGCCGTAAATATGTGGATACCGAGTTAAGGACAACGGGAAGCCAGCAAGTTGCCAAGGATGTGCGTTTATCGCTTTAAAATTAAGGTGCGCAAGAGATCAAAGTTGAATTGTTTCGAGATAAGAATAAATATAAATATTCCATGACAAGAATGACATAACAATGACGTATATATATAATATAAACTTAAATATAAATACCAAAGCGACGAGAACAGCTGAAAAATCTCACAGTCCTTATCCCATTGTTTCAAATCATTGTATCAAATTTAATTAAAGTTGTACCCCATTTTTATTCCCTTCTCGTATTCAGCAACTAAGAATAACAAAATATTTTTAATTGCCAGCCCTAAAATTTATGCCACGAAAATTGTTTTCAAAACAAAAGGAGTCTTTCCCTTCAAACCTTCGCCCCCAAACATTTTGTCTGCTTTGCTAATTTATATGATAATTTTTTTCCCATATTTCCATTCACAGACTGGATAATATTTTTGTGCTATTTCATATTTCGTTGATGCGGTCGCTTTATTTTGAATACAAAAACGAGAAAGGATGCCAAAAGCCCCCAAAAACAACATAATGCCATCGTCTATTCAAAAAGGCGTTTTCGGTTTGTCTCTTCCTTTTTTCCCCCAGTTTTTTGGGGTTTATTTTGCATGAAATTTTCGCTGAACTGGCACAAAAACAAGTCGGCAAGGGGATTGGGGTTGGGTTGGGGTTGGTCAGGGGCTCATAGGCAGCTTTTTAATTTTCAGCATGAATTAGAATAATAGTCAACGGATATTACACAATGGCAGGCCAGGGGCGTGGCTGCAAGGGGGCGGCTGCTGCTGTTGGGGATTTCCGGTCAGCTCGGTTCGCTAGGATTTGGGTTGTGGCCTTGGGGCGAAGGGCTGCTGGCCATTAAGGGAATTGCCGATGGAGGAATCTTTAATGAGAAACTAACAGCTAATAGTATTCCCTTTTCTGTACGTGGATTAACGAAAGAGTTGCCAAAAATTATTTATTACATATTCAAAGTTGAAAATGAGAAATTGTAATTTATAATGCTAAGTTTGTTCTTCGAGAATTTCCGGGAAAGCATTTTAAACTTTTTTGTTGCACTCAACATCTCATTTGTGCTGTGACAAATATAAAATTTGCAAGGTATTTAAAATAAAGTCGCCCACTTCTTGGAAATGCTTAAAACAAGCGAAAAACAAACGAAGAACGAAAACGACAAAAAAAAAGGAAAAACAAGAAGGTAAAAAGTGCTGACACCTTTGAAAAATTTTCACGCTAATAAAACACAAAACATGCCAGGGCAATGTGAAAAGCGTGGAGGAGTCCACAGTTCCCGGCAAGGAGACCACCGAGATGGATGGCGATAAAGTCAGGGAGGGTCCAGGACTTTTCCAGTGAGGCGGGTGTCAGTGGGAGTTGGGCCGGAAAACCCAACAAAAGGAGCAGCCGCAAGCAACCGCAAGTGGGAAAGCTGGAAAGCCCAGGGAGCCCAGCAGGACTTGTTTTGTATTTGTCCCGAAAAAAGGAGGAGAGCAAAAATTTGTTTTAATGCCACGCTCTTTTTATGCTTTTCTTTATAACTTCTTTTCAGCTTTTTTGTCATGTTACAATTCTGCAGCGACAGCAGTAAAAAATAATATCCCCACACCCGCCGCCCCCAACCGGCAACCGCAACTTGTGCAACATCATAAACCCATTTGCGTTTTTAATTAGTAACATCGCAACTTGGCGGACTGAAGCGGTCGGCCGAGGGCGAAAAGTAAATGACCATGCACAAAATGTTGCACAGATAACAAGTCCTGGCCTCACAAGCCTCACAAAAAAGAAAAACTAGAGCAAATAAGGTAAAAAATTTTAATTGCCGCAGAAGCGAAAATTATTAAGTTGCGGTTTCATTTCAAGTAGTGCGAACGCAACTAGCCATGGAACAGGAACTGGGCACTGCTAACTGGGAACAGGGAGCAGCCGGTGGCCAGTTCATCCTCATCACCGCCATAAAAGAGTCCGCCGCCAACAAAGTTGAAAAAGCGCAGCTCAAGTGGAGCAGCCTCCAGTCGGCGGAAATGGTTTCGGTTTCGGGTTCGTGGCTCACTTTTTATATTTTTAAACCTTTTTTTTAGTTCGTATATGGGGCAACGACCCTGGGTCACTGCGACTGACCAGAGAAGAGGATTCCGTGAGGGAGGTGCCGACAGGTGTAGTGTCCTTCAAGTGGCAGGGATAATCCCCCGGAACACCAACGCTAATTAAAGACGGTGGAAAAAGTTATTGTGATATCATGGTGGAACTGTGAAGATCTAATGTTCTCTTCTATATAAATAAAGGATTGAAAGGATGTTTTCCCATTAAAATTTAGGTAATAAAAATAGCCCATCATATAAGTCCAATGTATTTGGTACTTTAATGTTTTTTAAGGTGCCAAAATAAAAGTCGACTAGTTTAACCATTTTTAAGACTTGAGGCGATGGGAAACATCTGCGGAGGGTCGCTGCGTCCAGTTTCCTTTCCTTTCTGCTCCGCCAGTTAAATCCACAAGTTTATGGCGCATCGAGCACTAAACGCTTTTCCGAAAATGCTTAACCCCCAGCTCCCGAAGTTTATATGTGTGCGCTGTCCCATGTGCTCGGTCCAGTCATATTTTATTTCCGAGTTTTCTTTGCAGCTTTTCCGCTGGCCCCACGTACAAGTGGCCAAGTCGAATGGACAGAAGTCACAGCAGAGCAGTTGCCACAATTAACACGTAGGGTGGGCCGCGGGTGAAATGTGGCCGGCAAAAGTCCTGAAGTGGGTTAGTCGAAGGACGTGAGCAGTGCGAACAAATCCGTGGAGCGATGCACGCGTCATGCGTCACACCAGATGAAGTCGGATACTTGGATACACGGATACTCAGCTAACCCCCATAATTTCGTACATTTTTGGTGCCGATGTATTGTGAGCACTGAAGTGGAAAATTTATCTATATATTTTTATATATTTTTTTCCTCGTGTACAATACAGTTTTTAAGCTACAACTACCTGTTTTTAATTTTAATAAAAAATAACTAATAAAACTTTTAAGTTTCCTTCAATGATGCTTTGTGCCGTAGCAGATACTTCTGCCTCCTTTATTATGAAAATAAAATATATTTACAAATTTTACATCGCTTTTCATCACTTTTCCGGCCGAGGGTTGCTCTTCAACAACTGACAATAATAAATTATATTTTGGCAAGTAACCCCTCTCGACGATCGTAAAATGCGTACCGCTTTAGGCCTCCGATGGGGCGGCTATTAAAAATTACATAATTGCTCAGTTGCAGCTGATTCAGAAGTCAAGCACAAAAGGTCTTTTCTTGAGTTTTATTTTTTGCGTAGCAAATTGCATTTATTTACAATACATGGCCAAAAGGAGCAGGGGTGAACGAGACAGTTTGGGGGGTTACGGCGGACAACTTGAACAAATTTGTTTATGAAAATTAATGAAATCGACCGTGACTAATCGATTACATAACCGGACAACTCGGGAAGGCTACACGAGTAATATGCCAAAATATTGCGAATTTACTGTTGTGATGCGGAGAACGAAGCGAAATAATGGCATAGAATTAAAAGCAATTATTTATACTCGCATCCTAACAGCTATTAAAGAGGGTTAAACCATTTATGACTCTTACAAGTTGAACATAGATCAATTGATTCACAGAAAGGTACAAATATTTAAGTTAAAATACAACTAGTTTGCATGTGTTAATTACGCATTTCGAGCTTACACTTATCTAAACATTTTTCTGAATAATTAATATCAAATATTTAGTTATTATTATATATATTTTTTTTAAATATAAATTTAATATAATAATATTGATTATCACTACAGAAAGAAAAATATTTTACGATAATTTTTAATAAAAATAAAAATCAAATGCTGTGTCTACATGGGTGTTGTTCACTAACAACAAATATGTGGGCAAAAACCAGAGAGCAAACAGATTGCTTAAATTGCTCGTATATAATAATAACAAACAAGCGGCAACAACAATGATATTTGTATGGAGTGTAATTTGGTCTTTTTTTTCCTGTTGGCCGATAAACTTGTAACTGTTTGAATTTTTACTGGCCAGCCAAAAAGGTGAAGGGGCTGTCGGGGGCTTGGCGAAGAAACAGCAGTAGCATTTACACAGCAATTGAACCCTAAAGTGCCACAGGGCTATGCCCTTACCCCCCGAGGTCGATAAAATGCGTTTGGAGCTAGAGGAGCATTGGGCGGAAAAAACTCAGGCAGTCAGTTTTATCGGCCGAGTTGGAGACGACGCTGCAAAAATTGCATTTTATTACACGTTCGATTGATTCCAGCGGGGCCAGATGGGGTTAATGCTGGGGCATGGGGCGTGGGGCAGGGGCAGGGGGCGTGGCAGGGCACTCGCCTTTATTAAGTGGAGAGTTTATGTTTATATTTACAGCCAGGGAGTCATGTGCGAAGTTTCCGAGTGCAGCAGTCTCTGGGGCAGCCCCCACACTTCTCGCCTCAAATTGAAATTGTCGATTTAACATTTTGAATTATCGTTTAGCAAATGGTCAATATTTTCCACTACTCCTTCTGCCTCGATGTTGTGGCACACATAAATTGTACGACCATAAACAATCAATTACTTTGTGTTGGCCCCACACTCCACTCTCCTTTCTGGTTTTTCGTCCCAGGGGTCTGTGTTGGCAATCCCTTTCTGTTTATCAAACAAAATCAAGTTCTTGTTGGCCGTCATAGTTGATATGTGCTATATGGATTACTGTTATGGCACACTGAACGCAGTTTCAGAACTTTAAATGTGACTAAAAAATAGAAAGCTCGTGATGGGAGGCCAATTGTATTGGGCAGTAGGGAATCAAAACAGTCATTAAACTCAGTTCAAACTAAGTATAAGAGTTGGACGGTAGGAAAGAAATTCGCAAATTACTTTGGTTTTTTGGTTTTATGGAGCTTAAATTTAATAATTTTGTTAAGATATTTATAAATTTATTTCACATTTCTTTTCAATCAAAAAGTTTTTCTTGGAACCTATCCAGACTGACTAATTACCATCTCAAACGTCTTAATTTTGCTCCCAGCCACCAATGGCCATCATGTTAATGGTGTTCACACGCTGCTGAAAAAGAAGCGATGTGATATGCAAAAAAAAAAGGCAAAAGAGTTTGTGTTTCCACGCTTAATTAAGCATAATTAAAGCTCAATTAAAACCGCTCAAATACCATTTCTGTAGCCTTCGACGCACCCACCACAAAAAACCTGAGCAAAAGAAACACCTGAAGAAATATTTACCCCCGCGCCCCACTGACTCTGATTTTTGGCAAATAATTATTGTTTAATTTTGATTAATGATTGGAGCGATACGAGTATGTACGGCGATTAGAACGTGACTTTTGCCGACACGAAGGCGAAAGCTGCTGAATGGTGAAGTAGAAATTGCTCAACTGTGACTCCCTGGTGGTCGCGTCCATTGAATTCTGGAGAATAGGAGCTTGAATCGATATGTTTCCCCGCTTCTCGTTTGACTCTTTCTGTTGACTCGTTCGTCTATATAAAGTCTATAAAACGCTTTCTGATTGTAAACAATACAGACGATTTAATATTGCGCGCTCGTTGGCTCTATCCGCCCCTTACTTTCCGTAATGCCCCCTGGAACTCCCCTGGAACTCCCTCCGCACAGCTCAGCTCTCAACTCAACCCGACTGAACCGAAAACTCAGCTCCCTGCGGAAACTTCAAATAAGCAAACAACACGCTGAGCACGCGGCATACCAGGAATCAGACCCACCAGCTACAAAAAAATACGAAATACAACGAGAAAAAATAAAAATGAAAATGAAAATGGAAAAAAATCGGAATTGAAACGCATGTGCGCAGCGAAATCTACGGGACCAGGGGGCTCGTCGGGAGTTTTTCTATGTGGTGTGCGCTGAATGGAAATGAAAAAAGTTTAAGTTTAATTTGAAAACGCCGGGGCCAGAGGATGGATGGTGGAGGTTAAGTGATGGCAGTGAAACCGGGAACGGGTGTCATGTGTGCCGACAGTGTAAGGACTTATTGACAGTTGCCAGTTCCACGAAAATACCGAAATACGTACGCCAATCAATGGCCACAAGAATCCTTTAAAGTCAAGCAATGGCATGTAAACAAAACGATTTCCAGGATGGATTTATTCGCAAAATGTTGGCTAAAATCGTTGAAATCCATAGGTAAGACCAACATACTATATATGATCGCTTTTTTAAGTGCCATCGCATAAAGCTGCTCAAAAATGGCCTGCAACATTCCGACCCTAATCTTTGCCAGAAACTGTCTCACATTTGTTGCCTCCATTACAAGCCATAAATGGCTCAACTCTCAGCGAAGGAGTCATAAAACGAAGAAAAACTATTTGATTTACGTTCTTCTAATGATGCCTCACAACAATCAGCCACAATTGAGACCTAGAACAGAAATACTGAAATACCCTCGGCCAGCCGCTGGAAGCAATACTCGTAAACAGAGGAAATCGAAGCCGCAGAGCTAAAGCCAAAGTCAGCAAATCAACATCGGGGAATCGAAGAAAAAACGGCATTATCACAGTCAGTTCGTGGCCTAAGTCTCGGTTTGATTGCCACAAAAAGGGGCAGAAACAGAATGAAAATAAAAAAAAAACTGAAAATCCAGCGGTATTCAATACTCTTGGCACTATAAATTACATGGCCGGGCAAGAAATCGAAATCATGACCAGAGCTCCTCATCTCGTCTTTGATTATGAGACTTAAATTGAGCGAGCCGGTGGAGGGAACGATCGCATTTCGAGTCATAAATAATCATAGTTGTGCCATTTATTATGACAAAATATCATTTGGACATTTGTTTGCAGCTCCGGCTTTTGCTCCCGGATCCCTCCTGTCCATCCTGGCCACGCTGCTCCTCCTCGCTTATCTGGATGGCCGGATCTGCCTGGCATCTCTGCGCCTGCTTTTTTTTTCTGGACTCGAATTGTTTGCACAATTTTCATTGCAATGTCTTTTTGTGCTGCGTTTTAATATAAATTATTTTTAACAATTTGCTGTGTGGCTCCTTTCTTGCCTCGTTCTTTACCAGCTCTCTATTTATTTTTTTTACTTCTCTGAGGGCTCTTATTGCGCAATCCGAGACTGGAACTTAAACTGCGGCTGAGGTCGACAAAAAGGCCCAAAAAAAAAGAGCAAGAAAGCTGAGATGTACAAGGAAGTGAAGACTGTGGAATACCCTTTCCTTGAAATACTACAAAATATTTATGGTTTTGTAAGCTCGCAGTTTTTGAAGGACTTTCAGATATGATTATTAGTGTGACAACCTTACTATCTTTGTATAATATTCTGAAGTTCTTTGTAGTCTCGCAAAAGAAAGAAGTTCTTTGGAATTCAAGAGCGTATATATCGACTCAACTTCAATATTGTTTGTTTACTTTGTTATAAATTAATTGAATAGTAGGCTTCTAAGAAGAACTTTATCACTTACCATGTGGCTTCCGCATAGCCCTTGAACTCTGATTTGTTTAGAGTATAGGCCACACGCCTCAGACCTCGGGCCCTTGACCTGCCCTCGCCGACTTGGCGGCTGCAACCAAAGGCGCATTAATCTCAGCCAACGAATGTCAGGAATTGTGGCTATGCCGACATTTCGAAGGGGGTCCAGCCCCCGTAAACCGTGGACCCACTGAAAAGTGTAAGTTTCATTTTGTTTCGTTTATTGCCGCCAAGGCGCAGTCGAACAACAATGTTCTTACCTAGCATTCTTAGCCTGCTGCAATGCCATGCAATTTTTGATAAGCCGGCTAAGAGCGGGAGAAGGGCCCCCAGAACCTCAAGATGAGCCAGTGATGAGGAGGGAACTCGTAAAAAGCTATACCCAAATATAAAACTCTGATTGTAGGACAACAGAAACAGCAGATAATGTTACCCATTAGCAATAAAAATAAGTATAGCGTTATAAGCTTTTTTTTTTTTTACGGTAAGAACGGAATTTTAATATGCCATGTTTACTTTACCATTTCAATTTTTCCCTTGGAACCTACTACACCAGCACGGAGTAGCTAGATCTTGGCCATAACTGGCTCCCAGACATCCAGCCAGTGTCAACAGTATTGCCTGCAGTTTGCTGAAAGCGGCAAACAAAAAACAAAGGAGGCCTCGAGAGCCGCGATTCATTTTGAATCGCCTGGCATCAAATCGAGCTGAGTTGCACTCAACTTTCGGCTCCAGAGTCTCGGGTCTTTGTGCGAAAAGTTCACATTGCCCGGGGATAAATATTGTCATGATTATTATTTATGGCCAACTCCGACGGAGACGGAGACCAAAGAGTTTTGGCATTGAAACTGCTCTAAGGTCTTCGGCAGTTGATACCAGGAAGTTAATAGTAGTCAATAATTAAAGTGCTTGGTATTATGGGGCTGTCCTTTATTCAGTTTAATAAAACTGAATTTTATAATATGGGTGAAACCTTCGACTTGTTCGTACTTCCATTTTGCCATTATTCCATGCGCACCGTAAACCTATCTAATTGATAAGATTTAAATCAAGTTAAAATCTTCACCTCCTGGTTAAATTTACCGAAATTATTTATCGTTATCTTTATTCAGATATTTAGCAGAGAGTGCCAGAATCCCTTGGCACATTACTCAGCTTGCGCGCCCCCAAATTCGGAGTACGAGCATCTCGTCTAATTAAAATTTACAGCATTTTAAATGCTCGAGGAGAAGATGCAGCCTCCTGCTGGGAAAGCCTTTCCCCCTCGCCCTCACTCCTGTTTGATCTCTTAATGCAGCAATGCAATGCAGTTTAATTTATGCTGCAGACGCAACTTTCCTCAGCATTTCCCTTACGGCTCTCCTTGTTTTATTTTTAAATTTGTTTGCACTGCTGCACGCGCAACATTTCAATGTCAGTCCACCCATTCCACTCCTCCATTATCCGGCACTATCACCCTCTTCAGCATCTGCCTTATGTAATAGACGAGTGATGTTTTCCCCGGGTTTTCCACGAGTTTTCCTCCTTGCCGGCGAGCTCGCTTCGTCACCTTTTGATTGTGCGGCGCTATTTTCGTAGCACTTGAAATCCGCTTAATTGGTTCCTCAACACTGCTCGAAATAGTCGCCCCCTCATTCGGTCGACCCTCTATTTCGGTGATTCCGGCGCTTCACCCTTTGGTTATTAATATTTACAGCCTGGCCAAGTAATTTACAACAGTTATGAGCCAGCTCGCGAGCAGGGCGTTAATAAATATTTGAAATTCCTTTTGAAGTGCCTGGGCCAGGGGAGTGGGAAAGTGAGTCAGCTACCAAATGATTTGGAGCTGGAAGATTGTTGTGATGTGCACTTATTTTTGTATATTCAATCGATTTGAATCAGCAACCAAGCAGAACATCAGAAAGATAAATCAATTGGACTGAAAATCACTGTTTGTGGTATCTAAATGTCTTTTGTTTTTAATTTCTAAAATCTGCAAGTCCATTAACAATATAGTTTTCACATAATCGTCGCAGTTGACATGGCCAAAATATATCATAAAGATAGCTACAAAGAGGATTCATGGAAACTCTAGCCTGAAGAATAGCTCAAACTTTGGTTCTGGTGATTCTGGGAGATTAGAGAAAGTCAAAATATGGCAGAAAGCAGTTTCCCATGGGTGGACAGGAAGAGGCAGAAGGCTTGGGCAAGCTAAATTTATAATATCACGTCGGTCAGCTCGGCTGCCCCTCTCTTCCCATAAAGAGCATGGAAAATTCTAAAGAAAAACTTGGAAAACTCAAGCATGGCATGCCAATTGCAATAAGGGAACCGGCTGAGAGGGGAAAATGCAGAACTCGAGGATGCGGGTGGGGCATAGATTTGGAAACCGAAGTGCACGACTTTAGCGTTTTTTGATGAATGCGACGACAACAAAGTGGGACCAGTGGGGTTCTGGGGGGCACATTGGCTGGAGCTTCAAGAGTTTTCAGCTGCGACTTTGGAACTTCCACGGGCCTTGCCTGATTGCTAAAATTCACGCGACTCGATTGTCCAACGGAGCAGACAGAGCCGAATGTCGGTTGGCCAGAGTTATGAGCTTTAGTTTTAGTTAAAAGGTCTGCGCTGGCCCTCATAAACAAATTTCAGCCAATTCCCCTGGCCAAGTCAATGGGAAAGTAATTTAAATGCAACGCCGTCCGGGCAAATTGTGGCCGTTTAATGAGCGATTAGAGCGTCTGCGCACCAGGATGATTATGATGATGGCATGGAGGCACGATACTTCCAGGGGAACAGATGCAGGCTGCAGTCCGTGGAACCGTTATGATTGGAAGGGGATTGAATGCAAATACATTTCGAGATGCCATCGAGGTGTCTGTAGACTCCAAAGAACACTCTAATTATTTAATCAGTAGAACCAAAATCATTTATATCTTTGTATAATGATCTTTTGACCAAATGATTATCGAATTCTTCAGGAATTAGTTAAATTCAACATAAGTTTTATCGAATGCCTTTATGTTATACCATTATATACACATTTTTCACGGTCCCACAAGGATCCCTGTTGTAGATGGCACCATTTCACAACTGTTAAGGCCTTTGATTAAAAAAAAGAACAATGTAATCTACTGTTTAGAACTTACGATCTTCATTCTTTTTTAACCAAGCTGCATCAGGTTTTATTTCAGAGACTACCATTCCCATCAGGCAAAAAAGTGTCAATAGTAGAAAAACCAGCGTCTTCATGTTGAAACCGTATTGCAACGATGCCAAATGTTCTCAACTTAATACATCAAGACTGCAGATACCCAAGCACCTTTATTTATTTTGTGAGCTATAATTAATATTTATGTAAATAAGATGGCCGTGACTGCTCAACAAATATACACGATTATTTTAAAATAAAAACTTACTTCGCTGCCTTAATAAGGTAGAACACCCATTCCTGCTTTCTAATTATTCCACTTACACTTAGAGAAAAATGTATACTTTATTTTTGGAAAAGTATGTATATAGTAGATGAAAGCGATTCAACGTCTCTCTTCATTTGTCCAAATTATATGAAAATTCTCCTTTGTTAAGTAGATCTTATAGTAGAGGATAATCGACATCTTTGAATATTACATAAATTAAATATTATTATAATTTAAGTATAATTATATTAATTATCTGTTGCTATGGAATCTCTAGGAATTGCATACAATGTCAGAATTCCAAGACACTAGAGACTTTTGCATGACTACTTGACGGCCCATTGCAACTCTTTCACGCCACCCGCTCATTATGCTAATCACGAGTGCAAACCTAATTGAACTTAAATGGAAACTCATAAAATGCACTCCAGAACCCTTCTTCCCCTGCCAGGCAACTGTGTTTACAACCAAGCTCATTGAAGCCGCCACTTTGCCGGCTGACAAGTCGGGCTAAGCCCACGCGATTAGTCCGGAGGAAAAAAGGAGGAGGACCGTGGGTAAGTAGAACCAGAACGAGCCCAAAACGCCACTCGAGTTCACAACTCAACTGGAGTGTCAATTAAATTAATATCAATTAAAAGCGGCTGCAACTTGTTGCATCAACTCTTCAGCTCGTCAGTCTTTCTTTCTGCCCGCTCGAGCCGGGAAATTATGCACACGCCATCGGTGCCACCGCCTCCGCTTGAAAAAGAAAAAAATAGAGAGGGTGGGAGTGGCACTTAATGAAGGGTTGACTAGCAGCTTCGCTGGAAACTAAATCAACTATTTCCTGGAAAAATAATTAAGTCGCATAGCAGCTTCATTGAAGTTGGCAAATCTTTTTAAATGAATTATAAAATAAAAGCATATCTGTCAGTTTCAATAAGAATATTTCATTAAATGTAACCCAATTCAGATGACCTACATTGTTATATGGGTGAGTTGTAGCTTAATACAGCCAAAGAACATGAATTTGAATTTATAAATTTAATTTTTTACTGTGCACCTGCCGTACTTTGTCAGGATTAATAGAGCGAAGGAGCAGTACAGAAGGGAGCCCAGATCAACGCTCAGCTGCCAAAGTTGCAAAAAACGCTCCCGTGGGTGAAGTGTCACAAAATTTGCACGCAAACGCGGAAAGCCACATGGCAGCAGATACGTCGAGTGTGTGGATACCGAATCGCAGATACAGATTCAGATATATAGATACTACACAGAAGCCAAAGTTGAAGTCGAAGTTAAACCTGCGGCGAGGAGTGGAGCTCGAGTGATGGCTGCGAAATAACAGTAGGATGACAGTCACTGCCGGCGGTGACTCGTTATTCATTGCAGTTGGGGAATGGCCATTAGTTTGGCTTTAAACAATAATTAATTGAGGTTATTAACGACACAGCACTTGGTCATGCTCCCGAATATCCAAGCTTTGAGGTCTTGCTTAGGCGCTTCCACTTCTGAGTTATTCAACCACAAAACGGACTATATAAATTTCTTGGAAAATATACTTTTAAGTTTCGTACTTTTTTACTAAAGTATTTTTAGTAATGAATATTATTTTAAATAATAATCTGTATTCCAAGGGAATGGAGAGATATAATTGTGCACTTTATATTTAATTTTTTTTTACAGATAGTAATTAGTAAACAGAAGTCACTGTGATCACTGGGATGCAAAGTCCTTTCCTCCTCCGCCTTCTAGAGGCATCCTCGTTGCATCCTCGTCGGGTGGCGCACATGTCAGCGAGTATTGAATGTCGTCGCTGGCTGGTCTAGCTATATCAGCTGCCAAGGTTGTCGCTGGGAAGGAAACACCATCCGAGGCAGAAGCACTCCCAGTTTCCATCTCACAGCTCCCATCTGTCTCCGACTATCTTTCGCACGCACACGCATTGCAATGCATCTCGGCATCCAGCAGCTCCGCATCCCAGCTCCTCAGAATCCAACGCCCCAGCATCCAACATCCGTAGCTGAGTCAAGGAAATGTGCGAAACTTGGGCACTGGCAAATTTATAGCGACAAATGTTGACTTGAGATACGACATCGGGTGTGGCGTAAGGGAGGGGCTGACTTTAGTCGGGGGGGAGCTGCCTGCTCAAATTGAATGTCAATCGATTTTAGTTTTTAATTTAAAAAACCATGCCTCGTCTTCGATCCCTTGTAATTTGGTCTGGCGTGAGTGCACTTGCTTAGTGGTGGCAAAAACTAGTTACGGATTATATGCGGGTAAGCACATATATAGCATAAGATGTAAGTTGTTAGCTTAAAATGGAAAAATAATAAGAATGCAATGCAACTCTAACTTTAATAATACCTACTTTTTACAAAACTTAAGAGTACTTAACATAATTATCATAGTTCATGCCCAGGCACGACTAACGGTAACTATGCCATCACCATTGAAAAAAGAGGTGCATCTTTGAGATACTTGAAGGCAAGCGCTTGATTGCAAGTAGTGGGCGTGGCAATCAGGGTCTCCAGAGGTTTTCCGCCCGAGAGCCAACGGTAAATGACAGTCGGGGGGAAACACAATCGCGATGTGTGAGAAATGTTTATTCGACAAGCGAACGAGTGGGAGCTGTGATTCCCTGGGACAGGGCATTGAGGCGTTCTCCAAACGAGCCTATTCAAATAATGGTCCGCTAATTGTTTAATTGATAACCAGCCAAATCCCACCACAAGCTTGTCTCGCATCCTCTATGCGGTCTGTCTGCAATTTGTGCAAATTGCACGCACATAGAAACCATTCATGGCCCATTCACCACCTATTCCCCACACCGAAAACCCCGCCCATTAGGCACTCTGTAAACATATCAACACCTGTTATGGCGCATGGGCCTGTGTAAGCCCGCTGCAAATATTGAAAATCACTGGTCAGTTCGCCTCTGCAACCTAAATAAGTTTTATTTGCTCGAATCGCCCAGCTCAGTTTTATGCAAAAATGTCGGCCGCTGATGTGTGCAGGTGTCCGTCCCAGTCAATCAATGGGGCACGTCGACAGGGGACGGCATACAGGAAGCCGGACACAGGACATTTTCATGAGGTAAGGCCGGTCCACGGTGCGCCAGGTCCTTAATCCCGCACGTTGGCCGTTTGTCGCGTGCAAAATTATTCACCCTACACTGCAAAACTAAAACTCTTTGATTCGAATGTGTATTGAATGTATGTTTAAGTAAGTAACTTAAGAAAAACGTTTATTACACTTACGACAATTAACTACAATAGGTATATATCATCTATGAACAGCTTTGTATGTTTATTTGCAGTATCTTCAGATTATAAAAATATTTTAAGATTTGTTTTAAATTATATGACTGTTTTCTAGCTTAAAGTAAGCGATTTATATTTTGTCAGTGTTCAATGATCCCAAATACCTCCATGCCCCTTGCTTCCTTCCCCTTTGCAGCTGCATTGTCAATTTCACACGCCAGTTGGTCTGCTCCCCCCTTTGCTCGTCCTTGTCCTGGTCCTTGGTCCTTTCTCGGCCCCTGCTCACTCCTACCACCCACTAGAGTGTATTTTGTTATTGCTAACCATTCGTGGCACGTTCAATTGATTGAATTGAAGTCGCATCGCAGCGAAATGGAACGAAGCACTGAGAAAAAATGTGTTTGTTTGTAATTTGGATTGGAAGCTACTCTTCTGAAAAAGGCAATCAAAAGAACTCCCAAAATAAGAATAAATCTCTGAAGGTGTGAATAGTGTGTCTTGGAAATTTGACTTTTGTATTAATTATAAAATTGTTCTCAGTGTGAAGAACGATTGCATGGACATATGGAAACTGCGATGGAGGATGGAGGACACTGATGTCCTTTCAATGTTATTGTTATTGTTGCCTAGGCTTGTTAGGCTGCGTTTGTTTTTGCTGCTGCTCGATCATACGTCGCTGCCATCTGTCTCTTTCTTCCCATCCGGCCGTCTCCCTCGCTCTTCGTGTAACAATTATTCAATTTGATTTACTCCTCCTCATCCCTTCCCGCTCGCTCCCTTTGTTATCCTTCGCCGTGTCCCTTTTCTATTGGGCTTGGCACATTGTTGTTATCACACTTGAATAGCTGCCAAATGTGTCACCCGTTGGCGGCGTCACAGTTTACACCTGTTCTCCCCCGTCCACCTGTCCCTGTGTCATCTCCCTCTAAAGCGGAAGTCGTTGCTCCTCCAACGGAAGTGAATTTAATGCGAGTGCAATTTGGACAACCGCCTAAGTAGTCAGCCATTAACACCATTCGATGGTGATTTTGCAAATTCGGGATTTAATCAGTGCATAATTATTTCCAGAATGAAACATAGCGATGACATCGTTTCTGTAAATTCACACCAAGCGTAATCCAAAATTATATGAACTCATAATATATATATATATATATATATATTTGCATTTTCAAACATTATTTTTCATTTCTTTGACAATTTTGGTTCCAAGGCTCACAATATCTGGTTCCTGGTGGATTGTGCTTGTCTGGTCGTATCCAAATTTCAAACTCTCTTTTCTTTCTTTTGGCCTCAAGCATTCCTATTAGGAAGAGGACGACCAGTAGTATGTGCAGTAACTTCATTATTGTGCCCATAACAGAGTCTATACCCATTATATAGTTTCAAATGTTTAATTTCAGCAAGATGCTAAATGGATTGGTTATGCCAACTTATTATTGTTCTAGAGTATTTTGCGACTCTTAATAGGATTCATCTGTAATAATTCTACGCTTTTTGCTCATGCAACTGTGCAGACACTTTGCAACGAATAGCAATCAATCGATTTATCCTGCCGTTTAGTACATATTTTACATCAGCCCCCGAAGAGTGTCCCTTTTGGTTGCGAGTTGCAACCTCTTCTGAACCTTAACAAATAGCGACGAAAATTGCAACAAATGTGTTACGAATGGTTCGTGATCGTGGCATGACAGAATGTCGCCGGCAACAACAGCAAAAGCGAGCTGAACTGGAGAATTGTGGACCAATGAGGAAATCGTTACCTTGGCTTAAACCACTTAAACATCACGAGTTGAACTCTTAACAGCCTGGGACTCCAGTCCAAACTTTGGGCCGTTGCTGGGAGAAGACTTTTGCCGCGCTCCACTGATGTTGATGAGGAGGAGATGACGACGACGACAACAAAGAAGTTGACAACAGCAACAGTCTAACAGCAACTGCAGTTACACCGGGGAAAAAGTGTATGCCATAATAATAATTCTTTGAAAACAAACTTTAAACACAGATCAATAAAAATTATCCCCTATATCACTTACATACAACCAAGAATGGATAAACAATTTTATTTAAAATTTGTTTTTCATGCAAACAGGGTTAAAGGTCAAGACAAACAGTTAAAAGAACATAACACTTGACAGCTTTTTGCACAGTTCTGCTTAGCCACGTTGATTAGATACAGGGATCGGAATCGGGAACGAGAATGGGCAATTGGGTTTTTGGTAGCTACGGGCTGCTCAGGATGCTTGTTTGTTGTTGTTGGTATAGTATCTGTATCTGAAGCTCTGGCCGTTTACAACGTAACCAAGTGTCTGTCGGTCGCGGAGTTGTTGTTAGTTGGAGCTGATGCAATAAATCGCAATGTCCGAGGTTGTTGAAGCGATTGTGATAAAAGTAAATCGCTGCAAATGCCAGTACACGATCTTTGGGCCCTAGAGGTAGTCTAATGCTACAGCATCGTTGATATCGAATTACATCGCATTTAAATTACGCAATAGGCAGCCTGGCCTTGTCCCACTTAGCGGGTCCTGCTGCAGCTGTCTTTTCTTATCAGTTTCATATGGGCAACACGTAGGAAAAGTTAGCACACACACCCAACCGACAAACTCGTTCTATTTCGCGTTTGTTGGGAAGAGAAAAAGTTCTTCAAACCACTTCTCCAGTTCTGCTGCAAAATCCCCAAAAGCGTTGCGTTGGCGTATTCTAAACTTTGCGCTACTTTTTGCCGAAGCTAAAGTCATTATCATTAAAGCCATACTTTGCTGCTAGCTGCCGAAACTTTCACTTGGCGAGCAGGGCGAAGCGGAGCGGAAAATATTGTAAATTGTATCTAACAGATACTTTATCGAGCCGAAACAGAAACTTCTGCCATTGTCCGCGAGCGACAAAACTGACACACATGTGGGGATATTCGCAGGACCGAGGGTCTGAAGGGCTGGGAATTACATGCCAAGATAATGAGAGTATAACTGGGCGTGGCGGCAACTTATTCTTCGACTGCGCAGACTACCCAGAACTTTTCTGAAAAGTTTTGCGATTCTGCAGCATGCTAAATTTGGGGAGAAAAGTGTGGTAAAAAGTACATGTATATCTAAAACGATGCACACTTGCAAACGGTCGTCTGATTGGCAAATGTTTTCTTTCGAACAAATAAACGTGCAATAAATTGAAGATATTAGATATTTTTACGGGGCATATACCCTTCTAATATCTTTTTAACCAATCTAAACTAAAGTCACACAGTTTTTATTAATGATCGACTTCATTAAGTTTATTCGCCCTTATTCGCATCCTGCAGGGGCGCATGGGTCGTTATAGGTATTTTGACTTGGTCGGATCCAAACCTCGACATCCCTTTTCTTTCTCCGGGCTGGTGCCATTCCGACCAGGCAGAGGATGACCAACAGAAAAAACAGCAGCGACTTCATTTTTGTGCCAAATCAACGATATTTCTCCTTTTATAGCTTATTCATATCAAGTTTTAGGAATGGATGAATGGCATTATTAACGGATACCACCATGACCAATTTTGACATTTTCCATAACCAACCAACACTAAATAAACTAAATGTCAACAATTTTCTGAGGGTAAGTTACATAAGGAAATCTATATTGCACTTAAAACGTAATTAATATTAAAGTTCTGCACAAATCATTTAGCATAACGATGTGCGATACTTGGCCACATTTTTATTCAATTTATTAAAGTAAAACGAGAATAAAAGTAATGAATTAATTTTTTGATGTGTATACCATATTTATTGGCTCAAATTAAAACTATAGCTAACAAAAGCAGTCAGGGCATCTATTTGTGGAAAGAGATGTGGCTTCCAAACATAATTTCAACAATTTCTGAACCCTAAAATCTCATTTTTTAACAGCTTTTTTTAACTATTATTTCTAGGGTTTTATGTTGACTTCTTATTGATAAAATCATAAAGATATTCCCGAGCTAATAACAAAGTATGTTTTTATTAGAGATGGGCATGGCTATCAACTAACTACTACTTTTCAACCCACGAATTATATAATTATATGAATAAAACAAAACGGTTTAAAATACTGTGGCCATTTTATTAATAAACAATAATGTGGTTATTATTTGTACAATTCCCCAAACGTTATTTAAATACACATCGTGGCAACCTAAATATAACTATCATTATATATCATATACTAGAAAAGCTAATACCTACGGAAAATACGATTCAAGGGTCAAATGATCTAATACGGTTCTGGTATTTCCATAGGTTTCGGTCTTATCCAGATCTCAATGTTTTTTTTGGTGTTTTTCTTTGGTGCGGCCGTGGACACTGCCAAAAGACCAAGAAGTACTACTACCAAAAGCTGTAGCTTCATTGTTGTGCACATATATCAGCTTATTTCCATTTTATAGGAAAACTATATAATATAATTGCGGGACATGCCAAATTTGTTTTGCCTCGCTTTAACTGTACTTATCACCAATGTAAAATATTACATAATAAATTTGTAAACTCTTAAGGGGGAGTGTATCTAGCGTATATAAAGTCGTCTACCTTCCTAAAATATCGGATGTGTATCAGAACTTATGAACTTATGAAGATTTAAAGAAGAATGTATTTAACAACGTATATAAAATAATAAATAAAAAAGAATCCCTCCAATTAATTTTAATACTATTTTTTCTTTTGAGAAAACAATTGTCAGGAAAAAATATTGCTTTCTAACATAATAGCTCTTAAACGATACAAAATTAATGAATACTCAAAAAAGGTTACGTATAGTAACCCCAATTGATAGCTCCTGATTGAATGTAGTTCTTAAAAAACTTGAATGCTAAAAACTAACTTCTTTTACGATCAAGGTGATGCGATAAATGCAAATTTATAGATTTCCAACGTATGCAAAACGATTATTCCCTAGGCGCTTTTGAGACATTTTTCCAATTTGTAATAAAACAATTGCGGCCAATGGCTAAGCCTTTAGAAAGTATTGCCATACAAGAATAAGGTTGGCTGTTGGTCAATCGAGTTTTTGCATTTTGGTGGTGGCCAAAAAAAGTGGCAAAAGGAAAGGCCCACATTCTGCTAAGATAGGTTGGGAGGCAGAGGAAGTGATGGATTTTCAGGCTCATTGAATCAGGTTAGCAATTCAAAGACCAGAGCAGTGCAGAAACCAGCTGCAAGTTCCTGGCCGGCCTTTCACTCTTACATCTGCGGTTGCCGGGGTCCATCGAATTGCAACCATAAGCCCCATGGCCCGAAGCGTGGTGATTACCCCAGCATGTTAATGTCGGTTCCTGGCCAAAGAAGACATATTGTGGTCACCGATTGGCGATATTCTGGGTCTCCTAGTCTCGGGTAAATCTAATTCCATTCCGCAGTATAAAGCTGTTGCAACAATTTGGACAACGTGGCTTTAGAAACATAAAAGTCATTTAATCGCATAGTTTATATTTGCTAGACACATTCGATGTCAAGGTCATATAAGGCCGCAAATTCGCATAATAACAACACTTTTTTAATATGTTACTATAGTTGAGCATAGTGGTCAAGCTATTCTAACTGTAAAATGCAAAATGGATCACGTAGGATAGATAATAAATAGGTAAGTATAAGTATGCTGATTATTTAATGAGCTAATAATGAATATTTATTAAAAATACTATCTGTTGTTTTATAGAAATAGAATTTAAGTAAACATGTCCTCTAAAGGTCAAAGGATCAATTTGACTTAGATGTTGGATAATTTAAAAGTGTGAAAACCTTAACCGTGGCATTCGTAATCCTATTAAGAAGCTACGCCTATTTTATTTAGTGTTCAGACCTATAAAAAGCCGATTAGCTTGAATATCGTTGTAAAAATGAAAACTCTATCTCTATTCTTGGTTCTCGTTTGCCTACTCGGTTTGGTCCAGTCCTGGGAATGGCCGTGGAATAGGAAGCCTACGAAGTATCCAATTCCAAGCCCCAATCCTCGTAAGTTTTATCCTCTCCAGTTCCGACATTAACCATTTAACCATTTAACCAGCCTAACCATTTCTTTCGCAGGTGACAAGTGGTGCCGTCTTAACTTGGGGCCCGCCTGGGGTGGAAGATGTTAAGATATGAGTATTTGAGCTTAATATAAAATAAACCCACACCAATGTCATAAAATCCCTAACGTTTTGTTTTACATTTTACATTGCTCAGATGTAGATGCATGTAGAGAATATGTGAAACATGTTATTATTGCCTATTTTCGGGGCGCAATTTGAAATGACCAATTCTGCTCAGAAGTATGTGTCGTTTATCTGTGTTAAGTGAATTGAAGAACCAGGAAGACTTTAGACGCAATCACAATTAATCCAGGAATGAATTATTTAGGAGTCCATATCGATTTACTATGCCTGACACACATTCCATAGGTTTTCCCCCCCTTTTCTCCTTTTGCAGCTGTCGCAGACTTATGCGAAACAAAGAGTGACGACACTGAAAAAAATCTACCCATATGCGTACATACTTAATGAATAACAAAATAGCAAGCAAATCGTTTCAACGTTTCAATTCTTAAATATTAGAAAAAAAACCATCTGATGTTGTTTTTCTTGAATTTAAATTAAAAAATTTGGAAAATAAATATTTTCTCTGCATGCCTCTTGCCGATTTTGCCGCATGTGAACGTTTGCAATTAGCAGCGCTTTATGTGTTGATGTTGCAGCAGTTGCATGCTGCTGACAAATGCAAAGTCATATGATGCCGACTGGCCTGTGTAGTCGTACAATGACCCACATTGTGATGCGCTTTTATTAGACACGCGAGGCGCAAAAACAAAGGGCCAACAATGAGTCGGGAGTCCGGAGATAGGAGTCCGGGGATTGGAGTCCGGACAATGGCCCAACAAGGAGACTATGACGACAACAGTGCTGTCGTCATCACCGTACAAACAAATGAAGACAATGCAAATGTGGAACACACTAGGACATTAAACTCGCACTTGGATATCTTAACCTAAGGAAGAGCAAAAATCAAACAAGTTTTCATCTTCATTTTATGCAAGGATAAAAAATAAAATAATGTTACCGATCAATGCGATGATACAGCGTGCTCAGATGGACGACTACTACGATGATCCTGATTAGAATGTCTCCATTTTAAAGGTGGTAACCCTTGATAATAGTCACTATAACAATTTCACACAACTAAGATAAACAAGCTATAATAAGCAAAATAGCATAGTATTAAGTAATTACACTGTGAAACGCGAAATTATTTTAGTCTCGCCTGATTGATAAAACTTGGGATAGACGTAAAAATAATCTATATTCTAGAGGGGGATTGAGACTCCATTTGATTTGGCCAATTATTATTTCAATATATTTTCAATGGAAAGGACATATCTTATATACATCTAGAGATTGAAGCTCTACTTGATCCGTATTTCTAGTATGGTATATTCGCTTGTAATATTACTTCATTCTGCCAGCTCCAAAGGCTGTGTCATTTGGCTTATAATTGCATTTCTGATTAGATGGCTCCCAGACCCTTCCAGTTTTGCTGCTCGGTGATGATGGAGACTCCAAGGGAGCCAAGGGTGGCAGGTGGGTAGGTCGAGGACGTTGGCCAAGGCCTTTAACCAATGAGACAGTTAGTCAGTTCCAGTTAGCCACAGCAACAATCGCCATCGCCATCATCATCGTCAGCAGGTCCAGAAGGAGGGGAGGCGGAACCACAGACGTTAACAACAAGCGGCACATGCAACAAAGTGGGCCAGTTTACACCTGCAGTTAGTGTTCAGGTGATAGGGGAAAACAGGGGCACTACACAGTTTCACCTGTGCCATGGCCTTCGGACGTAATTATTTGTAATTTGTTTGCCCAAGTGTAGGCAAGCGGAGATTCGGTTGTTGGTAATGCAAACCAATTGTCCTAGTTGGTCCTGCCACTTCATCCCTCTACATCCCTTTTGTGTCCTTTGAGTGGGGAAGTACTTGGTTATGGTTGTTATTGCAGCTAATACAATATAGAGGCAGTGGGAACATGTTGGCTGTCGTAAATCCAAAATGCCAACAGCTTCTTAAAAGACTTTCTATTTGAAATATTGGACTATGCCCGGCCAAATGTCCGGGGAATGGGAACTATTCAGCTGCTTTCACCATTCTTTTAGTTATATAGATTGATGATGGCGACGACTGACAGCGGAAACGGAAATGCCTTTGCCTCTCTAAGACGGGCATTAGGAAATAATTAACCCGAGATAGGCAGCAAATCTGGGAGAAAGCCGAAAGCTTATTGCGTAATTGTCCACTGTCAGTGACAAAGAAAACAAAACGCCAAGGGATCCATAAATTATCGGGGACCAGATGGAGGGGTTGTCCATGTTGGTCTTAATTTACAGTAAAACATATAAACAACGGATCTTATATGTTTCTCAAAAATATGTTCGACTGGGGCTTAGAAATTCCCTATAAAAGTGACGTTCAAATATAATAAGTTCCAAACAAATAGTCTTTTAAGTGTTCTAAATTTAAAATGCTATTTTCGGTAAGATTAATGTTTTCGGATCTTGGTGTGCTGTCACCATACATGTATCTATGTACATATAACAAGATTTTGGTATAATATTGGTCTTGATTTTCGCCCCGCTTTCTTTCAAAAGCTTTGGGGACATTCTGAGTCTGCCAGCCACCCTGAGTGGAATATTTCAATTACGGCCCAAACCCAAAAACGAACCACAAAAGAATTGAACCCATGCCCGCAGGCATATGCTCGCGGCCTGCGTTCCTTTGAGTTGAATACATTTCGATTAATACAAATTTGCTTATTTCCCTCTTTGAATGCAAATCGAATTATGCGCGGAATTTAAGTGGAATTTTTCGCCGGGGTGTGAGCGGGAATTCGGCGAAAATTTGCATCAATTTTTCTTGGCATTAACAAACAGGGCATGGGGATGATGCTGAGCTATCTGTGCCATTATTGAGTTAATAAATCACATGCCAGCTTCAATTACCACAGCCTGTGGTCCACGGCAATGCTTACCTCAAAAATTCCGACGACTGACAACTCGCAACTTGGCCGAGACGCTCGAGGAGCTAAAATGTCATTACCAGCCACTTGAAATATTCGATTTTCTATTCAGATGCTAAATTTGCGTAATAACTCAGCCGATTCAGTCCTGTTTCGTCTCGTCTTTTTCCAATCTCGAATTGCGCTTGCTTGCCATTTGGCCGGGTGAAAAAAAAAAAGGGGAAGTGGGCGTCTTCCTTGCCGACTCCTTGGATGGATGAATAGTGACTTCGATGGGCGTCTCAAGGATGCTGGTCTTAATAGAAATCGCAATGGAATTGAATTAGACATGCGAGGGTGACACACGGGCGGTTGGCTGCTTTAAGTGCAAATAACCATTGAAATGAGTTCTCTTCAGATATTTTTACATAACCCAAAAAACACTTTTTGGGCTGGTTATTTATAATACTGTTCCATTTTTCATCGTTGCTGTGCATAATTTTGCGATGACACGCAAATCTCAAGTGATTTGCAATCATTATAAAAGCGCGCTACGATAAGTGGTACTTTGAAAAAACGACAAAGAGGACGCTTCCTTGAAATTCATCATGTGGTTTCACAGCACCAATTCTATACTTTATACCACTTCAAACATAAATCTTTAGGGATATCAGATATATTTTAGATATTTCTAGTTCTGATATGATTTATATCCTTCAATATACACACAAGTTAACTAAAAAGAAACTTCTATTCACTTTAATTAATTTATTTGAATTAATCCTATAGCCTCAAATGTTTTCAGCTGCTGCTTATTTGGCAATTTAATGAACGGCATACAAAGGAGCAAAAGGAGAAATTAAAGTTGCTTATTCCCCCGAGCCTCCCAGGACCTCTGAAACTGCACAGCGTGAACGTGCGAACAAACCGGATATCCGTTTATGGAGCGGATGTTGCCTGATTTCCGCCCCGTTGACAGGGCAACCAATAGCCCAATAGGCCACCAGCCCACCGCCAGCCCGAATTGTTTGCAATAATTTATCTTTCACTTGCATTAAATGACAAAAATGCTGTATTGTTGTGCCAGTCTGCGTCGTCGGTCTCATAAATCAAAGATCAAGCCTCAAGTACGGTAATTGCTTTGGAAATGCGGCCAAACTGGGTTAAGCTGAAATTAGTTGCTTAGAGTCGGACTAGCTGGCAAACATTTTTGATTTAGCTTTTCGATTGGCCGCTTTGCCTGCAATTGTAGTTTAGTTCTCAGTTGTTGGCCAAACTTTTTCCCAACGCTCTTTCACACACACACATAAATAACTGGCACAAACAATATTTTAGGACGGGAAAAAAGAAGTCGGTCTACAGTTTTCTGCTTGCATAGGGTACTATATACATATTTAGGCGTAAGTTTGCAGTCAATATAATGTGAAAAGCTGAAAGTTCGCGTAAATTGTAAACATATTTAAAATCTTTTCAATTTCAAAAATCCAAATAATATACATTATTAATATCACTTGAAAAATAAAAAATGAAAACGAATGAAATATAATTTTTACGACATTTTCCAGCATAGTTGGGTATTTATATCAGGGTATCTCCGAATTCGGTAATACCAAAGTCCCGGCTTCTTTCTTCTTCTGTCTCCGATTCCGGTTGGCTCTCTGGCTTTGGATATATTTCTGGTTCTGCTCTTGGCAGGGGCAGCATGCACAGTAAATTTTCATTTGCAAGACAGTTGGTGGTGTTTGAGGGAGGAGAGGGCCGAGGATATGCATTTAAATACGTGTTGAATTATTGTCCTGCAGGAGGAGCAGCAGAGTGCGCCGAGGATATGCTCCAGTTCCAGTTGCAGTTGTAGTTCCCCTCCCGCTCCTCGTGCCTATTAAATTAAATTGCTTAATTTTCTGCAACTGCAAGCAGCGGGAGCCAAGAGAGATATGGGGGTTCCTCAAGGAACATCAAACATTACAAAACTTTCATCATTGTGTGACATGGAATTATTTGTTTGCTCGTTCTTGCCGTTCCGTTGGTATTTTCTGTTGCCATTTCAGTTGCCTGGCAACATTCATTTCAGTTGTTTAGATTTTATGCTTTGCAGTTTTATTTATCGCAGACTCCTCGCCAACTTCCAACTTCCACTCGTGTGTTATTTACGTTCATGTAGTTGCATCTGTGCACTTCGCCAGCTCTGCTCATTGTTGTTTAGTTGGTCAGCATGACAATAATAGCAATAATAATTAAAATAAATGGACTGTTATGCGGTGTCATGTGCGGGGATCCGATTGTTTATGAAGCCTGCGGGAAGGAAGTCGTGGGTATGCAGAGCATTCCAGTGTTGTGCAATCATCTGCAATGAATTTGAATGCAATGAATTTGAATCAAAAGCCAGAGGAGTTCACAAAAGGCGAGCTTTTATTTTGGCTCGATTTTTGCTCAAGAAAAGTTGAAAGAATTTAAATATTATATCTTAGTATGTATGGAACATACTATTTTACGATACCCCCTTTGTTCTCTTCTTTAAAACCTGGTTTAATCACACCCTGCGATGATATGGATCATAGATCTTACACATAACATAAAAACGTACAGCCAACCTACAGCGAGCAGTGATTATAAGGAAGCCCAAACCCAAGCCAGGTAATATAATCATTTACCACAATCAAGGCATCCAACTGGCTTACCTTTGCCGCCGTAATCACAGCCATCATCGGCCGCAAACCCAGATGGGCTCGCCCACAGGCGGACTGAATCCTTGACAGAACTTCGGTCCTGGAAGCTGCCAGTCCGCAGACAACAGACGAGACATCAGACGAGACAGGACCCGGCAACGTTGGGCTCATAATTCATTAAGACTTTTCTGAGTTATGCACAAGTTTTTACGTTCCTTCCTTTTATTTTTCTGTAGCAACTCCGTCTGTTGCCGGAGGACAAAACCGATAAGGACCGATGGCAGTGGGCGAGGTGAGGAAAAGGCTTCTGCTCCCGGTGATAACTGGCTACCGTTAATTTTCCCTCTGCCCCCCGAGACCCATTTCCCACACCAGGCTGTTTAAAAAAAAAAGAATGAAGCTGCTCGCACTGCCAGTTCTTTAAGGTGTAAATTCTGAAAGCCATAAACAAAAGGCGGCTTCGCTCCGTCCTTTTGGCCCTGCTTTTCGCCACCTCAATTCCTAGTCCTGATTCCTTGCAACATCTTCCTTCAATTCTTCCAAGTCAGCTGCTACTGCTGCGCTTTTGTTTGCACGCCTTGGAAACTGCTGCATTGTGTGCAGAAGTTAGCCCCGATTGGTCAAAACAGTGGGTTAACAGTGTTATATTGAAAAAATAAATATATTAAAATAACAAATATCAAACTATGTATTAAAATAAATAAATATATTATTAGAGCATGATAAATAATGATTAATAATCTATATAGACACCTAAAAGGTTTTATTTACAAGGTAAGCATTATAAAAATTTGAAATATTAAGGCAAGATTGGTATACATGTATTTATTGTTATCTTCATTTTAAAAGTCTTATTTAATTCCTAGATGTATGCATTTTACCAAGGAAACAATTACAATTTCGTTCCATTTCTGATCATTCGGCTTCGCTAGTTTAAGCTCGTAGAGTCAAGGACCTTTAAGCCTGACTCTTGATGATTCTGTAACCACGGTGCAGTGTCCTTCATCTGATGGCCACGTTTATGGCGCTTTGTGCCGCCCAGTAGCCAAGCTGCTCCTTTCGCCATTCCAGCCCATAAGTTCAGTCAGCCGTCTGTGCACAAAATGAAATTGTTTTGCTCGTCGTCGCCGGCATCGCTTTGCTTTTTACCCGCCGTCTTTTTTAGTATGCCGAACAGCAGCTGCTACTCCTTGGCTCCTTGGATCCTGTGCTGCTGTGCTGCTGTGTCCTGTTCTAACCCCCGGGTCCCAGTCCTGGGTTTTGCTCTCGCCGCGCTGCACAGAATTTGTAATTGCAATGTCGGTTAATTAAATACAGTTTTACTTTATGTAGCTCGCTCGCACTCGGCCGTGTTGTTTATCTTGTGTAGCCGTCATTTTTCTCTATTTTTCACTTAGGGCTTGTTACACTCTCAACTGAGCCTGGTTGTTCCCAGAAAATTTATAGTCCCTGCCCGGCCAAGGAGCTGGAAGCCCTTTCTGAAAGGATTATGAGTTAGACATTGTGAGAGCTGAACAGGAAGGTATGGCGGCTTGAGTTCAATGCCAAGACAAGTAGATTCGCTTGGACAATTAAAAACGCTTGGATATGATAATTCTATGAAGTAGAAGTGAAATGATGTTTAAGACAATCAAATAAATAAAGTTTACGTAATTTATTATAAGCAATGAATAAGTTCAAGCGACAATATCCATAGAATACTTTCACTATTTAATGGTTAAATGAATGTGAATAAAACGCTTCTGCCTCTTAAGGATTTCTTTCTCTGTCTCCTTTTCCCACTGGAATTCTAAACTGTTACAGCAATTACTTGAACATATGTGAAGCAATTAAAAAATGTTCCACATACGCACTGTGTGACACTTTTTTTTACGCTCAGCCATTTTTCTCAGTATTTTCATTCTTTCCGGGTTAATTTCTCTTCTCGCTCGTACTTCTTGTGGTGTGTTTCCCATTTCGTGTTCCTTTTATTGGGTTTTCCACACTCATTTGTTTTTCCACTCTTTTAACTTTTATTTAAGAGAATTTTCCATTTTCCTAGACAGGATCGCTTTAGATTCATCAGAAAAATGCTCTAAATTGAATTCGATTTATTTCTGGTGCTGGAGATGCGTAGAAGTTGATTAGTTTACCAAACATTTGCCATCCGAATTTAGAGCAATTTTCAATGGAAAAACAAAAAAGGATGTTGAGCTGCTGCTCAAGGAATATAAAAACGACCATTAGAATTCTAAACAGCAAGTTAAACAATAATTCAGAGGGCTAAATTATGGCGACCCCCGCTACGCCCACCATTACAGTAATCAAATATTATTTATTTGCTGTTTACACATATAACATTTCCTCGCCTTCATCTCCTGACCCTCTTCCAACTGACTTGCCAAATTTATGCAAATTGTGAATGGAGTGGGAGGAGTACGAACATGGGGCATAAATTGGCTTATTGCGCTATAAATTGTATTTATTTTGATGAAATTTACACAGGGCCTAAGCGAAGCGCCACGTATCCATATATATGCCAGCCCATACATATTTCCCCTAGATCTTAAGGCTTTAACTCATGGTCGCTGTGAGATTTTCGGTTCTCTGTATAATGAACCGCAATGCCGAAGATGCCTTGATAAGGAATTAAATATATAAAATGCGTGAGAACAAAATTTTCAGCTTTCGTTTGAGGCGAAAGCGGAAATGAGATCCGTGTAAAATTTCCATGCACTCAGAAAAATCAAATACTGTGGTAAAGAATGAAATAATTTTTGTCTGAATCGTACATTTTCATAGCAATATTTTGGATTACAATAAAGTATTCTTTGCAGGATCAATACAGTGTTTTTGATATAAAATATTTATTTATAAAGATACATCACTTGCTACACTTCTTCCCTCAGTGCATTGATTTCGCTGCTTAGCGACATTGATGTTTATGGATTTAGATTGCCCCCGCCCTATCGACATATCACACCCCGGAGCAGAAATGATGGCAGGATAAGCACGCTTCCTTGCACAGAAGCCACATTGTCGCCACGCCCCTCCGCCTTGGATTGCTTGGCTCCTCGTTCAACATCGCAACATTTAATGAATATCGAAATTGGCAATTTCAATATTAAAGCGATTTTGCCAAGCTATATGAGCTGTGCCATGCCCGATAAGATTAGGCCAAGATGGGACCCAGTCCGTATCAATGTACGGATATATGTATCATATGTGCGTGCCTGTGTACTTAGTCGATTCGAAAGTCATTGGCGTGTAAATTACGCCAGTCATGATGTTTTTTGCATGCTTCGATTTGATGATGCGGAAAAGTAAAACCACAAAATCTGGGCTCCATCGGGGCTCTAGTATAAATCCCACATTCGACCCTGACTCCGGATATGCAAATGACAATGCAGTTTCACTGGGGATTTCGTTCTCTGGAATTAATCAAGCAGCCCGGCACTCGAATGGGTAAATTGTTATCCTACTTGCCCCCTCTCCGTAAAACTTTTCAATCTAATTGGCCAGCAGCTGCTGGGGACTCACATTCATCTCTGTTGGAAAAGGGCGGGGATTCTTTAGTGTTATGGCTGCCATTTGTAGTTGAGCCAGAACTCATAAAATCCAGTCAGGAGTTGTTACTGTCTGGTTACATTCCAGCCAAATGAAGCTCGGCTCGGATAAGGATTGTGGGGTTGATTTGGGCCAGCGGATGAAGGGGATTCCTGCCTCTTGTACTGGTACAGATTCTGGTTCCAAATGAAATTTGCAACCACCGAAATAAAAAGTATCAGTAGCTGCCAGAATGTACATAAACGGGAATTAATTTCCAACAAAATGACAAAGCAAACGGCTTAACAACGGAAGGGTGGGGCCCCAAGATAGAAGTCAACTGGCGGAATCCAGAGTCCCAGAGATGGGGCGAGCAATTCAAAGGGTTCAGGATGAAACATTCCGAAGTGAAATAAGGAAAACAACTGAGGTAACCAGAAAATTCCAAAAGGGATCTTCGATGTAAAGCTAAATTAATTAATGAAATGAAAACAACTTTGAAACGAAAACAGGAAAATGGATTTTTGAACCCCTTGCGTGAGTATTTTATATGTTGTTTTCCACATTTTACAAAGTGGGAAAATTCATTTGAATACCTTACACTTTTCGAATACTACACACAAGATATGCAGTGGTTGTATTCATTTGAGAATAGCATATGAGCTCAACAAATCAAAAAGCATTTAGAAATTACTAAGCTGCCTTTAAATATTAGATTTAACTTAAAAAGGATTAATAAATCTTAGAAAAAAAAATGGAAAATTGAAAATTCGAAACTCATTTCCAACTTCCAATCCCAATCAACTGGTGGCGAAGGGAAAAAATCAATCAACGTTTTCTATCAACTGCAATCACTTTTAGCTCGTCGAGCAATCAACATCCGTTACACTAATTTGATGTTGAACCCTCGCTTCGCCGCACCATCTTCGGCTAACATTATTAAAATCTTTATCAAATCGAAATTAAAAACCAGTTGGAATTGCTTCCTCCGCCGCCACCGCCGCCGCTCGATTTCCATTTCCAACTCGACTCCATCTTGGCCTGGCCCGGCCTGGACCCATAAAACTTTAAATAAATATGCAGCGTGTGCTGGCCTCGTTGCCTTCGGTGTGTGCCTGTGCAACCGATAACATCATTATTGATGAAGCTTTGGCCAGAAGTCACAGGCAGCCAGCCAACCATCGAGCCATCCAACCAAACCAGCCGGCAAATAGTAGAAAAGGCAGAAAGGCAGCTCGAACAGATTGCAGGAATGTGCGCCCAAGGAGCCGCAGCCCCAGACTCCTCCGGAGTCCTTCGGTGTGGGAATCGGAATCGGAATCAGACCCGTAGAACCAGAGATATAGATAGAGGTCACCATGCCAGTCGAGAACTTCCTCCCATCCCTTCGCAGGACCCCACTTTGGGATGCAGCTGTTGGGGGGTCGGAAAAGGCGAACAGGGGTGGAAATTCGCGCTCGTTTAGAGATTGGAAATCGTAGACATCGTCGCAGTCGTTGTAATAACTGTAATTGATTTTTGATTTGTGATTTAATTTAACACAGTTAAATGAATTGAAGTGAAGTGGAGGGCACAGAGTGCAGAAAAGAGCAGATGCAGAGGTAGTAGTAGAGTGTTGGTCCTTTCGATATTTGTCGAGGCTTAGTTGGGTTGACTTGCTATCCGGCCAGAAAATAAAGTCTACTAAAAATGTGCATTTAATAGAAGACAAAAACTGCAAGCTTAATATTATATGTACATTTATAAAACACTATGAATGTGGAACGCCTATTATGCCTTTTTTGTGTTTGACAAACACAGCAATTAATGTGACAAATAAACTTGCTTGGCCTTGGAGCAAAAAAATATTATTAAAGAGCACTAATAAACTAAACATACCAATTTTCTTGACAAATAGCCCTCAGAGGCAAAACCCCCAAGACATCTGTACTAACAATAAAAATAATGTTCTCATGATTTTGTTTTAAATATGATGTCCTCTTAAATTAACTATAAAAGCAAAAGTATGTACAAAGTTGAGGTCCATTCAAAAACATAAAAAAGTACTTTGCATTTACTTTTTAGTAAGATAGTCATCAGATAGAATCGATCGCGAATTGTTAAGTCTCTCGATAAATTTCTCAGGGCCAAATGGCTTTCCCCCGTCCTGGGAAACGCTTTATTAATTGTCACTCCAAGCAAGGACACCTTATCCTGCAAGGACTGCGCCATGGTACGATAAATACCACAGCACACAAAAACCCGAAAGTTGCCGTGCTCGAGGGAAGTGCGGGTTGCGATGGAGTGCTGCAATGGCAATTACTTGGCGTTGATGATGAGCCAAGATGCAGCCAAGTGCTTTCAGCTTTCACTGTTGTCGCATCCTGGCATCGAAAGTGGTGCGGGTGGAGGCGGTAGTAGTAAAAGGACAATGCTTTGATTGCCCGTGGAAGATAAAGGAAGGAGACGCCAGACGTTGTTAATGTCTGGTCATGAGTTAAACACTCCAATAAAACGTGAGCATGTGTGCTGGCGAGGACTATAAAGCAATTGCATCGCCACGTTTGGTTATTGGGCGTGAGGACAATTATATTACGTATACGCTTCTAATAAAAATAATTAAAATGACCAACAGATTTGCGAAGATTGAGAAATTGTTAAGAAGATAGATTAAACCAAAAAATCGTATTAACTATTCAACAACATTTAGTACACTGAAATATTTACAAAAGTTTAAATACTACTACAAATTAATAAGCAAGTAAGCGCATTATATTTTAGAAATAATTTTGTACATTGGCTTGCTTCAAAACTAAGAACAAAGCCAAATCATTTCATTTGTTACGAGGGATTTTTAATTGATTAGGGTTTTAAGTGTACTTTTGCGGGCTCTCAGAATGAACACCGCAGAAAATCGCAAATCGTTGACTCCGGCACAAATTGGCAAGTCAGACACAAAGAAGCTGAGCAAAAAGCTCGGACTGTATTTTATTTGCACATTGCATGCGAAATGAGCTCTCGAAAGTTGTCTAAAGAGGCTATAGGCTCTATGGTACAGGGTTTTGGCTGGGCTATAAATTATTTCATTTCAGGGTGATTGTGTGCTGGAGAAATCGACGCAATTAAAAATCAACAAAAGTTGCACAGAGCTCCCAAGGCCTGAAGGCGACCAATCAACAAAATGGTGAAAAGGACTTGCAGTTGGTAGGCTCAGGACAAAGAGAATTCTCGAAATGTCCAAAGGAATTTCCCAACTCTCTCTCTCTGATCTCCACTCTGCATTCAAAAGGAAAAGCCTGCAGCTGGCAATTTCCAATTTAACAAATGACAAAAATTGTTGAGCAAATTGATTGCTTTTCTTGGTTGCCGGGGTGCAGGGTATATGCACACGACCTAAGCAAAAATTGCAGGTGAAAGCAGGCAAAACGGGCCGAAATGAGTTCAAATGAGTTCATAGTCTAATTTTACTTTTATCTCGCGGTTAGCTTGTTCGGGGGGTAGCTTGCCTCGTGCTTGGCACTAAAGGGTTAAGCTGTTTTTGGGTTAATTTTCGGGATTTTTGTGCTAATTTATCTGGAGGTTTTACATTTATTTGATAGTTTGTTCATCCATCGGTTAATTTGTCCTGGAGCTAATCTTTCCAGACGCTCGACAGCAAATTGATATATATGCTAATATTCCTGCAACTAAACCCCAAAAACAAGATTCCGCGAGTCTTTTAGATATTTTCTGCACATAGCCACACAGTGAAGCCAAAATTACTTGTCAGTAAATCATGAGCAGGAAGGATGAAGGAATTGGCATTGGAAATTATCATGCGCCCGGTTGCGCCCGCATCGTCGACAAAGTGACGACGATGCGTCCAGACAGGCTATAAAAGGACCTTTCTGCCTGCAGCAATAACTCAGCCGATAATCAGAAGAAAAAACTAAGTAGGTATGGAGTGCGGAAAATAAAAGGACCAGGAAATCTAAGGCAGACCGCGGCCGGAGAAAGTCAATTTGTTAAGCTGCAGCCAGGAACGGCATCTGAGGAAAAAGGCAAGGAGAGGACTTCGGCAGGACAAAGGAAATGTGCAAAATGTGGGCGCAGAAATATGCTTTAATAAAAGCGAATAAAAACACTAAAAGGACAACGTCTTCTCTGCACTGAGAAAATATGTGTTAAATAAATATTCAAATTAATGAAATATGATATACTTACATATGTAATACTACGTGGGCTCAATATTTTATTTTGCAACCATAATAAAAAATAAAAGCATCATAATTAAGATAAGTTGATGCGGTCTTTAAACTATTTATTTGGCCTTTGTCGTACATTTAACCGCTTTTATTTTCAGTGTGTACGATAAAGATGAAGAGGCAACGAAACTTTCCCCTCACTTATTTTATTAGAATTAAATTGATTTCTTGTGGCGGCAAAAAAAAAGGAAAGGGCCAACTGCGACGACGACAGGCGTTGGCTGGCATCAGAATTAATATAAAATGAAAAGTTTTGAAATTTATTACAAATTGAATTGATTTATGCAGCGCACAGCGTTGGAAAAGTAAGGTGACAAAGTGAAAACTTTTACTTGGCCCCCGGTTGAGCAAATTAAATTGGAATGGCGGGAATTTTTATGCAGCCATCGCGTTAATCAGATAAAAAGGTTTATTCTCGGCTCGTTCTTCATGCGAGCACATAAGTTTGGACTTGTCCTGCGGTCCGAAAGTTATGCGACCTCACGCAGGAATACATACAGTGCACGACATACCTATAGGGCCCGCCCACTCCGACATTCACGCATTACAGCAACAGTCAAAGGTAAATAACAGCAGCTGCAAAAACACCAAGTTGAAACTGTGAAATGTTGCTGCAGTTGCACGCAATTAAAATAACACTTGTTAAAATATTTATTTTATGTGGGGGGTCCCTCCCCTCACCGCGCGGAACGGAAATGCATGTGCGTGCAATAAAAACGCTGACTATGACAGTTTCAAGTTTGCGCCTTTCCATTTAACCATTTTTAAGGTTTGTTTCATTAAAGCTTAAAAAGTTATTAGGTTTAATTTTAGTCACTTGCGGAATTGATTCTGATTTCGAACATCTTACAATATATTTAAATTTCAATAGGTTTTTGTAGTCTCAACAATGAATATTATACAACTATACGCCAGTTTTTTGTGCTTAAATTTTAAATTTTTAGAACATCTTTGTGAGTCTACATTTAGGAACGACCATATCTGAACTTTTCACCTGTACGTTTTTTCGATGAAAAGGTGCACTTTGTCAATTGTCCGCCTCCGCTTGTCACAAACATTCTTCAACAATAATGACAGGCAGAAACAGTGAAGTCTAAAAAAATATATTATAAGTGAAACTATATTGAAAAAGTCGGGCAAAACCATAGGTTTAATTGGCTGAACCCAATGAAAAATTCAATAAAAGTTAATAAAATTGATTTCGCTTAAATAATTTGCTGGCAAAGCCTTTGTGCGCAACGCAATAGAGCATGACAGGATAATAACAAAATAATAGTAATGGAGAACAAAGGGCATCTGAAATTCATTAAATTGGAATCACTTTATTTGCACATTCTTGCAGGTACCCAACTAAACTTGACAAAGCAAGAAGCAAAAAAGGATACTCGTCCTGGTGAATCAAATAAATTTTGCTTAATTAATTGATTTTAAACATGCATAAAGCAATTTGCAGTATTTGCGTTTAGGTTTTGTGTGCATATTTAAAGCGATTGCGGCATAATGCCCACCTAATAGTTTTGGCCAGCCACCGCCGTTTGTCAACAAATGTTTCTCTTTAAACTTTCCAACTCAATAAGGCTGAAGGATGCTTCAGTTTCTGGTCCGTTCGCTCCGGAGAGTTTTCAGTCTGGACCGTAACAAACAGGAAATGAATACCCCGTTGATGCAGCGAATTCGATGGAAGGAGTGGGTTCGGAAAAAAGTATATTTCAAACGGAAATATGTTCAATTTAAAAAATACCCAAGAACAGGAACACAGACTTTGGCACTCACATCGAATTCAATGCCGTTGAGTGACACATACACGGTGAACTAGAAAAGGAGCAAGAAGTAGTGCAAAATATTTGGGGTAAGTGAAAAACCGAATTACTCTATTCTAGTCTTTAAGTTATAATGCTTTAAATCTTTTATACAAATGAATAATGGAAAAGATGCTTAATATGCAATAAAAAATTACATCTTAAAGTAGAGGAAAATATAGAAGTATTTTTATATTATTGAACGTCAAAGAATTTTGGCTTTTTTTTAGAAATTGTTGTTTCCTTTTAAATACTTGTAATTATATATAGAAAATATCTTAGATAAGCTAATCCTCCCGATTCAGTGTTTTTTCCGCTAGAGTATTACAAGCCATGGCAGCAGGTAACATCAACGGCTAAAATGGCGCAATGGCAACCAACAAAGCACAAAACAAACTGCAACAAAATACGGCCAAAACAAGGAAGGCAGCGAGAAATAAAAGTGCCGGCCAAAACGCCACACACGTACACGAAAAGATCCAGCGAACTGAGCTCGAAAAGTTAACAAAAACAGTGGCACAGACAGAGAAATACGGGGATTTTGTGGCAGAGGGGCCAGAGGAATTGCAACTGGAGCTGCAACTGCCATCCTTGTTGGCCAAGTTGGCCATGACAGCGACCAGCCAAGTGGCGGCCATTGTGTGGCGGCTGCCTGGTCGGTTTGGATGGCTGGACGTCCTTCGTCCTCGTCACCATCCTCCGGACGTTCACATGAACGCCACCAGCGGAGCATCCGGATCGGATCCCCCTTTCGGTGGCAATGGGAATGTCAATTGAATCATCTTCACCAGCGCTGGAATGTTTTGCATTGCTTCTGCCAATTGAACCCTCGGAAAAGAGCCAGCGCAATTAGAATGCCGCAGGTCAACACATATCCCGGCAAATCTCACACCACGGAAAAGCACAACATTATGACAGCGCCAATTATCTAAAATTCTGTAAAATATTCGAAATCTCGGAAGTTTGGTGGATTGAGAGTAATGACATTGTTTTACTAAGGAAGGTACACACAGTTTAAAGACTATTTACTTTAATTAGGACAATTTCAAATATACGAGAATGGCGTTACGGATTCTATTGGTTTTCAAGAACTTTGAATGTTTTTCTCTGTGCAAAAATATGAAATGTGGGTGGATCGCTGAGGCTTGGGGTCGAGTGTCAAGCGCAGCGCTGATTGTCATTCATTATGCAATCAATATTGATTGCTTCACGGCTCGCGGAAAATGTTGAAAAGTGACTTGCCAATTTTCACAACGCATCGACGAAAATGGGTAACGGCAAGCAGCGAAATCATTCGAGTGGGGGTGCAATGGAGTTGCCCACCATGGAAAAGCCGGGCGAGGAGCAGCTTCCGTTTGGCAGCCAGCAAGGTAATGGTATTCCCCGTCGAAGTCTGCTTCCCATCTTCGTGGGCATCCAACAGATCGAAACAAAATTTCTCCCTGTCCACGCGTTGATGCTTTCCTCACTGACATTTTTCATGCAGTGTCGCGTACGCTGATTGATGAATGAATAAACGAATCATGGAATGAATGAGCGCCCGACCCATTCGAGTTTTTCAACCGTAAAAATATGTCAAGTGGACAGGCGATGGAAGTTAACGCCCCCATAGAAAAGATCCAGCTTGTGAAATAAATGACTGTTCGATCGGGTTTCCTAATCAAATTACATGTGTGGTTCAATTCGTAAAGTGCAAAAAAAAAGAAACTAATATCCCAATACGAGCTTAAGGGAAAATTGTATGGATTATCCTACGGCCATCTGATTTCAGGAACGACAGGAATCCTGTGGTGGCCAGATTTAGATCACTCCCTGCTCGATTGATAACACTCAAAGTCTTAGATAACAAGTACTACAAAGTTCATTTTTAAATGGTTATTCAGTTCAGTTAATTTGTGAAAAATTTCCAACATATTCTTTATTCCATAATCAATTTTACCAAAGCAATAAAACGATGCTCTTTTGCTATTGCTTTGTTTGGTTTCTGTGTAGACATCATCCGTTTCGAGGCGTCACATCGAAGTGCATTTGGGAATACACATCCTATCGAATAGCACGGGGAGGAATCTATATATCTGTGTACATCTGTGGGCGGCTTTCGGTCAACAATGACTTTGACAGTTGACAAGACACCGCTACACAACACAATGCCACGCCGCAGCCGTCTTGACCAGACATTTTACATGGGTCGAGGTTCCTGGGGAATTGAACCCTAATTCAATTAAGCCTGTGCCGAGCGCGTTGCCTAAATGATAAGAACAATCTTCTTAAATTTGGCATTTCCAGCATTATGAGAAATTTAATAAGCCACCGCTTGTATTTTTTATAAAATTGTTTACGCTCTTAGTATGATACATTCCCTTTTCGGAATCAGCGCGGATGGGCTAATATCTAAGCCAAGAGTTTGGGCCACGTTAAGACGCTTCCTGTTACTGCTGCCTGTGGAGAACTTTTGATGCAGCTTGGAATTTCTCTTTCATCCTTCCATTGCAATGCATTGCATCCTGCTCCCTAGCTTATCATTGCACTTTTGTGCACAGAAAACATGACTCAAATTTGTACTATTAAAAATAATTTCACAATATATATATACACTTTTTGTTATTTTTAATATTTTATTTATAAGAAGTCCCTACGTGCAATCATGTTTATACTATTTGAAGACTTGTCTGAATATTAAATCTGATATTTTTTTCTCCATGTAGCCGGTCACTTTTCTGTTCCGTTCCGTCTGTCAAGTCTCCGTGTCCGTTGAGTGCATTAATACGCTTGCATAATACTTTAATGTCGGAGCTTGCCCCCGTCCCCATTTTCTCGACTCTTTTCCAGCTGACAAACGGAAAAGCTGCTGCCGCTGCTGCTGCTGATGATGATTCTAGCTGGCAGAGCTGGGAAAACTTTTGCCGGGCTGGAGGAAGTGTAAGAAAATTAAGAAAATACTCATCGTTCTCGACGGTGGCCAGGCTATTTACGACAGTGAGCATTGAAATTATACGGCCAGGGAGGGCTGCACTGAGTCCACTTGGCCAAAGTAAAAGTCAACATCCAAAGCGGGTCTAAGCCAAAGGCGAATTGTCCAAAAGAAATTCCAAGTGTTGTAAAATGGCAACATGGATTGTTGAGCAATTTGCTGGGAACAGGGAGTGTGAATGCGCGCGTGTGTGTGTGTGTGTGTGACTGTGCACCAAAAAAGTTTGGCCACACACAAATGGCCAAATGCAAACTTTGCCACAAGCAGCGAAGCGATCCAGAAGAGTTCTTGAGATATGAGCACAATTAAAACTTGCCGCAAAAGACCAGTTGGCGCTGGCGTTTCTTGGATATCTCACAAGTGCCAGCTTTGAGTGATAAGCCGTTGCGGAAAACGGGGGAGTTGTCGAAAGGGGGCTTCATTTCATCTTAAATAAGTCGATTTACTTGTGTCAGTATAGATCAGCTCTTAAGCCCATTAAAATTCCCGCTACTCGCCATGAAACTCCTCCTTTGCGATGAAATCAAAACTTTTGAAAAAGCGCAAAACCAAAGGGGAAGGCAGACAAAGCGAACTGACGAAATCATGGCCATAAACAGAATCAATGAGCAGTAAAGCGGCAATAGATTTGAGTTATGGTTATTAATAATGCTGTGTGAGCTGCCCCCAGGCAAAGGACGAGATAACCTCGGAAACGAGACAGGACATGGTACATGCGGCAATGCAGACTTGTCTGGGTCCAAAAACACAATATAATATAGGGGGAGATGGTCTGGGCTGGTGGTCTTTTGGTGGGATTGTGTTGGCCAGCCAAACAACAACAGGCAGTGAACAAGAGTTAAGCTGGCTGGCATCCTTCACAAAACATTGCATCGTGTGAATCCAATATAGGAGGAGATCCCCCGCGCCCGTCCTCGCTCTTTGGCTGCCGGAAGTGCCTTTTGTCTGGCTTCATAATATTTTGCTCGTTACTTTTTAATATGACTCACAACAACATCCGAGCCAACAGGCAGACAGGGCTGACTAGAAGGTAGGAAAGGACGTCAAAGCCCCACAAACGTTCACTCACAGTCGGACATATTATCTGCACTAAGCGAGACAATGCTAAAATCTATCTGAAGTGAAAATTTTATTACCGCCTTCCGAGGGGGGCTGTGCGGGGTCAGTCTGTGACACCGTAATCAGTGCATGTCCTTGTCAGGGTGTCAGAGGATTACTCATAAAATTGCGATATCTTTTGTCACCTTTTCGGGGTTGAACTTCAAGTGTGCACAGCAGTGGTGCGGACACCCCCCTCTTGACCGACATAAAGCTCATCCATTAGCGTTTATTGCTCATGATAAGCTCCTCCATGTTTTCCCCAAGAATTGTTCATAAATTCAAGTTGGCTTGCATATGATGGTGTTTTGTAGCCTCCACAGCTGGCAATTGTACTTCAACCCCAACCCAAACATTTTATTTCCCCTTACTCAACGGAACAGGAAAGAAATCTTGGTATCAGCATAAATATTATTACAAAATGCTTGACCGCACTTCGAAGTGCACAGCCAACTGGTTCACATTTGCTGAGCTCTGCAATGCTTATTCATCGGATATGTTTTCTAAGCTATATAAGACAGTCTTAAGCGAGGGCATATAGATATTATTTGAATGTCACAGGACTTCAAGCACACCTGTCGTTTTTTACCGACTTTCCCAATCAGACGTAGTAAGTGTATCAGTCAAATCACATTTGACATTTCTTTTGACATTATTAAAAGTATCTGATGGGGTAGCGTCGAGGCTGACACTTATTAAATAAGTATTATTAAAGCTTAGAAAATGTTGTTATAAGGTAATTAAATTATGGTTTCTTTTGAATTATATAAGCTAATACATTGAAATTAAAAATTGAAAATGAGTACAATCTTAATCGGATATTCAAAAGGTTAGATGATATTTAAATATAATACAAGATCTTAATGGTGTTCCCTCCTTTCAAATCAAAACTCTGCTACAAAAGTTTTGTTTTCTTTGATGTTTCCCGGCATAACCGCAACTCTGGCCATTTTCCGTTTGTGACGCCACGATTTGTAGCCAGTAAGAGTTTGACTAAAAAGCCTTCAAAACTTGCCCAGTTCTACCGAAGCCCTATGTAAATAAATATATATAGAGAGAGCTGCATTTAGCGCTGCATATATATATTAATATATATATTCATATATATATATTTATATAATTTTATATATACATTTTTTTTAACGCTTTATGCATGCAGCAGAGGGAAACATTTTATATTGCACACATATATTTTTCATAAACCGGAAAATTTAGGTCAGCACCGCGGGGTATAACCGTACAGCTGGCAAGATGGCAGCGCCCAGGACAGCGTCGTCTACTATTAAACGCTAATGCAGAAGCCCCCACCGGCGATTCCCCAGCGGTCAACGTACGGGCGACGTCAAAGCGTCGTCAAAAATGAATATGCGCATAGGATGCGGCGGAAATATTAAGCATACGCCGCGTGTGTGAGTGCCTGCCGTGTCTATGCGGCATAGTGAAAATTACGAAAACGGCCACGCCAACGATGCAGGCCACTTGATTTAGGTGGGGTGTTCTGGTATCGGATTTCCTGCCGTTCAGGAACCAAATATCTTTTAAAAGGATATGCTACAAAATATAGTTTCGCATCCATGGTTTTCACTCTTCAAAATTCTAGGATATTCCTTAAGATATCAATAATATTTTTTCTGCTTTGAACAATATGGGAAAAATACTGCAATTTTGACAATCCGAATTTTAATAGTTAGAGACATATTTCCAAAAACTCTGTTTCTCAGAACTACATATCTGGCTTATATGACGCTCTCCACGAACTAGTCGCATATAGCCGTGGGTCTCTAAGGTTTCCAAAGTATGATTGCGTGCCTAAGCGCCATCTTACGGTTGATAGCTTCATTATAGTGCCGTGTTGCAGTTGTCGTTGATGTTGCTGTTGCATATTTGCCTCCTTGGTTCATACACAGAGAACAAAATGGAGAAGTGTTAGAATTTGAAAATCAAATCTTTTTTCGCCGTTTCTTATTTAAAGAAATATCGTTTGGAAACCTGGTTTACCATTTCTAACTGCATTAACGTCATATTAATATTATTACTAAATTAAGATAAGGAAAATCTGCTGTCTGCATTTTTCAGTGTATCCCACGCTTGTTTTTCTTGCCAAGCTGCAAGTGCTGATTATGGCCAAAAGGAAGAGGGACTTCGCCTGCATTCAGCTCGTTTGCGTTTTTCTAATTTTAGTTAAAGTGTTTTGCTGCTCCGCTTGGCGCCTCCTCGCCTTAATTTTTAAATTGCCAAGCGGAGTTTTCGCCTGGCCTCCTTTCGGTTGTTAGCGCACCAAGTGAAAGTTGCCGTTTCTTTTGAGCCTCGCACTTGAGTGTTATGTGGCCGCTTAAGATTTAAAAATTATGATTGGCGCGTGGTGGGCCAAGCTCATTTTAAGGTCTAACGAAAGGCACACAAAGTGTGTGTAATTAGGATTTTTGTAGGGAAACAAAATCAGTTTGATTTAAATTAAGGAGTGTATTACAATTTTCCCAATTGACAGATATTGCAACCATAGATACTTCTCACATTCTTTCGAATCGAATAAATCCATTAAGTGACCGAAACTAAAGCCAGGGGAAAGTATCTCCGGCTGGCCCACCTCTTCCTGCCTTAGTAAATAAAACAAAAAGAGTTAGGATCCACTTGGCCAGACACTCCCATGCGCATAAATTTCAATAGCAAATCCATAGATGGCCATGGAAGTTGCGGGCCCTCTGCTCTCACAGACAGCGGAAATTGTTGAGATTTATGGCGACGGGGTTCCAAAGGGCTGCGCCATATTTATTTGAAAGTAAGTTGCATCCCATACAGCCCGATTTCGAAGGACCTGCCTACCGAACGAACCGTTTCAGTTTTCAGCTCGGGCTAAAAACCCCAAAAGGATATTACATATCCTGTTCCTAGTCGTGTAAATGCCATTATAGATTGAATGTTTGCTCGGGGTCGAGAGTTGCGATTGCCATTTTCCCCGTTTGATTTACGTTTTCCTTGCATCCGCATCCATTTTGTTGTGCTCAGCATTGCATGTTGCCTACTTTGAGGAAATTCTGGTTTGAATACCCTTCTGGAAATAAAAATATAACGTATTTTGTCTATTGTAAGAAAAGATACTCGCGTGCTCTGTAATTAGTTTAATAGTTTATAATTGTAGTGTAGTAGCATTTTATAACTTCTTAATTTTCATTCAGGCATTTTGTAAAACTTCATTTTTGAAAATCTATCCAATGTATAATTCAAATATAATAGTTAAAGTTGTGGGATTTTTACTGTATCGAACTTGGTCTTGTTAATCACTCTAATCATATACTTAGGATATCAAATATTTGGCAAATCATTGGGGCTTTATATCCTGTTTTGTTCATTGTCTCAGAGCTCTTGGCCTTGGTCTTGATCTCGCGTCCTCCGTTCTCGACTTCCGCTTCCGGCGCCCAGTGAGTTATGTATTGGAGTGCAAAATATGAGGCTATTAGAGGCCTTAAGTCCGTCGTTCATACGTGCAAGCTGCGCTTTTTCACACACTAGCTCCAATATGCCCCGCAAAACACGTTCTGTGCCGGTATGAGAGCATCATCATTATTATTATCCAACAGCTCATGACTGCGGCCATTAGGTGGAATGGAGCAGATGGAACTGAAAGCGAAAGGCGTTCGAGTCCCAGTGTCCTGGGAAGCTGCTCTTCCTCCTCCGATTCCGTCTCAAGTGACTATTCACAGCTGAAGATTTATTGAATGTGCGCGATGCTGCCAGTCTGCCTTTCCCATCGCCTCTGCCACGGATTCTCTGGTGTCTGCCACTGAAAGTTGGCTCCGTCTGCTCTTTGGCATTGGTATTGAGTGTTTATTTATTTTCGAGCATCATAAAAAATACACAGGCATACACAGAACCAGACGGGAAAGCATGGCCAGAAAGGAACCTCAAAGATGGCTGGTATGTACAGAAATTCCCGTTTATGATTTCCCAAAATAAAAACATAAAAACTATAAAAAGTTAATGTCTTGTAACCAACTTGTAACCAAATAGTTAAAAAAACCCTTTACGCAAGCACCTAATAAAATATTAGAAAGCATAATAATACATTGCAGCTAATATTTTGTATGAAAAAATATACAGTTTTGTAAAGTCAATCATATTAATATTCCTGAAAATATATAGAAATCGTTCACCAGTTTTAATAAATTAATTTTTTCTACGAAAGAAAATCCCTGATTATATGAGAATAAGATTCTCGGAATGACTGGAACGGCAGACAAGAAGCAAGGACATTCAATAATTTTGCTCGCATTCGAGTGGCAGAAACAGCTGCAATTTTTACGCCATTTTATGCTGCCAAACCAAAGTGTAATTTGTGGCCTGGGAACTTTGTCTATTGCCTCGGTGTGGAGAGTCCTTTTACAAGGACCCCCTGCAAATAGCTGCCTGCGATGTTGTTTTTGTCGCTGTTAAATGAAGCATTCGCTACCGGAGTTGAAGATGTTTGCAATTTTTATTTCATTTGCCGGTCAATGAACATTGGAAATGTGTTAAGTGGCGCCCACTCTGCAGCCCTCGACTTGTCTTTAATTGTCTACAAGTTGTCGGAATGGCTTTTAATGAAGTGTTAAACGATACTTCGGCTTTCCTGTGACCTCCTGCGGAGTCGTGGCTCCTGGCTTATTATTTGGCACGACCTAAAATATTAATTTCAGTTCGGCCAGCTGACACTTTCCCAGCTCGCATTGAATAATTCCCTGCCGCTTCTTAGAGTGTTGACGTGGCTAATTACCATCGATGATTCTTTGGGTAAATTGTGCAGATGGGAACTTAAGCCACTTAAAGTTTGCATGGTTTTACTCTGGAATATCGGCAATTTATGGCTTAGTTGGATGCTTATTCATGAGACACTTGTGACTTTGATGTATGCTAATAATCAGAATTGAAGTACGTCAGTATGTCAGAACAGTACGATTTATTAGTATACTTCTTGAGTGCACTACATAAAATAAGTACTTACAATTAGCTAGTAAATTTTATACAAAAGGCTTTTGTATAGAGAAATGTATGTAAGAAATTAAAGTATATTTCTGTTTTCCTAAAGAATCTAAAAAACTTGGACGCCAAACAAAACTGTCCACTCAGCTGGGTGAACCACTCCCTAGTGCTTTTCTTTCACTATTCTTCCCCAGCCCAGTTCCTTTTGAATCGCCTGTCACATAATATGGACAATCACTAACCACGAAAGTGTCAAACAAACAAAACGAGCCCAAGGCCTGCTCCCTCCTCGAGCTCCCCAATTCGTCCACCACTTTCCATACTCATCTGCAATGGGTTCCGTAAATTTGCAAGCAAATCCTATTTTCGTCTAAGAGAAGCGCACTCAAACGGGCGGAGACAAACCAGACCATGCCACATTTGAGTGCTGCGGGCACTTCGATGCTTCTGCTCCCTTTTTTTGTGGGTCGTACACCCGTGCACACATCAATCTCGTCCAACTTTCCAGATACGAATCTTTCATTTTCGTATTTCCGTTCAAAATTTCGTGTAACTGAACTGGAACTTTAGAAAAAGGAGGACACAAAAAGCGAATGTTGCTACCACCAGACAGAGCAGATTGAGGGTGGCTGATGGAACTGAAGCGAATGCAGCCTGCTCCATTGTGCCACATGGTAAAGTCAACCAGCACCAATATGTGAGCGGAAGTCGGTAATCGACTGGCTAAATGGCCTCTAAACTAGGTTGAACTAAAGGCAAGCTACAGCGGAATCAATCAATGCATATCGGACATTTTCTATAAATATTAGGATTATCAATTGATACACATTGCTTATTTATTATTTTTTAAATGATTTACTCAATTATCAGGAGATTTGTATGGCACACATACAATGGCTTTAGAACGTTTATATAATCTAAATATTTTATTTATTTCATTTTTATTAAATATCATTAGCATTGATTTGGTATCTTTATCATCTGAGCCCAATATACCTCGTTCGATTCACAAACAGGGTGTGCAAAGTGGGCATCATTCACATCGTCTGATTGCCCTGGCTGGTATCAAATTTAAATTTCTTCATTTGCCTTTCGGTCCGTGTGCAAGTTCAAGTTTTTTGTCTGTTCCTCGTCTGACTCCTTCTTCTCCTTGGAGCGAAAATTCAGGTCATGTGCGACCAAAAGTAAGTGGATGCGTTCTTATCAGAGCATACAAATGTTTTATCTCGCTCGGCGCGTGTGCAAGCCATATTACACTGGAAAAAATGGGTATTTATTATTACAAATTTCTTGTTATTTGGCACAATGATCATCATATTGCATATTGGCATTTTTTATAGCTCTAAATAGTAATGTCATTATGTTAAGGATATGTTTTTTTAAGCTCGAGCTCTTAATAACAAATCATACTCCCACATAATATTTTATCTATCTGTAAGGACAACGACAGGACAAACCAAGCCTTGAAAGTCGCCTGCGGTTGCGCTCTCATTCTGTTCATCTGTGTGTGAGTGAGTGTTGTGTTTTCCCAATTGTCGGATGTGCCCGTGGGGGCGGGGTTGTGCCCACTAATACCAACACCAACACCACCACACATGCACAGCCAGTTAGACACTTTCTTTTGCTGCTTGAGCTTCCGTTTCCGCTTCTACTTCCGCTTGCCTGACCCGCTCCAGTCCGTCTGCCTCACTTACTTATGCATAGCATATAACCTTAAACATAATTTTGTTTGCCTTTTGTGTTCTGTTGTGTCCTCGTGCAATTCTATTTGCCAGTGCGCGTAGATAGCATTTTCTTATCTTTGTTTGCTTGTTTTTTCTATCAAGCGCTAAATTTTATCTATTTTACTCGTGCCTAGGACTTGCGAGTCCGCTCGAAAAGTGCGGTTTATTAAAGCTGGATAGAAAAGCATACTTTATTTTGAGCATTGTGGACCACAATTCAAGTGTCAAAGTTTGCACTTGAAATTATAATGGTCAGACCCCAAAGCCCATTGGCCCGGTGGCCATAACAAAGGAATGTTGGCTAGAATTCATCCCAAAACCAACCATCGTCCCCATCAGCAGGCCGCCCACCTTTTCGCAAAGTTGAACCCTAGGGTCAAAAATTCGCACAATGTCAGTCGAGTCGGGTTTTGTGAGGCATAAAAACAAAAAAAAAAAAACTTCGAATGAAATGCATGCCCCATTGACATATGAGTGGGCGTGGCACTCTGTGATGGGTGGCGGTTTTGTTGGATTGCCGAGGAAATGGCAAATGCATGCAGCCACTCGATATGAGCTATGCCCATTTTGGCTCCAAATCCACCAACGTTTCATTCCTACAAACCCCCGAATCCATCTCTGTGCGTTGATTCTTCGATTCAAACATTTTGGCATGTTTTGGGCAGCTGAACTAGTTTTCACTTTTGCCCCAACTAGCCACAGTGGAGGAAAAGGCATAAAAGGTGAAACAAAAATGGCATTGGCGGTAAGCTAATAATCTGTAATATATAAGTAATGATTTCAATATTACATGGACAATTTTTTTTTTACTTTAAGAATAGATTTTAAAAACAGATGCTTTATGTTTATAGTAAGAAGGATTACTGGTATGTTTAATAGTTTTGTAGGGAACCAACACTTTTGCAACTTTAAATTGAGAGTATAAAATCATAAATGTTTTGTTTTTGAAGTGTCGTGGTCAAAAGCAATCCACTGTTCAGTTGTCGCCCAGCTGAGGCCGAAATGTGTTAAATCCGCTAGAAAAGCGGTTAACCGAGTAAACTGCAAATGCAAAATGCGGTTGGTTCACTTCGGTTCGGTGGGGTGATGTCCTGGCTTGGCCCGGTCCTGTTTCTATTCCCAGACCATATTAAAGGCAATGCCAAAGTGTTGATGGGTCAGTTTCGGCCGCATGCTGTATTGTGTTGGCAATGCGGAATCATTTTTGTACATTTCATGTGTTTTTGAGAGAAAAATTTTCATTACGGGATAAAGTGACGCTCAGTAGGCCAGTAAAACATTTTCACTGCATTCGCAGACTTGCTTAAATAGCATATACAGTAGAAGTACAAACGAAATAAAAGAAATTTAATAATATAGCTTAAAATCAAATCAAATAGATGGCATCCGAAGAAGAAGAGGTTTGTCCAATAAGATATTTCGTATGTCACGGCTTCTCATTTTGAATTAAAGGTATACACGGAGGAGGAGAGTGATCAGGCCATGTCCTTCATCCGTGAGCACGATCTGCCCATTTCGGAGCTGCAGTATGCACTCAGATATGTCCGCATCGTGCGCGAAAACAAATCACTGAGCGATCCGGTTATGGGAACTCGGGCGCCACAGGATCCTGTTGCTGAGGTTTCGCCACCGCCATTTGACTGGAGTGGCGAGGACGACCAAGCCGTGGCCCGGGACCCATAATTGCTTTAAATGTTGTTAAGTTATTTTATTTATTTGCGTTCTGCCCTCTGCCCTCTGATTGTCAACGATCAAAGCACAATTTTATTTATGCGAAAAAAAGGGAACCAGGTTCGCAATAGTTGGCAATGGCTTTTAACAATTGTAATGCAAAATTAAAGATATTTTTTCTGTGCCAGCAGTAAAGGGTCCTCTGCAACAGTTTTCTTTGCCCAGCTTTTGTTTTGGCGGTCCATTTCGACATCTTTGCATTCAACACTCCAGAGTGACCACGCACATCCTGGCGATTCGCGATTTTTAATTGTCAAACGCAGTCGGGTGACAAATGAAGGCGTGAAGGAGTTGCACCGGAGAAGCCATAATGACAGCTGATTATTTATTCAGCAAGTAGTGCAGCAGCTGAGCGACGGGCAGGAATTGTTTTTCAGCAGCCATGAAATATTTACAAGGGATAAAGGAGCAGCAGGAGCTGCAGGAGCAGCAGAAGAAGGAAGCCGTGTCCTGTGCCACTGAGATGAAATACATCCGCTTGTCATTGTCAGGATGGCCGAGTGTCCAGATCTGCTGTTAAATGCAAATGAAGTCCCGGCGATTTCCACCCTTGCCGAGAGACTTGCATTTAATTAGGAATTAATGCGGCAGTGTGGGGGTGCGTTTCGGCACTCTGCGGTTAAGTGAAAGTTGAGCTTTTGGCTTAAGCCGCCTAAGCCGCGACTAAGTTTAATGTCCCGACGCGAAACGCTCAATTTGCATTTTGCATTTTCCTCCGGAAGCTTATATTCTTTCGAGGGGTTTTCTCCCACAAGGGTTTTCCGCATTTGCAACCCCCGGCAAACAGAGCAAAATTTATTGTTTCAAACGGATTTCGCTGTGCCCCAAATTCGATTACTGGTAATTGCCTATTGCCAACCTCCGCTTTGGAAGGGGGCGTGGCACAAAAGCCAGGCTTAATTGAATTAAAAGGCGTTGCAAAGCTCAAAAGCAGAGGACGCCGTGTTCATTGATGAACCTTTTTAAGCCGTAAACTGATTAATCGTCTGTATTCCGGTTATGAAACAGGGTAGTTGATGAATGCGAATAATTGTTACTGCAATGGGTGTCTCAGTATTCAGTGCAGATAATCCGATCAGTTAAAGGTTGTTGTTTTATCGTAATGTATCCATGAAATGCTGATATAAGTAGATAAGTAAACCATTACGTGGTGAATCCTTATTGATAAGAGTACATGCCAGATGGTTCATAAGCTTGGTATTACGGTACTGGTTTTAGTTAAGATAGTGTTGTGATAAAAATCACAATAATATAATATTCCTTTGCAAGGAAGCATATATAAGGAAGCAGTAAAATAAAAATCAACGACATTTCTTTGGTATGTAGATGAAATATAAACGTTAAAGAACAAAGTCTGTGAAAAACATTTTATACTTAATTATTGATTAATAAATCCCGAAGTTATATTTAAAATTGGAATGTCATCGTTCCTGAAGTTCAAATAACGAGCCATTTCGTAAGAGCCGCAGACTTGCATTAACAAACATGCGAAACTCGACGCTTATTTAGGCCGCAAAGAAGCCCCCCTTTTTGGGGGACACACGCGTCCATTTGATGGGTTTATTATTGGGTAAATAAATTAAAATTGTTTACCTTTCAGCGGCGGCCAGCTTCAGCTTGCCGGAGAGAGACAGCGATACGCAGCTATCTCTTTCCGTGTTTATTTGTTGTTTCTCTGGTAGCCCGAGTGTGTTTGTGTTTTTTTTATTATTTTTGCCCAGTTCAATTGCGGTTACGTGAGTACGCGTATGTTGCGGCAACTTTATTTGCGCAAATTAATGGATAAATGTTCACGCATGATAATGGAGAAGGACGACATGGAAATGGGTGGCCAATGGCCATCAACATGTGAAAACAAATAGAATTATGGGAACTTTATACAAAACGAATGAAAAAAGCGCGAAATATTTCCTTTCGAGTGGTTTTCGCTGATGGAATCGCACGGTGTCTAAATATTTTGTTTAAATTAGTTTGAAAAAATACCAAATATGGCCAGGCAATTAGAGAGGAGCTGTGCTGTCAAACTTTTCACTTTATATTTCTAATATTCCACTAAGCTTCATGATTCGTTTCATTATGAATCATGGCGGTAAACACAAATGTGTGTGCGATACACTAAGGAGCGATACACATTGGAATGATAGCAAACAGTTGCGTGAACTATGCAAACTTTGGATATGCGAGTGGGCAACTGTGAAACTGAGAGATTTCCACTCCTGACCACCTCCATCTGGAGTCCAATCAAACAGTGAACTTTTTCAAGTTCTCTGCACTTTTTCCCCTCTATTGATTTTGCTTTCAAATCAAGTTTTTCGTTGAATGGCCCAGAGTGCGCTTTGATTGAAATAGTTTAGTTTGTTTTGATAGTCATGCATACGAAAGCAAATATTTTGAGGCTTCTCGAAAAGTTAACACCTCGGAAAAGAAAAGTTTTTATGGGTTGCCCCTTCTTTTCGCGGTAAGTGGCAATGAGCATCTAAAATAGCTTACAAGTTTTACTAAAACAATTCACTCATTAAAGAAATTCTTTTATTAAAGCAATTATTTAAGAATACCAAAGGTTGATTTTTTTGCACACTTTTCCGGCGCCTAACTTTGAACTTCTGCCCAAGTTTTCTTCTACTAAAACAAACTACGTCCGGACTCGCGGTTTTTAATCTAAAGTCTAACAGTTATGATAGGAACCTATTTATAAAACTGCAGTATATTTAATTGAAATTCCGATTAAGAATTCATCGTACTCAGGTCAGGTGTACAGGTAAACAAATTTAAGCACCATAACAGTTGCCATATCTGCACTCCAAGTGCCATAAATGTCAATAGACCAGAAACCATTATGCATAATAATACCCCTACTCAAAGTCGGCGCTGCAGGTGCTCAGAGCCAAAGGGAGTCCCCATCCCCATCCCGGATCTCCATTTCCATCCCGGATCCCCAACTCCCTGGCCTTTGTCCGATGTCAGCATTGTCTGTTCCTGTTCCCCGACTTCTGTTCGCATGCTAAACAATATTTCTCCATTACGAAACAATGGGACGAGTCGCCTGTCCCCGACAAGTAGCACCTTTTACTTGTGGCATCAGTTAAAAGTTTTGCTTTTTATGCTAGCGCGTTGCAGTGGCAAGTTACCCTCCCTTCAACGCCGCCATCTGCCGCCTTCTCGCCAGGATCCTTGCAACTATCTCAAGTCGTTGCGGCAACTTTTGTTGCCTACTTTTGTGGGTCTTCCTTTCTCCCCATGTGGAAAGTTTTGGCTTTCGCTTATTGTCCGGCGTGGAAAAAGTTAGGTTTTGTTGCTAAATTGAATGCGACTTGCGTTTGCTTTACCGCCGTTGCGTCCTTGTATCCAACATCGTGCTGACGTCCTGCTAAAGGTCCTTGAAGGTGCAAATTGTAAAACAAACAGAGAAACGACACCTTCCCAGCTGCCTCGAACAGAAATGGGGCGGAGAAGTTGACAGATAAAGTGTTGCCAGCGTATCGAGGACTTTAAATCGGGCTCGAGTTACGGGGTGGGATTAGGCCACATAAACAAGATACGTTAGATTAAGCCCGGCTTGGTCCAAGTGTTTGGTCAGAACCGTATCTTATAAATTAGGTAAATATTTTAAGTGAAATTTTTTAATTATTGTAACATTGTCTTTGTTCCTATCTTTATAAATATAAGTAAATATTTTACAACGCCTCATCGAAAGCTTTAAATCATTCGAGATTTCGTATCTCAAAAAAAAACGTTATAGATAGTTTGCCCAAAGTGTTGAATATGCTTTAACTTACACATTGGAATGAGTAATCCAAATATTTTAAAATGACTGCAATTTCGATCAATCAGACGAGAACAAAACATTTTGATCATTTTGGTTTTCAGTTTTCAAAGCATTTTAGTTGCCAATTACTCTGGCCGAAGCGTATAAATCGCAGTCATTACATTTAACGGCTTAATTCCGACACAGCCATAAACCAACAATAATGGCCAAAGCCCAAACAGCCAAACAATCTGACATATACACACGACCCCATCATATGACAACCACTGGAATCGGTTGGCATCTAAAAAGCTGTGGCCGAGTCCATTGCACTATCATAGAATATTTATTCAATTTAAATTTACCAATTAACTTGGACTGGGTCCGGGGACCGAGTGGGGAAAAAAAGGAGACCTAAATGCTGACAACGTTTAGAGCGGAGTTTCCCAGCGCCGCCTCTGAATAATAAATGCATAATTCCTAGATGGAAAAGCGCGTGCCATAAATATTGCATGATAAATTATAGAAAAGCTATTAGGACAACAAACGACACGACCAGGACGCAGGACTATAGGCTCCTTTGTTGAGTGTGGAAAAATAGGCGACCCTTTAAATGGCGCAGTGGGTGGAGCCGCCGAGTCCTTCTGTGTTTGACATTTTTCAAATGAGGTTAGCTCGACCAGTGTGTCTGCCTGCGCTGCTTATTTATGTAAATTTGCGTAAATTACTGTGAAAATATTTACGGTAAATAGAGCATTTGAAATTTTTATAATTTAAATGGGCAGGCGCAGGTTTTTCCTCCACCGTCTGGGAAAGTCAGTGTGTATGGAAATTTCCTCGCTTACCGCCAGCTGTGCACGTAGTTAGTTCCCAAAAGAAACTTGCCGGGCCACAACTTTTGCATCTAACACGATATGCAAACGGCTGGCAGGAGGACCAAAGCGAAGGATAAAGAAATACAGGAAGCGGAAGCTGAGCAAACAAGTGCAGCCCAAAATGCCATTGACGAGAGAACGTTTAAAAAAGTTTGAGGCACAAATACGGAACCCGAGGATAATACTCTACATAATGAAATGGGTGTTTTCGATAAATGCAAAAAAAAAAAAAAATATTTAATACAACCGAGCACTCTGCAAGTACTAAGAGTACAGAGCTACATATCGAAATATGAAACATTTTTTGATATTGATTATTAAAGATATTCATATGAATTACTTGAAATTCAAGTGCTTCCTTTTTCCCAAAATTTATTTTTTCGTAAAATTTCTGTCAGTAGCTCGAAATTAAATGAAATACCCCAAAAAGAGTGCTGTTCCTCGGTACTATGTCATACAACCCCACAAATTCATCTGAGTTTAGTATTTGTACACTCCAACTGAAATCAAATGCAAATGCTCGACATGTGTGCTTGGGTTGGAAAGGGTCTTGTGTTTCCCCTGACGCTGGCGTATCAGTTAAATTAAATATTCTTGTCAACTGCAGTCAGCGAGTTGGACGGAGAAGAAATGTTGCTCGACAATTTCAAATATTTGCACCGCACTTTATAGATTTTAGGCTTTTAAATAATAAAATACAGTAGCAGTGGGGGGAGCGTCTAAAACGGAGGCTGAGTGTTCTGCCAGAAGGAAAGGATGTTTCCGCCTTTTCAGCTGCGAAGTAAGGCGTCTTCTTTTCCTCTTTTTTTTTTGGTGGAAGTGCTGAAAGTGCTCTTCAGTTTCAAGGAAGGGGAACTGTGTAAATGTGTGTCGGTGCTCTATAAAACATTTGCTCTTCAAGTACGTACTTAAATTGCATTCAAGCTGAGCAGTTGGTTGGCAAAGTAATGTGCAAGGATCCTGGTCGGTTTGCTTCTGTTTCTATTCCCGTTGGCTCTGAGTTGTTAAATAAGTTGGCCGAAACGTGTGAATGAGTGTCTAAAGATGTGTCGAATTTTCGTGAAGCAGCCACAGAGAAAATGTTTGCCGATTTCATATATTAATGTTTGCTTTTTGGGGTTTTAAGAAAAAACTAAGTAAATGTTAAACGTTCCATAAGTCAAAATTATTTAAGAAATAAAATTATCTCGTAAGGAACTACTTCCCCTCGTTATTAACCACTGATCAATATCGCTTCCGAGCTAGCCATTAATTTCAGAATATATGATATACAGACCATTAAAATTATATCCATTCCGCTGAACGTATTTGTATAAATCACGTTATAACGACATTAACATAACACAAAGCAGTCAGGCAATGTGGCGCTTTTATGAACGATATACTCCTAACAAAACAAGATGATTTGATAGGGCCAAAAGCAATTAACTGGGAGCCCAGCTCCTGACTCCAAATCCCCGATGCCAAACCCAACGAACTGCATAACATTAGCCAACCCAAAGGCATTAAGCGATAAAAACTGATGCGATCATTAAAAAAATTGGAAGCCCAAAGAGGCGGTGTGTGAGCTGTGTTTAATTAATTAACAAAGAGCGCCTACGGAAATAAAACTAAATGCCCTGTGTACATTAAAATTAACCAAGCAAGAGAATGATAAAAATAAGCATCGAATTATTTCGGGCAACAAAACCCTTTTAGCTGCCATAGCAATGCCGAGCAGCAGCAGCAAGCAGCCAAGACACAATTAGCTTTGGGTTCAATACAAGGCACAAAGGCGTATTGTCCCCCCTTTTATTCATCGGGTGGTGAAAGGTCGCCGGGCAGGGTACTACAACAATTTCTCGCATTACTTCCGCTAAATTAATACCGACTGCGGCTGGACAAGCGCTGGACTGGCGTCGCCCGGACTGGAACCAAAAAAAAAAACACAAAAAACTCTGAACAATTTCTCCATTTCTCGCAATAAGCGAACAGTGGGTCGGGAAAAACGAAATGAACAAAAATTGGTTTTTATAAGAAATAATAATAGGGAAGATAACATTATGTTAAGACTCCAATGGATGTAAAAATTATATTACGCATACGCTGCGTTGGCTTTGTTACCATTATATTGTGCTTTGTGAATCATTAGCAGAGCAATCATTAATACTCATTTGAATTAGCTTATATTTGCATTCAAATTTAAATATTATTGATCAGTAATATTGCAAATAGCTATAAAAAGATTTTCTCAAATTAATTAATCTTAGCCCACCATAATTATGATCCACTGTGCGTGGACGGCACACTGTGCCGTTTTGCGAGTACTTTGCTTAAATTTCTCCTTTGGTTTATGCGGCGTCTGTCGCGTTGCGTGTGCCCTGTATTTTTCCTTGCCCCTGTGCAAGTGTCGTCGAATTAAAATTCATAGCAGCGCATTTAACTCGCAGGCCAAAAAAGCGTAAAATGTATAAAGAAACGCGCCCAAAACAGGACTCCCTTTGGTCCGAAGTCCACAACCAGAACGAAACAGAGCTCCGAGTCCAGTTGGGCTTGCACATAATTTCTGTTATTTATGGTTGCCATAAAGAATGAGGTCAGATGCGACGTCAATTCCTGGGCGGCGACTTTGCCTTAATTAAAGTCGTTAAATCGTGGTGTAGTAAGCGAGGTGAGTTTCGAATCAAATTAATGAGCAGCCAGGTGGGCAATGGGTCATCAGCTCATAGATTTAAATGGCCAGGCGGAGGAGCCAAAGTTGCTGGCGAGCTCATAAAGGAAACAGCTTTCCAAGGCCGTAAAACAAATGGAGCGGAAATGAATCGACTGGGGCATTCCCTACAAGTAGTTGAGTTATATGCACACACTGGAATAAAAGTCACACTACATGATTTGTCCAAGAAATCAGCAAATGTTTCAGTGAAAATAATAAAATTATATATTCTATAACTATTTCAGTGCCATTTATTTAATAACTGTTAAGAAAACACTAACTATTGTTTCATTTTTATTTTATTATTACAAATTTGCCACGCTTTGGTTTCCTGTATCAACCAATCATTCAAGACTATACCCTTCGCAAATAAAGGAAAACAAACTTCTCAGCAGATGTAAAGCTCTTCAAAGTACTTGAGTCGTTTTCACGTACCTTTGCTCGACTGGAAGCTCAGCCGAAACACATTCCACAGCGGCGTTAATCGGCTTATAAACAATTACTTAACATTATAACACAATTTGCAACTCAAGTTGTGCACAATTGCAGGCGGGTCAAAAGGTTAAGCGATTGCAGCGCTTACAAGAAGCTCGCTCTTCCGGTGTGAGCAGAGGGGTTTTGGGGTCGGGGTGTCAGGTGGTCAGGGGTTCAGGGGTCGGGGCATGTAATGAGCGAGAGCTGCACAGTTCAAATAATATCAATTAACTGCAACTTGACGTGCCTCGGCTAATTATCTCGCTTAATAAAGCGCCTAATGAGTGGAAACAGCTGCCAACGCCCAGTTGCGATTCAGGGACAGAGTTCACACAAAAAACGGTGTGGGACCTTGGGATTCCATTATCCTTACCCCATTCCTTTTATTTTCGCACGCCGCCTTCGCACTTTTTTCTTTCGTCTGGGCTGTAAAAAATAATTATGCTAAAATGGCTTGGCGGTTTATGAATTTTAATTGTTATGTCTGCCCGGGAATTCCCCGTTTCGCTGAAGGTGAGAGGGCGTGGCATTCCAGCTTAAAATTTGACCTCGCCATAAGATGCTTAATTTCTTATTCGCCAGCTTTCGCAGTTGGTGTAAAAATTTCACACATTTTAAACAGGCAAATAAGGGCTGCAGGGGGTAATAGGGATATAAATATATATATATATATACATTTATATTTATGTACATATTCATGTGCGTGTATGTGCTAGTGACGTTTGAGCTCATTAAGAAAATTCGTGCGGTCGCTTTGGTAACTATTTTAGCATTAGAGCGCATGAACCAAACGCCACAGGAGGTCGTCCAGAGACGTGGTCCAATTGCTTTCCACGGGGATAATTTGTAAATGCAATCTATCCTCTATCTACTATGCCCAATGTTGCGAATTAAATTACAGCAGTTAAATTAAGCCGTATTAGGGGAATGCATCTATAGTTATCCCCTTGTGAGCGCCTGTTTAGCTCTCATTACAATATTCCTCGCAAAACTCAAAGTGTTTTTTTAAGCCAAACAAAACGCATGTGAACTCTGCATAATTATGCGCAAAATAAACTAAGTACACACACACACACTGGCTATGCGTTCATAGAACTGTGTATATATGCCGAATAAATATTTGCCTGTTCAAGAGCGAAATTTATGTTTTTGCTAAAGAATCCTTTGGGTTTCTTTGGGCCATGTATTTAATAATTGCAACAAGCACTTAGGGTAATTTATTTAATTTAGAACAAGTGCGCTTAGGTAAGCCATTGCCTTTTATTTAAGCTACTACTTTTTATTGGTACAAAATTAACAAAAAACTAACATTATTTATATTGTAATATGGGCTAATTTCTAGTTTTTGTTCACTGGTAGACTATTTCTAAATTGCTAAGACAAACCCTGTTAATTTGCATAGCGTTTAGAAGCATTCCTTTGGCCATTATTAGCCCATCTGAGCTTTTTTGGGACCGCTCGTAGCCTTAACCTCATTTTCCACTCTTTTGACAGGTGCTGCCGACTTGGTTTTTCTTTTTGTTCCGCATCCCTTTTTCGCCAGCAAATTGTTCTTTTACTTTCTTTCGGTTCTGATGCACTTTCTGCAGGGGCGGTAGGGAAAAATGAAGGGGCGTGGCGGGACATAACGAGGAAAACTCGTATGACAAATAGCCTGCGGCTTTATACACAACGTTGAGAAGCTGTCATTGTCTAGATTCATGTTGCTTTTTCTTTAGCTGCTTTTCGTTTCTTCTTTTCCCCTTTTCACATGTTGTTTTTCCGATGTTGCCAGCAATGTTTCTTTGCTACCCCAACCTCCTTTCCGCTCCCACCTTCTGTTTTTCTTGTTCCATGTGTGGTTTCCTTATTTTTTTTTCTGTTTACACTAACTACTTGCTGTTGCTCGGGCTTGTTGTGGTTTGGATCCTTCGTTTTCCACCCAGCGCCCCTGCGGCTGTTGCATTCATCCACCCTCCTCAAGGACACGCCACTGCAGCTGGAAAGGATTCGCTCCGAGTGCCATTAAAATGCACCCAGGGCTGTTGATTGGTAAAGGAAAATCTAACATGTGGCTTACCCAAACTTTTACTTGTTTAAGAAATTGAAGAGCGGGTTACCACATTGTTTTAAAGTCCTGACACCTTCAGCAACACAACCGAAATGTACGACCAGTCTAGCACACAAATATGGATCTGATTGATAAGAACTTTAAGGAAATGGCAACAAAAGCTTTATATTTATTATTTAATACGAAACATTTCGAAACATTACGTCACTATCAGAGCAACAGTTCAATATGTTTTAATACTGCATGGACAGATTAACTACTTGTCAAGGAGCTTTAAAAATAATTTAAAATAATGCACTAGTTTTCAGACAACGTTCCATTTGAAGATAAAATGTGTCAGAAGAAAATTATGCTTCTTGACAAGCTACAAAAACTGTTTCCACATTTTGGCTAGAGGTTTTGGGCTTTGTGATTTGATAGAACCGCCTGTCAATGGCAGGCGAACAAATTACATTAATTTGCAACGAGGCCACAAAACAAGTCAGTCAATAGCCGGCCACGCCCCATTTGCCATTCCGCCTCCGAAAGATACGGCAGAAAGAACGAGGACCGAGCATCGAGAATGACGATGACGCATTGCGTATGCATATGTCATGTGTATGACAGTGCCGCGTTTAAATAAATTCTGCCGACCAAGCCAACATTTAAGAAATGCCTACCAAATGCAGCCGGATGCCCACAGAATGTGGAGCCTGTCAGCCAAATATATCCAAGTCAGTGACGACACAGCCGGGACAGAGTTTTGGGCCAGTTGGCCAGCAAATGACAGCGTTGATGGACAGTTTTGTGCAATTGCATTGCATATGGTTAGGCGATGTGCCAGTGACAGCCACGCCCCCTTTAGCCCAGGAAGGGGGGCTCATCATCATCGTCAGCATCGCCAGAAACAGAAGAGGAGGGGGTCGGTGTCAAATCCGCTACAAAATGATATGCAAATGCAGCCAACCAAAGGGAGAAAAAATCTTGGCTGCAATTAAAAGCTAAATGCACTGGACGATAGCGTCAAATTTCAGCGCACGAACCATTAACCCACTGCAAACGGGCATTGCTTTTATTATTTAGTTATATATAATTAATGCAAACACTGTATATAAGTATATATTCAATATTCATATGTAATGCGAACAAATCAAAAGAAAACTTAATAGCTTTTAAGGTCAGTATAATTTTAAGTAATTTAAACATGCATGTTATGTTTAGTCATTAAAAGTTCGATGAGTTTCCCATAAAAGCATTCTTTTCAATGTCTTCAAGTGCGCCTCGAAAAACTATCTCACTCCGTTCTATCAGATTGCTGTTCTTGTCCCAGGACACTGAGCAGTAATGGGTTAATTAGCTACGCTGCAGGAATTGCAGTGGCGTACGCAGAGGCAAAAACCGCGAGATATCAGACCAATTTAGTGTTATTGCAGTCGCATAACTCCAGAGATTGCCCACAGGACTCTGGGCGGGAGCAGGAGGAGCAAAAGGAGCAGAGGGAAGGAGCCGAAGGAGGCTGGAGGACCCAGAGCACCGAGCCCAGGACGCAGGACTCAAACAAAAGGCAAATGCGACAACGCCAACTGCACAATTAGCACTCGGAAACAACTCGGCTGGGCGGGCAAAGAAGTTGGGGGAAATAATATTGTCGACGCAACGGAAATGTAACTGGGAATTATTTAATTTGCAAACTACAATGCCCAGAGCAATCCTGCGAGCTCCATTCCGCATCTCCCCACATCCACTTCATTGTTTTATGGCTTTGTTTGAGAAGGACTCCTTCTGCACTTCGGATTGCCATTGTCTATGCTACATAATTGTTATGATAACTGCCTCGCTTTACGGCTGCATCATGGGAGTAACTTAAGTAAATGTCAGTGCTTTTAGCTCCCCACTGCATGTGCAGTGCCACTTTGGCCCCGACCAAATGGCCAAAAAGCCAAAAACAATCCCGTCCCGCAATCTCAGACATCTCAAAGGCCGTAAATCGAGACCCTCTACCCACCTGAAGGCATTTATCAGATGCAGACAGCCGCTGTCCAGAAGACAAAAAAATGGCATTGACTTTGCCGAAAACGGGCGAAAAGCCACAAAAAAGAATATCGGTGTTCAGTCAGGTGAGCTTTTGTTTTGTCTGCCGCCGTCTCGGCTTGACATTTTTCAGAAAACCCCCATGACAAGTTAATGAAAGTCTGCCGCGCTCTGAAACTCAGATCCTTTTAAGAGTCCACAGCGTAGGAGCCAAAGATCGAGATAAAAATACTCTAAAAATTACATCTACGTAGGATTCAATGTATGTAACGTACATTACAAGCTCCAAATCGCCTTTATTGCATTTTATACGCACATTGTATGTTCCCATTTGGAAATATATTTTTTCTAATTTTTCCAATCGGGTGAATATATTTCTACCCCCATTTGGAGCTACTTTTCATGTGCTTCACTCCATTCAACTTGGCTTACCTTTCCAAACTGTTCAACTGCCATAATGGTTTTCAGCATCATCATCATCGTCATCATGCTGCCAGCGTCTATTTTGCATAATTTCCCATTCCCGCGCTGGAAAGCAAGGCCAATGGCAATGTCAATGGCAAAATGAAAAGCCATTTACCGAAAAACACAGACATGCTAATTAATGTTAACGGAAATTGTAATTAGAATTGGTTTGTCAAGCTGTGGAAAGAGCGCAGCAGAATGCTTTCGAACGGATCTGGCTTTAAAAGACGATAGATGGTGGAGAGGAGTGGAGGAGGAGGAGTTAAGTTGAGTTGAGACAACGTGGCACTGATATGATTATAACTTTTAGCCACAAGTTCAACAAAACTTTGCGACTAAGTCGCCGCAGTTTCAGTCTCCCGGTGCCATCCTACACATCCAGACATATGTTGTGGGGGCGGAAAAGTTCTGTGCATACGCCAGATAGTTTATAATTTAGGAGGGCGGCGACGGCGCCGCGTTAAGCACACAAATCATTATGGCGGTGATACCAAAGCCGGCGGTTCACTTTTTAAAACAAGGGACCGCTAACCGAAACAGAAATCCAAAACAAACTGGAAGGCGAAGGGCAGAGACAGCCAAATCCTTTTTAGCGCCATAAATTAACTTCATTTCCGTGCCAGACGCAACACGACAGCCGGCAAACGTGTGTGGTGAGTTTTTGAATGGCAGGGGTATTCAAAGAGTGGAAGTGAATGATATAGGGTTCTGTGGAGTCTAGGATTTGGATGTTCTCATGGCAAGGATACATATAAACATGATTAAAAACAGGAAGAACTTTGAGTGGTAAGGAGAAGTAGAAAGAATATCGGTTTCCATATGAAAAAGCATAGATATAATTTACACTCATCAATGGTCATCATTGGTTGTGTTAGTTTTAAAACAGAGCATAACCAAATATATCCCAAACATACACCTATATATTAAATATTAAATATTAACATATATCAACGCTCAATTTTCATCGCTTTTATGCTATTACTTTATTCACTTTATTAACAGTTGCAGTGAATGGACTGCCCCGATGGCAAAATGAATTTTCTCTCTATCGTTTTGCAGCAACACTGCGTATGCGTAATATTTAGAGCGCCAAGCACGTAACTCATACACACGGGCTTAAAAAAGACACTGGTGAAAAGATAGAGAAAGTGGATGAGCTGGGGAAATGGGAGAAATGTTTTCACACATATTTGCATGCTGTAAATGCGGCAATACACGCAAATACTCACACGTGCAAAGGCGGGCAGACAGACACGCACACGCCTACATATTACGCAAATTCCATGCTCAATTTCAGATTTGAGCAAACGGCATACCTGAGCAGCCTATTCCGAATACCTAGCCACGCCCCTTCCAGCCCAGCCCCTCGCCGCAGAAATCAACTCTGCTTACGTGTCGCAATGATAACGTGTATTTTGGATCCACTGGAATAAATGATTAACAATCTCTTAACACCAATCCCATTTTGATCTAGAAATTCAATTAATTTCATATTGAGAAGAAAAAGAAAGTAAAGTATAAACCAAATGATTCTATTGGATGTATTTTCTCTTGTTTTCAAATTAAGTCCTCCAAAGTCGTTACATATAGTAGAATATGCTGGATTAAACCACTACATTACGATTTTTTCTCCGTGTACCAAATAAATCGGGCTAAGTGTACCACTGCTCAGAGTGTCGTTGGGTCCCCAAGTTGAGTTGTGTCTCGGGGGCCTAGCCCAAAGTTTCATTTGAAAGCAAATTATACTGATGACAACAACAGGACTCGGCAGCAGCAGGAGCAACATTGGCAATTGAGGACGTGCCAGAAGTTGACAACTCGCCTTCGCTGGGCGTCACCTATTGGGGATATTTGGCATTTTTCTTGCCGCATACTTTTATGCACCATTGATGAATTTTGAATGAATCGATTGATGAAGCGAAGAGCAGAGATTCATCTAATGAAATGGGCGTGCAAAGATTGGAAAGAGGGGGAGACTTGTTTGGCAAAGGAATAAGTACACCGGAAGATAAATCATCTGCAAATCAAAATGTATATAGTATAAATTATATTATAAAGTATATAAATGAAATACGACAACCCATTATTTGCGTTCGATATACGTTTAATCATATTAAATTCCTAAAGATATTTAACTAATGTCATTTGCGGTTTTTTGCCATGCCGTCAGTTTAATAATTTACATACCAACAATCCGCTAGAGCTCCACTCCAGATACACGCACAGCTTGACTTCGGATTCAATAACCTACTGGTGTTCTCAGCTTATCTGCAAACAGATTTCCCAGTTTGCGAGTGATTTATGGCAGGCACATTTGAATTACTTCGCCTACTTCTCGGCGCACAGATCTAAGTCTTTGGGTAATTGTGCCTCCGGGCCAGATCATATATCATCGTGTAGTGGTCTTGCATATGCCAGTAGCAGTTTAAACAACTCAGGCCCTGGCCTGATTTTGTCATTGACATATACATATAGGCCACGCCTCGTGGCTACTAAGTTTATCCACGGAATGGATCAAGGAGCTCGCTGCCACTTGAGTGCCTCGCACACACTTTCAAATCTATCATACTTGTGATAGCATCAAGACCGCTGGCGATACATTTTCGATGTTATTCTGTTTGAAGAGGCAATAATCGAGATGACGATAAAGCTAAATCAAATAACAGAAGAATATTTTTACTACAAATCGCACTCATAAGTTTTACATCAATCATAAATACTGTTGGAATCCTTCGTCAAGTGCACTAAAACTTTTCCATTTTAAAACCAAATAATTGCAATATATTTAATAAAAACATGGCGAAAAATCACAAACTGAATTTTAGCATGTCCAACTCGAATAATTAAAATAAACGTTTTCAAAGACAACAAACCACTGGGAAAACACTCGATTAAAAGACATCATCAATAAATTGCTTTTGCATTAAAAACAATTCCAATTTCCTCATCCCTTGTTAATATACACACAAAAATGAATTGAATACATACTGGGTGGCGTGTATGTTAAATGCAAAAATTTGTATATATCTATATGGTATTGTGGGTTAAAAGCTCGGGGCCTGTGGAGTTTAATGGTTTACACATATTGGTATAAAAGTGCTTTGGAGAGCTCTTTACGGCTCGCCGCTCGGCGCTCGGCTTTTATGGGTCTGGGCAATTGTGTTCAGGCCAAAAGGCGTTGACGACCCCTCTGGAGCCGGCCAGTTGGGTGATTCTTTTTGTTTTTGACAACTTTGAGGCTTCAGAGTTCGTTGGACACTGTGAACGCACACATGACCTAGCTGGAAGTGCCTCTCAAAAATATTTAATGTAAAATTTCTAAGCAAATTAGCTTGTAAGTTATGTAAGCCTTTGCATAACTTCTTGTTACTCTTTTAGCTTCAATCCTATTAACTTGAAAGGCAGTTTTGTATTGGATGTAAAATTAAATTTATATTTACAAAAAAAATATAATTTTTCATCATCAACATGTTTTTCGTGAAATATATCTTGGGCTGCAGTCTCAGCCATATCAAAGTTATAGGACCGTCCCTTTGTGGCACTCTTTCGCCCGGAATCGTAAAAAAAGTGTTTACATTTCATTCATAAAATATCAATTACGGACATGTGTGACAGCTAAGCGAGTGTGTTCGGGTATATGGGTTTGGTAAGTCAAATCGATATCATACGAATACGTGAGGACATCAGAGTTCATTGCTGGAGCTTCGTCCTCGACTGGGTGACATTTAGGGCCAATATGGTGCACAACACGCTCCCTGATGGAAATTTAACGAGTTGCGCGACAACAGCTCTTGTAATGCATAGCAGCACAGCGTAATCAGCTGCCATTCCTGAAGAGCATAAACAGCTCGTTGGAAACTCAAATGCAAACAATTGATTAAAACTTAGCTCAACATGTATAAAATAATTTAATTAAATTTGAGAACGCTTCTCTATATAAGCTATGAAACGTTGTAATATGACCGAAAACTCTTAGACCCAATATCTATTCAAAAAATTGACTTTTATATTCTTAATAGAATATTATAATTATTTAAATAACCCTTATATATGCCTTTACCTTGACTATATGCTTTATAAGCAATTATAAATATATAAAAACGAAGATAGGGATAAGAAGATGATAGAGATCAAATTCGCTTTCTTTAATTCATAGGTAAATGCTAGCAAAGCCCTACTTGAGCCCTATATATATTCCATTTGAACTTGTGCGAATAGTCTTGCTTTAATAGCATCTCTTCAATTTCACCTTAATTTAATGCAATATCCTTAAGCGAATAGAAAACCAAAATCAAGACCACGCCCATTCGCTTTAGCCCTGCGGCTTCTCCATTTAAGTAAATGCAGCCCACAGCATTCGCATAACCAAGTAGCTCGGATGGCTAGCCCACCCACCACCACCCACTGAAGCACCCGCTGAGCCACCCTGTTTAACATCCGATGGCCACACCTGCTGTCTGCAGTTTGCAGTTTGCTGGGTGCACTTTGCTGCCTACTTTGGGGCGCCACTCAATTATTTATGTGCCCCTGCAGTGCTGCCTTCCCATATGGGGGCGAACTTTTTCGCCATCTGCACACACACACACACACTCGAACACACACCAACACCACGAGGGCAACATGGAATGTCTTTAATGTTAATGACTCGAGTGCTGCAGAACTTTTGCAAACGCTTAAGGCGGCTTTGCGGCAAGACGACGATGCCGGAAACTTTCCCATTGTTCGGCTGGGAAATCTCAAATCTCTGGTGACAAGTTTCCGCTGCACACAACTTTTTATAATAGCATGCAGGCACTCATTAAAAACGCATTAGCTGTGCAATGTAAATCATTATTGTGCCATAAGTAGTAGCCGTAGTATGCATCTCTGCCACTCCCGAAGGCATCGGTATCATCTGGCAGCAGATATGTCATCCCATAATTGGATACATGTGTAAAGCTTCGAATATTGTTGAACATATAACAATGTCAGGGGTCAACCTATCGGTTATCCTGCCGTATAAGCCGCAGGTCGAAAGACTCAGACAGACCACAGATGGGCCTTGTCCAGGGTATACATTTAAATTACTTATCAGTTACAGCAAACTACTTAAACGAATATTATAGTAGAAACCATCCCAGATAATGCATTCAAGACCTAGCAGTCCTCAAATGCCGTTCCTTAAAAATATCCGCTTCAATCAGATTTTCCTAAGTAAGTCGAACAAATCTCTCCTTTAAAACAAGTCTCATTTCTCCGTGCCACTGATAAATTCCTAGGAATTCCATGGAGCGCATTTACAATGCATCAAGAGAAATGGTCGTCGAATCCAGCAATTTTTCACAATCTCTTTTTTGCATATCTGCTGAACATGTTAATAACCCCACCTGGCGGGTAATGGCATCCCCATCCGCATCCGCATCCCAAGGCAGTTGAATGAGATGGCGAGACCACCACTCCATTCAGATGGTGGCAATAAATATTTTATAAAGGCCAGACGACGTCAACAAGAAGACGATGGGACATGGCACATCCTCCACAGGTAGCGACCGTCGTAAAAAAGGCAACTTTGTAGAAAAGATTGCGCCGATGTGCTGAAAATTCCTTCCTTCCGTCTTGTCAACAACAGCTGAATAGGCCACACAATTGGCTGGCAGATGGCTAAGCGTCTGGCAAGGAACCAACAAAGTAGGGATGTCCTTTTGACCCACACACCCCGAGCTCTTTGCCTTGCCGAATCAAACCCACACGGGCCTTTGGGATTTCCCAGTTTTTTATTCATTAGCATTTCGACGGGTCGGAAAATTCGTGAATGGGAAATCCCCACATTAATATTAAATTCTGCTTGGCTCTCCAAACGTTTTAAGGTAATTTGTTAGAGTGCGGAAAGTTTAACAAATTTAAATAGTAAGCCCCGGCAAATTAGTTTTAATACGACCAGCAAACAAATCTGGCACAACGGCCTAAAGACCATTTCCGTTGTTGGCCCAATTTAACATGCATTCTATTTGTTGTTAGCCATTAGTTTTCGGCGTTGAGCCGGGCTTTAGGAATTTGTTTAAACATATTTTGGGCTTTTAATGAAATTTATGGCCCCATGTAAATGAAAATCTGTGCTAAAATGTTTTTAATTGCTTTCCGCTTGGAATAAATCGATAGAAAAGTGATTTAATTTATGTGCGTTTAGCCAATTTTAACTAATTTTGCGTCATTAGATTTGTCTATTTAAAAAGGGAAATTTGCAAATTGTGTAAATATATCCAGCTCCCAATTATTCAATAAAAATAAGCTATTATTTTTAAGGAAAGACTTTTAAACAATAGCCTTGTTGACATAAAATGTCTGAAACCAAACTGTGTAATTGGTTGAAATTTAATAATAACCGCAAACACAAGCCACGACACCCCGGTGACCCGTAAAAAATTACCTATTGCCGCTTAGAGTCGGAAAAAAGGAACGCCATTACCCATAACTCTTGGGCAATAAAAATAACAAGCCGCATCAAATTTTAAAGTAACGTTCAGCCTGGGAAAAAAACAAACAAATATAATTGCGCTTCGGGCAGCGTTTGTCTAAAACTTTGGCCTTTTATGGTCCAAAACTTTTATTGTTTGTACATTTGAGGGAAGGTGGGCAAGACAATTTACTTGGGTCAAAATGTTGTCGCCTGGGAAATTCGGGGGCAAAGCTCCCTTATAACATTATTTCTAGCCATATAGGTCATATGACACGACTCTGCTTTAATTATTATTCACTAAGAATTGATTAGGTTTCCTTCAGCACATCCACTGAAGGATGATGTCTACACTGGCTGTTTTAGGCGTATAATGCTGTCATTATGCTAGCAAAGAAAATAGTTTTAAAGTTTAAGTTAGTATATACAAAAGTTTAAAGTAATATAAAACTATAGAGTAAAATTAAGGATATGCTTTATAAAATTATATTATAAGCAAAATATGATAATAAAACTGCTATCCGATAAATAAATCCATGTCGATATCCATGTCTTCTCTTGTTTCAAAGGTTGTCCTGGGATACGAAACAAACTGGAACCTTTAAACAATTAACTTAGCAACCTCAGAACTAGTTGGCTACCAGTCGAAAATCGGGTAATCTATTTGCGGAAACTAACGTTTTATAACCAAACAGGACCAAAATGAATATAATATCAACAGTTTGGTGAGTTTAAGGTGAATATTCCCCAAAAATATATGTATAATCATGCAGTCCACAGTTGGTGCAACATTTGGGACAAGGACACCATTGTGAATGTGGGTCCCGATGTCCTGTGCCAGCGGAATGGCAACGCGATGAAGTTTGTCCATATGCAGACGAAGGCAGTTACCTTTTTCAAGGCGGAGACGGTGTCCACGGGTCTAAGTATCAGTTGTTTTGCTGGCCACAACCGTTTTCCGCTTTTCGCCTTTGCCGAGGTCGTCCTGAGGCCAAATATCTATATATACCGCTATCCGGATATGGCGAAGTTCAGCTCCATACCCCGTAAGTTTCCAGGATGCGGATTTTCATCAACTAAATTCCAAATTCCTATTAGCTCACATGATGAGCTATACCGACATCCGTTTTTCGGAGCTGGATCTTCTGATCGCTGTGAGCGGCTATCCTGATTATTGCCTCTGCGTTTTCAACTACCGCACTGGAACTTTGGTCCTGGAGCAATTCACCAATGTGCCCACAGTGGAACGCGGCATTGTGATTAGCTTCACAAGCCTGCCTTCCATCATTCAGTTGAACAAGCAGGACATGACCATCATATGCTACGAAATCTGCACCGTTGAAAAGGAGTCCTTCCTGTACAAGGTGGCCGAGGTGGAGCTGGGCAAAAAATTCTTGAAGTCCTGCAACCGATGCCTAAGCTTCGGCGAGGATAACACCCTGTACGCCACCAACGATTTTGGTCATCTGCTATCAGTGGACGTGGCCTGTTTTGCCCTAAAGCCACAATGGCAGCACACACCCGAATCCGATTCTGTGACCGAAATGGAAAAAATACCCCGCTCACACGGCCTTACCTATCACAAATCCGGATTTCTCATTTGGAACAGCACGACCGCATATTATGTGAAGAAAAAGGCTGGTGTCTTCAAGGTAGGTTTATTACGAGGATTTAAATATATATTCCATTCCATTTCCATTTAAGAATCGCACGTTTATTTATACAATTAAAAATTTGCTTCATCAGCCTTTAGTAATAATTTACCACCTTTCAATCCAGCTCGAGTGGGAATTCGAAGGACGGTTAAACGAGGTGGTCCGCTTTCTTAGCAACAACAATGGCGAAATCTACGCCGAGCGCCGCCCTGGACACATTGACCAGGTGGTTGTGGACCGCAATGGGGCAGTATCGCTAGAACCCGTGGTGCCCACGGGAAAACCGGTGATTACCTTCCGAGTGGTGCAGGGACTCAAGGACGAGTGCGTTTGCGTGTTGCACGATGAAGGAGTGGCCATGATGGACCTGGCGAAAGGTAACACCCTGTGCGAAGTGTCCGTTCCGGGCGCAACGGCCATGTGCAACCATCGCAGCTTGGCTCTTGTGGTCGTGGGCACTTTGGATGCCAGCATCGTTTTGATCCACTTTGAGAGGGCCAGCTTGCCGCATGTTCTGTGCGATCTTAAAATGGAGACAGCAGCGGTGGTGGGGCTAGAGTTCAACGACAGCTGGGTGGTGTTTCAGGATCAGATGAAGGTGCTGCACGTTGTTCAGGTGGACAACAGGCCGCACAAATTAACGCATTACTTTGAGATGAACCCGCCGGAACTGTCTCAAGTTTTTATACACACCTTCTTGCTGGCCGACGGACCCCGTTTGATGGTCTTCATCAATCGGGATCATAGCATGAAGCGTCCTGGCTTCGCCACCGAACTCTGGCTCTACAATTGGGGCAAGGACAAGCGTCTTCATAGGCGAGAATATATCCTGCCGAAGCAATACGGCTTCTTTTGTGTCCAGCCGCCTGTAGGCAGATGGGCACTGATCGAGATTGTGGCCACCGAGTACAACAACTTGAACTTTGACCAGTTCGCGTTGAACGAGAAGGATGAACTGCAGTGGATCGCCTCCACCAAGTCGGGGCACTTCAGCTATATTCTCGGTGCCGGCATGACCAAACATTTGGTCACCTGGAGTCTTGGCGGTATCCTTGTTCACTTCAAGCAGCACAAGCGGGCCAAGAAACCGTTTATGATCTGCAGATTTCTTAACTTGGGCATGCAAACAGAGTACATACTGCGTGTGAAGGAATGTTTTAATTCGAAGTAACTATCTGAAATAATTTCATTTTAACTATATTTATATTATATGATTGATGTGCAGATACCTCATTATCCTTTTGGCCAACAAGAGCATGCGAGTAATGCGTCTGCCTTCTCTGGCGGACTTTGTTCGTGAAAACGTGGCCTTACCATTGCCCACGGAGGAGGGCATTCCCTGTTTCGTGGAGCAGATAATCCACAAGGTGGATATGTTCGTGCCACTGAGTCAGCGGCAGGAAGTTAAAGAGGAGTACACCCGGGCGGATTTAGCAAAGCGCGAAAAGCTGTTTAACAGCATCAAGGACTTTGCCGCCAAGGTCACGGCGCTTATCGACTACGATATTTCTAAGACGGGCAAAACCCAAGGCATCTTTAAGAAGTTCTGCTTCCACTATCGCTGGCTGGATGCTCTCACGGAGGAGGCCCATAAACTGTGTGCCTTGGAACGAGAATCGCTGGAACGGGCCATTGCAGATCAGTCAAGGATTCGTGACTGGATCCTACGCCTGGTAACCCGCGATGCGGTGAGCATTAACTATCGTGTTCGCTCCATTTTCGCAGATGCCAACTTCGAGAGCTTCTCCGTGCGGAGGAAAATTGAAATGTCAGAGTTCGATAAGTACCGATTCTACGACCTGGAGGACCATTTACGCCTCTCCCTAGGCTCATTCGAGGAGGAGGAACCGCCTGCTCCGGCCGCTGGCGGTCATGGTCCGCCTGCTGCCATCGAAGATGGCGAGGTGGGCGAGGAGGAGACCGTGGAAGTTGCTCAAGGATTGCGCGAGCTCAAGCCATTTGTGGTGGAGGGACCCAGTATCTACGAGCACATAATGGCACCTGTTTTTCAGTTGCAGGACAAGAACCTGGTGACCTCGAACCAGTTGTTTAACTATAACTGCAAAATCCGATTCTATCTAAATGATCCGCTCAAACAGGAGTTTAACAAACTCTTCCACGAGGCTCAGCAACTCAAGCAGGACACCATCGACAGCGTGATGAACACTAACGTGGTGCTCAACAAGATCTACGACAATATGAACATTATGCTGCGCCTGCTCAATATGGATCAGTTCAAGCCACCTGAACTCACGGTCCCATCGCTGGAAAAGGATGAGGTAATCAAGCAGATCATGGAGGTGGACGACTCCGAGGTTAAGGCAATAAACCGCCGAAAGCCAAAGACAATCGACACTGGTGGCAAGAAGGGAAGACTGCTTCTTTGGAGCAAAGAGTTTTGGGCTCGGGCTCTCATAGTGATGATGGACGGGGTGCTGGAGAAACTGTGGGAAGAGGAGATCAAGAAGGACATCCCAGAGCCGGAGTTCATGCAAAAGAAGCAGCCACATGAGTTTAATCTCGAGGAGCAGAAGATCTTTCGCGCCTACGAGGAGGCAGTTCATCTATTGGAACTGGACCGTCGCAAGTACCTTCGAATCCTGCATGAGAACGAAGAGAAAACGTTGGCTCTCAAAGCCGCCCAGATTTTAAAGCTCAACCAGCGCGTAGCTGAACTGATGATCTTGAAACTGAAATATGACTTTGCCCTCAAACAGGGGCAATTGCGCATGCTCACCCTCGAAAAGATCAATTTCGGAAGGGTTCAAATGCGCAAACGCTACACCATGTTCCGCAAGGACATCGACAAGTTGAACGATTATATGACGCGGTATAGCAACCTACTCGATTTCTATGACAAGGCTTTTCTCGATGTGAAAACGCGACTGGAGGCTCAGCAGACCCGTGATCGAGCCGTCGAACGGCAGTTTCGAAGTCAATTCTTACCTTTAGTTCCACATGCCACCCACGAGATGACAAAGCTCTTCAAGAAGCGACCCAAACTGCCCGGTAAGGTCTTCAACTCGGTACTCATCTGCATGGAGGCCTCGAACAAGCTGAGCGGAAAGCCCAGTCATCGTACTCCCTTCCCTCTGCCCGACGATGTCCTGGAGTTCCTTAACTATCTCGCCGAGTTCGATCAACCAAAACAGTGTCCGCCGAATGTGGATCCCAAGTCTTGGGACGCCTTCGTCAAGTTGCGTCGCCAGAAGACTGAGAGCGAGTTACGACTGAAGGGTATAGGCTACCAGCTGCTCGACAGCCAAGCCCTCCTGGGTGTCCTTAACAAGGACCTCACAGCGCTCAAGGAGTCCAAGATCCTGACTCAACGTAATTCCGAAGAGAGCATCCAAACATACGTAAGTATGGAAAGCCTTCCACTCTTAAGAAACATGCTGCTTGCAGGAAAATTTTTAACAACCTTTATGTTTCCTCAACCTATAAATTTTCTTTTATTGTTTAATATGCGCCTATTTTTTAAAATAATAATACCAATCGAAAAGGAATTAAGTCTTTTATATAGAGAAATACCGCTGCATACTCTCGAGCGTTTTGAATAAAGAATACAACCCCTTTTAATATGTTAAATCATTTTCAATTATAAAAGGTTTCTGCTTTATCTTCCCAAGCTTAAATATTATATTTCTGGAGTAACCCGAATGAATTTTCTGTTTCAGCTAGAAAAGATGAGAAACATGACCATCCAGTTGACCCTCACAATGGGTCAAGTTGAGGTCTCGGTTATGGGCCAGTTCACAAAGCTCTCCAACACAGTTCTCATGCATGTGGATGACATCAACGATGTGAATCGCCAAATTCAGGTGAGCACTCATAACAAGAAAGTAATAATGATTTTTAATGTTATCAACCATAATAAATGCAGGAAGCTGGAAATAAAAAGATTAAAGCCATGCAAAGAGTGGCAGTATTTAGACGTCAGGTCATCTTCAAGGAATGGGAACACAAGCTGTACAAGGCCAATATAGCGTATCTGAAGTACATGCTGGATGCCATCGAGAAATGCAAGGTTTCAATGGAGTTCCTTAACATCCTTCGCAATTGGGAAAAGGTTAAGACAGAACGTCAGAAGTATATAGCCGGAGCTATCGAACGAGTGATCGAACAAAAGATAGCAGTATTCAAGAAAAACATCGATCGTGTGTAAGTTACTTTTTTTTTTAAATGTATCTTAACTGAAAACTAATCTGTGCCCAAACCGAAGCAACATCAAAATCGATGCGGTGAAAGCACAGACCTTGGAAATAAAGCGCAGCAATCACGCCATCGATTTTAAAATCGAGCGTATCAAGGTGGACGTCACTTTCCAAAACACTTTGCGCGATACGATGATGGAGGACAAGCGGGATCGCGAGCAGCGCGAGCGGTAAGATAACCTCTTCAACAGAATCTAAACTGTGTCACCGAACAATGAACTCCTTTCGAATGTTCATCAAAACTCCCAAAAGAAAAAAAAAAAGTTTTGATTTTAAAAACGTATGTTGCAATCCAACAACGTCGTATTTATCAAAAAATAAGATGCAATGTATCTAAACAACAAGACGAACTATTGTTGGCTAGAGTAAAAAGTATTTTTGCCACTGCTCATATAACCGAATTTCAAGAAAAAATCAAACACTTTTATATTCAAATATATGTTCTTTTTCCACCGCAGAATGTCGCAGATTAAGACCCATCGGCAGCTCATGGAGAATGTCCGCCGCAACTACGCCCATGTGCTGGAACTGCAGACGATTCTGGAGCTGCTCCGTCTGCGAACCTACCCCACGTTGGGGCCACCCCTGCCCCAATGTCATCCGCCAGTGCCGGAGCACATCCTCAGTTCGGTGCCCTAGGAGAACTTTAACCCGACCAACCAACAGACCAGTCCGTGGGTCTAAATTTTAGCCACTTGGCGAAATTGCAATTAAATATTTTCATTCCGCCAAATGAAAATTTATTAGTGGTTCTGGTTATCTGGTCTGGGTCTTCTGACTCGTGCTGCCACTTAATGGGGTTTGTTTGTATCTGGGGGAAAAGACGAAAACGAGGCATAGAGTCGTGCACTTTGTGCTCCGAAACAATCTCTAGTCTCGACTAACTACTTTTGGTGCTTAAATTGGGAAAAGGCCTTCAGCATCGCACTTCACCTTTATTGTTTTAATGGATTGCCCTTGAAGTCAAGAAAGTTGATCTGTGAGATCATACTGTTGCAATATAATAAAAATTAAACAAAACGCGGTTGTTACTTTATATGGCTAACATATCGTTAATGTTAGTACATTGCTTACGCTAAAAACTGGCAATATTGTCAACCATTACTATTCTTTTTATTATTACCTCTTCTAACCATTACGTAATCTCAGTATTTCCCAGCAGTAAATCCTTATCTATTCCGCTTTCAAAATCAGAGAACTGTACTTTCTTTACTAAATTTGCGAATTCATCATTCAAATGGCTTTAACCCCTGGAGGTGAGCTTAAGTATACAATATTTTTGTTAGTTCAGTATTTTTACCATAGCAACTATGGTGATAACAGTGTTTCGTTATTTCTATTGGCCTTTTAAGATGATGTCACCATGCTAAATTTACGTTTTCTATATCCAAAGTCTAAAAGAGTAGCTGTGTCTAAAAGCGGTGTTTGGTTTGTCCAAGTCCAATCGCATTTGTATTTCTCCAACTTAGCTTGGCGTTGGAAATTTCCGGGTTGTGTCGTCAAGTTTTCTAAGACTCGGTATTATAAATATTTATTTTGTACAATTACATAATTTGGAATGTAGGGCGCCTTATCAAACATTTCAATAAAAACCTTATCACGTGCCACGTGCTTTGCATTGATAGCCGGTAAAATGGAAATTATAGTATATTATAAAATTGATTATATACCTGTTAATCGTACAGAAAATCGACTATAGCGTTCTCTCTTGGATTTAAACATATATAAATATATATTTAACTTTTAAAAAGATTATTACAAAAACATTAGAATTATTTGGTGTTTAATGAAAAACAAAATAAAAGTAGATAAACATTTCCGATTGCTGGATTGAAAGGCCTTCAGAACAGCTTAGCAATGCGAGCCATTGAAATGATAAGCACACATTGTAAGAACTGTATATTCCAAATTTATACAGTGGTAATTCCATAATTATTTCTGGTTGAAATTCAAACCAAATATTCTTAAATTATATATTTAAATCTTATTTGCTTAAGTACTGAAATCGAGGACCATTGAATGCTACAGAGATTAACTATTTGGCGGTTGCCTAAAGCGGATATCTTCTGTGACTAAGCAAATGTAGACATTCTTGAGCCAAGCAAACGCTCAGCTGTTAGGCGAAGCAATCTATCCCAGCATGTTACGGAAAAAATTACGCTTATCACGGGTCAGCTCCGTAGCTCTAAACGCTCGGCCTTCCTAGTGCCGATAAGCCGGTCTCAAATTCGGTCGGCTGCTGCGCAAAACGAGGTGTCGTTATGAGTAGTTTGGCAGAGGTTCAATCAGTACTCAAGTCATCGTTCTCTAGTTCAGAGTTCCACAGCAGTTACAAAAAAACCAACACAGAAATGGCCAAACTCGCACTTTGCATCCTCGTGTTCGCCCTGTTCGCCGTAAGTTAATGCCCAAAGTCCTGGCACACAGACGCAGGACCCATTTTCAGAGATTAACTACAATGTGCCACTTTGATTTCAGTTGGCTCTGTCCGCCCGCGTCCCCCGTGAGGAGCCCGCCGAGCAGAATCTAATCAACGAATATATTGACAAGGCCGCGGCTAGTATCAAGGAACTTACTCAGAAGATACAGGAATTTGAACCGAAGAAGGCTGAGGTAATTATAAAGCAAATACTTAATCATAACAAAATAAATCGAGTTCTAAGTAATTAATAGTCATTATTTGTGGAGTCGCTAAAACTCATTCTATCCTTTATAAATTTATGAAAAAACGGATTTTCCGTAATGTATTTACAAATTTCTAATTAAGAACTTTTCTCTCTATCTAGGAGCTCGCTAAAGAAGGAATTAATACCATAACTACCTTCGTTCAAAAAGTTAACGAAACATTTCATCAGGCACCAGCCGCATCCACCTAAGACGTTGTTGGTTGGCCATATATCATTACATTGAAAACGACTCGAATAAATGTTTTAACTTTAACTTTAGTTGTTACATACATGATAACTAAAAAATGAAATTAAAACGTTAATTGTTTTTAGCACAAAACATATATTTGCCTATTATTTTAAAAGATATTAAAACTTCAACTTTTATTTAATTTTTCCATTTTACTTTCTAGAATAGCTATTTTATTTCCCTAAAAAAGGTAAAATTGAGATGTTTAGGTTGGTCTTTACAAGCTGAAATTTTTTATTTATATTTCTTTTATTGCGTACAGCATTCTGAGAAAATATTCTATGAAAATATGAAGTTGACTTGGTTAGGATAAAATTATTATTATTATGCCAATTTTTATTATATATCAAACGAAATGGTTAACTTTTCCCATGCACTTCCTACATACATATATACTGTTTTCTCTGTGTTATTAAAGATTTTAGATGCTGAAGAGTGCTGATCTCGCTCTTCTTTGAAGAAAATTGCAGAAAATCAAAAATTTTTGCCATGATTTGAGTTTTGTAAGAACAACTGGCTTTGAAACGGTAGCACGTGTAAAATATTTGTCTGCTATTTTGCACACCTGTTTGCGCAGCCAACTCGGGAAATGGAGGACGTCGATATGTCAGGGCTTTCGAAACCATGAATAATGTATTGGCATTTGTACGGCATCGCATCTCGGGGAATCCCCTCCCATCGCCCAATCTAACTTCATGCCCGCGCACGATTGCATAATACCAAAGTGGATTTTTGCTCCTTCCAAGGTAGTCAGTATCGAGCTTTTGGGTTGCACAAACGGAAGTTTGCAAAGGCGGATAATGCCAAATTGTTGCCTAGACACATATTATGTAGTCGTGCTTGCCTGTGTTCGCCCATCAACGGACATCTCTTGTCCAATTTCTATGGCATTGTTGCGTGAAATTTATAAATGTTTTCGTTTCACTTCTCGAAGGTTATCTTATTCAAACGCGCCGGGGATTACTCAACCTTTCCAACTTTTAATGGAATGGTGGCGGAATGCTCAAAATTAATCAAATGAATGGCACTGAACTTAACCGTTCAGCAAAATAGGAGCAATTTAAAACATGGGTTAGGTTTTATGATTTTAAGTTATTTTCTTAATTATTTATCTATCTCTGCAAATACTTTTGGCTCAACATTTTTTTTTATGTAGCCGAGGCAACCGATACGAAGAATTTGTAACCATTACAGTATCTAATAATCGTTCTGAAAACCTTTTGAATTTAATTAACATTGTATACTGCTGCACAATCGCAAAGAAAGTGGCCTGAAATGAGCGGATAGGATGCGATGCAATGCTCTGCTTTGCGGAGTTATTGGAGTAACCTCGGCGTTGCAGCAAACCGTTCCCAAAGCAACAATATGGTTGCGATGTCACGCAGTGCGTGCGCCAGTGTGAGTGCATTGTAATGCTAATTTAAATAACGATAAGCTCAACAACAGCACCAGCTACAACTACAACTACAACTACCACTGCAGCTGCAACTACAACAGCAACGCCATCTACAACAGCGACAACAATGGAAACAATAATACGAAAACAATTTGGCATTCTGTGATTTTGTCATCCTTTTACGATTGTTGTTGTTAGTTTTCAATTCTCTTTCATTGGGTAAAAGTCCTTTTACTAGGAGATTGCTTTCCAGAGTGCATAAATAACGGGCATACAAAAACGTTAGTATATTTTTTAATATTTTTTATTATTTTTAAAAACCCATCTCACTGTATTGAGCTCCATCAATATTATATTTCATTAAGTTACGAGACAAATTCTTGTCTAATGTTATTCGTATACTAGAGTATTAAGTCTTCCTCCAGCGAACCCAATTTCCTTGCACTCGTTTTTATTGTTGCGTGTGCAGCATCTGTAGTAAGCCAGACACCACATATATGTACACACATCTGGCCATATTAGCGTGCGAGCGGGAAAACAAATAATAAAGCCACTTGCGCATAAAGAAGCGAAAACAACGGCGAAGGCAAAAGTTTCGCATGCTGCAGAATGCTGGACGAAGGGGCGGCAAAATGCAGAGGGGCGGCATTATCCTTTCTATCACTTGTCACATTTCCGCATAATGGCGTCATTGCTGCCGCTGCCTGTTGCGAACAATGAATACATTTGTAATGTTAATGGAATGCAACGGCAACTGCGAGGAAACCGAAACGAGAACAACGCCAACCATTTTCCGTCGCCCATTCGAGCTGTTGTCGACCATATTTGTATGCGTTTATCAGCCAGTTTCTGTGCGCCACATAAAAAGTGGGCGAAGAAGGCGGCTTTTCCAGCCACGCCCACACGCACTCCACGTGGAACTTTGCTTCGTTCGAAAAATGTAGTTGGTTCGGTGGAGGTGCCAGTGTGATAACTTGAACGTATTACATATGAAAATGAGACGAAATCATTTTACTTGATATTTAGAAAAAATAACATTTTAAAATAAATAAATAAAATAAAAAAATCAATAATATTATGTGGCCTCACGAATGTGTTTAACTAATTAAGAAGAAGGCTACTAACAATCAACTACTACTTATTTATTTCTCATTTAAGCGGCATATGTCAATTATTAACAGAAAGATCATTGAAAGAAAAACGTAATGTAATACCTAAAGATGTAGCTTCTTTTTACGTCAACTTAATATCAAGATGTAACCTTAAGTATCGGTTGTTTTGGTATACACAATTTTTCCGATCAATCTAAACTGTTTTTACTTTTGTTGCATGCACGCTGGCATCACTATCAGCACTTATTCAATATGCCTAGTGCAGTGCATCCGAGCATAAAATAACGAACCATTTTTATTAGAAATATAAACAGCAAAAAGCAAATGCATACACGCGCACAGATGCACTCACTATGCATGAGAGACGCACACACATGCATCTATAGCTGAATAGACGCACAATGTGGCAGCCACAATAAAGAAATAAAAGGCTCAGCAGCAGCAGCAACATAAGCCTCATCGTCGTCGTTGTCGTAGCGACATCAACAAAAAGCACAAAAGCATTTGCATTGCAAATGCAACATAATGCACAACAACAACATTGCAGCTCGCCCACACACACACACACACGCACAGTCACGCTGACAGACACATTTGCTTGCCACTTCCGAAGGATGTTGCTCCTAGCATGTTGCCCAGCAGCAACGGCAACAGCAACAGCAACAGCAGCAACAACAACATCGAAGTATTTGCCATGACAAGTATTTAAGTTCCTCTGCAGCTCCTTGGCAGGACCTTATATGAATGCATACATAACTTTTTGCATGCATTTCAATGCATTCAAAATGCGAATATAAAAATATGTATTTTAAGGTGCCACAGGTACAAGTAAGCTGCAATAATATTGAGAGGGGCCAGCAGTGGGTTTTCCGATTACCAATATGCATATATACCATACGTATAAAAATCTTTGCAAAAATCTGATGCTCTTGTCCTGCAAATAAATGTGTGCAAAATAAATGTATAATAATGTGAGAGTTATTTAAGGTATATGGATTCTAAGAACATTTTTAAACCCCTTCTTTTGGATGATTTTTGAACATACGAGAAAGTAACTTGTACACATTTGGTTGATAAAAATGAGTACGTTAAATAATTATAGGTATCACAAATCGAACTAGATTTATAGATTAGATAAATCGATTTTTATTGGAATTTATAGTTTTTTTTACTCGTAGTAACGATCACCAGGGATGCGCCGTGGTTCAATGTTGAAACGTAAAACTCCTTTAGAATTTCCCGAGAGCTCTTTGAGCCACTCAGCGCCAGCTTCGGGCCATTGATTGCCTTTTGTGAAGGAGCAAACCACAACCTTTTGTCTCATCAAGTGAGTTAGTTGAGTTGGAGTCGCGGCTTACGGAGTGTCCTTTTGCATATTCATGTATTCCGACAACGAAAATTGACGGCAACAGCTGCCTTAGCGGTAAGACTGCGGAATGCAGATGGCAGATGGCAGATGGCAGACGGCAGACACTAGCGGTGGCCAGGAAGTCCTCGATGACATCCTTGCGAGCACTCGACTGTGGCCGCGTTGATTTGCAGGCAGCCCCACAGCAATCCCGACGGTTCGTTTGCTTTGGCTGCCGTTTTGCATGAATATGCATGAGCAGTTGAGCAGTTACAAGCCATCAAAACATGCAACACACGCATTGCGAAAAAACGCGCAAAAGCTACAGGAGATATCGTTTTTCAGCTACCAACATAATCTATACGAAGAGCTGGCAGTAATTCCCAAAAACCTCTTTAGCACATCGGAATTGGAACCAAGCTCTGATATTTATAAAATGCTTATAAATACCAGTTTCCAAGTTCCAGTTACCAAGATCATTATTTTAAGAGTCCACATTAACTATAATAAAATATTTCATAAATATGCATACATTTTTAAAGCATTATTATATAATATTATTAGCTAAAAAGGTAAAATCTGTCGGTATTCACTGTTCGGGAATTGCGGTATTATGACGGTTATAGCTTTAAAACTAAAAAGATGCACCCGTGTTGCCTTCAGCTTGCCATGTGAAATTTAACCGCGTGACTAACGAGTATATCGTTAGAGCCAGATCCCGGCAAGCGGCATGGCCAATGCCACCAGCAGCACAACGTGGCGTATACTTGATGTCCGCCTCTGTTGTTTGACGTGTTGAGTTTAATTGGAGCACTCCGCGACGATGGCGATGGCGATGACGACGACTATGATGATGATGACGTCGCTAGGTTTGGTTTGGCCGCTGTCGCTTTTGATGTTGCAACCTGCCCCTGCCACGCCCAGCCGCTGGCTGCGTCGCCTCCCCATTTTCTGTGGCATTAATTCATGCAGTTTCAAAGCTGCCAGCGCAAGCAACACATATTCATTTAGTTGATTCTTTTTTGTTGCACCTCCTTTCGCGCACTCAAAAGGATATACACATTTCAGTGTTAGTTAGCGCCCAGACTATCCTTTTTTTCATCATTAAAACGCGTGAACTTCATCGGGACGGGAAAGAGGTACTGCAAGTGAGCACTTTATTAAAATCTAAAGTTCATTGCAGAGTTTGATGGGCGTTGGCAGATAAAAGAGCTGATGGAAAAAGGCGGCGTTGGCAAGCACTTAACTTGCCACCTCACTTTAATGCAGATCAAGTTACTGGCAATCTGGAATGTTGATTTTGTTGGTAACAGTATAGCTTTCTACTAATAGAACATTTTTTGTCAAAGACAGAGCATATTGGAGTGTTAGTGAACATTTTTGGCAATTGGTAAACACAAATTTAGCAAAAATGATATATTTACTTTAAGCAAGTTGAACATTTACATTTATTTCGGCAACAAAAGAACAAACTTCAAATCTCAATCGAAATTCTGCATAATCGTAATCTGCATTTATTCTTTCATCGCCCTTAATCCGCAAAACTCGTAAAAACCCTATAATACTTTTTCGAGCCATTACATCAAATCGTTTTAGAGTAAAAGCCCAGACGCAAATAATATTCATATTATTATGACAGCAAGGATTTTCATCTGTCTGCACAGGACAAATAAAAATATTGTATTTCAATTGTCAATTGAACTTAGTGCAGCCGACGAGAAAACCCCAGTAAAAATAAACGAAAATGTAATCAAATCATATGAAAAAGCCACGAAAGTTGAACGTCCCCACTCCTCAAACGAAATAAGATGGCTTCGATGGATGTCATCGGTTGCGTCGACGATTTGCAGTTTGAGGACCCATAAAGAAGAATGCGAAGAATACTTTTTGGGGCTGACGGATTTCGGATTTCCCAACTAAATATCCCCGTCCTATATACTTTGGCTGTTGCCGTTTGTGGCTTTTCAATGGTTATTGATTGTCTGGGTGTCATGTGTGTGTAATCCAAAACGGGCGATGCCATGTAAGGCGGAACGGAAGCTTTTAAGACATTTGCCCTGGCCACCCTAGCAGAGAAAAAATCAGGGGTTAGTCGATTCGGTTCTAAAATGGAGTTTAGACATTAATGAATTTTAAAATTATCTATAACTTTCTTATTTACATTTAACAAAATGCTGAGAAAATGTGTGTTCCAATTAGAATGAATAAAAGTACAGCCACTTAATACCAGTGGAGTTACTCAATTAGCATATAATATTAAAACACAAAACAATATTTATTTTTCACTATCACTTCTAATTTTTTCTGTGTATAAATCATTTGATATGTGAGACCCTCGTGCTGAGCTCCTTGGCATTTGCATTACACACAACAAGAGGAAGAAAAATAAAAGGTTTTTCTCCTTACAGGCAAAATCAGAGCACATAAAAAAGTAAAACGCGTTTTCAAATATTCCAAACACAAAAGCGGCTTGGCAAATCCTCGAGAGCTAAGCAGCATATCACAAACGGCTCACCAAGAAAGCTTCCTGCAGGACACGGCTCTCCGTCTGACATTGCAATGGGAAAATAGGAAAAGCGGGATAGCGAGAGGAATGGGAAAAGTGGGAAAATGGGAGAGTGGAATGGCGGAAGGGGGTTGCCAAACGTTGACAGTTGAACATGCAGGCGCTGAACGAAAACTTTGTCATAACTTTTGCCGAATTAAATTTTGCTAAAAGTCAGCGCAACGATTCATCTTTCTCGCTCATTGTTTCTGGCATTGATTGCACTTTTCGAAGCGGATGGCGGAAAATGCAGCACGGCTTTCACTTCGGCTTAAGTTGCAAGGATGTGCCTTACTTTTGGGCTGATGCAGCAGTAACTTCGAACAGGACAAACTTATGTGATGTAGTCGAACTTAAATAGACAAAAAGTAGTTAGCGGTACCTTCAATTACAAGTGCTTCCATTTGTAAGTCAATACATATTCTAGTTCTCTTTGAACATATTAATGGAAATTTTAAATTTCGTTCAAGATTCTCCTTATTGCAGCATAACACACTTTGGCTACCGTCTCCAACCCATCTCATACAATTTTCGCACTCAATCCCTTAAAGCTGTCTTGGACCGAAACCAATTCATTGCCCCAAATGTCATATTGAAGTTAATGCCGTGATTTCTGGTTTGTCATTTAAATGCTGGCTCGAAATCTGATGCGTATCATGCGAGCCCGCATGTCAATCACTGAGATTGAGCGAATCTCCGGCCCCATTTCAAATGTTGATAATGCGGGGGAGTGGAAGTTGAAGCTTCGGCTCGGTGGTTGGTTTGATGGTGGTTGCTTTGTTGGATGCTAAGCAGCTGCACGTGACTCCCAAAGTGGTTGGCCACACCCCACCCAAGCCCCCATATCGGTATCCGAATCTGTCTTCGCCTCTGTCTGCGTTTTGGTCTTTATCTTTACGGCTCGCATCACACACAATATACGGACCGCCTGGTACCCCACTAGAGTTTGGTCCTTCAGGTGAAAGTTTAGCACACTTTAAGTTGCCTCATTAGAGTCGAAGTGTTTGTCCAAGGATATGGTACACAGAAAGAAATATTATCTGAGATTTTATTTCAAATATACATATTTGCAGATGCAGATCACATAAAGTATTTAAACGAATGGATTGAGTGACCTTTAATTACTTCGGTATTTTCGGTTTAAAGGAACTCAAGATGTTTTAAGTTTCTTTTCTCTGCGCGACTTTAATAGACAAACGTTCTAGCTGCAATTGCTTTGTGGGAGTGCGTGTCAATCGGTTTTTATGCTCCAAGTGGGTGAGAGCACACAATCAAAGGTGTTGAGAATTAGCACAAGTTTAATGAAGTATCCATCCCAGGGCTGTATCCTTCGCCTGCGATTATCTGGCATCGGTGGGTTTGGTTTCTGGCACACTAAGTAGCTGCTAACCCAGCAAGGCACTTTTTCCCTCTTGCCGCCTAAGTGGATAATGCATTTCCTCAGCCAGAAAGGAAACAGCAATGCTGGAGCGACAACCGGCAGGAGCAGGACCAAAGGAACTCAGGCTGCGAAAGCAAAGGAGTCGCACGCACTCACAGTGACTGGCAGACAAACTCACTTAGACACTCGGACTCCGTCAGACAATTGGCTGAGCAGGCGACAAAGATAAATTCAAGGTTGAGATACTAGATAATAGCAAAAATTAAATCACTGAAAATGTGATACGGCTATGAATTAAATCTTGCTAATAAATTGGAAAATTAAATATATTTATATATTTATTATATATTAATTATGGTCAGCCCACAATGGAGAGATAATGTTCATATTGATTATTGTTTAAAGCCATTTATAATAATCTTATTTGTGCTTTGATAATTTTATAACCATATTTATTGGCTTTATGTCTAGAAATGACCCATTTCGTTCCTTCATACTGAAAAGACATCGAGCAGACCATCTAAATTCAAGTAAAACATTCAAAACTGAAACTTTTTCCAATGAATTTCCTTTCAATATCTTATAAGTTCGACCAATTTGTCGCCTGTCTGTAAGTACACAGCAAGAACTGCATCACGCTTCGTTGCACAACCCATCCAGCAACAATAACGAAACACTTAATTCGTCGTCGTCTAGCGACGTCATCAGTAACATTCCTCAGCTCACCGACACCTTTCCTGCCCCGCCCCTTTGCCAAGCCCCTGCCCATTTAGGCGCACACATACATACGTAGCGTTGGCAACTGCAAAGGCACCCGCAAGGTATGCTCTATAAAATTTTACTTAAAATGCCACAGCATCGCCCTTGCCACGCCCACACCCTCTCACTGCGAGTTGCTTAGCCGAAAGTTTTGTAACGAAAATTGCTGTAGACAGTTGAGGAAAGAATAAAGGATATGAGTGTGGATGCAATTTTGGAGGGGAAAAATATGCGCAAAGTAGTTTATTTGCTTTTAGGGAACGTTACGTCACATTTTTAATTAAAACAACAATTAACCCAATGTTTTTTACAGCAGGCAATGAAATTCCAGTCTACTTGATTTCTCAAAATTATAGTTTCAGCCGAAAGTGAAACCATTTTTTTGAGTTTTGAGAGCTATAAAATGGCTAAATTGGCGACACTAGAAGAAGTAGTGTTGGGTTTTCTTTCTTTCTTCTCTCAGTTTGGTGATGGCAGTGCACTTGACTTATAAGCTGCCATATATATTGGCTATGGAGGGATAAAAGGGGCGGCGACACGCCCACAATACGTTCGCAATTTCACACACATACGTGAGGTAATTTTAAATTGTTTTTGGGCAAGTTCCGATGGCACACTCCTTGTGATTTCGGCTCGCCCCAGAAAGTATGCAACGATTTTTGTTTCAGCTTCCAACAAACGAGCACAAACGTTTGCGTTTTTGTTCCATTTACGCATTGGCGAGCAATGAGCGCAAATTAAGCGCATCTGGCGTAGTTGAAAAAGAGCAAGAAGCTGCAGCAGAAAAGATCCAAAATGGATGCCACACACACATACACACCCGCTAACAGACACACACAGCCGGGTCCTTTGTCGTCCTTTGTCGTACTCGTCGTCGTCTGCAGTTACATCAGCTTGAAAATTAGTTGCTACTTATATGCTTCACTTAGTTTTTTTTAAGTAGCAGGGATCAACTCATATGTGTAAGTCTGCAGCAGGTGTATGTCATTCTTAGAGATGAGAGCGTGAGACAGGACCTTCAGAAACGTCTGCAATCTTAAGTTTCACATATTTTGTCAATATTTTATTTTTCAGTTAAGCTCACAGTGAGTGAATATTTATGTTTTTGATAGCAATTTTTTCTCGGCATTTTGTTGAAATCAGTTGAAACTTTATTTTTCCAACACAAATTTTGTCTTAAATGTGATGAATTCTGAAATTTTAGATAAATCTACATAACAGCATGTTTTCAAAAATTATTGTAGTTTCCTTTAATTTTTGTACATCTATCGAATAACGATATTAAATATATATTGTAACTTATAAATTGTATATAAAATATATAATAAATATAAATTTTTAACTTATTTTTATTTATTAGCTTAGTACAGGTTGTGTTTATTACCCTTAATATTTTCAATGATTGTATTTAAAGCAGCTTTGACTGAAAACTTCACCTGCAATTGTACTTTAGCTGCGATTTTTCACCTCTGGTTCCATCGCTATGAAGAAAATCCCCACTGACTTCTACCCTCTTTTCTTTACCGACTTGGGGATTATTTTCTTTCTCCAGCTGCATTTTGCACCCGAGCATTTTCTACTTAAGAGAGTCTGTCAACGTGATTGCATGTTAGCCCCTTTCTCCTTAAACTCCTGACTGCTGCAGAGGTGCAGGGGGATTTGTGGCTGGAGTTGCACTTAAGTTGGCAGCTAGTGTTGCAGTATCAACTTAAAGAGATTCTTCATAAGGATTTGTGCTGAAAGAAGCTTCAGTGAAAAAAAAACTTTAATCAGTTTCTCTGTGTATAACAATTATAATATTGCTTTGTCTTAATTGCCTAATTAAACAGACACACAAGCAAACGTGACGAATGCACCAGAATTTACCTCGACGCACTCGAATTGGAATATTGTTTGTTTGTCGCTCTTTAAGTTCATTAGTTTTGTGGCACGTCACTCGTTATTCTGTTTATTGAATTATGTGCAAAATACGCAAACAGACAAGCAAGTAAATGAATTTCTCCTCGAATTCCCAAGCCCATCCTCTTTGTCAAACATGTGCTCTTCCACTGCGCTATGGTTTATTAAGCATACGCCATGTATGACGCACAAGCAAGCCTTTTATGTGTAATTAAACCGCCGCATATGGAGACCAACCCTCTTCCCCTTGGTTGCGCTTATTTTCAGTAAGTTTCGCCTTTGTTTTGTCATATTTGCATTATTCCAATTGCAGAATCACTTTGTCCTGTTTGTGTGCGCTTAATAATAGGTGTGCTTGGGTGCGTTTCGGCATACCCCGAATTATCCTGGGGGCTTTTGACTACGAGTTTAATCCAATTACACGGGGTTGCCACAACAGTTTTGGACTGACGTGGGTGTGGTCCACTAATTACATTAGCTAATGAATTGAAATAGAATTAAATATTTATTATTTATTTGCTTAGATTTGCACTTTGTTGCAATTCATTTTGCTCATTGTTGCCTAAGCCGTGTAAATAATTGTTTAATGGCATTTCCCATTTACCATTTATGGCTTAAATTGAAACATTTTCGGTAATATTTATTTTATTTATTAGCCTTCTATTTTTTGGTGTTGGGCATTTTGTGGGCATTTAAATCGGTCTCATTTTGCGGTTGGCCATAGATGGGCATTTGGTAATCGGTTATCGGCTGTAGATGTGCCTATACGCCAGTGTGCGAACGGAAATTATAGCGATGTGGAATCAACAAGCTTTCCCGCAAACCCAATGGCCTTAATGAGATTTAATAATGCGACATAGGTCGAACTTAAATATGATGTACTGAAACTAATCGGTTTAGGCGTTAAATAAATCTCTTAAATTATCTGCTCTTATCTCTTTTCTTGCATTGCGTTATATATATGCTTTTCTTTTTATTTAATCCTTTTAAGTAGGTATTAATTAATAAACTGATTAGTTAAACTAAAAGAATACAATGTCAACTACATTAAAAAATATACGACTTTAACAAACCCACCTTCATAAAATTTGGATACATTTTCTATGACATACTTATGTAATTACTTTCATACTTATGTACTTATTAACTATTTTACGCAATTAAAATATTTACTTATGATTCTCAAATTACCAAAATTCAGTTCATTTTACAGGAGCTGCGTACTAATCCCTTAATTTTCTTATTATTTGCTTATCCAATATCTGAATTGGCCTCAATCACGTTGTCCGCAACCACCGCAGCATTTAAATTCCCTCCACTACTTCGCACCACCCTTGATCACTTTGCAAAACCACACACACAACCGCCCACAGAGTCGACTTAAAGAGCAGAGTAGTTGGGATTGGGATCCAGGTCAACGGGTTTCGAAAGGGCGGAGAACCTTTCATCATTCAACATTCGCCATGTAATGACTTTGGTCAACAGAACTCATCAACGATATGTCAGCTTACCCTTGAACAGCCCAACCACCCCGTACTCCTCCCTTTTCGCCCGAAATCCCCGGATCCGAGGGTTTTACTTGGGCAACGGGTTGCGGTCGCCGCTCAACGGGCGTACAAAGCACTTAACTCGTTAGCGGTTATCGCTATATTGGTAAGCCAACGGCAGCGCGAACAATAATTAAACAAGAGCAGGTGGCGAGCAACTTACACGACTTGTCAACCGAGATCAGAAGGCCAAAATCCAGGTTAAAGGCGAGCATTTGGCGTTGGCAATTTGCAAATGATTGGTTGGTTGATTGATTGATTGACCTACCCGTTGGAATGCCACAAATCTTAGTCAGTACTGCTTCGACCATCGGGAACAGATTGTAGTTTCAATTAAGTGCAATTAATGCGATTAAAAGAAGTCTGCAGTTGGCTGATTAAGTACTAAGCCGACCGGATTCAATGTGAATCTGCCTGGCCAAAAGCTGGCAATTGGCCAGCAAGCTGGGGAAAAGGAAAAGTATAAATTATAAAAGATATCCGACTAGAATCGAGGCTAAAACATCGCCACCCCTAAGTGCATGTTTCGCCAGGGTAAATGAGTTAAGGGCTGCTGGCTAATAGACTCCACTTAATGGGATATTAAGCCACGATGCTGTGAGCAACATGAAAAACAACTAGCCGGATTGAGGCAAAAACTTGCCAGCCAATAGCACACATGACTCAACACACAAAATACTTGGCCAAAAAATGCTACAGCCCAGACTTCGAGGTCGGAATCGGAGGGACAAGAGCCAACAAGCAAGGACCAAGGGCACTATCAGGAAAAGGACAGAGGACGCGTACCAGGCATCCCCGGAATAAAAATAACAAATATCCTCAGTTAATTGAAATTCCTTAACTTTCTCAATTAAACTTTCGTGCAATGCTCTCAACTTTTGTTTGGGGCCCGAGACGAGGGCGAGACTTGGCTCAGTCTTTCATTCACTCCCCGAAAAAAGTAAATTTCCCCCCTTCGTGCAACGTGGCGTATGAGCAATGCCTGCAAAGACGAGCGGCGAACGCTGAGCGTTGAACGTGGGCAACCTGTGGGCGTTTTTCGTCGCAACTTTATGAACTTTCCGCTGAAGAAGATAGTGTGCAACTTCTGTAAGACTATTTGAAGTATGTGCAAGTAGCGGCAACAACAATAACTGTCTGCTTAGTGCTGAAAAAAGTGGATGCAGCAGCAAGAACAACATCAATAAACAAGCTAAGGAAGTAGCAACCTGCAACAAACTTTTACTAGAGATGGCAACCTTGAACTCTAGCTGAAAATTTAATAAGCGCAGTTCTCTACGCCGGTCAAGTTATCGTGAACTTTCAAAAGTGAGGCTGTTACAGTCTATGTATAGAATTTTTAATGTTTTATTTAACTCAAGGTGTAGCTGAAGTAATCATATTTGCTTTCAAGGATTATGTATTGTAAGTACGTGTGATATTCAATAAAATTTCTATATAAATGCCTCACGAATCACGAACCCATCCACATGTACCAGTGGCAAGCTCCAGACATGGTCTTCAGGGTGCTCAGACCCCATCGTTATTGTTGCTCTTCTCGTTTTCTGTCGCGTTTTAGGGCGTTAGTTTATAAAAAATGCACAAAGCTTGGCCGTGTTAAGAACTCCCCCACCACCCACTCGAATGAGCTCCGGCCAAAAGTGGCTGCCTTACGACGTCTATGGCTCATTCATATCAACTTTTGGCCGTGCTTATAACTTTTGCCAGGAGGCTGGAGCAGGAGGCGGCAGAAGGACCTTGTTAGCTGCACGCGACGGAGGCGAGTCCTGGCAGCCAGAATCCACCCATCCGGGCAACTTCAGCTAACAACAATAATTGTTAATAATGTTTATGAAAAGTTGCCCCGCATCGCTGGTATCCGCCATCGCTTTCTTCGGCTCCTTGTTGCCACTTTGGCCACAGTTTGGCATATCTTTTGGTTTTGTTCAGTCGACTGCTGCTGGTCGAGCAATTGGCCTGAACGGCGGCCAGGAGTCCAGGCACTTGCTTAAGTTTAATGATATTTGTTTATTTATGGCCAGTTATTGTCAAGTTAGTGCACAAAGCAGATAGCTTCGATTCGAACTTTGGTTGAGCTGCGGCACAAAGGAGCCGGAATTCTATGGGTCATCAAATAAAATGGAAGAGGAGTGTATCCCATCGCCCATTTCCCAGCCGGATCAGGGGCCATCTATCAACGCACGTTGAGGTAGATCAAATGCTCAAGGAACTGACGCACTTCCTCCAGGATGCTGCCTGCTCAAAGGAAGTGTGTCCTGCACTTCAATTTAAACAGTAAGCCAGCTCTCAGCTCAGCCGGACAAAGTGGCAGTGGACTACCGGATGGGTGGTAGACTTCACCTTTGTCACAGCATTTGACATGGCTACCCCACTCCCTCATTTTCCCAACATCCGCAGCAAATACTCGGTACAATATCTGCCAGCTGACGCGAGTTATCCGCTATACACTTGAAAAAACAGTTTGCTAAATTTACTTAAAGTAAAGAAAACTACTATCAAAACATATATTTAATAATAAAGAGTGTTCCTTACTGATCAAATACATTTGGAGTGAAGACTATATTAAATTTTTTATTAACTTTCTAACTGGATTCGTAAATAACTCCTCACAACAATATATTGCTTTCCATTCAAACACAAATTATAGCCTAAACTACAAACGGAAATTTCAATGCACATTTCTTCAGAGTTCAAAAGAGCCCCGAAAAAGTATGTATGAAGGATAACTGACGAATAAGAGTGAACGGCAGGATACCCAAAGACTGTTGCTTGAGCTGGGTGCCAAGTGTTCAATATATCAATCAAAGGTGTTGAAAATAAATGAAAAATGTGTCGAAAGTTTATCATTGGGAGCCGACGGGGTCCGACCAGCGGATTTTCCATTTTCTGCCATTTTCCAAGGGCGACGGCGACGGGAGTAGAACAAATGGTGCGTAAAAATAAAGTAGCATGGCAAGGGTGGTGTCTCACACAGGACATGGCAACTTTTTCCAAATCGATTAAGCTGCGACAACTTACCTGCTCCATGGAGCACTCCTCTGACTTTCCATCTCTCCGCCTGCTCGCTGGCACCAAATTTTCCTCCTTCGTCCTTCGAAAATGCTTAAAGGTTATCGTTTGAAAAGTGAAAAGGAATTTTCTAACTCTGCTCCTTATTTCGCTCCTGCCGACTGACTGGCTTTGGACTTGGGCCAAATGCTCCCACAAGGCCAACCACAAAAACGAGGCGCTGGGAGCGATGCATTCTACCTTATGCAGTCGGCAACTATTTTCGGAAAATCTGTCGAAAATTGTTCACTTTTGCCCACTGGCAATAAGCCCCAGAACACAAATAAGTGGAGGTGGAAAAGGAAAAACCATTTGGCAGTCAAGCCTGGGTCTAAAGTTTGAAAGTAACCAGCAAAGGAATATTATTTGCCAACTTAAAGCTGAAGCTGGAATGCCCTTTAGAAGAGGGCGAGCATAAGTCAAGATCTGTATTTTATGAAAAGATTTTAATATTGATGTTTGTCGAAGACACCACAAGCAAATATTAAATAAAATTTGCAACATTTTCCAATTTATTTTTGCATTTGACAATTTATTGGTTACCATGCAAGCCAAAGTGAGAATTAATAAAGTTTAAAGCATTCAAGTCGGTAAACTTTTATTCACAACACACGGAATAAAGGAAAGCATCAAAGCATGATTTATGAAATAAATTGGTTTTAAAAATCTTATTTTCTAAAGACCACATTAATTTATATAAATATTGTTAATTAAGTTTTGTTATAAACATGTAAAAAAAATCTTGAAAAAAACTCAATTTCAATGCAATAAGTTTCTGAATTTGGAAGCGAAAAGTGACTTTTAAAAAGCTTTCAATCTTGAAACCTTTTTTCCAAGAGGGTTTTGTATACAAAATCATCAAACTTCAAAGTTCTAGAACTCTTCTGCAAATACAGGCCACAAAAAAAAGCTGGGGCAACATTAAGCAGCGGTAAGTTATTGGCAAAAGTGTAGCACAAATTTCTGCTGACTGCTGCCAGTAGCAGGCCAAAACCCCTCCACCCTCCCACCATTCCACCACTCACCCCTTTTCGCCACACTTTCTGGCTTAAACGCCCCACTTCACTTAACTTTCTGCCGATGCTGTTTCCCTTTTTCTTGTTGCCGCTCAGTGCTTTTAGCGTAGAAATTCTCCAGTGTTTTGCTTTTGGTCAAGTATGATTGGAATTTTATATGGCCAAAGGTTCGAACTTCGACAAACGACGACGATGCCGTCAAAATGGCCAACACGTAAGTATGTTTCATTGAGCAGGAGCAGCGGGTGGTGTTTGACTTTTAGTTTGGTCGGAGGGAGAGCTCTTTTGCAGAGCACAGCAAATTGTTACCGACTGCTTTTCGGCATTATTATTAATTTATGTACCGATCGAAATCAATAAACTAGTCACGTTTGTGGCACCCCAAACTGGCCAATTCGATCCCATCGGCGACCGGAAATGAGCAGCCAGCGAAAATATCCATTCGCAATTTGTTGCCACCGATTAATGAAGACCAAAATGAAACGAAATCGAGCGAAAGAAATCGGCTAATTTATGTACACTTATCAAAATGGCGCTAATTGAAAATTAGCCTGTTATCGTGCAATTATCAGGATGCGTCCCTTCTGCACATGTAACTCCATTGGCAATTCAGTGGCGTTCTTCTCCGCTGCTCATCGACTCATCGGCTCATCTAGGGGGAAATTCAATTTCCATAGCCAATAGATAAGCCAAAGTCGGATGCGCCACCCGATGCCATGGGCTTATATATTTTGATTTGTGCGAACAGAGATTTCCGGGCCCCAACTCCCTCGCAGATAAACGTGGCTGAATTAAGAGGCACCCTTCTCCAGATCTCGACGGAGTTAATAGACCATGGGCACGTTAAATTTATGGCCAATAAGCGAGGACTCCAAACTGCGGCTAGAGGCAGAGGCACGGAGCGTGGATTGTTTTCATAATGGTGGGGCGATGAGGTTGCAATTGCCCTAACAATGTTGAAAGGGACTTAACAGATTGTCGGTGATGATATGGATTTTAATGGTAAATCGAATGGGGGATTCGTTGGAGTCCGGTGGTGTGTGCTCACTAAATGGGGGGATATAATTTAAAGCACTCCTATTAATATCTAGCCATTATGCCAGTACTTGAAACAGATTTTTAGCTAAAATTTTTTAAACTATTTTTGTAATTTTAAATACTTTTTTTAAACGCATTAGGAAAATATTGACTCAATTTATGGCATACATACTTAGAATGCAAATTCTAGACCACAAAAAGGAGATAACTACACAGGTTTTTCCCACTTTTGAGCACTGAATACTACCTCTATGGGTTTTAGGATCACAATGGGATGTTATCCCACCCACTTTCTTATCCATATCGTTATCTATGAACGTTTTCCATCGAATGTGGGTGAATGCGTGTCCGCTCGTGTTTACATAGCCTATTTCATTCCTTTTGGCCAGGATGCCGACAAATTGGACAACTTAAAGAGCTCATCAAATTAACTACACGCATCTGTAGAAATTTTGGCCATTTTCACTTGCTCTACATATTTATTATTATCTTTTTTTTTTTTGCTCTCCGGGTGTTTGTGTGCTTTGTTCCTCTTCTCAATTTCATTTTGTCAGTTTTTGTTGGTCCTTCCTTCTGTGTTATCCTTGCTGACATGACATGAACTGTAGTTTATTTATTATTTCTCTGTGCCTCATTCTTCTTCTGGCTTCTTTTCATTTTATTTATATCCTTGACGCATGCAAACATGCTTGTATGTGTGTGTGTGTGCGAATCGGGTCATACACTAACACACACACATTCGTATGTCCTGTAGTTTATTGTCAATTGTTTGTGGCATTTATTTCGCAATTGTTTTCCTTTATTTTGTCACTTTATTTGCTCTGCCGGTGCCGCTGTGCCAGCTTTTGTTCATTTATTTATTTATTTGATTAGTTTTTATTGCATGACAATTTTTCGTACACATCATATAAAGTGCTTCTGTTTCCTTCATTTAAAAAAAAAAACTCGAACGCCTATTCCAACAAAGAAAAGGATACCCAATTGAAATCCAATTTAAAGATAATGAAAAAAAGTATATTTATGCTAGTTTCATTAAAAATATATCATAAAAATTTCGATATACCAAAAAGACACTAATTTTAAAGTCTTACTTCTTCGCTCTTTCGTGTTATTTTTTATATAGTTCTGGCAATGGGGAATTAGCATTATTACTTAGACCGCTGATAGAAAACCATTGATGGTCAAATTACACATCCTTTTGACCCATTTGCTGTGCGAATAATTCATTCATCGTTTGACCATCATTTAACCATTTCAAAGTCAGTTGCCGGCAAGGACTCCATCATATGGTCTGCACAAACACAATAAAGGTCCTTCCGCAAGGATCTCCAACCATTTACCCCATTTGGCTGCAATGGGATTGCATTACTTTGACTGCAGCATGATGCAGAGGTGGTCGGCGCTCGGGGTTCGGGGTCCACAAGCGGAACTCTGGCTGTCAGGACAGCCATCCATCCGATGTTATTTGGTCGCCCAGTTGACTCCTCGCCCCACAGTCGATTGAATTGCCATGCGGCACGTGCAACACGAATGGAGTCCCTGCAATCGTCCTGCGCATACAAAAGGAGGCCTCCGCCCAGCCCACTAAAAGCTGATGATGATTGGGACAAGAAAAAGGGTGGCCGATACACTGCCTGAAAGGATTCGATTTTCAACATTGGAAAATTTTCCATGCACGACGTTAATGAGTGTCTTTTCTTTTTATAAAGATTTTTTTAAAAGTGTAAAACGAAATCCTTGAATGGAGAATCATATGCATTACAATCAGCTCATGTATATTTAAACTTCACTCAACATTTTCTTGATAGCCCTCTTTTTCGGCGTGTAGGAAGCGGCTCTAAAAGGTGGAGATGGTCGCAACTTCAACGCGTGGCTTCAACTCAATTATCAAACTTTTGGCTGCCAATCCGGGAACTCGCGGCAGGGACCACCTGCCAATGGATCCTGAATCTCCACACTCCGCGCAGACAGACTGAAACAGACGTGTGGGTTCGAAACAAACGGAAATGGATTTTTGATTGAGTGCACAATAATATGTGAAATGCATTTTACAGACCGAAACAAGAGCAATACACAAAATGAAACAATACAACACAGTGAGTGGAGTTTAGTCGTGTGTATTTTATTATATTTTTGCATGAATGAAAAAAATAGATCCGCCCACCTCCGCCGAAAAGAGAGCATTTTAATTTGGAGCGAAAGTTGCAATTTATTTGCTAGTCCGTCCATCACAAAAGTCCATTTATTTCATTACAAAGTGCATAGGTTTCGGGGGATCCCCTTCTTTCGTTTCTCACTCCGCAGGATATTATCCTCCGTCTGATGACTACTTCGGCCATCCACTTTATGGCGTATATTTGGCCAATTTATTGGCTAGCCTCATGGCTAACAAATTGCAAACACAATGACGATGAAAAATTATTGCGTCGTTTATTCGATTCGGGGACTATGAAAAAAGTTCGAATCCCTCTGGCTTGACTTTTTCTGCATTTATAATTGGAAATTTATAAAGGACGGGTCGTAAAACAAGCTTAGCTGAGGGGTTAGTCATAAAAGCCGCAAAACAGTTAGGAATAATTACGTGGGGCATCAATTTGATGGAAATGTATAAAACATTCCATTTGTCTAAGTGGAACTGTGTGTGTGTGAACTGTGGAAATTGCAGGAATTTTAAAAATTGATTTCTTGATATGTGAGTTTAAACCCAAATTTTTGAATTTCAGCCAAAAACTTATTGACAAAAATACAAAAAAAATATATTTCCCAAAATTATTGTTTATTCGCCCTGCTTAACCAAGAGTAAATTCATTCCCAATGAAATCGTTGCCAATTTCGACCATTTCCCTATGGCCAAGTTTGTGTAGCCAACTTCTTGGGGCAATCGCCGCAGATCGATGTCTGGCACTGGCTGCCTGAATCTCGGTCTAGACGTCGTCTAATGACAAACGCAAACCGCAAGAGATGAAGGACATTGAAGGAAACGTTATGCAAGGCAGTCGGAGCCAAGTCAAATGGAAATGCCATGCCTCCCCCCCGTCTGGCAGCTAGATAAATAAACTGAACTTTAAATGGATGCAGCGACCCATCGATGACTTTCCAATGGTCTTGGCTAATTCCGGCTGACCACACTGAAAGAAAAATCGCTATTTTGCAATCATGTCCAATCAAGAAAATGTATTTCACAATAATGTAAAAAATATATATTTATTTATAAACAATTTGAAATGTGACATACCAATTATTATATCTTTTCTTTTTGATTTCTTAAAATTTCTTATTAAGTTAATATTTATTTTTCTCTGTGTAAAAAAGATGGAGCTGTAGAGAGATATGAGGACCCTTACAACTTCTGTTGGGCACTGAGGCGAAAGAATATCTCTCCAACCGAAAATCATAAAATGCATGCAAAATAAACCGAAAAAGTGGCGCATCATCATTATTTATTCGATAATCCCCCCCATCCACTACCTTGACCACCTTAGACAAGAGACTCAATCAATGACGACATCGTCTTTTAAATTTGTAGGGCCAAGAGATGGCGCAGCAAAATTTGCATAGAATACAAGAAAAGAGAAAAGTAGAGCCAGACTATTGAGAAATTAATATGCAAATTTCTGATAGTAGAACTTCGCATTGTTCCCATTCAAGTGAAATTTCTCAAACCCAAAAACTTTGCCTTCTCAGCTATAAAATAGAAATCGCATGCCAAAAGCGGTTTCAGTATTATTATTAAACACGAAACATGAAGACATCTTGGAGCTTTAGTTGCGGAGGTGCGTTCCATGCGAAAATTGTGGTATACGATGTGTGTTAGTTGTAAAGGATTGTTTGGGAACAGCTAGAAATGTGAATGTAACTAAGTGAAGTGAAAACGGATCCAAAGGCAGCTCTTGCCTCCAGGAAAACCAAGTGTTAACAAGAAATTTCTAGGGGGACAACAGGGTCGTCTTGCCAATTTCCATCGAATGTGCTTCTAGAACTATCCATGATTTTGGAGAATTCCACGAAGGATATACGGGTATCCCCTGCTGAGTTTGGCTGGAAAAATCGCCACAAACCCCGAGGATCTGTGCGAACGGCGCTAAGTTGGATGCCATAATTGAGGATTAAGCCGGGTGCGCGGATCTCTGGCTAGTCATAAAGCCATAAACGAGACGGGGAAATTCCCGGCGACCCGGATCGCTTAGAAAACCCGAATGAAAAGCCTGTTAACGGTTTTTGGTTTACGACATGCAAACGCGTGACTGGCACCCGCTAATTACCTGTACCAAATCTACCTGGGCGGAGGACCTACCTGCCCACCAGATCCTTTAAAAGGACCTCACCCCCTGGTCGGGGCATCATTCGCTCCTGAGACTTACAACCAGCAACACACCATGATTGACCAGCACAAGCCCAGCCGCAAATCAGAGAAATCCAGTCACAGGTCGGGAAAGAAGCATTCCGACAAACCACACAAAGTGAAGACCCACGATCCGCTCAAGAAACAGAAGAAGCGGGCTCTGAAGAAGCTCCGCCGCAAGTCATCCACTGTGAATTTCCCGTACCAGCTCTTCCTGTACCGCCAGGAACTAAAGCGGGCCAGCGCCGACTTCTCCTATCTTCGGCTCTCAAAGGCCAAGATAGTGCTTACCTCCCAACTGATCGCCCAGAAGATGGGCAGCTGCAATCCCGATTGCAGCGTGGATGAGCTCAAGGAACTAAGCCGCGAGGTGCAGTTCCAGAAACGCCTCTGCCATCAAGTGGAGCGCCTGCAGCAATTCCGGCAACTTGGACTCACCGAGATGATCCTCAACGGCAAGAAGACGACGCTGTAACCTGTGGAATTAGCAAGCAAGCCGGATTGAGCAGGCTGTTAGGCTGGGATTGGGCATTATTATAAGTTAGTCGGTAGTGTTTAGGTTGTAATATTTTATCAAATAAAATATCACATGAATATTGCAAAACAAAATATTTTTCCTTTACTATGGATACTATAAGTATAATTCGGATAATATTATTAATTTTTAATGTCTTGCCCTTCAGTTTTGCTCCTGTTTGCGATTATGTGCTCTGGCCAGAATGTAACGAAATCAAACAGCAGCCAGGAGATCATCAGAGTGAAGGTCTTGCCGCAGTCAACTCCTTCAGATCCCTCAACTGGTTCCTCCATATCCACCACCGCCACACCCAAAACTCCCAAACCGAAATCCAATCCTACAGCCAAGTCCGCCATACAGACTCACGAAATCGAGGAGGAGGACGACAACTTCCACAACGATCGCCTTCCCGCCTTATCAGAGGATGAGTACAACAATCTGAGTGAGGACGCCAATCCGCTGCACTTCCTCAAGCAACAGCCTCTGGATCTTGAAAATGAGGAGGTGAGATTCCTTCACCTTTTAGAAAGTTATTTTTAAACAACTGTCAATTAAAATTAACAATTATAACTCAGTCTATATATGAAAATGAAACTTTTTACATCGTGTGATGAATTTTTTTTTGTGAAAATTAATTCCAATTCCTTGCATTTATTTTCTCGCGTAGGTGCCGCCGAAACCTGAAAAAACAGAGATGGTATGCCGTTAAATTATATACTTTATTAGTTATTCATAGTTATGTTAGTTATTATTCATAATATTAACACACTTTTGCATTGTAAAGAAACTAACTGATTCAAATATTTCATATTCATCTCCATTTCTTAAACATTTTTATTTCAATACCCGTAATTTTTGATCGTATTTTTAATTAAAAGCCAAAAATAGTTATAAAATTTCTTTATTTTTCAGCCCCAGCAGAAACCTGAATCTCAAACCGAGAGCAAGCCAGATTCGCAAGTGATGGCTCCACAATCCGCCGGTTCACCCATCTACATAACCATTCCCATTTATATCAGCACGGGTGGTAAGCTGCCCATTACTTTGACCATTGGAGATCAGGATTTGTCATTAAAAAGGGCAAGCGGATCAGGATCCAACAGGAAGAATCCCTCTACCAAATCACCGAACTCGTTCTTCAATCGCTTGCTGCAGCAGATTGAGTCGCCCAAGAGGCGAACCACCAATCGCCATCGCAGCCAGCTCAACAGTCACGTATATGCGATGAAGGAGATAGACAATCAGGGGAACAAGGATGGCAAGAAACTCAAGGTTTTGCTTCGTAGCCCAATGCAATAAAAATGTTCAAACACTGATTATGGCATACAATTTATAGTTAGCAATAAATAAATGACAATAAATAGCTGAGGAATGATGTGTTGATCGTAATTTCTAGACTAGACAGCATTGCTTAGAGGAGCCGAAGTCGAAGGGGCAGACTCCTCCGTCTTCATGGGTTCCACTGCCAGAGTCTCCTTTTCGGAAACGACAGCAGGGACCTCAACTTCCGGGATCTTCTCCGCGTTCTCACCCTCTGGCTTTTTGTTATCCTCGATTGTGGTTTCCGTTTCTGGAATAACTGTAGATGGAGCTTCTTCCTCATCATCGTCATCGCCGATTACCTCCTCGATGGCCTGTTGGATGAAGTGCTCGAACTGCTGGAAGTACTGCAGCGCATTGTTGGCCACCTGGGCGGTGGGCAGATCGGTGGTGACCTTCTTCAAGGCATCCCGAATGAGCACGAGTACGGGTTTTCGTGTTGGAGCTGCTCCAGTGGTGGCATCCACCTTCTGATCCTCATTGGGAATTTCGGTGGCAGCCTCCTCCGAAGGTTCCTCAGTGGTCTCCGCCTCACGACGTCTCCGGATCACCGAGTCATCTTCGTCGTCGTCCTCTTCATCATCATCGTCATCCTCGTTGGTCTCCTCCTCCACCTTTTGAGCCTCTTCCTCCTCTTCATCATCGTCCTTCTCCTCACTGCTATCGGCACTGGAGTTCACAACCTGCGGATCCTGTTTTGAGACGGCTAACTCCTCAGCGACATTGGCTTCCGTTTCCGCCAATGGGGCTGCACTAACAGAGCAGGTCAGCACGAAAAGAGCGACTGCAATTGGGAACAGACAGATTAGATAAGACCCAAAAAACCTAGAGATTAGCTCAACTCACCGAGGGCCAGGTAAATGGGTCTGACCATTGTGGTAATCCTTTGCTTCCAGCTGGCTTCGTAGTGGACTTTTGCAGTTTTGCGGTCTTTATGAGCAAATCCAGCACACTGCTTTCGCTTTTTATAGCCCCTCCAAAAATGAAAGTAAATGCGAGCAAACAAGGCGATCCCAAAACGCTGCGCTCTCTGCGAGATCTGAACCCGGTCTCTGGAGCCGACTACCAGAGCGTTGTCCAGTCGCTTTTACTGCACCCAAGCTCTCTATCTTGGGTTTCTTTCCTCCCACCTCGGCCCATCTCATTTGGTTTCTTTCTTTTCGTTGAACCACTTTTGTTTACCCGGTGGCTTACAGAAACCCCAAAGAAACCGAAATCATTTATTTAAATTTTCGGTCTTTCTGTTTTCTGGTGACTTCTTTCATAAATCTGTAAATTTGACGTCTATGGTCGCTGTGGCTTCGATCTGTTTGTCTGAAAGATTAACGCCTTTCGGCAACCCCAACGCAACAGTCTTCAGCTGATATGCAAAATTGCTTACAAGATCACTTAGTCCCATATTTCTTGGGATTCGGTCAAAGCCCCAATTATGTAATTAGACACGCTTGGCGTCTCGGCTTCGATTTGATCGCCCACAACTAATGCATCGCAGATCGGTTAACTTTCTAATGCTAATGGGAAATTTGAAAACTTTTCCATGGAACTACGTATTCAAAATCAACAAGAAGTGATCACGAGCTGGATGAGTCATCAAACTGATGGTGGTAATAACAAATGCAATTATGATTGGTTGATTAACTGATCATTAGGGAAACATGATCATTAGAGAGCGATGATGATAAGTACACGAAGATTTACATTTAAATAAGAAAGATCAGTCTGAGAGAATGTATGCTGCAAAGTAATGTAAACTTTTCATATGTAAGATGATCAGCGAAACAGATAACTGAGGCACATTTCAGTTGAGCCCGCTCTAATTAAGATCACAATTGCCATCCACGGAGGGGATCACTTGTGCAGATCAAAGATCAACAGAGATCGGCGGAATAACAGTGTACGGATTATGAGCGGAGTCACCCGGTGCTACAGCTGTCATAACAGCGGATTAACATTCTATGTGTCGATGCTAATTGAACTCAGCTGTATTCTTTCTTGCTTCTTCTTGTAATTTTGCGGTCATAGCGATAGGACGTGATTTTGTGTATGCAAAGAAAAAATGAATTTAAATGAAGAATAAACTGAAGTTAAATAGTGTATATGATTCTTATTTGCGAACCCCATTACTATGATGCCAAAGCAGTGAGGCATCACAACTATTCATTGGTGGCCCATGAGGGGAACCTTGCTCATAAGAATCATAATTAAGAATTGCTAAAGGCTGTTTGGCAATTTTTTATCTTCGTTGTCGGCTTCATCCAGATAAATCAACGTGCCTACGTTTGCTATCGCGCTCGCTCTCATCACGACAGAGCTAAGTCCCGTTGCCCTTCGATTCCGTTAGATTTGCCGAAATCTCGTCCAACTTTAAAACAAGACGTCAAAGAAGAACATAGAATAAAATACGAGCATTTGTGCACATTCCATACAGTGGAGCAAAGTCAGTATAAACAATGTCGAAATTTGATCAATTGGTGCGAGTTCAAACTGACCGCATTGAGTCTTTGAAGCGTTTGTTCAGTAATGTGAAAAAGGACTCGAGTGCGCGGAAAACGGAAATATATTTCGAAAAACGTTTGAATCAAATCGACGAGTTTAACAAAGAATTTCATCAGGCGCATCACACACTTATATGCATGGCAGACTACGAAGAAAGTGTGTATAAGCAACAAAATACAATCAGCCAATTCGAAGACCTGGGCATGGAAGTTTACTGTTTTGTGGCAGAAGAAAAGAAACGAATTTATCCAGTTACAGTGACGCACAACGAATCAACTAACTCTACAATAACAACACATGTAGAGGAAGTACGGATACCATTGCCAAAATTACCAGTTCCGAAATTCTCTGGCAACTGCGCGGACTGGCCAAGTTTTCATGATGCATTTTTACGCTTAATTCACAATAATGAACGTCTGGATAAGATTCAAAGGTTCCATTTTTTAAAGGAAGCATTACCAGTAGGCCTGGACAACGACATTCGCCAAATCGCTTTAACTGAAGCAAACTATGAAGTCGCTTGGACCACACTTCTACAACGGTATAACAACCCACGCATTGTGTTCGCCAGCCACATGAACATGCTCTACAACTTACCGAGTCTTTCTAAAGAAAAATCTGCTGACATACGGTCTATGGTTAGTACAGTCAACGTCTGCATTGCCGCTTGCAATACCGTCAAGGCGCCACTACAGGGAGGAGATTTTTGGCTGACTCATTATCTAACAACCAAACTACCTAAAGACACTCACACAGCATGGGAGCATCATCTGGGCAGCAAGATTGACGTTCCTTCATACAAAGATCTGCAACAGTTCCTCAATGATCGACTTGTTACGTTAGACGCTATTGAAAGCCGTAACGCGTGCAGCGGCATGAAACAGTCAAATGAAACTTCAGAAGGTACTAAACGCGTGCGTGTGCACAGCGCCCACACCAGGTCGGGTGCTTCCGCGTCCGCTTGCTATCATTGTGGCAGTTTACACATCCTTCGAAGATGTCCGCAATTTCTTTCAATGGATTGCTACCAACGGAAAGAAGTGGCCAGCAAGGCAAAATTATGTCTAAATTGCCTGGGAAAATCGCACACACAAGCAAGCTGCCCCAGCAATAAGAATTGTCTTCATTGTGGTCAACGTCATCACACGATGTTACATTTTCCAGTAACACAGCCAACGCTGATACCCTCCTCGACATCATGCCAAAGCTCGGCAGCCAGTTCAGATGCCAAGCCGACTCTACAGTGCATGTCAACTACAACTTCATCTATGACTCATCGAAAGGTACTACTAGCAACAGCTCGGGTTGTACTCAGTAACACACAGACAGGATGCCAGGCCACGGTAAACGCGCTTCTTGACCAAGGATCTGAAGCAACTATCATTTCGGAGCATGCTGTACAGTCTCTCCAGCTCTCCCGAAGCACAACTCGCACTTCAATCACCGGAGTCGGTCAAGATTCAGGCCGACGCTGCAAATTCATCGTAAGTTGTTCGGTGCAAACAGCAACTAACCCAAATTTCTCGTTAAAGGTCGACGATGCTTATGTTTTGAACACGTTGACATCACACATGCCAAGTCAAAGTTTTCCAGCAGGAAACTGGAGTCATATCCATGGTCTCATGCTCGCAGACCCCTATTACTATAGATCCAAGCGAATCGACATAATTTTTGGAGCCGACCTTATGGCACAACTCTTGTTACCTGGAACTAAGATTGGCTTGCCAAACGAACCCATAGCGCAGAATACTCAACTCGGATGGGTTCTGTTAGGCAATGTTGGCAACACGCATATTACACGCCACATTCGTTGTAATCATGCCATAATAAACTCCGAAGAGCTGCTTAAAGTATTCTGCGAGGTAGAATCAGTTCCAGAACGCCCAAAGCTCTCCAAAGAAGATCAATGGTGTGAGTCTTTCTTTAAACAGACCCATCAACGTCAACCAGACGGCAGTTATCAAGTCCGTTTGCCATTCAAGAGGAACTTTGATCCCAGTATGACGCTCGGAAAATCTCATCAGATCGCCCTGAACAGATATCTTCAACTCGAAAGGCGCCTTCAAAGGGACCCCGACAAATGGAGAAGATACTGCAAAGGAATTGAAGAATATTTTCAACTAGGTCAAATCACGTTGGCAGAGACGAGCGAAAACTCAACCATAACCACGGATTCCTACGGTCAGCATGTTGCATCATGCGTGCTACCACATCATGCAGTTTTCAAAGAAGAAAGTCTCACCACAAAACAACGTATCGTTTTTGACGCATCGGCCCGGACCTCAAATGGCAGATCGTTAAACGATGTACTATGTGTAGGTCCCACGCTGCAAAATGATCTGCCAGCCGTTCTCTTAAATTGGAGACAATATCAGTTTGTTTTCACTGCCGATATACAACGAATGTATCGCTGTATCAATGTCCACCCTGATGACACGCAGTACCAGAGGATTTTATGGCGGGCGGCGGATGGAGTCATCAAACAGCATTGCTTAACTACCGTCACGTTTGGAACAGCGTCTGCACCTTATACAGCTATAAGAGTCATCCATCAAATAGCTGAAGACACACAGACAAAACATCCTATGGCATCCAACGTTCTCAAAAATGAGATGTATGTCGACGACATTCTCTCAGGCGATCATTCACAAGAGGCAGCAATACGGAAAAGTTTGCAAACTATGCTAGCTTTAAAATCCTCTGGCATGGAGCTACGAAAATGGGCTAGTAATGACCAGGAGCTGATGGCAACGATACCTCTCGAGCATCGATGCAAGCAGACATCCCTCAGTTGGGACAATGCGGACACCATCAAAACACTGGGTATGTACTGGTTGCCCAAGCAAGATTGCTTCACTTATAAATTACAAGCAAATACTCCAGCCGGTATAACAAAACGGGAAATCCTATCGACCATAGCACGTTTATTTGATCCTCTTGGATTAATCGCTCCAGTTGTAATTTCAGCAAAGATTATATTGAAGGAAATTACACTAGCGAAGCAATATCGCGAGGACGGATCGAGTACATCACTGGATTGGGATGAGCCAGTTCCCAACACCATTGCCGTCAAATGGCAACAATTTCGACAGCAACTAATGAATGTTAACACGATCAAAATACCACGCAGCGTCAAATTTATACCACAATTTAGTAGTGAGATACAACTGCACACCTTTTGCGATGGATCCTCCAGTGCTTACGCAGCAGCAGTGTATGCACGTACCCAACAGTCTGATGCGACTTTCTATACAACTCTCATCGTTGCAAAATCAAAAATTTCGCCAACCAAGCCGTTAACAATACCGCGCACTGAGCTATGCGGTGCAGTATTAGCTACCAAACTCACTAAATGGGTGCTGGAGAATAACCGATGGACCAATGCACACATATCTACCTTTTACTGGACCGATGCTACCATTGTTCTGCACTGGATTAAAGGAGACATTACTAGGTGGAAAACGTTTGTAGCCAACCGAGTGTCTTACATTCTCGACCACACCTCAGCGGCTCAGTGGCACCACATAGACACGTCGGAAAACCCAGCAGATTGCGCAACCAGAGGCTTACCTCCGAGCCAAATACCTGATATTTGGTGGCATGGCCCATCCTGGCTATGCAAACCCCACAATATTTGGCCAAACACGCAATCACAATTGCTCAATCTAGAAGAACGGGATCTGGAGGCCAAATCCATAAAAATTAGAGCCTTCACTACCTTGTCAGACACAAAGGATTCTATTATTGACCGATTCTCGTCGTATACAAAACTGCTACGTGTCACGGCATACATGTTACGATTCTGCCACAATGCTCATACTCGAGCACAACGAAGTCACGGATCACTCTCTCCTGACGAACTGGATGAGGCCCTGTGCTGCATAGCTCGCCTTGCACAATCCGATACATTTCACGCCGACATCCAAGCGCTTAAAAGGAACAAGCCGTTACCACCCCGTAGCACACTTTCAAATCTTACACCGTTTCTTGACAACAATATCTTGAGGATTCGTGGCCGTCTCAAGCATTCAAATCTCTCTTTTTCTCGAAGACATCCAATTATATTACCTCATTGTCACCTATTTACAGATTTGGTAATTCAACACTCTCATCAGCTCACTCTACATGGCGGCGCTCAATTAACACTGTCTCACATACGATACAAATTCTGGATTCCCAGAGGCAGACAAGCAGTCAGGCGAATCATCCGGAAATGCGTCCCATGTTTTAAGGTAGCTCCAGTCGTAGCGAAGCAATTAATGGGTGACTTGCCAGTACATCGAGTCAACCCCCCAACTCGTCCGTTCATTACAACAGGAGTTGACTACACCGGTGCGATTGAACTTCAAGCCGCGCGTGTACGAGGATCTACTACCTACAAAGGCTATGTAGCCATTTTTATATGCTTAGCAACCAAGGCAGTCCACTTGGAAGCCGTCACTGGACTTTCAACAGAGCACTTCCTGCAAGCATTTACGCGATTCACCGGACGTCGAGGACAAGTTCAACATATGTATAGTGATAACGGCACAAATTTTGTTGGCGCGAGTACATCGCTTAACCAGCCCATCACTTGCAAAGCAGCCCTAAATGAATCGACATGCCAACATGGGACAAGGTGGCATTTCACACCTCCATATTCTCCCAATTTTGGTGGCATCTGGGAGGCAAACGTGAAAGCAATGAAGCATCATCTTAAACGGATCGTCGGCAGCCACAAGCAGACGTATGAGGAGCTTACTACAGTTTTGATCAGGATTGAAGCATGTTTGAACTCACGTCCACTTTGCCCGCTAACCGCCGACCCTGACGATTTAGAAGTGCTAACTCCAGCACATTTCTTAATTGGTGACGCACTACTGGCACCGCCACAAGGTCGGCCGAATAATAAGCCTTTGCGTGAACTGTTTCTTGCACAACAACACATGATGCGACAATTCTGGTCCCAATGGTCTCGTGATTGGTTGTCACACTTGCAAACTCGGCCTAAGTGGTGCCAAATCAAAGAGAATCTTAACATCAACGACTTAGTCATTATAAAGGATGATAATCTACCACCAGCTAAATGGACTATAGGCCGAGTCGTCGAACTGCACCCTGGAACGGACTCGCTAGTCAGAGTGGTTACATTAAAGACGAAATCTGGCATTCAAAAGAGGTCAATCACAAAGCTTTGTCCACTTCCTATTTCAACATAATTATGATCAACACACGGATCAAGAATAACAAGGAGCCTTCATGCTGGACGACGCATTGGCGGGCGGCATGTACGGATTATGAGCGGAGTCACCCGGTGCTACAGCTGTCATAACAGCGGATTAACATTCTATGTGTCGATGCTAATTGAACTCAGCTGTATTCTTTCTTGCTTCTTCTTGTAATTTTGCGGTCATAGCGATAGGACGTGATTTTGTGTATGCAAAGAAAAAATGAATTTAAATGAAGAATAAACTGAAGTTAAATAGTGTATATGATTCTTATTTGCGAACCCCATTACTATGATGCCAAAGCAGTGAGGCATCACAACTATTCAAACAGAATGACCACGCTTGATTGGACGTGGATTTCCTGCGAGCGAGTGCAGCTGCCGGCGATCGCGGTCAAAAGAACCTCATAAAATAACAACCAGATCACCGAACCTTTCCAGATTGACCCAATTTCGGAGAACCGGCTCGAGAAGCGGCCGAGCTTGGAAGGCTGGGTGTCGAATGGAGGGCATCAAAGGTGTTAAAAAAAACACACACACACAACCAGTTCCAGATCCGAGGCATTCTAGATGGCTATCGCTGGGAAGGGTACGACCACAACCACATAGGTTTGCATAAAATTTCACCAAATACAATATAGTATGAGTACCAAAAAGTTGGCGTACTTTCGTTCGGACCTCGAGACATCGCGAAGTGTAAACAAATCTCGAGAAGATGTGGAGCTCTTTGGAAGAGCTGCAGTGGGAAGAAAACCGGTAAGCCCCTAAAGAATTCCCCGCCGAGTGGCTAAGACTGGTACTTAAGCACCGCTCGCCAGAAGATGCGATCAGTTGTTGTGGAGTCGAGCAGCTGACCAGATCAACATGAGGCCATACCAAGTAGTTTGCATCGTAGGTAAGTCTCGCATATAGAAGCTGACCAGTTCTGGAAATCCCATAATTAACTGGTATCAACCCATTTCCTTTTTAGCAGTGGCAGCTTTGCTGTTTTTGGAGGCGACTCCCGCGGACGCAAAGCGGCGCAAGCACAAGGGCTCCGATCATCACTATGAAAAGTCTGATCCCCACAAGACCAAGACGAAGACCAAGTGGTCCAGCTCCACGGATTTGGCTGGGAACACTCCCATTTCCACCGAAGAGCACGGCTACTATGTAAAGCGCACCTTTGCGGCTCCCGGTGAGATTGGAGCCGCACAGAAGCGTCTAAGTCCGCCCTATTTGGCCATTCCCATCGCCTGGTTCAGCTGTGAGTCGTCGGGCCAGAAGAATTGCCAGTCCTCCAATTCCGCGGCTATCAACAGTGCCGCCCAGTCCTTGAGCGAGGGCTATCTGTGCGACGATGATTGCGATGAACTGTACGAGCCCATCTGCGGCAAGACCCCCTCAGAGGTGGCCGTTTTCTACAACAAGTGCAAGCTGGGTGTAGCCAAGTGCCGATCCCACGGTCTTTGGACGGACTTCGCCTATGCCGAGTGCCAGGAGAAATATCCGCAGGAAACTGCCTATGCCGACAAGAAGTTCCGGTCATCACCTTATTTCCGGGATGCGGCCATCGTGGAGCAATTAAAGCTGGAGGAGGAGAAGCGTAAGCAGGAGGAGGAGCAACACAAACTGGAGAAGGAGCAGAAAAAGAAGGAGAAGGGTGAGAAAAAGAAGAACGAGAAGGACAGCAGCGAAAGCAGCGAAGAGAAGGATGACCAAAAGGAGAACAAGCAGAAGGATCCCCTATCCCTGATTCCACAGAAACAAGTGGAGTCTCCCCAGAAGCCAGTGCCAGTTCCTGTTCAAGTAGCTGTTCCAAAACCAGTTTCAGTTTTGGAGCCTGCAAAGACGACCGAGGACATCGCTATGCCCCCTATGCCACTGAAGGACACTCCCACGCCCAAACCTCTGGAGATCGCGCCCCTTCACCAGCTGACTCAACCCAAGGGCAAGGACAATGATAGGCTAAAGTACCAAGTAGCTTAGAATGAAATGGCTATACAAATCTCACCTAATTATAGTATTTATTTAATTTATTACAACAAATAAAATTCTAAACAACTATAATCATCTTTGATTGATACAGAAAATGGGTTCATTAATATCGGCCGATTGGTTTTGTACTTTAAACGTGTCTTGGACTTCATTTTCTATTGCTTAGTTTAATGGCAACCCGACTTCTTTAATGCCATACAAATACAAATCAGAATAGATCTGCTTAACGCTTTTAGATATTCCAAATGGGATCGAAAAGAATCTCTTATTTTCCCGAAGTCGGTAACAATGAAACGCCAAAGATTGTCTTCTTAGTTTCTATGACTCCCGAGATCGCTAAGCTTAATCTTTCTCAGACTTAACTAATTTCCAAGTCGCCAGTTACATTATGTTTAAGATCCCTTGAGCATTTAATTGAATTACGATTACTGTACACTTGAAATTACTTCTTTGGTAAGACAATTTCTTCACCCAAAGATGTAAATTTGTAGCAAGAGAAAATATGTAGCAAAATTTGTAATGGAAGAGAATGCACCTATTATATATTAACAGATTCTTGATAATTCTTTATGGCCTTTAAGAAACTTTGTGTATTAAAGTAACGGGTATAAGAACTCCAACTTTATATCTATCAACTTTCAATCAGATAATTTTCAAAACTTTCTTAGAGGCAAATTCACCTCTTTGTAATTATATTGAGAAGAATTCTATGGCGATGCAGTTGCATTGAATCAAGTGCATTGACCCCCAAAACAAGTTCTATAAACTGATTGATATCAGAAGCTTGAAAGGGCCATCATCCATTGCCAGGCACTAAACCTAAAAACTAATTGGGCGTGGGATGGACAATGCAACAGGTTGCGGCTGGGTTGCCTATAAAAGCAGCGGGATTTGTGTCACTTATCACAGAAGTTGACCAACTGCAATGGGAGCCACTAGTGTCGGAGTTCCAGTCTGGAAGATTCAGCTACTGATCCTGCTGAGTGGAGGTGAGAATAGTCTGAAAGTTGTGGTTTGTGGTATTTAGATTTCCTCTGCTAGTTGTTTTCTCCGTTCAAGCTGTTCCTGCCGATGTAACCGAAGGAGTGACCCATCCCCCAGCTGAGCAGCTGCAAACAGAGTCTCGTTCCCGTAAAGATGAAGACCTGGACTTAGAAGAAGACCTGGATGGACGTAATGCCTATATCAACAATCAGTTTGTGCCAAGTGAACCTGCAGAAGTCCTAGAGGATGTGCAGAATACGCCGCTCTACGAGATCCTTCAGAAGCAGATGGAGCAAGTGCTCGCCTCGTCGGCTCCCAATGACCCTGTCTACGAGCAGCACCGCGAGAAGCAAGAGCGTCGCGACCAGAAACCACCACACCAGCCACCGTACTTCGCCGGCGGAGATCGAGATGGTGATCTACAGGATGACTACGAGGACGAGGAGGATCAGACGGATCAGGGCTATCCGGTGGACCCCGAGAAACCGGACGCCGTGTCAGATGCTCCCGAGGATGAGGACCCAGGCTACCAGGCACCTTCGTTGAGCCTTCCAACCACCACCACTCGCAAACCATACAGACGACGCAGCACAACCACGTTTCAGCCACGAACAACCAGGACAAAAACCACTGCACAGCCCAGGATCTCGGAAAGACCATTGAACCAAACCAGCACCACAGAGCAATCACCAACTGTGACCACCAGCACTCCTCGGCCCAAGATTAGTTCTAGCACCAAACCCAAGACAAATTCTCAACCGGGAAACAGCCTGTCTAGTGACCCGCAGGTTTACCAGCACAAGCGTCGCGTCATCTTTAAGACCATCTCAACGGGCTCCCAGTTCGTCAACTCACCCATTGGCGACCTAATGATCAAGTTCTCCATCGGATTCGCCAAGCCAACAACTCCGGGTGGAGCTACGAGCACTGCGAGTTCACATACTTCGTCCAGTGAGGCTTTACGTGCTCTTTCTCAAAACTTAATTCGAAATTTTGAACTTCAGAAACTAAGAAGAGCCAATAAAGTGCAAAAATATTAGATATATTTTATTAACGGAGAAAAACCACGATTTTAATTTACTAACAACAATGGATTCGAAGACTATATCAGTAGTAGCTAAATTTCGAACAAAAGATATTTTTAAAACCCTCAATGGTATTAGCTCATATTCCAAAAATTTCGAATAGTGTTATGCAAAATTTCATAAATATTGCAATGACTACATCGACAATTGTTTGTGCAATAAGCAAAACATGTGCACAATCGATTTGGAGAGAGGTCTGCTAAAATTATTCCAGCGGGAACCGATCATTGATCTCCAAATTGTTGAAAACAACTCGTGATGACGCCATAAGGAATTATACATAAGCAAATCAGAAAATTTATTCCGTCACGTACGAGAATTTCGAGACAATAACAATAGATCCATATGAACGGTGCGTGTTTAGTGGAGTTAATACACAAAATAGAGGTGAACAGTCACAGTAACAAAAAATTCATAATCCGTAAAGGAACATGGTTAGCTACCTTAGTGTAAATATAATATAACTTCCTTGGCTATTCGCTGCCCAATCGTTGTTTTCATCGAGTCTCATAAGTCGGTTTGTTCGCTAGGCGATATGTAAGCTTCACAAAAATATATCTATGGAGGGTATTTCACTGGCGTTATGAAATTATAAATGGTTAACAATTGTACATACATATATACCTGTCTAAAAGGCTTCAAGAGCATTTATGTTTAACACGGAATTCGATCTTGTGAGGCAGCCTTTGAAATTGTTAGCTATTGAATACCGCGATGACGCTAATCCTAATCCAAAACAGCATTAGCGCACGGGCCAGAATCTCTGGGCCAGGAGCGGAATGGTGACGCCGGTGACAATGCTGGAAATCAGGTTGACACTATGGTTGTCCAGGATGCGCAGTCCGCTCACGTGGCGCACTCCCTTCCCAGGGGTATCCACAATCTTGCCTTCCTCATTGATGCCCGAGAACTGCAGCAGACCACCCAGGACAGAGTCCAAGAGGGACCCAAAAAGTCCAGCGATGCCACCGAAGACGATGATTGGCCATTGTGGTGGGCTAACCAAAAGCATTTTGGCCTCAACCGTGTAACGAACGGTGACAAAATAGCCAAAGCCGACGAGCAGACCACCGAGCAGGCTTACCGCGACGCCGAGCAACGAAACCCCACCATTGGTACCGCGCGGCACTCTCCGCCAGGTGATGATAGACACTGGATCGCGTTGCGACAGCACGGATCCTAGTTCACTGGACCAGGTGTCGCCATTGCAACAGGCAAACGCACTCATAACGGCCACACCCAGCCAGCTGGATCGGTATTCTCGGGAGAAGTCCACCGCCCGCTCGCCACTACCGCAGTCCAGCAGATAAAGCAATGCAAGCTGGGCGGCCATGCCTCCGTTGCAGAGTACCTGTATCCAGTTTCGTTGGCCTTCGCCCTCGCGAAAATCGCTCTCGAAGCGGCGTTTCATGTTCGCCCGGAACTTGGTGGCCCGCGACGAGCTGAAGAAGAACACCACCAGGCTGGCGAAGAACGGATGGCTGGCGATGGAGAGGATGAAGGCCACCAGAATGCCCAGCGCAGCTCCAGATCGGTTAACGCTCCTCCGGCGCAGAGCCACAGTCATCAAGGCCAATGGCGCCAATGTGGAGAAGAGCCAGCGCACCGGCGGAATCACCCGGGACTCTGTCGGATAACCTTTTGGCATTAGTTGACCCCAGGTAACGTTCGCATGGGAATCCATATCGCTCACCTTCAAAGTCACTGCTCCAGAACTTCGACAGCGCCACATTTCCCAGCCACATGAACAGCGAGATCGGCACGGACAGTCCGCAGAAGAGCACTGGCATCCAGTCACGCATCTTGACGTTTTATGGGAGCTGTTTATCGCCACTTTCTCCGGCGGGTATTGTTTATTTTTGTGAGCCAGTGATGCCGTTGGCTAGTGTTTGAAAATACCAAATGTCAATGTGTCAAATGTATGGCAACCTGGCTATTAGTTCAACGAAGACTCAAACCATACCGTTTTTTTATTGAAGATAAAATTTTAAATAAATTATTTTAAAAATAACTTCGTTTCTATTTTAAAAGTTGTTTATTAATTTTATTCATATTCATTTCATAAACTCAAGTGTGTTCTCAGTATTTAAAATCTTGTTTAGACATTTAAATGAATTCAAAATATGCAAATAAAGTTAATTTAAAACATGTTTGTTATGAAATAAAATATTTAGAAAATAAAATTTTCTTTCTATATAAAGCTCTAAAACTTATAGTACGGGTATGAGACATCGGAAGTCGTTGAATATTTAAAAATATATTTTAAACGAAAAAGGGTATTTACAGCAATCATTTTAATTTTAAATTGCAGAATAGAAGAAAATGCATTGTGATGGATTTACAATTGTTCAATTGCTTTTTATAAAATGCGTCATACAGCGTAGCGGATATATAATAATTTAACAACATAATTATCAAGGATCGCTATTAATTATGATTGGTACATTAGATTTAACTACGTTTAATTGTATTTTAGGGAGCTATAAAGAGTATATGCCCTCCAATCGCCGCACACGCTCATCGATCGATTCCAATAGTTTGCTGATCTCGTCCAGCCGCCCGGAACAGGAGCACAAGTCCGACCCAGATTCGATGGACACGTCCAGTACCTGCGGAATGTTCGGCTGGTTATGTGCGACAAAGGCTACTGATCGTGTTGGTTAAAAGAAGCGCGGGTTGGAGCTATGCTGATTGAAGTCCATGCTGTGACCGAGCAGCTTGTCCGGCTGAGTCGAGTGTTTACTGTCGAGCACCTGGAAGTTTTCCTCCGACAGCTGATAGGCCAGGGATTGGCGCGGATCAATGCGGATACTGAGATCATTGGACTTGGAACTGCCTACGCTCTGTTTGGAAGAGACGCCGCTGCTTTCGCAACCGGAGGAAGCCAGGGCAGACTTGGCTTCAAACTGCGAAGCATCATAGGTGTGTAGGTTCGACTTCCAGACCAGGAGCTGAAACCGAAATCAAGGAGTAAAACTATTTTCATACCTTCACAAAGAAACAGAAACTCACCTGGCGATCACTACCACCGGTAGCAAACTTGTCGCCATCGTGACTGAATGCCACCGCATTCACCGCATCAGTGTGGCCCGTCAAAGTGTAAATGGGCCTTCCCTCCAGCAGGTCTAGGATACGGATGGTGCGGTCGTCGCTGCCGGAGAGCAGAAAGTGTCCGCTAGGATGAAAGGCCACATCGTTGACCGGCGCCGAGTGCACCACGTAAAGCTGCAACAGCTGGCTGCCGGAAACGTCGAAGATTTTGATGCGGTTACAGCCGAGGGCGACGGCCAACATGTTGCCCCACGGATGCCAGGCCAGTTGCCGTGGAGCGGCTCGTTCCTCGGTGAAGGTGCGCACGCACTCACCGCTGTCCACATCGTAGATCCTCACCGACTTGTCATCGCTGGCGGTGGCCACCAGTTTGCCATTGGGACTGAACTTGGCGCTGCGCACCCAGTTGTTTTGCTGTGCAAACGAAGACACAAACGTCCGCCTGGCAACGCGCCATATCTTCGCCGACTTGTCATCGGAGGCGGTTAGCATCCAGTGACCGGTGGAGTCGAAGTCCACGCTGCGCACCGCCTTGCTGTGCGCCACAAACTCCCCGGAAACGCCGCGCAACTTCGGCTCCCAGATCTTCACGGTGCGGTCGTGTCCGGCGGAGGCCACCAGGTTGCCCTTTGGCGACCAGGCCACACCGTTCACCGCCGCCGAGTGCGACGCAAAGCGAATGCAGCGGGCCGCCTGGTTGAGGTTCCACAGGATCACCGTGGAGTCCGTGGACGAGGTGGCGATCTGGGCACCATCGGGACCAAAGCGCAGCTGTGTGATGCCGCCAGAGTGGCCGGTGAAGTGGCGCTCCAGTGCCGGATCCCTGAACAGTCCTTGCATCTTTGTTTTTTACGACTTGTGATGAGAATTTTCAACAAAACAGTATTGCTTTGACGCTGAAGTTTAAATGAGAAAATTGCGTCTTCGATTTTTAGACGCGTTATTTGAAATGATCGGTCATCGGAATTCAAATCGCGTAGGCTCAGTGTAACCGTATTTCGATTACTGAGATATACCAAGTTGCCCGATAAATATACTGAATGACAGATGTTAAGGCGCCATCTATTGATGAAGGTACCTTGCAGTATTTTTACAGCGCATTTACATTAAATGGCGCCAAAGTTTTTACTTATCAAAACTATTTAAATAAACATATATTAAACGTTAGAAATTTGAAGACCTAAGATTTCTTTTTAAAATATTACAATTTTTAAAAGTATTTCTAAAATTAGATGGTTTGGCTTAGTATTTAAATTATTTTAAGATATGATTTGATATAAGAAGATTATGAACTGTATCCTAAACTTTAAAACTTTTTTTAAAGCAATACTATTCAATACTACTCATGATAGAGTAAAATCCATAGAAAAATAATTTAAGTCTTGATTTTCGCGCCTGTCTGGTTTGTTCTGGTTTGTAAACAAACCAAAAATCATGTTTAAATCTATGTCGACAAGTACCATTTTGAAACAGTGATTTGTGCAACAGGTTGCTGATGGGAACTCATCACTTCTAGGTGATCCTCAAACATATGTCAACCGAGGGGAACAGCAGATGTATTAGACCTGAGTGGTCCCTACCTGTGCTGTCATTATCCTTTCTCCTGACCGTCGAACTCTGGGCTAGTTCATTCAACTTCAACCTGCTGCCGTTCAGCAAACTTCTCTAATGATCCTCCGCTGGGTTTTGGCCAAGTTCAATGGCTCCTTTCTGCAGCCACTGCTGCTGCTGCTATCTCTATCGGCTAATTATGCGTTCGCCAGCATGTCGGGCAATGGACCCCGGCAGAGGTCTAAAAACTGACATCAAATTAAACAACGAAATGTGACAGGAGTGCAACTGTGAAAGTGCAACGGCCAAAGGAGCGGACTACAAACGAAACCACCGACCCAATCGAGAGCTGCGAACTGAGCTCGAACTTTGAGAAATTAGTGTGACAAGCACACGATTTCCACCTGTAGCATGCTACTCGTAACTCGTAACTGTTCTTTGCCAAAATGCAGTTAGGACCGATATCCACGTTGCAACCCCTGGCCATGTTTTTATTCCCGCAGATCGCATAGACAAAAGGTCGTTGTCGTTTGTCCCTTCCCTGAGGGGAGCCACTCCACTCCAATCGAACTCTGGCGAGGGTTCAACAAACTGCTTTTTATCAACAAACTGTTGCACTTTCAAATAAACTAAGCTAATGTGCCAGGGGGGAAAAGTCGCCAGAACCTCAAGACGAGCCAAAATCCTTGGCCAAATAATGAAGGAGGTGCCGGTATCTTCAAGTTCGAGTGCCAAATACTCTACTCCAGATGATATTGCTTTATTTTTTATAGGTTTATAAAATCATTAGATTACATATAAGTATTTAATTAACCTTTCTTGATCTTAATATATGCTCTTAAATTCTAAATCAGCTACCAATACTTTACAAAATGAGTACTGATTTTTAAATATTTTTTTGGCTTTACATATACGAATAATTAAAATGTAGTACTACATATCTTTAGGACATATACTTTGCTAAAACCTATTGAGCAATCATTTCTTTTGTAGAATATTTAACACATTAAATACATATGCCAACAATATTGCTGCAGTCTTTGCCAAATAGCACATGTAACCCTTTGGCAGAGTAATCTAAAAGCCGCTCGGCCAAAGTCCTGGATGCGTGGCATGTGGCTTGTGCCACAAACGAGCCGCAGGATCGAACTGGGCCTAAGAACCGGGATCGGAATCGGGATCGGGAATCGGTACTCGGGAAGAAGCCCGACCCCAGAGGCACCAATCAAGCAGCGGACCCTCGTGCCAGCTCTGCTCGAAGCCCTCGGTTTGGCTCGTGTCATCTGTTGAATTATAAAATATGGCAAGGAATTAATTTGGCCAGCCCCTGCTGTCCTGGCCGCCAGAATCTGGCACAGCAGCAGCAGCAGCAGAAGGACCAAAGCGGCAGCAGGATAACGATCCTCGCCGATCCGAATCATCTACCGCTATGCGCAGTGCTCTGTTTTGCTCTGCTCTGCTCTTATCTGCCGAGCACCTGTCGCCCTGAATCCGAGTATGAACTCAAAACCCAAACGCATACTCATACTCGAATTCGAATCCCGATGATCTGGAAAACAAAACGAAAGGTGCGCTTAAATTCTTATAATGACTCGGCTGGCTCGCGTTTTCAACCTGCTGATCCTGTGATCCTCAGTTCCTCAGTTCCCTGGGTCCTCCTCATCCCTAAATGTTGCATCTTTGGCCGCAATTTGTTGGCCATTGTGTGTCTGCCTCCGTCGGCGACCGCCTCAAAATCTGTCTATAATCTGTGTCTTTTTCGGGTTCAGAGTCGAAAACACCTTGAGATCGATGTCTCCCGCCCCTGTCCCTTTGACTTTGCACCTTTACCGTCGAAATCCGTTCCCAATTTCGTGTTTAGATTTTGTCGTTTTAATTGCTGGGGCTTTACCTTTTGTTTGGGTATTGAATTAACCATTTTTGTTGTGGCCCTTGTGTTCGCAACCCTTTGTTAAGCCCAGCGGATTGGTCATTCTCCTTGCCTTCTTCTTGCCAATTAAGCTCTGCGAATAGATTTCACAATTCGCCGTGTCGACCAGGGGTTGATTTGCATATTTGACTTGGATTTGTCCTCTGCACTCAAATCGAAACAGCTTAAGATTTTCCAGGGGAAATGCGGGGTTGAAGACTAATCTGCAACCTGCAGACTTTAGTCGCTGACATGGCACTCTGTTGGCTTCCGATTTGGCCAGCGAACTTGGCCAGGCTGCAGCAGTATTCGTTCTGTTGGCCAAGTTTAGTTAGCTGGTCACTGGTCAATGAAATCTCTACCTGGGGTAAGGAAATTGAGTTCTATGGGTTTTAAGGACTAATAATGTTCTTTTCTTATCCAAATTAATCTTGAATGGTATTGGGCGACATTTAAATTACGAGCTTAAATAGGAGTACAATCGCGTAACTTTGTTAGCCAAGCTTATAAACTAACTATAACTTTTTATAAAGTTCCTTTAGCTAGGTGGCTTACTTAAGTGTCTGAAAATATTGAACTTTTTCATTTCTTCTAGACTCCTAGATCTACACATCCTTCCCCTACTCAAACAAGAACTAATCAAAATATGACTACCGTAAAGGCATCAAAATGACTTTACGACTCAATGGATTTTCAATATTTTTACGACAGCATATGCAGCCGTCACCTGTCCTTGCGAGTCCATTAAAAACGGATAAAACCAATCCATAACACCCCGAATTCAGGATTTGATTCGTCTAACAATCAATTTCGAGCGCATACTCAGCCAGGTGACAATGCTCAATCAAACAAAAGTGAAGCAATCATAACTTATCAGCTTCAAAGGGAAAATCGTGTAAGGGACACAGTCGGAGACGAAGAACGAGCCGACGGCCTGTTGAAATTGGGTCACTTTTGGCCAGGCCAACAAGCCGACAAGTCGATCGTTGTAATATCGATCGAGCGTGACAGGTGCAGCGGCGCACTTACGACTGTTGTTGCACCTTCGCTTGTGGATTTTAAGCGACAGCTTGTGGCTCAAAAGGGCAATCGGCAGCGACTCCCCTGAGGGCCAAGATTAGATGCAGATCTCTCTGTCTCCCATCTTCGATGTTTTTGCGGTCTGTCCGTCTGGGGGAGAGATTTTTACGACTGTTGCATCTTTTGGCTTCTGCTGATATGTTTCGGCACTGAAAACAAAACTAGATATATCGGAATTTATCAGAACATATCTTAAACCTACTTACAGAATAAAATATTCATAAAATTGTATTAGTAAGAGACATTATTACTTCATATGCTGCACATTTCTGCAATATTAGTTAAACTGAGTTTCTGTGATTTTTTTCTGAGTGCCTCCGATTTTGCTGGTGTCGTGTGGCCCATGTCAACTGGTTGCAGGTCGCCGTTGTAATTTGCCTTCTGGCATATGGCTTTTTGCCGCAAACCGGCTTTGAGCACGCGTCTCGTCTGGTCCTGGCTCAATAATTATGCGACAGGTTCCAGGATTCCGCCAACAGCAGCAGCAGCAGCCGCAGTAGGAGCAGCAGGAGGAGCAGCAGGAGCAGCAGGAGGAGCAGGAGCATCAGAAGCGGCAGCAGGTGCTCAATGCCGCTGGAGGGAATCGAGAATCAGCGCCAGGCTGCTTACAACGAAAGGACATAAACATAAATGAGCCGATGTAATGTTGAGCCGATGCTGCTGCCCCTGCTCCTCCTCATGATCCTCCTCCTGCTGCTCCTTTTTCGAGTCCTTCCGTCTCCCTCTATCTGTGTATTACAGGTGCCTTTTCGATCGCATCCCCTCCGAATTTTAATTGTGAGCCGGGCTCTCGACTTCACCTGCAACACAACTGACCTAAGACATCTTTTTTGCCCTTGCTCTTGGCCGGGCTCTTCACCTTTTTTCTTATTTTTTTTTTTTTTCCTTTTTTTAGCCGCAACTATTATTTTTATTAATAGCCAAAGTCAAAAGTCACCTGCCCGGCACCAAAAGGGCCAACGAACTAGGGGTAGCCGGAAAACGGAACCGATTCGGAGGATGGTACGTGGGGAAGGGGATGGAAAGGAAAGGACACGAATTTGTTGCGGGTCCTACAACTTCTTTAGACCACTTCTAAGATCAATTTCCTCTTCACAATTTCCCCCCGCGCGATCACGGTTTTCCCATTCTGCGTTGTCTGCGTTTTGGGGTTGCAACTTTTCAGTCTTTTGATAGCCACACTTTTTCCATAGCTCTCTCCTTTGTTTCCATGGGGGCTTGCCCGACTGTTGAATAAATTCCAAACGGCATGACAAATTATGTGGGCTCAGGTGTTATGCGGAAAAGGGGTTAATAAACCGAGAGTCAGCGCTGCGGAGAAACTCCAGCATATGGCTGCGACCTATCTGTATCTGTATCTGTATCTTATCGAGTGTGCATTATGGACTGCAAACTAATGCTAAGCTGCTTCTTGTACTTTCAGCGATTTGAGGTATATATAAAGTATAGTTCCTTAAACAAAGTATACCATAAATATTCGTGATTAAAAATCTATGCTTTTATGATACTGATATTAGGGATTTACGATTATTTTCTCTTTTATTGCAGTTCAATGAAAGTCATATTTGCACAGAACTTGCGAGTCGCTTGCAAAGTACTAAACTAATTTGTTAAAACATCCGACCTTGAGTTTCGCAATCCACCTGGCCAAATGCCAACTCAATAGTATGATGATCAGCATCTACATTCTTTGACTTTTGATCCCCACTTTGTCGGCACTTGGCGTAAAGTCCTTGAACTGCATTTTTCTTCGGCAACAATTGAACTGCATATTTCTCTCTCCCCTGCCAGGTTTTCATTATTTTTTTTCGTTCAATATTTTGTCAATTTCGATCAATTTGTGGCGTGCCAAAGTCAAAGAAGCCCAAGAACAGACCGACGATCGAGTTTTGCAGCAGAAAGTGGCCCCAAATAAAATCCTGCGGATGGGGCTCGCTGATTTGGTCGATTTCTGATTGCGACTGCCGATGAATGGCGATAATGAGGGAAGTCGGTGATTTGTAAACTGCCAAACTTCATTTCGGGCGTTTTAAAGTGCCGCAAAATGCATTCGGACATTTCGATTACCGAAAATTGCGATCAGCAGTCCTCAATGACCATTGCTCCATGCCCCCTCATCCTCGATCCCCGCCAGCCCCAATTCTCACTTTATTTCGTCAGCAATTAGTTCGAACTTCGAACACTTATTGGCGTTTTCCCCAAGGATCGGGCATGCAAGTGGGCCGAGGGGTATGTGTACCTGCTGTAACGCGGCGACTTACAAAGGGCATTCCACAAATGCCACATTGGGCACAGATCAAAGATCACCGCGTCACCCGAAACAGGAGCAACTTATTCCCCATCAATCGAGTACGTGCAGGAATTCATCTATAAAATCAGGTTTACGAACAGGCCCCCGAAAAAATATTTGGAGCGCTTTGGACAATTTGTATCAAAATGTGGTACTTCAAAGGAGGAGGCTGTGTCCTTGATACTAAGGAATTTCTCAGCTGTTCAAGGGGTTCATCGAAATAATGAGATATTTAACCCACCCGATGTAAAAAACTATTTGAATTAATAATACATAGCAAAAATTTCTATGTATTAATCATATCATGTGATTATGCCCAAGGATATTATATAAAGGTATCAATTGTTATCTCTTGTCGGAAAAAACCTTTTAAAAAAAACCATATATTTCGTTTGTTCTCTTTTAGCTTTCAACTTTATTTTCCAAAAATCATATACGCTCCTAATAAATATAATTACAATAAGTCATTGGGTTTATTACAAAATAAGAATAAACTAAAAATTCGCATAGATCGTATAAATAAATGTGGGTGATGTCATTAATAAACTTAAATAAATTAGGAAACTAAATTTAGACAAGTGGTCGCCAAGTGGTAGTTCATTTGTTTGAGGTTGTTCTTTGGTACGTTTAGCTGCCAATTTTGGGTTAAGTTTGAATCAAATCAAAAACGTCTAATGCAATAAATAAGATTAGTCATTAAGCTAGTGTTTAACGGCTATAAAAAGAGTCTTGTTTGGGATAACTATGTACAGACTTAAGGCAGTATCTTAGCTAATAGGTTTTAACAATAATTCTTACGATTACGTAAATCTTTGCGAAGGCCTAAACAAAACAAACTTTGGCTTCATAGCAACGACTTAGACTTAGGGCCAACTGTGATCTGCTCCACCTTCATCATCATCATCACCATCATCATCTGGTTTTGAGTGTGTGTCTCGTCCTGCTTAGCTAATACTGGGATCTCCTGGATCAGAGATTGCCGCCTAGCCTTGGTCAGCAGCTGCTGCTGCTCACCTCCATCTTCAGGGGCTTCAGGTCCTCCACTGGCGGAGCCTCCTCATGGCGGCTCTCCCGATGACGGCGCAGATCCACCTTGCGCTGGAAGGACTGATCGCAGAGGTGGCATCCGAAGGGTTTGTAGCCCGTGTGCTTCCTCATGTGCGTGATCAGGTTGGAGCTCTGGCTGAAGGCCTTCAGGCAAACGGTGCACTTGTGTGGCTTCTCGCCTGGAATCGCAGGAAAATCAATAAACACAATTAGTTAAATGCCGCTTCAAAGTTTATTAATTGTGGCCGAGAGGCGGCGGCAGCTTTACAGCAATTAGACAAATTGAAAGGCGATAGGGATCTGTGTGCTCAAGGGTGGCTCTGTTTGCACTAGGTTGTGACACATTTGTCGAGGAATAGAGCTGGGTTCTATCCCCATGGACTAGCTTTGATTTCACCGAATATTCAACTTACCGGTGTGTATGTACGTGTGCTTCTTCATGTCCGACTTTTGGTGGAACCGCTTGCCACAATATTGGCAGGGATATGGCCGCGTATCGCTGTGGATGAGCAGATGTGTGGACAGGGTGGACGAACGCTTGAAGCTCTTGCCACACTGTTTGCACTGAAAGAAACAATAGAAAACGACATTATTAACAACACATTCAAACAGAGCGAGTCATGATTATTGGAACTCAGAATACCCCATATTTGCACAGCTTGAGCATATTCACGCCAAGCAGCCAAATAATCAAAAAATCAGAAAAGAATTTATATATAAATTCGCCGTTTTTGTGTGCCTGAGCCAAATTCGCAGTGGCAACATGAATTAAACTAGATTTGTGAGTGCTCAAATATTTGTTAGACAGGTGACGACAAAGGAAAACCCAAAGCCAAACTTGGTTAGCCCACATCCAGGCGACAAATAATCTAGAACCTTAGCCATTTCTCAGTGCTGAAACAGCTAGGTAAATATTGTTTAAGGGGCGTTCTATCTCGGCCCAATGCTAAATCTCAAGTGAGACACTTTCCAGGGAGCTTTAGCCATGCATATATGTACATACCATACATTGTATATACCGCAGTATTTGTGGGCCAAACACAGCTGGGATACACGGGGAATCGATCGCGGGGATTGGACGAATCCAGTGGCTGTAACATCTTCGGTTGTCAGATTAAATGTTTGAACAGTTTGCCAGTTGCAGCAACGTTGCAAGTAACCAAACATTGACATAACACAACTCAAATCGTCGGCCTACGTGGGCGACATTTATTAAACACGAAAACGTGAAAACAACGAAAAGTAAAACACATAAATGGGTGAAAAAATATGAGACAATTTTTTCGAAAACCCCGCATGGTCTACGCGTAATTGTAAATTGACACAAGTGTCGGTTTTTTTAAATTTCTTTCTTATTGGTTTTTATGTTCTCTTATTATTTTTTTTATTTTTTGAGCCTTGTTTTTGGGATTTTCTATTTGCGCATTGCATTCGCGTGGACCATATCCACTACACACATTGGCTAGACTCAGGCCCAATTAGTTGCTCTATTGTTAAGCTGCGCTCAACTGCCTGAGCCATAATGTCAATTTGCTTAGCTCTGACAACGGAACGGAAGTTGGCAAAGCTCGAAAGGCAAAAAAAAGAAAAAACGAGCAGGGAAACAAGAAAGAGTCGAGGAGAAACCCCAAAGTCTGAGTCAGCCGGGTGGGCCTCCAATGGTGAACAGATGTAAAGCACGAATTACAGAAAAAAATTCGATTTTATACATAAACAGCTGAAGAATAGTGACTGCGCCTGCGCGAAGGACTCTGGCAACTGTCTTCCTCGGCTTTTTGACCATATGTCGCTCCTGAAGCCCGAAAACCTATCGCATTTCACTGACCCTTTAATGTGTGAAAAAAAAGACTGAAAAAATAAGGACTCGCGGCGGGTGTTGATGGATATAAACGCAATATGACATCGGGGTAGGCATAAGGCATTAGGGTAAGTCGTCTCAAATTCCTGAGGGTCGTGTGCCCTCTTACCTTTTGCACAATCCAATATCGAAATGACAATTATGATTGTAATTTGTACATAAATCTTCGGGGGCGAGTTGGACACCCCCCGCCCGCGCTGGCGCTAATCAAAATTATTTGATTAACTAATTGCGTGATTTCGATGGGACTTAATTGAATTTCCATAGAGCTCTATCGGTTTGGCTTGTATTACCAACTTTATGACAGTATTTGCTGTGCCACTTTTCCAAATTGAAAGTGGTATCGGTGGGGTTTTCGGCTCGGCGACAATTAAAACCCGAGCGGACAAAATATGAAACAATTAACACAGGGGAATTGCCGAGGACACGCAACCTTATGCAATGATACGAATAGTATTCGTTTGGGTTATAGATCATGGTCCTTCAGGACACGTGATAAGCCCATTAAAGAGGACCGGGGCTCAGAGATTTTCAAGCGATTTGCCCTCGATTTCCTCTTCATATTTCCCCACCCGTCTACGCGTTTATCCTGTTTGAGTCTGCTTACCTGGAAATTCCTGCCGCTGCGCTTCTCCTCGTTTTCGCCTTGGTAGGATGACGAAGAGGACGAACGACGCGCAACATCTGTGGCCGTCGAGTCAGGATGTTGCTGCTGATGCTGATGTTGCTGCGGCTGCTGCTGGTGATGCAACTGCTGTTGCTGCTGCTGCTGCGGCTGTTGGTGTTGATTACGCATGTAGCCGAATTCGGCGGCTGCCACCAAATTCATGAGCGCCGCTGCCGAGCGGTTATCCTGCTGCTGCTCGTCCTTAATGCGATGCTGTTGCTGCTGCTGCGGCTGCTCGCTCTTCAGCTTCAAGTGCTGGGTGAGCAGCTCCAGGTTGTTGCCCGTCAATCCGGCCATGAATGCGCTGCGATGGGCATACAACTGCTGCTGGGCCACCTCGAACTCCAGATCTTGGACGGCATTCGAGGCGGGAGCGGACAGCGAGGAGATCGGCGATTGCAGCGAGGATATGGATGCAGTCCTGCGCTCATACTTGAACTTTCGCACAATGGGATCCACCTGGTGCTCCTCCTCATCGCCCTGCTCCTCCATCTTCAGGCCGTACTGCTCCCTTCTCGTCGATCTCTCGCACATCGAGGCCGGTGACCAAATGATGTTACCCTGCGATCTCTGGCGCTGTTGCTGTGGTGTACTCGAACTCTTCAGATTCACAGCCCTCAGTGGAGGCGGGGTCACGTTCAGGGAGGTCATCGGATGCAGTGGCTCCACTTCGCTGCTGGAGCTGCTCCTGCTGCTGTTGTTGCTGCTGCTGTGATACTGATCTCGGTTGGAATCATCCGATGTGATGCGCTCCTTGGTGCTCAGATTTAGTGGCATATCCTCATCCTGCTCCTGATAGTCCTGCTTGCTGTTCTCATTGTTATTGTTCAACTGGAGCTCATGCTCCTTTTCGGGCGTCAAGGCAAAGTCACGATCCCGCTGACCCAAGACCACAGAGGCGGGCGATTTGGGGGTCATGGGGGTCAGTGGAGTACCCAGAGCCGTGGCCGAGGACAACAGAAATTGGGGCCACAGCAGGGCACTCGAGTAGAGCAACGGGTTGTACAAAAAGGGCAGATCTATGGCGGAAAATGCAAATGCAACGGATCAGTTGGATAGAAGTTACTAAGATTAAGAAGGAGCAGTATCCTCAGAATGCCTATCAATGCATGGCTGCTCTCTTATTGTTAAGAACTCCAGAAAAGCTAAGATAAGTTTGCTGATCTGTTGAAATTGTTAAAATTTTGATTTTAAGAAACTGAATCTAGTCAAGCAATCTTTTAAATACTTGCTCTCAACTTGCTGCGATTAAATAAGCTAATCTTTTTGCTATCTTTACTGCCCCATATATTTTTCTGCCAATCCAGATCGGGAACTCACCTCGGCCATTGAGTTTCTGTGCTGCTGCGGAGGCTATCACAGTGTTGAAGGCGGAAGCCCGCTGCATCCACTGCTTGTCCAGAGCTGCTCCATGGCAGCCCAATCCCGCGGGACTCGGCTGCTGGGAGTGCGGCGATGGCGGCGGAGATAGGTGATTCATTTTGATTTTGGATCTTTACTTTTTGGAATCTCACTGGGGCTGATTTGCGTATTTGCTTTAACAGTCTTTGGATTTGGGATTTTTCTCAGTACTGTTCACTTCACAAATCTCACTTTCTTGGCGTTGTGATCTTGGATTCGAACGGATCTTGGATGGTTCTTATTCAATGCGGTTTTATCTTGACTCACTGGAGACGAACACGTCCGTATCGCTCGGTGCTTCGCACCTGACTGAATCTTTGGTCGATGGCTCGGTTCTAAATTGAGCCAACGGTGAAGCGACTTGGCCCGAAAAAAAGGTACAAATCGAGCTCTCTTTTTTGTGGCACTGTGTGAGTGCGGCAGCAAGCCGAATCAAAACGGGCCCTCGGTGTATTGGTGTTGACTCTTTTGGTGGTGGCTCTCGAGAGCCCTGCAATGTTTGGTTGGTGTTGGTGTTCGTGTTGCCAACTCTGGTTTTTCACCTTTGGCAGCAGTTGGCGGCAGTTGCAGTCCTGTGTTCCATGTTGTAAGGGTCAAGACGCACAGTTAGGAGTCCCCTGGCGATCTCGATACCCCAACCCCTATCCTCTTGGCCCATCTACTACTGGTTTTCCACTCGGCAGCACGCGTTTCCCTACTAATTGGTATGCAGTTAAAGTTTGGCGGGCGTTTGTTATCCTTTTCCCGCTGCCCTGTAACAGTAACAATTGCCTTTGCTCTTTCTGTTGCTGCCAACACCAACTGTTGTTGGCTTGGGAATATCGGGATCGGTACTTTGGCCAAGGGAGGGGAAGCGAGAGAGGGCCAGCAATCGGCAGAGGATTTCACTGCTGATCGGTGGAAGGGGAAAGGACGAGGGCGGGATGGGGCGGGGTAGCATACAAATATTTAGGTGGATGAATCCAAGGATCTAACATCTGTCGTAGCAACTCTGCATGTTTGTAGATACTGTTTAGATTGCCTTTGGATTTGACAAGGATTACAAATGGATTCCTAATTCTTAATGTGATGAAAATTAATTTCTGTAATAATTATTAAAACGATATTACGAGTAAAATATACGAGAAATTAAGTTTAAATTCATATTTTTTACGCACCTCCCAATAAGGGGAACAGTTAAATATATATTAAATAATAAAGCACCATTGTCAATTTAATATGTAAACTTTAGACATCATCCATAAAAAGTGTTATTACGTTTTAGAGGATGGACATAAATTATTTTATATTTAAATTATTGTAGGATTTTATTTGTTTTGTTTCTATATAAAATCTACATGACATGACTAATGTTACATTTTAATATATTAGATGTTATAAGATCTATTTGTTGGGACAGATTTTAAAGATTTTTAAAACCATTTTGGTTTTAGGTAATTTACTTTCCACAAAGTTTTTGTTAAGGTTATCATTGCTAACTTGCTGTTCGTCGTATTTTTCTAAAGCATTTGAATAAATTTAAAAGACTCAATTCTTTTGTCAGTCAATGGTTTATTTCGCCATTAGGAACCATTACCAAACTGTAAGCTATAAAGTCCCATCTTCTCGTTGGATCATAGCTATTAAACCACTCAGATAGGACGACTGAGCACCTGCCACTTTCTCCCTCTACCGCTCGATGCACCTTTTCCCGAGCTTATCCTTGATGAGAGTTCGTGGTCCTCCTCCTGAGTTGGTAGCTCGCCACGCTTGGCCACCTCGTCTTGGCCGCCTCAATTCCAGTTTATCTATCCTTGGCGCGGGCCACACCTGCCTAGAAAACGAGCCAAGAAAAAGTGGCGGGCGCACACTTACACTTCCACATTTAACGATCCTTTTCCTTGTCAGCAATTTTAGTTCCCGTCCCCTAGTTTTTGGCGCAATTTCCTTGGCAGGACATGTGCAGAGTTGAGGCGACACCGAAATTCCATCGCACTCGTGTCCGCCACGGGTGCCGCCGATCTAGCGAAGCGGTACGAGGCACGCGGCCTAAAAGCGGGCCAAAATGGGGGAACTCAGGCTACTACCACTTCGACCGCGATGAGGGCTGGCCAAGTCAAGTTGGTGGCATCGTTGCGCTTGGCGGCATTTCCATGCATTCTGTTTATCTGGAGAACTGAGGGCGCGTGCTCATCCCCTGCCGCTTTGTAACGGATTCACCGTATGCCGCTCACACATCTATCATCATTTGATATGCGGTACACTGAGAGAAATACTCTTTTGAAAATTACAATATTCCTGTTTCAAGAATACGCTTAATGCAGCTAAGAAAGCAGCTACTGAAAAATTATTTGAAAAGGCTATATATTTTTAATCGAAATGTAGATTACAGAAACTAACATGTTAAATAAGTTTCTGGTATTTAGTTTTTATATCCATTATTTCGAAATTAGAAAGACATTGGAATAATTCTATTCAATTCAGAAGAAAATGTAAAAGTAAAATTCTAAAATTGAAAGTTGGTGTTTAATAAACTTCAAAATAAGAATTTTTAATAAATATTATCCATCATATATCCATCATTATTTTTTGTAGTGCAATGCAATGCATCACAGGGTCGGGAGTCGTAAATAATTTCCATTCTCTGTTTTTCATGTCGGCGACATTTTATTTACGACACCCTCAGCGAGCCCCTCTGCGTTTGAGCAAATCCCACACTCTGCCGCTCGGAAACTCGGAAATGCCTTTGCACTTGGCTCGTGGCTCTCGGCCCGCCGCTCGCTGATTGGCCAGCAGAACGTCGAGAGGGCGGGTAACACCTACACGGAACGGGTTTGCGCCTGTGTATGTGAGCCAGCTCGTAGCGAGGTGAGTTTCTGCTGCTGGCCAACATCGGAGGTGTGTGGGCCGTGTGGACCGTTAGATAGATGTTGGATTGGCCGAATGAAAACCCCCATGATGAATGGTCGAGTTGACTTGGTGAATGGCCATAACAACTGATCTACGATTGCTGAGCTTATACGATTAACAGATTTTTAGTTAACGTTAGATTGAGTATAACAGCGTAGTTGATTAAAAATCATTTTTTTTTTTTTTTATCTTTTTTTAAGGAGGTATTTAATTTGTAGTGCCATAAATAAAAATAAGGAAAAGTGAAGTTTTAAGATGCAAACTACTTAAAAGGCTGACGATGATAAAAAAAACTTATCGCATAACCTTATTTTATTATCTATAATTGCTAAAGAATTATTACTCTTGCTCACTTTTGTAGCATTTTTATAAACAGCAACATGTACTTACATTATAACTAATAAAGGAAATTCATAAAAAATCGGGAATTTTTTCATGATGTTAAGTTACTGAGATTCCTTTCCTTCCTTCGCCCCCGTTCACCGATCTCTACTGATTTATCGCACTATCTGCCGACATCGTTTAAAGCACTAAGAGACCATTTAAGTATTCTCTATTTGTCTCACAGTGGGTGCTGCTGGCCAGCAGGGAAATTCCTTCCAACAAATCAGGCGGAAATCTGTAATAAATTTATTATTATGTAGCCTGGCCATGAGGATTATAATTGTCTTGGCAACAAATGGGGGCCAAAACGATGCTCACAGCGAGGCGAGGCGACAGTGGCCATGGCCACCGACTGGCTACTGGTTATGAGCACGACCAGGAGGAGTTCCTCGACCAGGAGGAGTCCCTGCACCGCTGTCGCCGGTTCATATCGTGCAGATTGTTGGCAATTATTAAAATGATAATTGCACAAATCTGGCTATCAATTGACGACCATCGAAGACCTTAGACCAGCCGCAAATGCAACGGCCAAAACGAGCGAAAGCCGCGCACAGTAGCTAAAACCCCAGACTCAGACGCATGCGCAGATGCAGTCAGCAGTCCAGCAGTCAGCGGGCTCCCATTTCCCAGTTTCTCCCAGTTACCAGCACTCCGCATCCCGGTCACCCGTTCCCAGTCCTCCACTTCGCCAGTTGGCTACTCCAGCTCTCTTGGCCCGGCCTGTGCGCTGGCCTGCCTCTTATCATGCGGCGTTGGCGCGCTGTGCAGCTTTTCGCCAGCGTTGACAATTTGGTATTAATTTAAGACAACAGCGGCGACCGCAACAGCCAGTCGACCAGGCCCAGACAGTTGGCCACTTGGGCCGCAGTTACAGCCACAGCCACAGCCGCAAAACAAAAGACGGACATTTACATGCTGCCAACGAGGCTAACAATGAAATCTGCGTAGTTTGTTTTGTCCCCCAAAGGAGGGGTCGCAATCTGCCAGCTTAGTCAGCCCAAAATGTGGCCAGAGCTGAGAAAAGCTGTGTAAAAAAATAAATATATAATTAAAACAACATTTTATTTATTTATTTACCACTTCCTAAAATAAACCAAATATATATTATTAATAATCTAAAGACAATATAAACAAAGTTGTATCCCAGTGTTCGTCTATGGCACAAATAATTAACTAAATTATATATATGTTTTTCTAAAATTCCCACAAATTGCCTTTTAAGGGCCAACAAACTATAACTAGGCCCCACTAAACAAGAGCGCTATGATTTGCTTTGCTTAGTTTTCCTTTGTTTTGGCTAACTTTAGTCCCTCCGCTGCGTCTGCGCACAATTATAAAACAAAATTGATAAAATTATTGTTGTTGACCGTGGTTGGCTCTCTTCTGGCCAAAGGAGCCTCGATGGGCGATTAGCCCAAAGCCAAAAGGTTGCTGTTGCCGTTGCGGTGGCCCCAACTGACCATTGCGGATGGGGTAGGGGGCTAACCCGACCCCCTTTCGCATGATGATGAAAATCAGCGAGTGCCGCATGGAAAACGAACTGGGAATGTGTATGGTAATGCGAATTGGGGGACCTCCTTCTGGCTGGATGCTAGGTGGCCAAATGAAATTTATTTCAATTTCATTTGATATTAATTGCTAATGGCCTTAAGATTGAATTCCAATGGCCTGCCTTATTTGGTTGTGGCCGAGTGGAGGAGGCCAAACAAATCGGGCCAGCGACTTCTCACTCGCGTACTACGAGTATGTTGGAGGCTTGTTAGGATTGTGTTTTTGGAAGCCCCTTCGAGGGGCTGGTGGCGCCACCACAACTATTTTGGGGTACAAATAAGGCACCGACATGGGGTCTCGCCCGCACAAATCTCTGACAGTTGAACGCCGTTTGTCGTTTGTCGTAATTAGCAGGCAAATGGTTAACTTACGATACCTTTACCCTTCTCGTGCCGTCTCCTCCCTCTGGAACTGCATTGGGATTGGGCCGTTTTGACCATTTCTGGCCGAGCTGTGCGAAAGTTCAGTAGAACTGACTTTCGAAATGCAAGCGGCAGCCCACACGCTGACACAATTAAGCCAAACACATGTCGTCTCCGGCGGAGATAAGCCATTTATTAACTTTTCACAAGACCTCCAAATGATGCCATAATCTCCGCTTTCGGTTAGACATATGGGAGAGAAGCCACGGCTATCTGCAGCGCCGCGAGATGCAAACAGATAGAACGGAAGGAGAATCGCTTGGCTTCCTGCAGAAGGTGGGATGCCCTGAAATTGGGAATTTTAGATTCAGAGAAATAAAAGCAGCTACTGTATACCGCAAACCAATAATAAGGCTGTAAACAATGTATACAAGTTAAGCAATGAATTCATTACTATCCCAAACCTGTATATTAATAAGAATCTAATAGTTAAGTTGCTAATAATCATAGCATATAGATTTCATTTGATTGGTCATCCGACTTGATGAAGCCGTAATGCCTCCAGTAAAGACGGTAATTTACTGCTGCTAACTGCGGCTACTGTTTCGCTTCGGGACCTCCAACGAGCGCCGCTTGACAAGATCCCAGGCAGCAAACAAGCCCAAAGGAGCTGAAGCTCGGCCAACAATTGAACTGCAATAAAACAATTTACCCAAAATAGCGCTCGGCCCAAGAGCAATCTGCTGGTTAACCTGGCATCAGACTCCCATGGCACTGCGAAAAATCGGGGATTGGAACATGTTCCATCATATATGGAAATAAAATAATAAGCAAGCGATGAGTTACAGGTGGAATGGGATAATTTCAATGAAATGAAATCATCATTCAATATAATATTTTTCCTTTTTACAATATTCGATCTATTAGATACTTTAGGCAAGTCTTTAAAATGTTTATTTTCTTCTTTATTATAATACAGCTTTATATGATCGTTGTCTATAAGCTTTTATACTTTTCAAATATATATATGTTCCGCAAATGACACCACCATTGTTTCCAGTGTACGATTGGCGCTGCTACTGGACTCTGGGCAACATTTATCATTGAAATGTGGCGTGCGGCTTCTACGCAGTCGCAGCCGCAGCCGAGGATGCTTTGCGGCACCAAAACGAGCTCCCGAAACTCTCTTTTGACTTTGGCGGTTTGCTTTGCATGTAAGTTATCCAACCCATGAACATAGCTCCCTTCCACAATTTATAAACAAATTCCAATTCTCAATCTCGTCGGAATTGCCCTTGCCTTTGTTTTTGTCATTGCCTTTGCCAGCACTCAGCTACCCGCTAACATAAGCAACCCAAAACTTAACGTAAACACAGCTTCCGCTTGGAGACCAAGCCACGGCCGACTTATTGCGTATCAATCAAAAATTGCATCGATCAGCATAATTGAATTTCACAATGCAGTGGAAAATTTCCAGCATAAAGCTTTTATCGAAAGTTCGGTAATTTTCCGAAAGAAAAGCTTCTGGCCGAGGTTGATTGGATTAGGACTTAGAATTTGAAGATCAGTCTGAATCGGGAGTCTGAAAGAATCGGGACGAGATCGTCAACAGCTCGAAGTTAAACATAAGTTACCAAGTGTCTCGTAATAGTATAAGTGAAAAAGTTTATCACCAAATAAATGTTAAATAATAAAAAATAAAATTTATTTTTTTAAATAAATAAAGAGTAACAATTTTAATTGGCGCCCAACGTGGGGCGGCGTATTCAAAAGTTCTAAATAAATATTAACGATAATAAGTTAAAAATAAAACGGAACTCGCGCCGCCAACAGTCAACCAGCCAGCTCATAAAACAATGAGAGTAAATAATATCAACGAGAACCATTTTTTAGATCAGCACCTTACAGAGGGATGCCTCATATCACAAGGGTAGACCGAAAAACTAAAAGACAGTTCAAAATATTAATAGACACAGGAGCCACCGCGTGTTATATAAAAAAGGGTATTTATGACAATAAAAGGGAATTATCAATACACAAAAGAGTATCTACAGTTCATGGATATTCAATCATAAAATATTATCATTTGATAAATATATTTGGGGAACAACATTTATTCTATGAAATTGAGGGTTTAGAATCTGATCTATTAATTGGATTCAATTTGTTAAGAAAGATTGGAGCTAAATTAGATATCGAGAAAGGAATCATGGAGTATAAAGGAAATAAAGAGAAACTCCAATATTTTGACGAGGATAAAAACGATTTGTGTTTAATTGAGGAAAAAAATATTCTTCCATTAAAAGAATATATAATTAAAAAATATTTAGATGAGCAAAAGATATATAAAACCGAAACAGTAATTGCTGAAGGCAGTTTATATAGCTTGGGATCAATGAATCCTGAGCACGCCAGCGTAGATTTATCCGCTAATAAACAATATATCAGTTTGGGATCAAAAAATCCTGAGCACGCCAGCGTAGATTTATCCGCTAATAAACCATATATCAGTTTGGGATCAAAAAATCCTGAGCACGCCAGCGTAGATTTATCCGCTAATAAACAATATATCAGTTTGGGATCAAAAAATCCTGAGCACGCCAGCGTAGATTTATCCGCTAATAAAAAATATATCAGTTTGGGATTAAAAAATCCTGAACAAGCCGACGATGTTAATTCCGTCAGTCTTAAATCAAATAGCTTGGAATCCACAAATACCGAGCACGCAGTCGTTGAGTTTTCCGACAAAGAAAAAATTCATAACCTAAATATTATTTCAAATCAAATAAAAGAATTTGAAAATAAAGTTATGAATAAAATTGAAAAGGAGCATTCTAAAATAAATACGCAAATTCCTTTTCGTACCGATATTCGAGGAGAAATAAATACAGTCAATGACAGAGCAATTTATAGCAAACAATATCCTTATGCTATGTCAGTCTCAGATTTCGTTAATAATGAAATCGATAGAATGTTAAAAGAACAAATTATAAGACCAAGTAGAAGCCCCTACAATTCACCAGTTTTAGTAGTGCCTAAAAAAGGTCAAAACGAAGATGGATCTCCAAAACATCGATTAGTTATTGACTACAAAAAATTAAATGAAAGCACAATACCTGACAGATATCCGATGCAAGATCCGTCCGTAATATTATCTAACTTAGGGAAGTCAAAATATTTCTCAACCATTGATCTGGAATCAGGATTCCACCAAATTTTAATGAAAAATTCAGATATTGAAAAAACAGCATTCTCTATAAATAACGGAAAATTTGAATTCTTACGTATGCCATTTGGGTTAACAAACGCCCCTAGAATATTTCAAAGAGCAATGGATGACATATTGAGAGAACAAGTCGGAAAAACTTGTCATGTTTATATGGATGATATAATAATCTTTTCTAATACAATTGAACAACATTACACAGATTTAATTCAAATAATAAATATTTTACAACAAGCTAATATGAAAATTTCTCTAGAAAAATCAAAATTCTTTAAATTAGAAACAGCATTTCTAGGTTATATAGTATCTCACAATGTAATTAAAACAGATCCTGAGAAAATCTCAACAATTATGAAGTATCCGATTCCACAAAACATTAGAGAACTTCGAAGTTTTCTAGGCCTCACCGGCTATTACCGTAAATTTGTCCGAAATTATGCAAAGATTGCCAAACCTTTAACCAAATACCTAGGAGGAGATAATGGAAAAATTTCTAGGAGAATGTCTACAAAAATTACAATACAGTTAGACGACCCAGCTGTTAAAGCTTTTAAAGAACTTAAAGATAATCTAATAGCACAAGTGGAATTAGTTCAACCAGATTATAACAAAAAATTCACTTTAACGACAGACGCATCAGATGTAGCTATCGGAGCAGTTTTATCACAGGATAATAAACCAATTACTTTCATATCCAAAACTCTAAATAAAACCGAACAACTTTATGCCACAAATAAAAAGGAATTGTTGGCAATAGTTTGGGCTCTTAAAAATCTCAGGAATTACTTATATGGTGTAATTGGTATAGAAATACAAACAGACCATCAATCTTTATCTTTCACAATCTCAGATAAAAACCCGAACGTAGAAATGAAAAGATGGTACTCCTTTATAGAAAGTTTCACCCCGAAAATAATATATAAACCCGGAACAACTAATGTCGTAGCCGACGCATTATCTCGAATAAAAATAAATAATATTACTAACAGCGACTTAGAACAATCAAACTCAGATCAAAATACACAGCATTCTGCCGAAAGTAGTTTTGAAAATGTAATACAAGAGACCCGAAAACCGTTAAATCAGTTTCAACAACAACTGTTATTAACAAAGGGGAGGTATACAATACATGAGTCATTGAATGTTTTTGATAAGACTAGACATATAATTGAATATGATACGCCAGAAAACTTAATAGAAATATTAAGAGAATATCTAAAACCAAACATAACGGTAGGAATTCATTGCACTTTAGAAGATCTTTATCATATTCAATTACCATTAAAAAATAACTTTAACAACAAATTTCTTTATACTAAAATATTTCTACAAGACGTGGAAAATAACGAAGATAAGGCTATCATAATAGAAGAAACACATAGTCGTGCTCACAGAGGATTAGATGAAAATTATAAACAAATTAATAGATTATTTTATTGGCCAAATTTATATATCAAATTAAAGGAATACATAAAAAATTGTACAATTTGCAACGAAAATAAATACAACCGGCATCCTATTAAAATCCCTATTGGAGAAGCTCCTATTCCAACTAAAGAAGGAGAGAATTTACACATCGACATTTTTTACGCGCAAAGTCTTATTTTCTTAACCTGTATTGACGCATATTCAAAATTCCTGGTTGTAAAAGAAATTCAAAATAAACTAAACATCGAGAATAAAGTAATGGAATTACTCCAACATTTTCCCCACGCCAAAGTAATTATGACAGATAATGAACCGAGCTTCACCTCAGCTCAATTTAAATCCTTTGCACAAAGATGTGGTTTAACTCTACATTTCGCCGACCCCAGACACAGTACCTCGAACGGACAAGTAGAAAGAGCACATTCAACATTAACAGAATTAGCTCGTTGTATAAAAGAAGAATTTAATCTCACTGACTATTCTGAAATAATTATTAGAGCCGCAAAAGAATTCAATCAAAGCATTCATTCTACAACAAACCAAAAACCCTTTGATATTTTATATAATAAAATTAATCACGAAAACATTTCAAGAATTCTAAAGAACACACAAGAAAAAATGTTAGTAACACACAATGAAGGTCGCAGAGAAAAAGAATATCACGTAGGTCAAGTAGTTTATGAGAAAAAACACGGCGAAAGAAATAAGCTAAAAACTAGATATAAAAAACAGGTTGTTAAGGAAAACTTACCTAACAAAGTTATAATAAATAGTAGAAACAGGACTATTCACAAAGACAACATTAAGTTTTAACAAATACCATATCTTTTTTATTAAATTACAGAAAATGCATTTCGTATTACTTTTAATAACATTCGTAATGATAACCACTTCAGATATAATTGATTACTCCAATCACGAATTTTTCCTGTTCAAAGACAAAAAGGATGTCCTTACCTATGAATCATATGCTGATTTATACCACGTAACTAACTTAAGTTTTTATAAAGAAATAATCAATCTAGAATCAGGATATGTAAGAAAAGATAAAAATACACGGACACAATGGGAAATTACTTACGAAATACAGATAATAGAATTAATTTTGTCACAACTGATACCAACTAGATCAAAAAGGGGAATAAATGAGTTAGGCACTGTTTGGAAATGGTTAGCTGGAACTCCGGATCACGATGATTTCATTAAAATACAGAATAAAATAAATGATTTAATTGAAAACAATAACCAACAATTTATTATTAATTCCAAATTGTTTAAAGAGATAAAATCACTTTCCGATCATTTTAAAAACATTTTTATCGATCAAGAATTGCCATTAAGAAAACATCGCCTACGTTTATTAACATTTGACTTACAAAACATTATTGATACTATCACACTGGCCAAAATTGATTTATTCAACACAAAAATTTTAAACAATGAAGACATCAAAGAAATATTAGATCACGAACAACAGCCTGTACTTATTGCAGACTTAATGGACATCGCCATATTCAAAATTTTATTGCATAAAGAACTCTTAATAATTTATATAAAATACCCCGTTATAACAAACAGATGCGAAATTTACTATGCCAGATCCATTTCACATAATGATGGAAAATTACTTATAAGTAATCAGGTCGCAAAATGCGAAAATACCTATTATGAAATATCTAATTTTAAGAACGAACTTTTGAACAACTATTGTATTATAAGTAAAGATAAGACTTGTTTTACCCGCTTACTAAATGGAGAAAAATCAATTTGCACTAAAATTCTAGAAAAGAATAAGAATATAGATATCATTCAAGAAGGTGCCATTCTAATAAATGGAAATAATATTGTGAACAATTCTCATTTAAATGGGTCATATTTAATAACATTTAACAGCACAACTACAATAAATAATATTTCATACACCAATTCAGAAAACAAAATACTTGAGTACATAACTACCAACCACTTTAAAAACTTAGAAATATCAGAATATATAAAATCAAACAATTCAGAACTTTCTCTTGACAACATTAATATTTTAAACCCATTTATTGAAATTTACAATTGGAAAATTTCAATTTCATTTATATTATTAATTTTAATCATTTTGTATTTCATTACTATATTAATAATAAAAATCAGGTATTATATATTTGTAACCAAACAAAAACGGCCAGAACCAGAAAAACCAAATAATGATGTAGAATTTTTAACAGAATTAAATGAACGTTTAAACGAAATTAATAATGAAGCGGGACGCGTCATTTTAGAGGGGGGAGAGTTATCCAACCCATGAACATAGCTCCCTTCCACAATTTATAAACAAATTCCAATTCTCAATCTCGTCGGAATTGCCCTTGCCTTTGTTTTTGTCATTGCCTTTGCCAGCACTCAGCTACCCGCTAACATAAGCAACCCAAAACTTAACGTAAACACAGCTTCCGCTTGGAGACCAAGCCACGGCCGACTTATTGCGTATCAATCAAAAATTGCATCGATCAGCATAATTGAATTTCACAATGCAGTGGAAAATTTCCAGCATAAAGCTTTTATCGAAAGTTCGGTAATTTTCCGAAAGAAAAGCTTCTGGCCGAGGTTGATTGGATTAGGACTTAGAATTTGAAGATCAGTCTGAATCGGGAGTCTGAAAGAATCGGGACGAGATCGTCAACAGCTCGAAGTTAAACATAAGTTACCAAGTGTCTCGTAATAGTATAAGTGAAAAAGTTTATCACCAAATAAATGTTAAATAATAAAAAATAAAATTTATTTTTTTAAATAAATAAAGAGTAACAATTTTAATTTGTATGCGGTGTGGCAGGGCCCAAAGGGGCGCAACGCGGCGGGGGAAGGCGTGGCAGTTGGCCGATAAACTAGGCCCAGTCAGTCGCGTAAGTCAGGCGGCAGTCGAATGGCTATGGGCGCAGGAAAATCAATTCGTTGGCCCTGAACAGATTTCCCTTTATCTCCGGCAGCCCCACAACCTTTCATCTCTCGACTGGTCGTCGGTCGGCTGATTTGCATATGTTTTGGTACTTTGGAACCTCGGTACTTCGTATGTAGTTGCGACAAAGGCCCTCATAATTGCTTGATTTAGCGACCCATTCAAGGCGAAAAGTCGGCGCCAGCCGCATCTCAGTAACTTGGCTTCCAGGCTAGATACCGGTGTAAATTGTCGTCCGCGAATGCTACGTGTGGTGCTGGAATTACACTTAGAAAATAAATGTCAAAGAAAAGGAAAGCTATGGGAAAGCACAATCAAATACGATTTCGAATAAGTAACTTAGATTTTATAGCAAATGTTAGCAGGCCCTCTTCTGCTGGTAAAGATAAACTATTTCTAAAGCGAATGGTTGGTATATACTTATACATATATATACTATATATATTTAGTATCTTTATCTATTCTTTCCATGTTTTCAAGATTTCTATTCCGAAAGAACTCTTTTATATTTTTATATTCTATAGACTTTTAATAGCAGCATACTAGAATCGTACTTTTAATCTCTGTGCAGATTCTTTTTGTGTTTTTTTTTAGTGGTAGTGGGTGTCATGTCGCTTAAATTGCCAAGCAATTCATAAGTGTCAACGCGTCTCATATGAACGATGGTAACACACTGGAGCAAGGGGGAAATGCTGGAGCTGATTTATGAGTTTGCTCGGCTTCCCGAATCGGTTAAGTCACAAATAGAAAAAGTTTAAGAGTTCAAGCCGAGATAATATTTTAATAAGTCCAAAAAATCACTGTTTTTAATTCCGTACCCTAATCCCTCAGTTCATCCACTAATTCTACTTGGTCACTCTAGTCTTGTATAACTTCTTTTCGAAATACAATGCACAAAATCGAGTAATCCTGTGGTTAAGAACGGTTTTCCCAAAACAAAAACCTTCCCGATCTTCTCTTTGAGCTTTTTTATACTACTTCCCATCCTGTTGATTTCCAACTGTTCTCGTCTCGGCATAAGATCAAAATATTTGCATAAGCAGCGGCCTGAATTACAGTTTAAGCCAGTCAACTCAAGCCAGCAGAGAGCAAAGGGCCAACACAGAGGTGAGCAGCGTCATGTGCTCGCTGCAGATACAGATACACAGATACAGATACACCGAACCTGAGGACTTAAAACCCACCGAAGACGACGACGACAGCAGGCACGCGCCCCGATCCCGAATCCAAAACCCGAAAGGCGATTCAGGAACTCAGGTACAAGGTAGCCAGCTCTAAGGGAAGGCAAGAAATGAGCAACAGCCAGGGAAAAACAAAAAAAAAAAATACGAAAAAAAGGACCCAAAAATGTGCAACTGTTGGACGATCATACGATCGGTCGGGTGAATAACCCGAAGAGGTTCCTTTAAAGAATCTCGATCTAGTGGAGCTTAGTTTATAATTTTGGACAGGAAAAAGCTGCTGCTGCTGGAAGATCTTATCGTATCTAATATCTGTGCGCGGGTTCGATCAAATTACAGTTCCGGTCAAGATTGAGCATTTGGTTCCGCTTTTTGTTTCGGGGATGAAGACAATGCAGCAGGGGCAACCGTTAACCTTAAGTTAATGATTTGGTCGATGCCTTTGCTTGCTGGTTGCTGCCTGCGCTTCAAGTGCAGCATATGGCATTTCTACTCCTCTTGCTGCGGCTTCAGCACAACTGACGCAGGATACGCAGGATATACCCGGCCTACCTACGATCTGGGTTTCGGATCGGCCGCTCACTTCCTATCCTCCACATGGGCCCGCCAATCTGCCCATATCTCGCCCTTCTCTCTCGAGTATGTAAAAAGATCAATCAAATATTGTGAATTCTCTCGCCGAGTTCGATTCTCCCTAGGAGGAATTCTACGCGTATCTAGATGCCCACTTGACTTGGGCTCTTTTTTAGGCATTTATACCGTGTAATAATAGGGAATGGGGGCGCCCAGGGTATCGTTGGGGTATGATGGGTATAGCTAGCGTATGAGGGGAGTGATAGGAAATGATATGGGGCCATTTGATATGAAAATCGCTATCCTATCCATCCCGTTTTCGGTCGAGGTCTTTTTTTGGAAAATGTTTGAAACATTCATTTATAAATCCTTTATAAAGTGTTAAATGAGTTAAATTCAAGAAAATTCAAGGAATTCTTGTTAATAGTTTCATGTTTTCTAGGTCATCTTCTAGTCCTATGGCCTCAGAGTTTCGACTCCTTTATTTTTTTCCGGTTGCTTAGCTGGCACATTTGTTCCCCGACTGCCGCTGCTAGTGTGCACCTGCTTTTCGGGAACAGGACGCGCGTCTTTTGACCGCAATCGTTGCCAGGACTGGCCTGGAAAGCAAAACCAAATAGCGCTCTTACAAGCCAGGTCGCTTAACTGTTTAGCCTGACGCGCTTACATCGCAGGGGATCGCACTTATGGCTTTTGAGGACGCGACGAATTATCCTGCAGAGCGTGTGCCAAAAAAACAAGAAACCGCAGCCCGCTGCTTTACACAAATCGCAAAGGCAAAACGAATCCGAGCCCCACTCACTTCGTCCTGGCACGAAACCACTTTCGTTTATTTTAATTTGGCTTGCGGTCAAGGGGATCGGGGCTTTGGGGGACTGGGATTGGGAATGGGGACTGGGGAATTGGCAGCCAGCCTGCTGCAATCTGACAAGAGCCTGCTGCATTTAATAACTGTTTTCGTTTTTGCCGCTGTTTTCTTATGCCCTACAAAGAGGAGTCACCAGCTTAAGCAGAGGGCTTATAAATATCTTTATAATCAATGCTAAACAGCAAATATATTATTCGAGATTTGTTGTAAAATCCCATTCCTTGGTGAGAAATCCAATCCAATCCTTAAAACTGCTTAATGTTTTTCAGCCCTGAAGAATTTTGAATCCTTAGGCGTATTATTTAAACATCTATTACGAAGATCTATAAATTCATATTTGGATTTAAGACTAAGAGTAAATTGGCATAACTTTTCAATCAACAACTTTTTCACTAAATCAAATAAAAGATACGCACAATAGGGTATTCACGAATCGGCTTAAAATAAAACGACTCTGGTGCTTTTTTATATCCCAACTCGTCTGCCCGTGCCTGCAAGACGGAGCCCCCGAGTGCTCACGACTTGGACGTGGTATAGGAGTCTATAGCGATCCCGTTTTGCGGTGCACGTGCCACAATTTGCAGCTTGCCACGAGATGTTCACCGGTCGTTCCAGCTCTTATCTCGCAAAACAACGCGCCTCGGACTTAATTAATTTTTATTTATGTTAACGAGGACTTTGCTTTTAGTAAAATCAAAGTATAGGGTTCAGATGCAGATCCTTTTCGACGCAAGCTGAACTTTGGGTTTTTATATGCTAAAAAGGACGCTAAGGGAGTTACACGTATTCACGGTTGGATTAATGTCTAACCAATTTACTGAAATACCTGGTTCTTTTTTATGAGATCTAACAGACTGCAAAATTCATGCTTGTTCTTATACAATTAGTTATTGTTTAGTATATTATATTTTCTGTATTAATATTTTAGGTTAGTTCATTTGTCAATTGTTATTCGCCTAGCAAAGCATATTTTTAAAATCATAATTTATATAAATACAATTTTCTCCGTTTGAATTATTTTCTAAAAAAGCCAACAAAGCCCAAAAACGTAAATGACAAAATGATTTTTTGTTGTATTTTTTTATTAAATTTAATTTAATAATTCTTAATTCAAACCCGTAAAATTCTGTTCCTCTGTAAAATTTTACATACATCTTACCATTATTTACAACGTTTGCAGCGACATCTAGTGGTAGCCTGGATTTTGCAAAGTTCAAATGTAGAGTTCTCTTGGTGTTTTCCGATTAGTAGATCCTCAAGTGATGATCAACCATGCTAGCGTATTGCAATTTATTTATCCTCTTAAAAATATGTGGTTAGACAAAAACGGATTGGCTGCTAATATATAAGGTTCAATAGTACTCGGTTCCATATATTTATATTTTAGCTCAAAAGCCTGTTTCCTTTTCAGGGAGTCTTATCACAGGCTATTTTCGATTAATCCCAGTACTTTTATTCCATATAGGGCTTGACATCATGCTCCATACGAGCGGCCTCAGTTTCTGCACCCACGGCGCAGGCTAGTAGTGAGTTGACCGTCTGCTCCTCGCCTGCCTTGTAGACGTATCCATTAGCCTTGTCGATGTGATTGCGCAAGCGGAGCATGCTGTCCGTGCTGAATACGTCCAGCAGTTGGAATGAAACGAGGGCGTAGTCCTCCACCATGGAACAGATGGCTGCATTCAGTTTGTGGTACTTGCGCATGGCGGGATCATCGTCCAGTTTGTCCAGCAAATACTTGAGGTCCAGGACGTCCGTATAGTAGTCCACGTTGAAGTGCAACTTGGTCTCGTGCTTCTTTAGTAGATCGGCCTTGGAAAGCACATTCACGTGCGGTAAACTCATCCGCAACATAGTGTTCAATGCCATCAGCAAAGTGGCAATGAATTTGGCTGGCTCCGAGCAGTAATGGGAATCTATGAGGTTAACGGTAACCAGGCTATATCTCTCACGTTCCAAACGCTCAAAAACCCGGGCCATAGCGTTGTGATGGGTATATAGCTCAATTTGGCCGGGACAGTCGAACAGGAAGTAGTTGTGGGTGGCGCTCAGTTTGCGCAGTGCCGGCAACAGCCAATCCTCCAAATGTTCAGCCAGATACTCACAGCAGTGCATCAGAGCTCCGTTTGGTCCGAGTTTTAGGTGCTCCATGCAATCCTCCACAGTGATTAGCTCCATCACACTGAGCACCGGTTCGTAGGACATGTTTTCATTGGCTGGATCCAGATTCACAACGCCCACCTGACGGCCAAGCTCTCGATAGAACTTAAGGGCCTCTGCGCAATAGGTGGTTTTCCCAGAACCAGGAGGTCCTATAATCAGCTGTCCATAACGTGGATTCTCCACGGTCGCCTGCGTCGGAAATCTTTGCATCATTCTTGCAGAAAATTAAAAACATAAACAATGGTAGAGGTGGGGAACCACAGATACCGATTAATTTATTTGGCGCCACTTATCGATATTTAGATAGTTCTTGAAAAATATACAACTTATTATATTAGATAATAATAAATAGTGAAATTTTAATTTTTCTTAACACAAGTATGAAAATAAAAAGTCCATGTCCAAGAAATAAAGTTTGGTTTGGTTTCGTTCGGTTTTATTACGGTATATTTATTGATACTTTTATTGTAACACATAGAACTCTTTATTTTTAATGGAATATTAACAGTTTATAAAATGAAATGTAATTTAATTTTAAATTCCCTCTAGTTTAGTTCGCGGTTAGAGATGGGTAACCGCAGCCCAAAGTTGATAGGCCGCAAAGAATAAAACATCGATGACGACGGTGGTGCCCACATCGATCTTAGCCCACCACTAATCGTCGGCGAACTTGAGTTTGGTGTTTTCATTTATCCGCGGAATTTCGCACTAATTAGTAAAGGCTTCAGGAGCACCGAGAAATCACCACAATGGCACAACCCCAACCACCGGCGTACGAAAACAGTGAGTTGGAATCCCACAGAGATAAACTGCAGTCATGAATCCGATCCCACTCCGAATGTGATACGTAGAGAGGGGGATGAGTCAACAGGCGAAAAACGGTAAAAGCAGAAAGCAATCGCCGGAAGCGCCGTGATTATGCCCATAAATGGGCATAGCTGCATATGAAAGACCTTTTTAAGCAGTTGAGGGGGCGGGGGAGGAGCCGTTGGAGCGACCCCATTCCCGTTCGCTCCCCAAAAACGAAGCCGCACCCTATTTTCCACCCACTCCAATTTTGCCGGCGTTATCTGAGTAGCAGTCACAGCCCATTTCTAATCGAAATAATCGCTTAATTGCAGAAAACATCTACGCAACTCTGCCGCGCACCCAACGCGGCCAACCCATCGTATTGGGTGCCGATCCCAAGGGCAAGAACTTCCTGTACACCAATGGAAACTCTGTGATCATCAGGAACATCGAGGTAAGCTGATATATACTGCAGCCTGCTGCTCCGCTCCTGCCATAAATCCATGGCATTTACGTCCAAATGGTGTTTTATTTTTGGACAGGCTGCAGTTTCTGTTGCCAGTTTGTGTGTGCTTTCTGGCTTTCGGGCAGCTGTTCTATATTTATTTATATATATATGTGTACGGTATATAAGGCGCAAAACACAGATTCCCATTCCACAGGCCAACCGGCAAAACACAGACTGGCACACAGATAAATATCTTGTTTGCCGCCCACGCATCATCATTATGATGTTTTCATCTGGTCAAAGTGATTCTTCATAGCAGCTATGTATGTGTTTGCCTATCTTTCACTCATTGAATCAGTACAAATTCAAAATATTCCCATGTTTCTTTGTCTTTTGTCCCGATAATCCCGCCACTTCTATGGTATCTTTGATGCTTAAGAGATGAAGTGGAATCTTCCACCAAAAGATATTTAGGTGCTGGAGAAAGAAATGTTAATAAAGGAAACATACATAACAAATTCAAAACAAAACACCTATGTTCATATTTAGGATCCCAAGACCATTTAACATTAATTTGCTAAAAGTGTCTCTAAAATATGTATGCATGCTTTTCCCTTTCTTCCGCACCATAGAATCCAGCCATCGCCGATGTCTACACGGAGCACTCGTGTGCAGTGAACGTGGCCAAGTACTCGCCCAGCGGATTCTATATTGCATCTGGCGGTAAGTCTCGCCCAGCAATTTCACACTTGGAGCACCCGGCTTGCGGCAGCAGAGCATAAAATTCGTGACCACCATGAGTCACGCCATGGCCAATGATTAGCATTTCCTTATTTGGAGCGGTTTCTTTATCTTATCTGCGGTTTTGAAGCGAGCAATGTTATTTATTTGGCTTTCTCCTCTTCTCACCAGACGCCTCCGGCAAGATTCGCATTTGGGACACGGTCAACAAAGAGCACCTGCTTAAGAATGAGTTTCAGCCCATTGCAGGACCCATCAAGGATATTAGCTGGTCGCCAGACAATCAGCGCATCGTGGCCGTGGGCGAGGGACGCGAACGTTTCGGTCATGTCTTTATGTCTGAAACCGGCACGTCTGTGGGCGAGATCAGCGGACAGTCCAAGTCTATTAACTCGGCGGACTTCCGGCCAGCCAGGCCATTCCGCATTGTTACGGGTGAGTTCACATACAAGTAATAGTCCCAAAATGCAATAAACTTACACCCACACTTGTTATTACAGGCAGCGAAGACAATACTATCGCCGTTTTCGAGGGACCCCCGTTCAAGTTCAAGATGACCAAGCAGGATCACTCTCGCTTCGTCCAAGCTGTGCGCTACTCGCCCGATGGAAAATTCTTCGCCTCTGCCGGCTTTGATGGCAAAGTCTTCCTGTACGATGGCACCAGCTCTGAATTGGTGGGCGAGTTTGGCTCTCCTGCCCACAAAGGCGGCGTTTACGCATTGGCCTGGAAACCAGACAGCACCCAACTGCTGACCTGCTCCGGCGACAAGACCTGCCGCCTTTGGACAGTGGAGTCGCGCGAGCTGGTTAGCGAGTTTGTGATGGGCACCACTGTGGACGACCAGCAGGTGTCCTGCCTGTGGCAAGGAGACAACCTAATCACCGTCTCGCTTTCTGGCGTGATCACCTACCTCAATGTGGCGGATCCCTCGAAACCGCTGCGTGTGGTGAAGGGTCACAACAAGCCCATCACCGTGCTGGGACTGAGCGATGACCGCAGCACCATCTATACGGGTAGCCACGATGGCGTTGTGACCAACTGGAACTCGGGAAGCGGCACCAACGATCGCATCACGGGCACTGGACACGGAAACCAGATCAACGGCATTGCCGCCTGGGGTGACTTTGTCTATACCTGTGGCATCGACGACAGCCTTCGCCAGTTCAGCGTGGAGGGCAACTCCTACACGGACTATGTGGTGAAGCTTAACTGCCAGCCTCGTGGCTTGGCCATTTTGCGTAACGAGAACATCATTGCACTGGCCTGCATCAAGGAGTTGACTCTTGTGCAGGACCAGAAGAAGATCTTTTCGCTGCCCATCAAGTACGAGGCCAGCTCGATTGCCGTTAATGCGGACACTTCCGATGTGGCTGTCGGCGGTGATGACCAAAAGTTGCACATCTACACCCTGAAGGGCGGAGTATTGGAGCCCAAGGTGGAGCTGGATCACTTGGGAGCTGTCACGGATGTTTCTTACTCGCCGGACTTGAAGTATTTGGTGGCTTGCGATGCCCATCGCAAGGTGGTGCTCTACTCAGTGGAGGAGTACAAGGTATTAATGAATCATAAAAGTCAATTTTCATTCCATTACTAATCGGATGTATTTTTAAAGCCTGCACACAACAAGGAGTGGGGCTTCCACAGTGCTCGCGTAAATACGGTGGCCTGGTCGCCCAACTCACTGCTGGTGGCTAGTGGATCGTTGGACACTACTATCATTATCTGGTCCGTGGCCAATCCGGCCAAACATACTATCATCAAGAGTAAGTATTTACAAAGGTGTATCAAGCATTAAGCGATGTCTGACATGGTTTTTTGCCCACTCCAGATGCCCATCCGCAGTCGCAAATCACTCGGTTGGTCTGGCTGGACAACAACACTGTGATCTCCACCGGACAGGACTGCAACACCAAGGTGTGGCACGTGGAAAGCATTTAAATGCACCGGCCGTGAAGCATATTTTTATACTTATCCAGGGAGAGCAGCCAGCAGCGCCCTGGCTTCATTTCATTTAAGTGCAACAGTTTACATTTAGCTATTTATGTCTTTATCCCCGACCTCCCCGCACACCTCATGTCATGTCTTTAATTTTAAGCCAAAAGTGTTTGCTAATCATCATATCATGGATATTCAACTAGTTTGCCCCACTATCATTTTCGTATGTGTTTTTCAAACAATTTTTATACTACTGAAACTACGAACTACGAAAGGAAACACAAAGATATGTAAAGTACGCCAGCGTACATAAATTATTGTATTATGAAATGAAATATACTAGTTTTTGCATAGCTCGCCGTTTTCTTTTCTCCATTTGGTTGCGATCGGGAAAATTAGCTAAACACGCACAATTTCTTTGGCTTCTTAAACATTTATTCCTTTGAAAATTGTGTTTTTTTTTGGTTTGGTAGGTCTTCACCCTGTCTTTTTGTGTGCAAGTGTGTGTGCGTGTTCAGGTGTATAATTACAATATTTATAAAAACTTGGCTTAGATTACTAGAATGTGTGGACGTGTGCTTGTGAGAGAGCGTGAAAGCGAAAGGATTGTGTTTGTAACTTGCAGTTTGAGAGCCTCGGAGGTTGCTAAAGTTTCAGAAAAAATAAACGTAAATTGTGCTAAACGTAAGTACATAAATTAAGATAGCTAGAAAGGCGCACGAGTGCAGAGGACGAAAAACGAATTGCGCTAATTATCACAGCCGGGTCTAAGACGTTGGTTTCGGTGGGACTAAAAGTTGGCATATTCATGTTGGGCACCTGGATGATGGGTGGTTGATGAAAATTGGAACCTCTGACATTGTTCAAAAATCCGATCATAGTTAGTGGTAAAATAAATAGGGCTAGATGTCAACAATGGACGAAGAACGTAATTAATCATACATCTCTTTGTTAGAAAAAGCCAAGCTTGAATTTGAGATATTTCAAACATACTTTCAATACAAAAGAACATTTTGAATATGAAAATTTGAATGGGTTTTCAATTGTTTTCAAATTCAATTGATCTGCTTGCTGATTAAATAAAATTGAAGCAGATTCCACCACCTTTGATTGGTTTTAAAATTGGGGTCAGGGGTCAACCCTTTTTTCATCCACTCATAGGTCGCCCAACAATATGCATGTGCATGGGTGGGCGTACTCCTTGTGTCTGTGTGCGTGTTTGTGTGGTGAGTTGAACAAATCAAAAATATTCAAAAACATTTTCCTCAGGTAGTTGACGCCGATGCCTCCACACCGGTCGCCTCTCCGTTGCTCGCCGCCGGTGGCTCTCGCTCACTTTTGATGCTCGGTGGCGCCTCGTGTGCCAAATCCAGCGATGGCTGACCAGAAGCTGGCGAGGATTCGGCCACTGCTACGGCTGCTGCAGCAGCAGCCATCTGAAATTGATTGGGCAGGAAGAGGTACGGATTCCTTGCCTCCTGACCCGAACATCCAAGCGTGGTCGCTGGAGCTGGACCCACATCGCCACTGGTAACCGTGTGACTGGCGCTCATGGACATGGCCGTGGAAGTGGGCACAGTGGTCGCTGCCAGCTTGGAGACCCTTTTCCGGCGAGCCTCGTTTTCACATGGCGATGGCGCCCCAGGATGTCGGTAGCTAACGTGCTTTCGCAGGGCATCCTTGCTGCGGGATACATGGGAGCAGACATTGCAGGCATACCTGATGGAATCGAAAAGTACAAGTTCCAAACGTGACTCCTATTGTTTTATAACAATTAAAATTAGAGCACTTACCGAACATTCTGATGGGTTTCGAGGTGGACGCGCAGGTTGTATTGATTGCTCAGCTGCTTGTGGCAGATAAAACAAGTGGCATAGAGCTTGGAGTTGGACGGCGGCTTGATGGGTGCGGTGGCCAGCGACTTGTCGCGGTCGGCGCTCAGCGAGAGCAGATTGGGCTCCGACTTGGCGCTGACCAGCGCCATTCCGCCGGCGGCCGCTGCCGCTGCTGCTGCCGCTTCCCGCTGATACTGCTCGATGTGGAGCTGCAGCTTGGCGTGATCCTCGGCCGAGATGTAGGGCGATGGCCCGGTTTGCGGGTGATGGTGCATCTGCGCCGCCTGCTGGGCGGCAGTCGGCGTGACTGCTGCACTATAAAGTGGTGGCTTACTACTGTAGAGTTGACCTTGGCCGAGAGCGCTGGGGTAACTGGCCGAGGAGCACTTGACCACCGGCAACTGAGGTGAAAAGTGTGCCATGGTCGGTGGAGCGAGAGTTACTGGCGAAGTGGCCACAATGGGATTCGGGATGGAGCATTCCTGCGGCGACTTGCTACTGCTACTGTTGGTCGTCGAGGAGGATTTTGGATTCTTTAAAAGGCTCTTTTCCAGTCGCCTGAGCTCCTTCGGCGGACTGTCGCCCTTCAGCCTCTTGGGACCAAAACAGTCCGTCTCCAGTTGATCCTCCTGCATCCCGCTCTGGTAGAGCTGGCACTGCTGCTGATACTTGGCCAACAGCTCAGTGGTCTTGTTGAGCGCCGTCTGCGAGAAGTTGAGTGGTTGTGGCAACAGACTGGGGTAGAACTGCAGCGACTTGAAGAGATTCTCCAGGGGCGTGGTGCCCATTCCACTGGAGTTCACCGATCCCAGTTTGTTGGCCAGAAGAGGGGTGTTAAGTGCGGCACTGGGCAGCTGGGGCAGGGGGATCGGATGGCTTGGAGTGGGCGTGTGGGAGGGCGTGAGGGTGGGGGTGGGCGTGGGCGAGGGTGTGCTGGGACGTTCAAACTCAGAGGACTTTTCGTTCGCCGTATCCATGTAGGAGCCACCTCCAGTTCTCGCTGTTTTTGGTAACTGCTTGGATTTGTGAGTTATTTCAATTATTTGAATTATCTAACTAGATCCTGGTCTTGGGGTACTCACATTGTTGTTCTGGACATCGGCCAGTCCCTTGATGCCCAGTGTCTCGGCCAGGTTGAGCAGCATCGGAATCTGCTCCTCGTATACATTCACCTCGCCGGAGTACATGAATGTGAGCAGTGAAACGATTGCGCCGAAGCTGGCCCCTGGTATAATGATAACTGGGTGGTTACTGGCCTCCAGAGCCCGGAAGATGTCCATAAAAAAGCTGCTGCAGGCACTCAGTACCACGCGATGGGCCCGCAGTTGGCGTCCCTCGGCCGAAATGGTCACATCCGTCAGATGGGATTGGTCCAGCAGAATGGGCAGGGTGCTCAGCAAACTGGTCTGGAAGGGATCAGAGGGAATGGGGATGGGGATGTGAAAAGTGCTCATAAGTGGGTCACACGATCATAAAAATACAATTTCCTGGGCCGCATGATGCTCTGTCTGTGGTGAAACAGTGGAAAGGGGTTGGCTGCAGCTGCTTTCCAACTTTTCGATTTACTCGCTGTGGAAATTCTTTGGATTTTGGCAATTGCACGAATCTGTTCATTTATGTGACACACACACACACTCGACACCCCTCCTCACTGCTCTTTGTCCATTTGGCTGCTTTGCTATTTTGGACAGCCTGTTTCACCGCTGCCCCGCTTTCACCACAGTACACCCTTTGGGCCGAAACACAAAAATTGTCACTATATGAAAATGCGGAAAACTATGTGTGAATCTGTACGTATAGGGGAATGTGTTTGGATAGATGGATCCTATATATAGATGCGGCGACATTTTGCTTTCGGCCTGCTCGCATCACTGAACGATGTCCAGTCCATTTTAATGGATCTTACTTATCAGGTAATGTTGAACATGGTAACCCCACAAATAAAAATTCAAATGGATTTGATCTGGAGGATCTCACCTGATGGTTGTGCCATCGCAGGCAGAACTGCTGTTGGCTGTCATTGTGCTGCAGCTGCTGATCAAAATGATGATGCTGCGGTTGTCTGGCATTAGTGCTATTTACATGTTCCATAATTCATCTGGGTTTGGATCACATGGACCAGCTGCAACGGAAGCGGGAAGGGGGTAAATGCAATTAGTGAATGTGCAAGATGTCGGCTGTCGTAGAGGTAAACAAATTTTATTCGCCTTGCCCCAGCCTACTTGGCTTCTTTGTTTTCGTTTCTCATAATTTGTTTGTTTGCATTGCGGTTTGTTTATTTATTGAGCGTTTTGTCACACACACTTTTCGTGTCTGCTCTTCTTGGCCGCCTAGAAGAGCGTCTGCACCACGAGGCGTATACGTATTATGTCGTAGCAGTTGGCTTATTACTCATACGCCCCGTTATGCGCAATCTTGCGGGTCGCGGAGATTGTTTGTCATTGGGGACCGGGAAACGGCATAATTTGATTTAATGACAGCCTGATCCATCTTTAGATGGCTGCCTGCTCCTCCAAGGTATCCGGATTGTCGAGTACTCCTCTCTGTTTTGATGACCAAGTCAACGGGCTGGTTTACTCGGCCGTTTCGGTGAGTGCCCAGTTGACAAATCGGAATTACAATAAAACAGCACACACACACACACAGAGACGCACAGACACGGCCAGTGTTATTTGTGTTCTTTGCTGGCAATTAAACTAAATTTATTTAAATAAAATAAGTTTTCCTTGGCTGGCCTGGCCTGGGCGATCTGATCGCAGTGCCGCTGTGGGTTTCTGGGTACACTATAAATTTGGCAATTTCCATTGTTCGGATCGCATGTGATGATGCACTGGGCGGGCGGGCGGTTGACACTTTTGTCCGAGGGCTATTTATAAGAAGCTAGTCCAAGGAAGCTGGGTTGGGTATGTCGGTATGTGGGGGATTTTGGGGATTTCTCGGTCTATGCTGCTGCTGCTGCACCGACGACCATTGGAGGCCCCCCAAAAACAGGCAGCCCGGCCAATGCAAATCCGCAGCGAAGTGACAAGTCCGAGTCTTTTGGTTTTCTTTGCACTTTAGCTAGCCCAGCGTGCAATTGTTGGACGACGGAATTTTCTTCATTCCATTATGTGTGCACATGGGACTGAGAATCGCATCTAAGCATTTCTCTATTGAGAGACGATGGATGGTGGAGGTTGCCTTGCCTCGCCTGATGGGGTACAATGGATGCCTGGCTATGGGATTGGAGGGATGGGGATTGGGGTGGATGGCGACTCGTGATGGAGGGTCGGAGGAGGAGCGTCGCGGCCTTTTTGGCGCTCGTTCACACAAGAAAGTGTTGTCGTGACAGTCAGGCAGCCTTCTTTTCCGTAACTCTTTGGTATTTCGCTCAGTTTTTACTTGATTTTCCGAAATTAGTTTTTCAGCCTTTCAGCTCGGCACCTCCTTCTCCTGCACCGTCCTCTGGCTGTTGTTTTAAATAGCCATCCAAAAAATAAAGATCTGTGCTAAACGCTCTCGCCATGCTGTCTATTTTGATTTGTTGTCCAAGTGCCTGCCTTTTGTCATCCATCGCAATTCATTCCAAAGCACCTCGCAATCGTTTTCATTTCGATTTGGATTTGGTTTTGGCTTTGGCTTTGGATCACTTCGAAGCTATTCCGTTGATGCGTAATATTTTACACATAATCACTCATACGCCTCGTTGAGATTGAAAATAAAATCATTCTTAAGCCTTCGCCGCGTTGCCTTTGTTATTGTTGTTTAACTTTCATTTGTTCCATGAATTGTGGCAAACATAAATTTGATGTCAACGATGTTTTTTTCCGAGAGGTATTTGAATTTCAATATAGAATTCGCACGATCAGCGGTCTATATGTGGCTGTGAATCACGCATAATCCAGTGGCCCAGCATATCTGCCCCTGGGGAGGTCTAATAATAGAGCTCTATGGCTAACCCTTATGGTGGAGGATCTCGAAGTGACTTCTTTTATGCTAATGCGATGCTCGTGGCGATCATCAAATTGAATATTTTCCCTCAACTCATGTTGTTTTATGTAGTGTTTTTATGACAAGCAGTTTGTTTTTTATCTATCTTTCACATTGAAGATCCCACATTTTGAGCTCTCAGCGAACATTACACAATTTACTTGAATAAGTTAATCACTCGGTTCTATGTTTTTCACTGGGTTCTCGTTAGACGAATCCTTCACATTCTTGTTTTTATTTATTTTTCTCTTTGTCTGATTTTTCACACATATTTTGCTAATGCCATTTTCCCCGCGTCCTTTACGAATTTTCCCTTTCGCGATTTTCGCGACGGGAAAAGCGTGTGCACCTTTGTTAACCGTTTGCTGCTCGCATCTGAAATGAAAAAATCCGAAAATGTTTCAATTCTTTCGGTTTAGTTGGAGATTTTCTATTTTTCGAATGTCCATCTCTTGACAATTTTCCTCTATCTCGTGTTGCTGTTGTTGGTGTTGTAGCTGCTGCTGCTGCTGTTGGTGTTGCTGTTGGCCCAAATGTTGTTGCTGCTGCTGTTGCCATTTGTTTAGCGGATTCGAATTTGGCTCTCAGCATGTCGGACGGATCCGTTTGTCGCCCGATTCCATGTTCTTTAATTAATGAGCAGGCCGCATCGGCGCAGCGAAGAGAAATCTCAGCGGTTTTGTACTCGCGATCAGTGTGCAGCCTCTTGGCCAAAAATTAATTGGCTGCCCCGCAGTTAGTTAATCAAAACATTTGCCAGTGGCAAATCATCATGAGGGCATCATCATCATCATAATCAGGAACTGCGACCACTCCGCCACTAGACACAATTGACACGACTGGCCGACAGGCGGAGGAATTTGTTGCTGCTGCTGCGGCTGCTGCGGCTGCTGCGGTTGCTGCTGTTGCGGGATCGTGTGCATTATTAATTTGCAATAAAATGTGGAAGCGGCGACAGCAGTTGCCGCCGTTCGAAAATTGCCCGCCGAAAATAAATTCATATACCTGAGCGTTGGATTTGTGAATTATGCCTGACAAATACAAATGGAACCGCCAGATGGAGACGCCGTTGGCCATCGGGCACCCAGCACCTTCACTATGCACTTTTCAATTCATTAAAATGCCACAAATACTTATTTATTATTGTCATCTGTGCGCACCTCGATTTGGGTTAGCAGCCGTGTAGCTTGGAGGCTGTAAATAGCCCAATGTGTATATAAGCCCTTCACTCAAGGATAATTCCTTACATAAAACGTACGTTAAATGTCAAAGTACCACTACGACAAATCTAGTTGACTGATAATGCAAATTCACATGTGATTGGAATTTACACTTAAAGAAAGAAAACAAAGTGCTTACAGGAAATTATTTATTTACTTTGATCATGATTAAAGTTTAAGCATCATCTTAAGAACTTACATTAAATGTAGATTGGAAAAATAAATAGAAGTACATAAAATGATTTGATTAGTTTTGAGTAAAGCACTGAGCCTCGCTGCTCGGCTTGCATTGCTTTGTGGGAAGGTCCCAGCCATATTTGTAAGGACACCTCACAATGGTCAGATAGCCGCTGAGGCACCTGTAGTAGTACTCGCACCTCTGAGGATGAGGATGGTCACCATCTCCGGAGGCGTCGCAGTGCGGCCTTTCCTGAGCTGGAGAGGAAGGATTTGATGGAGATGGAGAGGAAGGCTTTGCAGATAAGGTAGGTGGCTTAGTCACTGAAGGAATTGATTCTGTAGGGGTTGTTGTAGGATCAGCTTGGAAAGTAGAAGAGTCCGCAGATCCTGTAGAGGCGTATTCAGAAGGCGGTGTTGCAACGGGAGTGGATTCTTCGATCCCGTTCTGCTCCTCACCAGTAATTTGCTTGTCGGGCTGGACTGAGTCTGCGTTCCTTAGACACACACCCTCATCATCAAAGGCACACTCTTGGGTTCGATCGTCAAAGTAGGTGGACTCGGGGCAGCTGTCTCGGAAGGAGTCCTCTCCATTGCAATAGATGTACGAAGCGCAATCTTCGATGGCCATGACAAAGGTATCCAATGGAGCATTCGCGCACTGCGGGAAAACTTCGGCTTCAATTGAAGTGAGATATCCTGCCAGGATCAGCAGACAGAGCAAAGATACTTTAAATGACATGGTGCTATTCAGTTGGTTCACTTTATTGATAGAGATGGGGCTTGGCGATCCCTATTTATGGCAATTTTCAAGCTTCATTGCGAAACTCTTATCATTACACTTGTAGTTGATATCTTCCCAAATAAGATGTTGCCAATTTTTATCTTTCTACCAATAATTATGTCAAGGGCGTCCAATGACTTAGTTGCCATGATAAAGCAGCACCAACATAAATACTTTTAGACATTTATACTCTAGCAAAGAGTGGTAATTTTTACTTATTAGTTACAACATAATATTAGATAAATAAAATTATGCCTTGTAACACCTTTCCCAAAGAATTTACCTATCAACTTTAAGTGAACCTTTGGAATTCCTTCCAAGCAATATTGAGAATAATTGGTTTTAGCTAAGTATTTATATTTGTGGGCAATTTTTGATAAGCGATTGTTCCAAATTGTGACTCTTGCTTCAAATACACATTCGCCAGTGATAGCCTGCTGAGATCGTAGTCCAACACATCCAATTGCTGCTCCAGTTGTCTCTTGAGATTCCGGACTCGCAATGTGCCCACGGAAAGTGGCAAACGGTTGTATTCCGCAATCAATTGATTTTGCCGCTTACGGACGGCATCCATAAGCATCATTCTCTGTTCACTGGTTAGCAGAATTGGTTGGGAATCCTCAGGTGACTCTGTTTGGGAATTCGCCGCCGGTTGGACCTCCACTTCATTCCGTGGGGCCTCTAAAACTGGTAGCTGCGCACAGGACTCTTGCGAGTGTAAGCTTAGTATATCGTCTGGGTTAACATCCACCATCTCGGGAATGTCCATTTGGCGGACCCTTAGAGAACTTGCCTTGAGGGATTGCGAGCAAATGGATGCCTCATCATCCTGTTTTCGACTGGAGGAGAAACAGTTGTCCAGGTAATTTAAACCGCCGGGCAAAATGCCGAACGTGTTAGCTAACGGCCGGTGCATTGTGTATTGCCCCGGCTGATAGCCATCGCGTTGTTCCGGCATTTTGCCCAGCTCAAAATTGGACGCAGTGCGTCGCAGTCGTAGCCTCTCGTCGAGAAACTGTCCTCCTCTGCCTTCCGCTGGATCGTCGCCCTCGCTGCGGGATTGCAAGTGGGTATGAGTCTTCTCCGAGCACTTGAGCAGGGCGGCACTGAGAAACCGCTCATCGCTGATGTCCTCCGTTTGAATCTGCTTCTCGGATAGCTTCCGTTGACTGGGAACAACTTTTGCCCCTGTTCCGCCATTCAAGCCCCGCTGGGTGGCGGCCAAAAGTAACCTCACTGGGCCGCAGCATCTGGCCATGGAGGAGGCGGTGGGCATCTGGTAGTTTGGAGACGCCTGGCTCACCATCATCCGGTTCTCGCGGAGAAAGTTGCGCGATGTGCCCATCGATGCCCGTTTCATGGCCACGAGAATCGATCAAAACAAGAGATGTAAAAGAAAAAGAAACAAATATAAAAACAAAGAACGTGGGTTATTGTTTCGGGAGCTACAAAATTATACTGAAAACTGATGCTTTATATTTTTTATCAATGAAGCTTTAGGCAAAACGGGATCTGATCTCTTTCCTTACATGCAAACCAAACATTGAAAAGTAATCAAAAATCAATAGGATCGTATCGTATTGAATCCAAAATATTTTCTAGTTTAAAATTGCACTTCTTATAATTTGATATTTAACAAAAGGGCTTGAATTTGTTTTCTCATTTCATTCATTATTTTCCCATTTCATTCATTTTGTTTATTAATTATCCAGTAACTCATAATCTCATAATAATTGAACTGCATAACTTGCTACTTGAGTTGATCGAATGCCTGACGGAGCATTTGATTGCAGAGAGCTGCAAATGGATTGATTTCCACCAGCTGAAACGAGAACCGTATTAGATGTAATTTATTGCGTAATTATTATATCAATAACCTGTTCCCTGGCGAATTTACTGCCCAACTGGGCTGCTGCCTCGAAGTCGGCACGAGCCGCCTCCAAATTATCCTGTTTACGATAAAGGACACCTCGCTGACAGTGGGCGTGGCACTTGGTGCGGGTCTGCTGATCATTGGCCAGTTCCAGGGCTTTGTTTAGGTCATCGAGGGCATCTATAAACAGGAATATCTGAATGAATTCATAACCGTTTACATTCTCTTACTAACCCTCATCACGTTTGGCCAGGCGTAAAGTTTGTGCCCGGTTATTTAGCACGGAAGCCCTTTGGGCTAGATTTAATGATTGCTGAAATAACTCCAGTGCTCCATCAAGCTCCCCGCTTTCGGATAAGCCAATGGCTCTTAGCTCCAGTTCCCTGGAAGCTCTGATAGCCTGGGTGTCCGGCTCCACATCCTTGAGGTCGGATTCAGCGGGAATTAAGTTGTTTGTCTGTAGGCTGCTAAGCTCGAGGGGATTGAAAATGGAATCGAGCACCTGCTGATCATGGGGACTTAACTTAAGATTGGCCTGAGGCATGCTACGATGTTGTTTACTTTATTGGCTCGATCAAACTGAGCTGGAAACACACAAAATAGTTGCGGGAGAACGAAATGCAAATGATGTCGTCCAACCTGTTCAGTTAGCGGAGAAAAACATATTCGAAACAAGATATATCGCTATAGTCGTGTTTGTCAACTGTGAATATCTGCTATTCACTGCCTCTTAAAATCAAAGCAATCAAACATTCTACTATTATATCTTAGTTGATTAGAATATACTTTTTAATCGTGTTTTTTAAATATTTAATATAACGTGAATAATATATTTATAGTGTATTTCTGTGGCGAGTTCAAAATGAAAACTTCTTACAAATATATATGTATATATATATTTTTTATTTTCAAATATTTCATTTTAACGCATTTCTGATAGATTTCCATATGGCCTCCAAGATCTAGTTATAGTTTTTCTTAAGTTATCTTATGATTGATCTTTTCACAAGATCGCCAGATGGCCCTTATCGACAAACTATTTCTGCTTCAGTTCAACTCTTTTTTATTTTTTTAATTATGAATTCTCTGCACTCTTGGGATTAAAATTTGTTAGCATGTGTGTACATTTTCTAACAACAATTGGATACATTTTTAAAGCACACTCATAGAATTTAACGACGATAAGTTGAACTCGGCTATGAACTAAAATAAAATAAATTAGAATTTCTCACCATGTCATTTTCAAAATAAACAAAATAAAAAATATTGTTTTACATATGTTTATTGGAAATCCCCTCTTAAGTACTGATTGTAGAGCATTGCCAAAAAATATTCTTAAATGCATCTCATCTTTATTAAAGCTTTAAAATATAAGCTGGCCATATGCCGACTTTGTGCTGTGGGATTTGTTCGCGCGTGGTACGCATTCTTGATATCGGCAATTGTGGTGCTGCAGTGCGTCTTGAACTTGAATCCTTCAAGTCCTACAATAGAGAAGCCAACAATGTAGATGACTACGAGAATGCAGAAAATTAGCATTTCGACTTTCATTCGTTCGATTTTTGAGTTTATATTTAAGGTTTTTATAAGGTTTTTATTATATGCTAATAAAAACAGGGTATGCTATTTTACCCAATCAATACCTTCGTAATCATAGCTATATGATCAAAATACATTGTATTTATTGTTCGATTTGTATGCTGTCATATGATGGCGGAGGCGCCTCGTCCTTTGGAATTTGTTCACTCGTTATCTCCGGAGTTTGTTTCGGCATATGTAGTGCTATGGCGTATGGCGGTGGATTCCCGGAATCCACGGATTCCGTCGTAAGCCTTTCGTTCAAAGACATCTGGCGAACTGTGCTCTGCGAAACTTGTAATTCCATGGAGGGTGGGATATTCGAAGGACTCGACGTTCGATCGTTTAACATGCACCATAAGATAATGAAGAGCACCACGAAGATAGCAAGCCCGTAATTAATTAGAAATTCTTTTTTTATATAGTGGCTTTTTTCTATGTATTCCATTTCATCCAGCTGGTGGGTTGTCTTTAAAATTAATCAATAAAAATTGGGTAAAAAATAATACAATTTAAAAAAATATAACGATAGACTTTGTTATTGATCCTGATTAAGAATATGTATATACATTATAGGGTCGGAAGCCTGTTACATACTTTTCAACGACTTATATCATACCCTTTTACGGGTACTAAAAGTAAATATTTAAAGAAATACGCAAATTGCCCTTTTTCCTAACATGTCAATAGACCTTCAGATGTAATTTAGAAGTTGGTATTAAACATTATCTCAAGGTAACTTATGAGATATTGTGTTCAGAAAACTTTCAGATAGATATCTTGTCATCACGTGTCGATGTTTATTCCCATTTACCGTGAATAATGAAACAACATGAAATTACATTTACGATACTTTATTTAATATATGTCATATTTTACTTAGTATATTGCACTCTCTTTCCGTTTTTTGTATGATGACTGGGCCTTTGATTGGTTAATTTATTACTTAACTGCCTACTAATACTGCTGCTTGAATTCTTTAATGACTGTATCAGCTATTACTACATCTTTTTCTCGTTGCATTGGCTTGTCGTGTTCGGTAGCTAATGGTTTAACATACTATAGCTTATGTTTTCTTGATCTCTTGAGCATATCACAGAACAAAAATGACAGTAGAATATGACATGTTCGGGTCTGGTGTGGAAGAGTTTTGGGTTCAAGTACGAGTCATAGAAAGTGTAAAAATATTGTTCGGAGCTTAAAAGTAAATATTTGTGTATGCGTATATGTTAATTTGATATATGTATGTATATATATTATATTAATGTATATCTATGTCGTGTAAATGTTCATATAAACTGTGATATCGCTTTTTAGAAAAATACTGAGCAAAAGTACTTGGCATTGTGCATTAAGGGGTTGTCAAGGATCAGGGCTCGCGAACTCCAACTGAGGCTCAATTCCTCGACAGCCTATACGAGAATCTTGTCGTACGACGGCGGCGGCGACTCATCCAACGGCAGTTGTTTACCCATTGTCGCCGGCGTCTGTTCCGGCAGCAGTATGGCTATATGGTAGGGTGGCGGACCGGCTGTAGCCGCCGTCCCGCCCACTGTTGTCACCTGCCGCTCCTCCAGATACCGTCCCTCGCTCATCTCCAGCAGGCAGCCGGCGGACTGTGCGGCTCCGGTTCCCGCCAACGAGGAGTTGACACCGCGGCTATGGCAAACCGCTGCTCGGCCATTCGAGCGACTGGAACTCGAGAAGAGGCCTTTCGGGATGCGGCACAGGCTGATCAGGCAGGCGGCCAGAAAGAAGGCCGAGAAGGTGCAGAAGATCAGCACCTCCAGCCCAGTGCCCTGGTGGTCGAAGTAGAACTTTGTTCCTGCCACAAAAACGGAGGCCAGCACCAGCGAGGCGCACATGCCGCACTTCAGGTGGCTGGGCAACAGTTGCGAGTCCGCGTGTTGCAGCAGTGCATGATGGTGCTGCTGCAACTGGTTGCTGTGCATTGTGGCAGGTGCAGCAGCTACCGCTGCCGCTGGACTGGCGACACTTGCTGTCTCTGTGGTTGTGGATGATGTTGCCGCTGCTGCTGGCGTCAAGTGTCGCATGTTGGTGCTGGAATTGTGGCGACGCGGCGTGGCGTAGGCTGCTTGCCGCTGGTTGTTGCTGCCGCTGGTCGAGTGATTGCTGCTGTGCTGGTGATGGGCGGTGTGGTGATAGGCGCTGTAGGCATCATCACTGGAATGAGGTAGTTTGATAGTTAGACAGGATATCCAGCTATTTGCCGTAGTGCTTATCCTTTAAGACCGAGATACTCACGCATAGACGTTGCCCGAGTATTGCTGCTGTTGCTGCTGCTGCTGATGTGCATCGTAATGTCTCATGGGCACAGCCATGTTGCCGAATTGCGGATGGTGGTAGCTGTAGTGCTGCTGCTGCTGATGCTGCTGCTGTTGGTGCTGATGTGGCTGTTGCTGCTGCTGCTGGTGCAACAGTTGTTGCTGCGTCCTTGGCTGATAGCGCGTGTTGCCGTGGTGATTGTAGTGCGATCCTCGTGCCACCAGCGGAACGATGGTTCCACTTCCGGTGAGGACTGCTGCCGAGGAAGCTATTCCGCTGGCATGGTTATTGTTGCTGGCAGTTGTTGTTGTGCCGGTGGCAGTTAAGTTATTGTTGTTGCTGGTGCCACCGCTACTGGAATGTTGCTGCTGCTGCGCGTGCAGGGAATTGTTGTTGCCATATGACGACTGTGACTGGCGACTGGTGCCGGGCTGGTGCATATCGTACGGCGTCTGCGGCAGAGATCGATGCACCGGTGGCATTGACTGGCCGGTGCTGTTGCTGCAGCTGGTGGACTTGGTCCTTCGTGGCGGATGTCCATAGCTGAGACCGCTGCCAGCGTGCGACAAGGATGCTGCCACGCGAGACCGTCCAAATCCACACTGCTGTGAGCGCTTGTCAATCCAGAAATGCATGGCGACGACGGGAAATGTAAGTTGCGTTAACTAAAAAGATTTGAAAATAATATTGAAAATTTATGAACATTTAGTAACGAAAATAGCAGCAAATGAATTGCATATGAAGTATAGTGGTTGAAAAAATATTCTAATTATTACAAAGAATGAATAGAATGCAATACAATGTATGTACTTAAAGGTTTACTAATTAAAATGATTTCTTATGCTTAAAGCCCTTTTTTGTTTAAGCAAGTCTAAGGTACGCATTTTTAGAGTGCAGACAGACAGACAGACAGTCGGCATTAAGTGCTGCAAACTTATTTGAAGTTCAAGCTGTGTGTTTAGTATGGGGTAAAATCCTTGACTAGACAAAGCACATCTGACTCATTTGGCTTTGTGTCTGCCAGACGGAAGGGAGTCATTCCACGTTCCCGGATTCGGTCTCGGTTCCTTTATTGCTGTTGCAAAAAGCTAAAACAGGAAACGTGCGCATCCCATTTCGTGAGGCTGACTCTCACCCGCGAGGAAACCCCATCCAGGACCTGCTTTGGCATTTCCTCTTTGTGCTTCCCCGTTCGAAGGTGCAACAAGGAACAAAGGTTGCCGTTGACTGCCATTGCCTGGTCAAGGAACCCGACCGAAAAATAAAACATTCATTGAACGCTTTCACTTCCCGTGTCATTGGCACCCAGCCACATCCAAAACATCCCAAAACACCAACACGGCCGCAAGGACCCCAGCGCGCCAAAAAGCACAGACAGATTTTCGTGTGGGTGTGGGATGTTTGGAAAGGACATGGCCAGTCGGCAGTGGGGTTCATAGAGGGCAAGATGTCCTAGTTGTTTATTTACCAGTATTTGAATCAATTACTTACATGAACTTAGCAACAGAGGGTTGTAAAAAAAACATGTGAAATTCGGATCTAAGTTAATTAAAATGTACCCCTAATCAACCCGTGGCTTTAAGAACACCTTTGTTGCCAGAAAAGCAAAGCTGACAGGTTCAGGGTTCACGAACTATTCAAAGATGAATTATGACACGTACTTTCCTCTGCTCTTGAAAGTGTTTTGGCAGAGAAAGAAGCCCCCGATCCCATTGTGCCTGGTTTTTGCATTCATGGTTCTTAACTTGCTTAGCTGTTCGTTGAACTGTCCCTCTGGACTGGATTTTTGTGTGTGGTGGTGGTCTCTCTGGGGTTAGCCAATCAACAATGACGGCGGGAAAAATAATGAATTTTTTAAATTATCCCACAGACAATTTGCCGTGTCGCGTAAACAATCGAGTGCACATACGCACCGAGTACCGAGCACCGTGACCACAAGCCATAAAAGTCAACCACACAATAAAATAACTTTTATTTCGGGAACTTTCCTGTTCCACTTGGCAGCTAGGTTCAAAGTTCAATGCCTGTCAACATCTTCGAGAGCAGAATTACACAACGCAATGCCATAGAGAGCTGAGTGCAAATAAATAAATACTCGAGCACCGGCGAGGACAATAAAATAAACATATTTAAAAGAGACATTTTGACAACCTTTTGATAGGTTCATTTCGTTTCCATTTCTCGGCTGGCGCCACTCGGATTTCGGTTTGTTTTTGGCCACCACCATTTCCATCGCCCTCATCCCGCTGGAGGGTTCAATGCTTTGTGCTCCTGCCACCCTGATTACAACCATTTAGTTTGCTTACCATTCGGGGCAGAGTTCAGCTCGATTCGCCTCGATGCTGGTCAAGATTTGTGCGGAACTTGAAGGAAGTCGGGCATTGACATTGCCCAGCAAGGTATTGCCCTTGCTAGATACTCATAAAAGTAATTTCTGGTCTACCAGCATAGAAAATGAAAGTAAATCTGCCCTCGCGGAACGCCCATTCAATTAGTTTTAACAAAGCACCATATATGAATCACTATCTCAGCAGCCACCTTAAAATAATTTTATTATCAGACCTGCTCTTTCCCCCTCATTGAGCTGAATACCATCAACAAAAGCAAACTGTCCAATCATTGGGTCTCCTTGAAATATTTCCCATAAAAATCACTTAAATAGATACAATAGCACAATCCGATTTTACTCAAGCAACCAGTTTTATTTTTGACCCTTCGGCAGTTCAGGTCGCCTGAAGTTGGCCTCTTTGCCGCCCATGTTTCAACTGTTTCCGTGGTGTAGCGGTTATCACATCTGCCTAACACGCAGAAGGCCCCCGGTTCGATCCCGGGCGGAAACAGATGATAAATTTTTTTTGTATTTTAAATACAATTTTTATATTAACACAATTTTTATATTAAGAAGCCACCAGACTAATATTCGAGTTCCTTCTTGAATGCAAGTAGCATATTCTAGCAATAAAGGATTTAAGTATTAATAAAAATTTATAGATTCATATTTGTTTGCTAGTACTTTATATATTTAAGTACTAATTGAAATTCATAGAAAATCCTTGAAACACGTCCCCCAAAAATCACTCAAATAGATACAATAGCACTATCCGATTTTTTTTCATACAACCTTTTTTATTTTTGACATTTCGGCAGTTCATGTCGCTGGACTTGGCCTCTTTGCCGCTTAAGTTTCAACTGTTTCCGTGGTGTAGCGGTTATCACATCTGCCTAACACGCAGAAGGCCCCCGGTTCGATCCCGGGCGGAAACAGGTGATGAACTTTTTTGTATTTTTAATACATTTTTATTAAGTAGCCACCAGACTAATGGTTGAGTTCCTCCTTTAATGTTCCTTTATTTTAGCAATAAGGGATTTTAGTATTAATAGAAATTTATAGATTCATAGTTCTTTAATGTTCGCTTTATATTATATGTAACTCAAATCTTAAATATATATAATATAAATATACATTTACTCATATATATTTCACATCAATTCGAATAATAGTTCAAATAAATAAAAAATCCAAATAGAAAAATTAAAAAAAAAATTATTTAACCTGTTTCCGCCCGGGATCGAACCGGGGGCCTTCTGCGTGTTAGGCAGATGTGATAACCGCTACACCACGGAAACAGTTGAGCGTACTTCGTCCGAAGAGCCTCTTCTGCGCCACAGAAGGCTTTCGGTTGGGCAAAGTGCCAGTAAATTAAATCAAAGCGTAAATCTAAGCTAATCATAAATGGATCCAAATGTGATTAAATATATAAATTTAAGTACGGGAGTTAGGTACTTAAAACCGTTGGCTTTTTGTTTATATTTTATTTCCTATGACTATATTGATGTTTCTCCTTAGACAAATTTCGGAAGAATTACTTTGGTGATTTTAAATATTTATATTTAATTTATTAAACTTTTTAAAAATCATTCTTTTTTAATAAATTCGGTGCAAATGAAACGCACGCAAAGCCAACGAAATGTTTATTAAGCAAAATTCCTCGGTTGTTGAGGAAATTCATGGGAAAAAGAGCTATCCCAACACAGCGACCATTGACCATAAATGAAATGCCAGACATTTATCCTCACCTCCAGCGGATAAAATGTACATTTATGCGTCACTCGGAAAAGATGCCAAAACAAAACACAAAACGTAAACTTTAAGGCAGGAACCATTTTTTCCTGCTCTTTTCACAGACACTTATGCTCACCTCCGTTGGATAAAATCTATGCGTCATTGGACAAAGATGCCGAAACAAAATGCAAACTGTAATCTTAAAGGCAACAACAAATCCCCCATGCTGTTTAAACACCCCGTTTTGGCCATTTTACTCTCACTCGTATGGTTTGTTTTTGCCATTAACCTTTGCCGCTCGCTCTTTTCGTTGGCGGGAAGTGCAGTTTTTTTCCTTTTTATCCGAATGACTTTTGCAGGATTTAGCGGCTGGATGACTGAGTGACCGTCGGTCCTTTCGTCTGTCTGTCTGTCAGTCGTAGCAACAAAAGGCCATAAGGAGGAACAATGTCTCCCTGCCCACTTGATGGCGTACACGCTGCGTATGAGCAATGAGCGCTGACTGCATGCGATTCTGTCTGCGAATGTGCAGATGTGGGTTGTTTTCAAGTGCATCACTCAGCTTTTTACCTGCAATATATTTTCTCGGATTCTCGTTCGCCACGAAATGTGGTGTTCCTTTCAGCCTTTCAATGTCTTTTGCCTATTGGCACGTTGCTGTCACGTTTCTCGCATTTATTGCACACATATTGTTGTTTCTGGCACTGGTTTTTTCAAGCTATTTTGTAGTTGCTGCAGCAGAGTCCTTGAACGCTCAACTGACCCGACACGACAAACACACAAATGACACACACACACGCAGGCTGACTTGGCAAATAAATATCCTTTTTGCGAAGAACTTGTCACACGAAGGACTCATGCGACTTGCAACTTTGTATTCACTTTAATTCAATTCGATTCAATTCAAAAAATCAGTCACCGCTCATGACTCGCGCTCGAATAATTGTATTTTGCCAACCTTGCGGCCCGAGACGCAGGTGGGCGGTGGGTGGTGGGTGGTGGTTGTGTGTTGGACGATGGGTGGTGCCGCTGATTCGCCTGCGATTTGAACGGCGCAAGGACTCGCAGCCAACTGAATGTGTGAATGCAGCTGGGCCAGCGTCGCGCTCGTTTTCACTTTCATGAGTTTCGCAGAGCGCTCTTTCACTCCCCACCGCCCCCACGGGTGGTTTTCCATTTTTCCCTTTAGCCATCAGACAGCGTTTTGTTTTTGCTTTCTGTATATGTGGCCGTGCCACTCGGTGGGCGAGCGGGTGGTTGGCGTTTGCAACCAGAAGAGCATGAATGGGGTGCTCTGTGGAGCACTCTTTCTCTCTTTTTTCAAAAATAAACACTGTGGCTGCACAGCACATGCGCCGTCTACAAACCACCATTGTGAACGGGTCATCCAATTCAAATTGTAACGTTTATAAGCGAACATTTTGTTAGTAAGTTTATCTATTTTATTTGAGTTCACTACTCCGTACTCAGTTTGTTCATAACTTGGGACTTTCTTGGAATGATAAGAAGGACTTATACCAAATAATATATATTATGCTGATAACGCCATCAAAAATGTTGTGTACTCTTTACAAACACTTCCTATCACTTTTTAAAGTCTTCTAATCGAAAATCAAATGCAAAGGGGCAACAGGTTATAATTATTTATTTATGAAAACTCAGTTAGACACCAACGAATTCCGGTCTGCGGCAATCCTCCACCTTGGGATCGTAGTAAAGACCCGGAGTGCAGTCTAGTGTAACTCCACGTCCTTCGACGCAGTAATAGTATGCATCTCGGCGAGATTTGTGTGGGAAAAAGTGAGTTCCCATAAGTGGACACTTAATGTCAGCACGACGCAGAGGAGTTCGGGAATACGGCAGAATATTCCTGGCTGCAGCATCAATCTAGAAAAATTTGGGTATAAATAAATAAATTTTCTAAATTAGTTCAGGAGCAGCTAAGAATGTACTTTAAACCAATCCTTACTTGCACAAAAACGATCCATTCGCAAATATATAATTAAAATAGTAAAAAATCCACTTTCCCCTACTCACCGAGCAGTTGACATTCTTGGCAAAATCGCAGCACTTGCAGCTGGGATTGTAGGCCAAGCCAGGAGCACACTCCTGTTCCCACGGATGACCATTGGAACAGACGTAGTACTTGCTGCAGGAGGCCTTGCTACTCAGGTAGATGATGTCCTCTGGCTGGAAGGTGGCGGAACAGTCGTTGGCCACACAGTCCACAAACTCGGGGAAGTCACAGCGATCCGTGGCGTTGTTGTACTGGAGTCCATCGTGGCATTGGCGCAGCACGGGTTTGCCGTAGTAGCAGAGCACATACTTGGTACAGGTGTTGTCGTAGCAGAAGCTGCTCAATCGGAACGACTCACAGGTGGGCAGGCACTGTACCTTCTCTATGTAGGTGCACACTTGGAGAACAGGATCGTAGCCCAGTTCACACGGCTTGTTCGGATCGCAAATATCTGTATTATCCTTTGCCAAATCCATGCAGCTGCCTACTTCCTTAATGGTTTTGTCTACAAAATAGCACAGGCTTAGTTTAGAAACTTATGTATAAGGTATACAAAATATGGCCTGAACAACTATTTTTCTTTTGTTTTAAAATATAATGCGATGTTTTAATGTATATAACTCACTTTCACACTCGATATATTTGGAGCAATTTCCAACGTAGGGCAAATAAACTCCATCCGCCACATTGCCGCAGACATTTATCTGGGTGTTTTCGTACATATCGTAAATTTCCTTATCCTGGACACTTAGGCCCTCACCATCGTCGTCTGGACCGGGGGCCACTACAAGATCTTCGTCGGCCCGGTTCCGATGAACCATCAAAATGATCAATAGTAGGGGCCCATTTAATAGCCACTTCACTTGGGGAAGTTACGGATTATTAGGTAAATGAACTATAGGGAATCCCATCCCATGAGCAACTTACTCCTGGATAGCTTGAACTGTGTGCCACAACTGTTTGCTATCAGGCCAAGAAATATTCATTTTATATCGACTCTCTTTCGTCGTCTAATGAGTTTTTGCCAACTTAGACTTATCAAGCCGGTTATTTCGGCACACGACTCCTCTATAGGAAAACTACGCCATTATTTCTGCAAACATTTCGACTCGACTTTCAATTTGTCACCACCAAACATCGCGATAATAGCCATATTCGAAATGTTTTAAATAGACTGGTTCTCAGAACCCGTGGATATCAATGAAAAAAGTTTTAATTTCCTTGCACGTTTAGTTTTTTTATCACTTGAGCGCACGAGTAGTTAAAACATTCAAAGTATTACTACGCAATAGCGATTAAAATATGACAAGATACGAACTTTTTATAGAATAATACATTCCAATTGGATTAACTGGGAGCATTTACAGTAAGTAAGCAAAATGTAACTAGAATTTCAATTGAGGACAATCTTAAACTTAACCTACAACTTAATAATTTCTAGATCTTTCAAGTAATGGGTCTATCCTATCCAAATATTCCAAACACTTGTAACAATTACATCGGATCTTGAACGATTCGTGGTTAGATGATCAACTGTGACTCATCAATACACGTGTTTCCTAATGGCTGACAGAGGTGTATGTTCCTGAATATTGGCTCTTGTTCACCGAACTTATCTCCGCCCGACGAATTTAAATGAGGAAGAACCATCCAATTACCACATGGAAACATGCATCCACATCTGATAAGATTGGGAATTTGCAGGGAATCAAAACAAATCGGAGATTGAATGGCAAGTGAGTTTGCCTATAAATGGAGGGGTTTTTCGAGGTAAGACGATAGTAACCGCAGGAAACCAACCTTGAATAGTGAGTATGAATTTGCAGCTTGGAACCGAAATGATCTAACTTGGTTTATTTTCCAAAGTGATAAGTCGCCTGACCCTTTTGGCACTGGTTGCCCTGCTTGGAAGCTGTAGCGCTGCTGATGGCGATGTCAATGTGTGCTCCAATGTGGTCAACAATCTCTTTGTTCCCCAGGTGGGCAACTGCAGCAAGTACTTCCTGTGCATGAGTAAGTTACTAACACCTGTGGAAATCTAGTTCACCGCATTATCCTCTTCCCAACCCAGATGAGATAGCTGTGCCCCGTGAATGCCCCACGGACTACTACTTCGATGCGAGGGATCAGGAATGTGTGCCTCTGATGGAGGTCGAGTGTATTGGATCCTGCAAGAACCGTGGTCTGTCATCGTTCTGCTACGATCGCACGTGCACCAAGTACGTTCTCTGCTTCGACGGCACTCCGGTGATCCGCCAGTGCTCCGATGGACTGCAGTACAATGCCCTGACCGATCGCTGTGACTATCCGCAGTATGTCGACTGCGTGGACAACCTGTGCAGCCGGAATAATAATCCGGATGACATCGTTTACATACCCAGCAAGGCTCGCTGTGACAAGTACTACATTTGCATGGATGGTCTTCCTCAAGTTCAGAACTGCACAAGTGGCCTACAGTACAATCCAAGCACCCAGAGCTGCGATTTCCCCTCGAAAGTCAACTGCACGGTGCGTGTTTTTGATATTTGAAGTCTCCTGTGAGCCACATAAAAACTATTCATTTCTTTTAGGTGGAGAGCCTTCAGCGGAACATCCTGCCCTTTGCCCGAGCTCCGCCACGTCTCGCCGACATTGAGTGTCCATCGGAGGGCGCCCACTTTATTGCTCACCAGAAGCGTCAGGATGCGTACTACTATTGCCTGAATGGACGTGGAGTCACCTTGGACTGCACACCCGGCCTGGTGTTCGATGCCAAGCGCGAGGAGTGCCGGGAACCACACCTCGTGGGCTTCTAGTTACTCGAAATAAAGATCCAATACGATTTCAACCAAACGAATGCCTTTATTATAATACAGATTATGATAAGAAAATTAATCACCTTACTTTTAAAGAATCTTCAAAAAATGTAAGAAATCTACCAATTGATTGATTGAACTCGTTGCAAGGATACTTAACGTAAAAAAGTTATTTGGTTATGTATTCGAATAATCAATTTATCTTAAAATCATACTATTTCGACATCAAACTTTAGTTGAAGTGTTAAAGATAATAAAAGTTCAAAGTAATAAACTTGACTGTTTATTAATCATTTAATAACCGAAACATCTTTAGTACTTTCGTCACATAAAGATTTTTATATTCAAATCAGCCATGTTACAGACCCACATTCTGGGGTTCACGGCACTCCTGAACCTTGGGATCGTACCAAAGACCCGCCGAACAATCCAGAATCAGACCATGTCCATCCACGCAATAGTAATAGGCATCCCGTCGAGACTCATGGACATAGAAATTGACCCCGGATGGTGGGCAGATTCCTTCAGTAGCACCAGGTGAAAGTCGTGAAAGCTGCTGCACTTTTCTTTTCTCAGATGGGATCTAAAAAGTTAAAGGTTTATCCTATTTCCCTTAAAACTGTACTTGTTGTTCTTAGCCCACCTGGCAGTCCGACTTAGATGGAATATCGCAGCAATCGCATTTGGTACTAAAGTGGAGGCCAACAGTGCATGTTTGCTCCCTGGGAATTCCGTTGCCGCAAATGAAGTACTTTTGGCAGGAAACCTTGCTGGGAACATAGCGCAGATGATACGCATTGGAGTAGATGGAGCACTCGGACTCCACGCAATCGACATTCTGGGGGAAATCACAGCGATCTGTGGCGGAGTTGTATTGAAGGCCATCCTGGCATTGCCGTAGAACAGGTTTTCCGTAGTAGCACAGTACGTACCTCGTACAGGTTCTCTGGTAACTGAAGGTGCTGAAATTGAAGGCCTCGCAGGTGGGCAGGCAATCAGCTTCACCAGGATGTACACAGCTCTGGGTATTTGCATTGAACTCATAAGGCCATTCGCATTGGAGTTCTATGGCTTGACCAGCTAAAAAGTAAACATATTATAATGAAGATTCCAAAATATGACGATCTTAAGCTACAAACTCACAGCGACAGAGGTAGTACCTATTACAGTCCCCCACAAATGGTAGAAACACATTATCTGCCACATTGCCGCAGATACTCAAATTGCCCGTAATTAGACCATATTCCAGACCGGAAGTAGTTAAGTCCGTTTCTAGGGTGCTATCTGTTGTTCCAGAAACCTCCAAGTCTTTTGGTCTTGCTCCAAAAACTCCGCAAAATATGCAGATAAAGTACCATATTACTACTGCAAAACAGAAAAATTATAATAGTTTTGTATTCCAACTTCTGAACCGCACACCTCCACTCATTGTCAGATTTTTATTCAACTGAATCTCTTCTCTTGAGAAAATGTACCTTTATAAGGTTCAAGCCTCAGATTATCTTATCACTATATCGATGTACACAATGCAAACAACTGGCAAATGAATTGGTGGGAAAGGCGATGACTCTTGGAAGTCTAAATTTGGATCACCGTTTTCAGAGTAGGTTCACCTAAATCATCATGCAATTGATGTACATTTACATTAACACAGTGTTCTATATTTATAACCATATCATTATAAATAGATTTGATTTTTTTTTTGAAAATGCTTCTGTTGCAATTACAATAAAAAAAAGTTTCAAACATGTTTTTAATTTAATTGTTACCTTCCCTTTCTAAGCATTAAAAAAGTTTCCTTTGTAGACTTTCATATTAATGTGGAAAAGCTTGTCGGCTGTTTCTAAAAACTCTACACACACACGAAAACGATTCAAAATATTTTCGTTTTCGGCACATCGTTTCAGTTGAAATTTGGGCATCTCTTTGTGCACAGCTCATCGTTCGGAGGATTCGAATATTATTAAAAGGTAACATTTTCAAGCATAATATATTTTGTGTATTGCGGTGTACATTTTCATAAGTGCACTTGTTAGTTTTGTCTTCAAAAATGCCAAGATGACTGACACTATTCTAACTGAAAAATAATTTAACAAAGAGCCATTTATTTATAGACAGTGCCTTGCGATGGGCCTTTGTTTGTATTGAGAAAATAATCAACGTGCACGATATACATAACACCAAGTATTCCCTCTTCTCCTCAGGAACCCAGAAAATGGTCAACGAACTGAATAGGCCTCAAAATGGGGACAATGCCGCCTTGAGCGAGGTAAGCTGGAGTCTTCAGAAAATTCCAAAACTCTTGGTATTTTGGTGTTTTAAAACAATAAGAAAACTCAGTAAAGTTAAATAAATACCGTGACACATTTTTTTAGACAACAAGATGAATGAGTCACACCAATAAGCCTACAGTCTCTAGATGTTTCAGTTAAAATTGAAATTTGAGTACGAGGCTTCTTTTATACCAGTGAACTAAATAATAGTATTTTTTAATAATAATATACAAAATAATTTTTCTTTTGATGTCATAATGTAGTCTTTGAGCTGTGATGTTTTTTAACCAATTTTTTAATAATTGTAGTTTCCAAAACTAATTATTCGTATTTTTTAAGCGCCTAGCTGCCTCCAACAGACAGCTGCAAGAGATGCAGGAGGAGCACCGCCAGTTGCTTGAGGAGATGGAGACACTACGCTTGCGAGCCGCTGAGCTGACCCTTCTGAATGCGCAGCGCCGACAAGTGCGCCAGTCCACCGAGGAGGAGGAGGTTCAGTCCCATGTTGAGTCCTCATCGGAGACAGTAACAGTTGCTTCATCCGCCAGTGCTTCTGGAGACTCCACCAACCGGGAAGAGGCACCATCTGTTGAAGAGGAGGGCGAGGAGGACAAAGAGGAGCAGGCCAGTTATCTGCAGGCGAAGCTAAACGAGATCGCCAACCTGAAGGCGCAGTTTAAGCGCGTGCAGAACATGGTGGACACCACCAAGATGATCGAGGAGCACATGTCCTCCAGGCAAACGGTGCAGGTGCAGAGCTCCACCTCCGTTCAGACCAGCAGGCAGACCACCTCGTCAGAAGTCCGAGTGGCCAGCGAGGCCGTAGAGAGTGCCCAAGAAGAGGAGAATCCATCGACCTCGTCGAGTGCTCCCGACAACGCCGAGCTCCTGAATTCCATGCTCAACATGTTCACGGACTTCACCAGTGATCTACGTGGTCAAGCGGAGGGACTCCGTGCGGAGCGGGATCGGATTAGGGCGCTCAAGGAGGACATCATCCAGCGCAAGCAGGGAAAGTAGGCACGTCCAGACTTAAAAGGGGCACTGGTTCTAGTCATATAATGTGTATTATCCAAGGAACATATTATCAAGTAATCTCCAAATAAATAATTATCCTTAAAAGATATTAAATTACCAAGTAAAGTTAGTTTATCTACACCAAAAGCATTTAAAATACTTTTTACAGATATACATATTGATAATTTTGGAAAAAAATTCAATTTCAAAAAACGTCCGCTGCCAGTGTGACCACAACTTGGTAGGCTTGTTAGCTAGCTGCCAGCCCTGGTTGGGAACAGCTGTCAGAGTGCGCAAAGCAGAAAACAAAGTGGGAGTACAAAAAAGAGGAGTTTTTCAATTTTGTAGCGTCGTTTTTTGTACGCAAATATATATATTTTCTAATGGCGCCGCCGCCCAAGGTAGTTGTGGACCAAGCCAACGCCAGCGCCCGCAGCAATGGCAGCAGCAACAACAACTCGGTGGGCGGGGCAACCGGTGCGGTGCCTAAACAACAAACGCCCGTAAACGGAGCACCCACGTCCGGATCGAGTGCAGCCGCGACATCTAGCCGGTCGGCCCGCTCCCGCCGGCAGCAGGAGCACCTGGGCGAACCGGACCTGGACCTTGTGGAGCCAGAGACGCTGCAGCGGGAGACGCTGAAAACTCTGAATGTAAGTTAGACGGACGTCCGGTTGCCATGGCAAATCTTCTCGAAGAGAAGACACCAAGACCTTTCTCTTCTGTGTTTTATAAATACACTTTACACTCATCGCGACCTGCGGAAATTCGTTAACCGCTGGCTCAGTAGCGAATGCGAACGCAACCACTGCGGACAACGAATTTCGATCGGCCAGAGCAGCGCCCTTATATATATATATATCTGAAATAGATATATATATATATAGACCTAAAATCAGCAAAATTACCGCAATCCTCGTGCTGGTTTTCCTCCTAATCTTCATTTACTGTTGCTTAAAGGATCTCCTCCACCGAGCACGCATCACCAACGCCAAGAATCGATCGCCGGTGGAGCAGCAGTTGTCTAGCAAGGATCACAGGTCACCTGCACAACAGCAACAGCAACGCGAGGCACTGCGTCAGTTGGCCGCCGAACACGGCACCTACGACACAGCAGGTAATGGATCCTTAAATCGTTGAGGAATACACATTTCATTGAGCAATTTCCAATATCCGCACCTGGCCAAGTGATCGGCCTGGCCCACACAGAGATCGGTGCGCCAGTTCATGTTCTAAAAATAAGATGCGCACGAAAATAAACGCCCACTGAGATGATGTAGTTCGCAGCGCAGTATCTAGCAATGGACCTAAACATCAATACTGATCTTTGGCTATTTTTCATTACAGAGCAATTGCAGGAACAGCAGCAGCGCTATCGATTCCCCGTCCGTCCTGTCCAGAGGGTTCAGCACCAGCCATCCTCGTCAGCTAATAGCACAGGCGCCCCCTCATCTTCGTCAGCTTTGCTGCGTTTGCGTCAATCGACGCCCCCGAATGCCACAGTAGGTGTGGTCATACCGAACGCAACTACCAGCAACGGAAACGGCAATTTGAGTGGCAACGAGGAGCAGGCACCGCCACTGACACCCGCTGGATTGCAACAACTCGTTCACCGAGTCCTTGGTGTACACCATTTTGCTCCCAGAACCGAAGGTTTTCGTTCGCAGGTTGACGTGTTACGCGCCCTGCTAGGACTAGACGAGAACCTGAATAGCAGATATCAACCGACTAGAAAAGTTGTAGAGGTGAGTTTGAAAGCTTCGTATCAGGAACATCAAGTAAGCCGTAAAACATTTATAAGATTGATAATAACTTTTATATCGTAATATTAAATGAGACTAAATCCTTTAATTCTTGCCCCAGACGAACAACATGGTTCACGAAATCAACCCAAATTCGGATCAGGGTGAGGGCGTAGTCAATTCGACCAGCCTGGAGGATGTTGCATTAAGCGAGGTTAGTTGGTGAATAAAACTAAAAGTGCGCCTTCTAGAACTCAATCCATTTGTACCTTTCAGATGAGCGACAACCGCGCCCAATCCATTCAGTCCCTACACAGCGTCTTGGAAACGCCCACGCCCGATACCACGCCCAGCTTCGATGAGTTGCAGCAGCGCTTGGAAGCCTCCAATAGGAACATGCAGCACCTGCACGACGAACAGGCGAAGCTGCTACAAATCCAAAATTTGGCCAAATCTCACCTTAATGAGATGGAGCGGCTGCGACAGCAAGCCGATAGCTTGCCCCACAATGCCAATGGGGGAGAGGCCCCCAAATACGAGTCTGTGCAGCAGGTACAGGACGACATGGCGTCTCTGGTGGGGCGCATGAAGAATCTCACCGCCTTTATACACAACCAGAACGAACTGAGCACGGTGCTTGGCGATGATGGGCCCGAGATCCTGGCCGAGCAGGAAGCCCTGCAGGAGAAACTGGAATCACTGCGCACTCAACGTGAGGATATGCGCAACCTGGTGGACGAACTAAACAGCATCAACCGTACGGCCAGGGAGACGGCTAGAGTCATCAAGGAGAAAGAGGAGACTCCCACGCCTCCTCCCAAGCCAGAATCAGCCCCAGAGCCTCCCAAGGAGCGTGTTGTTCCTGTGGAGTATCAGAGAAACGTGCCCATCATACGCCAGGAGGCGGCCAACGCCGCCCAACGGGCACTTCACGCACAGGCAATGATCAACCAGAAGACGGCTGATATAGAAGCACTCAAGGCTCAGATGGCGAGACTAAAGGGAATGCTGTACACTGTTAGCCAGATTGAGGAAAGTACCCCCAGCATGGGCTCCACCTTGGAGCGGCGCAGTGAGGAAAGAACTAGCGTGGAGCGCGAATTGCCGGCTGAGATTGCCCAGCGCGTATTCGCTCTGAACGATGTTACGAGCGAACTGCGTGCGGAAGCAGCCAGCTTGCAAAAGGAGCGTGACCGTATCCTAGCCCTGAAGGCAGAGATCGAGCGACGCAAGCAACAGGCGGCCGCCGCTGTTCAAATGGGCGATGATGCACTTAAAAGAAGCAGTCTTACCCCAACACCTACCCCCATGAGACAGCAGCGGATGACCGAGGAAGAGGATCCGTCCGAGATGGATACTTCTCTTCAGGCTACGCCCACCAAGGAACAATTGCGCGATGAACTGCGCTCGCAGTGCGAGCGCCTGCGAAAGGAGTACGAGCAGAAGCAGCGCGAACTGGAGCAGCGATACGTAGCCAGCAACAACACCACATCGGAGGCGGATGACGAGGGAAACGACGACACTGACAGCGATAAGTACTTCGCCAACGTACGTACCGCTTCGTCAGCGACACTAAAGAGGGCTCCATCTGCCAACACAGTGGTGGAGCAACGACGCGGTCAGCAACCTAGCGTTACCCCACAGCAAGCACAACCACCGCCGCCTGCTCCTCCGTCGACGCTAAACGAAGATGATCTGAATGTAACACTTGATACGCTATCCCTGGGCAATGACAGCATACCCTCCAGCAGCAACAGATCGCAGTACATGCCGCCCCCCATGCAACCAGTGCCTGGAATGTGGGGTAAGTTTTTAATTCCGTCAACAAAGGCGGAAATCACTTTACCAACTTGAATTCATGTATTAGGATCCTTGGTTAACGCTTATTTTTATGCATCCACCAGCAGCATCACACAACTCTGGAAGTTCGTGGCATGGACAGCAGCCCGTTTACGGTCAGCCGAGCTCCAGCGCCGGCACAGAGTTTAAGAAGCTACCAGCTGGCCAACAAGTCGGCTCCTCGAATGGCTCCGGATCGAACGCATCTACCGACGCAGTTCTGCTGCAGCAGTTCATGCAGACGCAGCAAATGCTTATAAACTCTGTGTGCCAGTGCAACCAGGCACTGTGGCATCAGCAGCGCGAGATTGACAACCTCAACCACCAGCTACATACGGTAAGACAATCCATGGGATTAGAGAGCCTAATCAAATACTAATTCAAGTGTTTTTCACAGCTCCAGGACCGATTTAATGTTGTAGCTTGCCAGGATCACAGCTTCGGCTTGCGCTCGGAATCAGTACCGCCGCCGGTGGGCCCTGGAATGGGTCAGATGCCCAACAATCTCTGCCTGGGCAGCAGTCGAGCTCAATCTGAGCAGCTATTTAACTTTGGTGCCCACCAGAGCGCCTTTAGTAACTACCAGCGCAGCTGTCATCGTAGCGGAGCAGAATCGCATCTTCATCAACAGCAACAGCATCAGGCGCAACCGTTCCTTAACAATGCTGCTCCCCCGCCACCGCCGACGCACTTCAACAACGAGACACCCCTGTCGCCGCCTACTTACCGCTCAAGTCCAGGTCCCATCTTCATGAACCATCACAACAACACGATACATCAGAACAACTCGAATCTGCGGACACAGAACCAGCATGCCAACAACCTGCACTCGCTGCCCGAGGGAGCAGCTGGTGGAGGAGCACCTGGTGGCGGTATCACATTGAACAACCAAGTACCACCCGGAAACCGAGCCAACAACTACTGGGACAACTTCCGCAGGTAATGCTTTATAATTTTGGTGTTGGATTTATGGTTGTTTGATGGAAAAGGGTCAAAAGCAATAAAAATTAAATAAAACTATTGTAAAGAGTTAATTTTCAATTCTGTGCACCGGTAAGTGCGACCACGCGTTGCTGAATAGTGTTCCATTAACAGAGTTGAAAGTGACTAACCAAGTACTAACCAAGTTTTGCAAGTTCCTATTCTGCAGTAAAATAAAGCCAATTTATAAACAAATTATTATTTTAATATTTTATTAGTTTTTATTATTAATTTTATTATTCAAATTTAAAAGAATATATAGAATCGAAAAACTTGACTTGACTTTAGATAGTTCAACTGCTTGATTCTCTGCTACCCGCTTGCATTAACCCATTAATATCTGTACGCTCTTCCAGCCATTCGCGCCAAAATCTCTTATCAAATAAAAGCAACGAGGAGCTGAACGTGGACCTCCAGCAGTACCGACGACAACGGGCACGTCCCAGCTACTTTCAGCCGCCCCAGTTGCTTCCGCCTACTACGCGTGGTGGTTTGACCCACCAGCAGCAGCGTCGTCACTTTTTCGAGTCGCCACTAACCGCTTTGCATGGCAGCAGCTCCAATGGCAGCAATAATCTCAACAACAGCGGCAGTTCGGGCAGAAAACGGGACTGGCGCGATGATGCAGCCCACATTCGCGACCACGACGATGAGGATGTGGACGAGGTGGAGGAGAACCATGATAACGTCATATTCGGCTCGGGTCGACGTCAACGCAATCGTCGTCGTCCTCAGCTTTCCACGCTGCGAGATGAGGAGCCCGAGCAGGCTAGCTCCTCCAATCTCAACATGAATGTAAACTATGGCAACAGTCCGCTGTATCAGCGGAACAAGGTACCAGCAAAGCCCACCACTTCGACTGTTTCGCTAACACCTCTGCAGCAGCGACATCTTCGTTTCGACTTCGAGCTTCCAGCTCACTACATGGACTACAGCGAGCTACCCCAGATAACTCCAGTGGACTCTACTCCTACGCTCGGACAAGAAGCATCGCCCGCGGACGAATCAAATGCCATGGAGCAAACCGAGGAAACGGCTTCCGAGGAACTGAATCGAAATCTGCTGGTTAACGCTCTAAAGAACGACAAGTTCACCACAAAGTTTTATGAATCTATCAAGGAGGATGTCTACCGCCGGCTGGAGACACTCTTTGAGCAGCAGCAGCAGCAACAACAGCAACAGAATCAGCAGCTGCAGCAGCCACAGGAACCACACGGCCTGAGAAAGGCTCTCAACCAGGAGGAGAACGAACGTACTGGCGACGCGGAGGCCACCGAGAGTCGCAGTGAAACCCCGCTGGAGGTAATGCGTCTGCAGCTAGACAACGATCGGCCCGAGGACGAAAAAGGAACGCCAGTGAAGCAGCTAAGTGTGGGCAATCCTCAGAACGGACAGCACCTGGATGAAATGGAGGACAGCGCTTCCGCTGTTACCTCTTCTTCTAGGACCGAGAACGAAGAGGTAAGAAAGGTTTTCGTAAACTGGTTCAATTAACTCATCATTGCGTCTTCATTGACAGCAAATCCTCGAGGGGAAAGTAGAACAAGCCTCTGGATCGGGATCAGGACCAGGGACCAGCATAGAACTGGCACCGGACCACGAACTGATCGAGTACATTATCAAACGCATTCGCAACCAGACACACAACAACACCGTCATCAATGACTCCCTACTGGCAGAGGTATCAAAGCTGACGGCCACTGCTGCCCAGAATTCGACCGCCAGCTCGCCACTCATTTCGCCCAAACGCATTTATGCCAAGATCAAAAAGATGGACATACCACGACAGCGGGACGAGTTCCTGCTTTGGTATCGATCTTATTTGGAGCAGCTTTTTGTGGTGGAACAGCCGCAGGATAGCTGCAAGCCCAAGTCGAAGTTGCCACCTTCAGGAGTCAGTCCGGCCAAGCAGAAGAACCAGCGTGTGCGCAAGCAGTCCCAATCCCAGTCGCAGGACTCGAATAACGATGCAGACTTGGCCGAGGCGGACCAAAAGAACGTCTCCTCATCGGGAAATGGCGAACTGGAGTGCGAGAACAACGAAAATCCTGGGGAGGAGGCAGATGGCCAGGCTGCAGCGGAGCCTTCCGGCGCAGAAGAACAGGACGTCAGTCTCGAATAGACTAGAGAAGAACCCAACAAAGCAAACATTCCTAATTTAAGATGTCATCATCTGTACGGATATTTCATATTTCATTTACGAATTTCGCAAAAGATAAATCTTTTATGGTCGTGTCCTTAGTCATAGTTCGCAACTCATTTTGTCTATCAGTTTTTTATTTAACATTAAATTATGTAACAATAATATATATAAATACACTGAAAACAAAGAGGGTTTTCAATTCACCTAACAATCCCTGAGAATACATTCTTCTCATGATTCTACTAGTCACTTCTTGCGGTCGTCATCTGCTCCAGCATGCGGTAGTAGCAGTACCGGCTATCGTAGTCCAGGTCGTACCAGAAGTTCACCGCGATGCACTTGTGGCTTTGGGACACATGGTGGAACCAGTAGTTGGGCAGGTACAGGATGTCTCCCGCGTGAACGCGTACTTTGAGAGGCTTGGCCCGGGCGTACTCCGGATATTTGGCCAGGTCGGGTGACAGGGGATCAATGCTGACCCATTCCGTGAACTGATCGCTGCCTTCCTCATCCCTCAAGGGTTCAATGTAGAACTGACCACTATCAGAGGTCTTGTAAACGCCTGTAGGGTAAATTCCTCGGGGTACGCAGCTGAGCTGGTGCGGCGGGATGAGGATGAAGTCCTTGTGACCGGATATCACGCAGTACACGTTCTCGTAGGGATCCTTGTGCATGGAGGTAACGGCGCGCTCGTCGCCCAGCCAAAAGTTAACAGCATCAGGCGGTTTGTTAAAGGACTGCTGGGCAAAGTCGAGATCACTGACCCGCAGGTCAGCAGCCAGTTCCGGTAGGTCCACACTGAGATTGGAGTTCTGCTTTTGTATGTAGTGGACAGCACCAGTGGGATCATCCAGGCGGCGGACCACCTCGGACAGCTTCATTTTCGTCTCCAGCGGCAGAACGAAGTACTCCTGCCCATTTTGAGTGGCCAAGCCGTCGGCATAGCCGTTCGGGGTGATTGCTACATCCACGCTCCTGTCCCCGAGAGCCTCGATCAGGTACTTCGGCGTCCATTTCCCAATCGCGGGCCAGTTGAGTGCCTTGCGAATGACCACCGGCTGGTTTTTGGAGTAGAATTCCCGACAAAACTCCAAGGCAGTCGGAATCTTGTTCAGCTCCACGACGCTACTCCCGATGCACAGCTCCTCCGCTTCCTGGAGCAGAACATCTAAAGCCCTGTCGACCACGGACATGCCGGTAAACAACACGCACTAACGCATTTTCCGCTAGAGTGGACCTTATCAGCGGAGTGTAATGTGGTGTTCTGGCTTTCAGTGAAAGTTAAATCAGTGCTGCAGTGAATTTAATTAGTTTTAACAAATAATGTATAAAATAAATAATATATTATATACATATTAAATTGAAACATTTATTATTATAATTGTTGTTACTTTTTTATATATGTACTTTTGTAAGTAATCAAGGTGAACTTTCTATAATGGAACTTGTATTTTGTCAAGAGCCAAATTGTAAATCAAATTAGTGTCGATGAAATCTATTTATGTACGACTTAAGTTAATAGGACTCAAGAAAGTTTATAAAATATGCAACTGAAAAGTCAGATCCCCACTCTTTTATGTATGGTCTGGTTCATAGGTGGAGCCACTCTTATTACATTACCTCAAAAACTGTTAATAATTTGTTATGAAATTTTCCGGATATGTCCTTAAAGGTGGTCTAGCGGGCATTTTGACTTTGAGTTTGCTTATAATAATTAATTTGAATTTGGTGGTATATAAGTATATGTGGTATTTCCCGAAACTGCAATGGTATTGAGAACTGTGGTATTTATTTGCAAGTCGCTTGGTATTTTCCAGCGCCTTCGGCGCGGTCCCACTGGACGCGAGTGTGTTTGCGAGTGCGGGAGTTTCAAGACGCGCGCGAAGCTGCGGACAGTCGGATTGGAAGTGGAGCGGACTGGAAGGCAAACAAGGCGACGCGTGTCGAGTGTTTGTGATAGAAACAAATTGTTTTCGAATACGGTCGGTGCTCTATTTGTTTTGTGAAATACAATTGATTTCACCAGCGACGCAGAGGAGGATCAGGGTCACCCCACCAGCAGCGTCACCTCTTTTGCATGCCCGACATTCGCGCGGATGCGAAGTTCAGCTGGCGCGATTCGAGCAACAGGTGGCGGACGACGGATGGACGGATGGATAAATGGATCGTGTCGATGGGCGGCGGGATTTGGCGAAATTTGGTGCTGATAGACTGGCATAGGCCCGGCATTATTATTGGTGGCCAAAAGGGGTCAGACGCTCTGCGCGTGAAGAAATTGAATTGACTTGATGGTGGCCACCGGCGGCGGCGGTCCGAAATCGAAATCTGTGTCGCAAATGTGGCACTAATAAATTATCGCACATTCGCGCGCCGCAACGCGAGTGCTTCATTAATGCAGGAATCGCAAATGACGGAGAATATCTAGTTTTGCAGCGGCACTGCGTTTGTTTCGTTTTGCCAGGAGAACGTGACCAAACTTTCCAAGTGCCGCGTGGATTGGATCTACCCAACCAATAGGTCTTAATAGAGCTAACAATTATTTTTTGGTAGCCACGCTTCGCGGAGCTGGGCGCAAACAAAAAAGAACGCAAACTCCGTGGCCTATAAATATCGGTCTTTGGAATTACTAAATCCAATTGCAGTCCAATTAGCAGTCGGGCGTCAATGAAGCGGCTGTGAAAGAGTAAGTACGACGCTCTTTTAAAGCAAATACGTTCAAAAGTCGAAGTTTACACACCCTAACGATTATAAGAAGTTTAATTCAAAAGAAACAAAAAAAATTATGCTTAAAAAGCAAAAATAAATGAATGTCTTAATTTGCCAATCAGCACTGTGACTCTAAACACACGGTTCCAATCAGAGGAATTTTCAAATCTAATCTGTTTAAAAATAAACCAAAGTGATTGATAGAGTTTTATGTTGATAGCTAATTAACTGACACTATATAGACACTTCCGGTGAAAGTTCCCTTTAATGCATTACAAACCATAAACTGCAGCGCATATACCCTCGAAAAGAGAATCAAAATCAACAAACGCCAACAGTGCGTATGACAGTTCTTACGCAATTAAAATACCATCATCGCTGGCTGTAAGATTTACATAAATTCGGCCTGCGAAACTGAAAACTGATAAGCGTCATAAAAAACATGAGGGGCAGGCAACAACAAATTGGTGTGTGAACCGAAAAAAGCCGAAAAGCCAGTTGGGGAAACAATGCCAAACTCGCACAGAGCAATGCATTTTTCCACAATTTATTTAAATTTCGCATAGTTGTTGCTGGCTGGCTGCATGGCAAGCCCCGAAATGAGTCAGTCGCGTGGCGCTGCACTCGCAGTTGCACTCGCGGTTGCATTCGCTGCATGCCAGCGCGTACTTCTTTGTGGCGACAGAGGCTGCGCCGTCATAAACACTGTCAAATTGCGATCGCCAGAGTGGGTGGGGCGAAGAGGGGGCTACGGCGGGCGTTGGGAGGCGTCATTGGCCCACTGCTGCTGCCGCTGCTGCTGTTAGGCGCGCTTTTCTCTTGCACCTCGCTGCCCCGCCGTCACTGACCACACTCAACGCCAAATCGACAGTCGCCTCTGGGCACAGTCGGGGTCGAAAAAGTAGCAATCATAGCATGACAATTATTTAATACCTTCTCTAAACAGTGCAGTTAAGTGTTATGCAGAGTATGACATTTAAATTGTTTTATAGAGTAAAATATGAAAAATAAAATAAAATAAATACAAAGTTCAATTTTTCTTAAGAATGCGAATTTGCTTTTAGCCAAAGCTCTTTCGTTTAGCATTTAAGAATGTTATAAGAATGATGATAATTACTAATTGTAATCTTACTCTAATAGTTGAATGACACTTTAAAAAGGTAGTAGATATTTTGATATTTTATATTAGTATATCCACTAACTCAAAACATAGTTTTGTTAAAAAAACGGATTTTTGAAAAGCATTTTAATCTCTAACACGTTATCAATATTAAAGCTACCTTTCAAATTGTATCTTATAAAATTTCAGCCAAAAATCTTATCAGCGTACTTTCCCTAACAGTTGGTTTTGATTTCGTTTTAAACTTTCGAATAATTACGAATTTAATTACCAATTGTTAGCAACTTTGTGGAAAATGTGTTACTTAAATAATTGCTCCATAAATGTTGGTCGATTATCAACAATTTAGTTGCTATTATTTTGCGCACTACGTCTTAGCTGTCTGTCTGGCAACTTGAGTGCTTTGCGTGTGGCTTTTTGGAATTGCATTCGGCAAACGCAAAATGATGGATGATTGATGCTCGTGGCCAGAATGCGCATTAGTCGTGGATTAGACGGCCTTTGGGCGGCGCCCAAACTTGGCGGTTTTTGCACATTACTATTTTATTTTTGGCCCGCAATGCGAACGGTGTTATCAGCCACGTCACCGACGCTCACGCACTTAAATTTAAATAGTTAAGTACCCCCCAATATATATAAAACTAATACTGCTGATTAGCGGCGAAACGGGGCCAAGAGATTATGCGTGCTGTGGAGGATGTCCCTCGACGGAACGCAAATTACCCGCAAAATTGCTCCTTCATCTATTTACATACACATGTATGTATGTATCCCTATGTATATAGGGATTTTAGACCGCATTGAAAACACTCGCTACCTGCATGTCATTCGCACCTTTGACGGTGGCGGTGTCATGGAAATTTAATTAAACCTTTATGCAGATGGCTTTTCAATCGCTGGAGCTACAACTTTGCCTCATTGTTGGACAAACGCCCGCTTATCATCTGCATGGCAGCTCCAAATGTAAAACACCTGGGGGCGTGGTGGCAGCAGGTGGGCGGTTGAACGACATATGTTACACTCAGCTTTTGGCGCTTATCAACAAGAATGGGCCAACCGGTTGAGTTGGCGACAAAGAGCCTCACCCACAGTTGGCACACTTTTTTTGGGGGCTTGCTATTCCAGACATATAGAAAATGATTTCAGGGGGTAGGATGGCATGGACGAGGGTTTCCCTCGGGTCGCTGTTGGTGAACCGCCCAAATGGCATCCCATAAAAACGTTGTACAGAAATTAACATAGCCATAAAGAGGCAAAATTCGCCTGGGGGGCAGGAGAGGAAGCACCTTAACAACACGCGTGTTGGGCCTCCAACCAAAAAGAAACTTTAATTGATAAAATGAGGGCAGCTGGGGAGCCGAAAGATTCCTTATCAATTCCAACTTCCCGAATTCAAACGCATTCCTGGCCTCATTAGAATTACCATTAGAATGGCAGGCGAACACGGAAAAAACAGAAATAACAGCTCAAAGCGAAACAAAGTGAAATGAAAACGAAATTGTTGCGACTTAATTTCTCCTACACATTGTGTAATGGCTATATTTTTTGCTTGCAATGTTCTCGATGGCGGGAGTTGTGGCAAAAACACAGAAACATAAATTACATGGCTTGTAGTCGACTAGTTAATACCCTGTGCAAAGTAAGGGTGTCTTGAAAAACAACAATCCCTGGTTTCTATTTATAAGTATCATTCTTATTTTTTAGATACTATAATAATGTCTGCACTGTCTTTATATTTTATTTCTATTCTATTGCATATCTAATCAATCCGTCTATTTAATTATTTAGCTATATTCAAAATTTGTCATATTTATTAAAGTTAGAGTAATTCTGAAACCTGGAAAGTTGCCTTATACGAAGCATCTACCTATATAATATTTCATAAACAGTTAAGAAATAAAATTGTACAACCTTTTTGAATATTTGATATACCCCTGTTCCCTGCAATCACCCAGTGAAAAAGCAATGGACATTTAGCAGGGTTTGTGGTGTGCTGAGGTTGGTCACATGACGGCCCACCTCCAGACCCATTATTGGATCCTGCCTAGCTGTGCGGTTGCTGGGGCGGGTGCTTCTATTTTATGGCCTGACATTTAATGCTCAGCCAGTGAATCCGAAACGAAACTGAGATTTCCAGCAGGCCGTTCTGAGGCCAAGTGCAGGCAAATGGAGAAGAGGAGCTGAGCCGGCGCTATGGGTTTAATGCCCGCTTAACCCACTTCGACTGACAAATGTGCAACTTTAAATCTTCGCCCCAAAACGCTTGCGAATAAATCACGCGACTTGCGACAGAGGAGTTGACTGCTCATCCGCGTCCGAGAATCCAACGCTAATGAAACCCCAATTAGCGGTGCATATTTTTAGGCGCTCGCTATCGCGAAAGTTGAGCGCTCTTATCAGCCGGCAATGGATCATCATCAAGCGTAATTGGCTAATTGTCTGATATCCACGAGCGATGATGGGTCATAAAGGCGCTAGGTTTCGTAATGAAGTGACCACAAGTTGGATCTTTCGTTGGCCTTTAAGGGAAATGAAATCCGTGCGAAGGCTACGTGAGGGGGTTGCTCGAGAGGATTGGCCCAGTAAACTTGCACCGGGCACGCAGCAAATTGGTTTCGCCACAAACTTCGGTTCCGGTTCAAGGAAGTAGCACCAGCAGCCGGGCAGGCAGTCCGGGGTAGTTTCTAACATTCGTGGTACACATTCCCCGAAAGATAAACTTAAGTACAGCGCATTTAAATGCAATTTGTGACAGTTTTCCTTTAGCGCGACTTTCAAGTGACACGCACACACCAGGGTGCGATTTTTCTGGGTGGTGGGTGCTTTTCGGACTGCCATCCAGTGCATTTCGAGGAGCAATATGAGGGTGGCCACCCGGTTTGGAAAAAAGTTAAGGCATGCCGTCGCACAAAGGAATTTTCCTATAATATTGCACGGAAATATGCGCAACAACTTCCATTCCGGAGATGGGCCACGGCTCACGAAACGCTATCGTGGCGGCTACTAACTTACTAAAATATTTAAAACAAATTAATTAACTTTCCTGACTGCATAATCGTTGAAGGAGTTAAATATTTGTGGATACCCCACTAATATTCTTCACTATGGAAATTAGATATTTTAGGTAGCGTTTCACATGCATTAAACGAAAAAAAAAGTAAAGGCTAGTGGTACATTAATAACCAAAAGAAATTTGCCCTAATGTGGTTTTCCACCAAACCTCTTTTTATTTCCATGGTATTCCCCTTGGTTTAATAAAAACCATTTAATAATACGATTTATCTGAAGTTATCACGAAGCTCACGCACATCCCATTGAGTTCTCCTTCAGTGGCATAAATCTGCCTCAATTCGGATATATAAGCAAATCCTTGAAGCACACTCAAAGGAGCCGATTGCCGATAAACTTTTCCTTTTCCATACGTTGACTGGATCGTCACTTCAGACAACATCTGGCATATGGAAAGGGGAAACTTGTGAACTCCGCCTATCTGTGCTCCTGCAACCGTTAAGGGAAATGAGATAAGGACGAGGACAAGGATGGCTTCCCTTGCCAGGCGGAGGACGTGCGTCAAAACTTTGGAAGGCAAGACCTTTTAAATTGATTTTAAAATAATGAATGAGCCCAGCGCCTGACGCACATCAATTTTGGCACTTGCTCATCGCCGTATGCCTCCTCTTTCAACCATCATTGCAGCAATGACTAATGACAAAGTTGCTCCTTTGTTTCCTTTATTCGTTTGGCTTTTTTATTGGATCCGCTGCTCACAGGAAGCTTATGAAGTAGGCTCCACGGGAGAAGGGTGAGGACTGTTGGGTCTCCAGGAAATAGATGCCTGAGGCAGGCTGCTCCTCCTGTTTTTGGCCCATTTTGTGGGTGGACCAGCGGCAGCTGGAGGCGCTTAAGGTCTCCACCGAACCACAACGGGCGCTCACAAAGTCATTCTCCGGCGACCACATCTCGGCGAGCAGCTCGAAGGCTCTCTCGTGCGAACAGGAGTCCGTAGTGCAGCCAGGCTGTGTTTGTCCTCCGTTGGGATAGTAGTCCACATGACCCAGTCGCTCCCAAGTGCCCTCTCCTCCGGCATTTGTGTGCACAACCTCCACAAACTCAGCATCGGCTTGGGACAGCTTGTGGTCTAGTTCCGCTCCAGAGGAGGGGTCAAGAGCTGTAATCTGCGACAACTGACGACCCAGGTCCTGCTGCACCTTGGCAGCCACTCCACCTGCCAAATGGGCGCCCTCCGCGAAACCCACGACCAGAATGCGATCCAGTGGCATATCGAAATGATTGCTCAGAACGATCACCAAGCTGGCCACGCTGTCGATGATCTCTGATTCATCATTGGCTTCGGACAGATCTACACTAATTATATTGCTATCCTGCTGCTGAAGTCGGGCAGAAACCACCGCGGAGATCTCCGGCGAGGAGATGTTGCCAAGCCAGCGGGGAATGGTTACGCTAAAATAGCAAAGGTTATCTATTGGGCAATACTCAGGTATACACATGACTCACACTGTGGGATCTGCGGCATAGAAGGAGCTTCTTACCAGAGCCTCCACTTCCGCCTCGATTGGCTGTGCATTTTCCTGGACGCGACGTGTGTTCAGGAAAAATCCGGTCTCTCCATAGACTGCAAATGATCCCAGTTTATCTTTAAGATCTTGAGTATTTATGTATGTACCACCTATCTACTCACCCGCTCCTATTGTGAGGGTCAAAAACAAAGCTAGTTGTACTCCGGTCTGCATTCTTAATGTAACTGAAATGAAATTAGTAGTATTCGTCTGAGGCATTCCTTAAAAGCTCGATAAGATAACGATTAGGAGTCTCATTTTATGACGTTTGATAAGCGATCGATGGTCATCTACGATCGCTGATGGATTGTTCAACCCTAGCTGCTAAACTCAAAACACTTTGCCACTGATTTTCACACGTTCCTCGTCGAATTTCGTTCGTTCGTATTTCTCTCACGCTCAAATTGTTGTTTATGGCTCTTGTAGATTGTCAAATTAATCAGCGGCAGCGGAGCTGCACAGCAAGTGTCGGCACTCCCCTGGCCACCACTTCATCCGCTTTGGCTGCAGCTGCATTTGCATGGCAGACAAATTGCATTTAATTGCCTGACAGCCTCAAGAGGCGAGGGCCACCGGCACTCGGAGTGGGCTGTGGCTCGGAAAATGTGTAGCAAACTTCACGCCAATCCCCAATCCGTCAGCTTCCCAGCCGCCCCCCTGAATAGTCACTACTGCTCCGCCAACAACGTCAGATGGTAGAACAATGAAAATGGCAAATTAAACTGGAAGTGCAATGCTGCAGCTTCACTGCGAAGAGAAATCGTTGATACCTATCACTATTGATTGAAGTTTCAAAACAAATTACATAAATCATAGGGTAAACAATTAATATGCTGTAGAGGCGCAAACATTCTCAACTGAAGTTTAAGAAATATACATTATGGAAATGAAGTAGCTACAAGATGAAACCAATCTTAAATCTTAGATTAATAGTATAAACTTCACATTTTGGATAATTAATTGATACTCTTAGATATCTGTATACTTCAGGTCCGTTTGATTAAGCTCCTAGTTTTCTTTAATGACACAATTTGTTTATTTTGTTATCAAACTACATACCATAATGCAGGGAAATATCTTAAAAGAGTTGTTTGCCTGCACTGTTGGATACATGATACCTGGCCGTGTGTTTGATTAGGCTTGTGTAAGCCCAGAGAGAAGCTCTGATGGATGCAACAGCAGTTGACACAGTATCCTTGGCCAGCTTGGGTATTCGGACAAATTGGAGCGGAAACAAGAACTTAACGTACTCCCGCGGCTTTAGTTTTGGGCTACCCTCGACGGTTTGCCGGATAAATCGCTTGCGAAATTGTTGTGTCAAGTGCAGCCGGTGTGTCCAAACTCACTCTCCTTGGATTCAGAATTCTGGGTGGAGGGCACAACAATTAACCGGGAAGGAGAACCGGGAACTCTTCTTGCCGGCTCAATGGGCACGTCACGGGCTTTCGCTAGATTTACGGCCAAAGGAGCGTTATTAAACGATGCCAGTGCCGATGGCGGCCACTTGTAACGTTGTTTGTAGCCACGACATAGGATGGGGAAAAATGGATACCAGGGTTAGCTACTTGTATTAGCATAAATAGAACGGACTTGCCGCACGCAACGCTTTACAAGACCAATAAGGGAGCGCATCCCGTCATGGAACAGTGGGGAATTTTTAGCATTGGGGTCAAAGGGAAAAGTCAATATGCCAGGCTAACTTTCAAGTGGATTCTGGACTGCAGCGTGGGAGGAGGCGGAGAACCAAGGGTGGCTGCTGCTCGAGTCAATATAATAAATTACTGTGATAGCTTCAAGAAGTTGCAAAGGTTCTGCCAATATTCAATATCGCCCCTGAATCCACAGGGCGTGTGAAAATAGCAATCAGCCATGGGGAGTGGGTCTGTGGGTCCAGCGAGAGATGTGGCAGACAAAAGGCAAACAAAGACATTCCAAAAGGAACCGGGATGTGTATGAATTGGGGCTTGGGGTGGCGGCTCTATCAGCATCTTTCCATGCAGCAACCCAGGAAAAATCACACATGATGCGTCGCCATTTCTCATAAAAATTTCATTACATTGACCAAAATGTGTGGCAAGTTTAATGTCGGGGCATTTCAACACATTGTTAAGGTTGCACACATAAAGAAGCATCCAACGTAATGGCTCTATGTACTTTATCAGCCCTTGCCACGCCCCGAAAACAATTAGAACTGTGATAAACGAGCTTCGACTTAAGTTCTTTATCCATTCAGCGAGGTGAACTTCTTTATTACCAAACATTTCGTGAGAAATAGAAAACAGGTCCTTTACGCAATTTTCTCTATGGCATTATTTTTAAGATGACACGAACTTAAGTTCATCCAGACAAATTAAAATTTTACATCCTTGTTATTACCGAATTCGTCTAAACAATTTCAGTTGGCAAGTTTATTGCAAACAACAAAAATTGTTTGAAAGCCATTAAGTTAAGCAAGTTGTCGCTTTGTGTTTAGTTGCAAGCAAAATGTGTTTACTCGTCCGGCTTTCAATAAAAATTCAACCATAATTTATGCAGATCACTTAGAATTTTAGGTGCTGCAAAAATGAAGTATTCTCCTTAAAGCAAAATTCAAGTAACACCCTTAAAATCTCCAGAAAGATTAAGAGATGTTATACTGTATTAATTGTCTTAAGCAAGTGGCATGTGCGTAAGTGTATATAAATGAAATCTTGTGCGTCATTACGGCAGCCATCTTTTATGGTGCCTCCGCCAAAGTATCCAGCATTAGTTTATGTGTTATTTGCCCACCCATATGGATGTTGGCTTTTGGGGAGGCAGGGCGTACTACACACCCATGTATGTGCCCCCGCATAAATCAGAGGCACTCCTGCATGACCCAGCCTTGTCCTTGTGTTGTTCCACAAGTCTTGAGTAAAACGATGTTGTGATTAAAGTCCTCTTACTTGCAGAACAGGAAGCGACTGACGGCACAGGGAGCTGGCCAAGACGAGGACGCAATTAACCAGAAGGGAGTGGGCACACCCACAACAAAACAAGGAGGAAGTGGATTCGAAGGAGGAGGGAGCAATGCAAACTCAACAAAAATGTTGCATCTCCTCGAAGGATCAACATCTGTTGCCAAGGACACTTTCACACAAAGGAGAACCCTCATCAGTTGCATGAAATAATTCCGTTTAAATTAAGCGCCCTCCTGACAAAAAGGAGCAGCATTTCACGCGATTCCCGTCCCCGCGTAATGTTTGCTCACCCCTGTCCTGCTCCAGCTGGAAACTACCACTCAGGACTGCTGCATCCACTGCTCCTGCCCCTCTTTCTGCTCGCTTTTAGCAACATCCGGCCGACTCATGGAGAGGTCTTCACGCTGGGTTACCTCACGGCCTCGCAACGGCGGCCGGGAAACCTGGACTACAACCGACCCGGGCTCACCATCTCAGGCGCCATCTCGCTGGCGGTGGAGGAGGTGAATGCCGGACGACTTAGGGATCGGGGTCATTCCCTTCAGTTCGTCGTGGCCGAAACTTACGGTGAGGAGGTGGTCAGCATCCGTCAAACGGCGGCCCTGTGGACGCAGCAGGTGGCCGCCTATATTGGCCCCCAGGAAACTTGCGTACACGAGGGTCGCATGGCGGCCGCCTTTAACCTGCCCATGATATCTTATGTAAGTCAGCAGTAAGTACTTGTGCAATCTCTTTATTAATACGTATTATCCTCCAGTACTGCACCCATCGAGATCCCTCGAACAAGGCTGATTTTCCCACCTTTGCCAGGACACGTCCACCGGACACGCAGATCTCCAAGTCCGTAGTGGCCCTTTTGCTGGCCTTTAACTGGACACAAGTGAGCTTTCTTTACTTGGACGACGCCAGTGGTCAGTATCAGCCTGTGGCGGAGACCATCCTAAGCACACTGACTGATGCCGGAGTCAGTATCCGGGACATTCGCACTTGGAATACCATCTACCATCACGGATTTATGGACAATCCATTTGAGGCGCTGGTGGAGCAGACCTACGCCAACACGAGGAGTAAGTAGGGCCTGAAGTGGAAATTTCATGCATACTAATCACATTTCATATGCCAATAGTCTATCTCATTTTGGGTCACTACTATGAGCATGTCGGACTGATGGTTAGTCTCCAAAGAAGAGGAATTCTGTCGAAGGGCGACTATTTCGTAGTGGGCATAGACATTGAACAGTATGATCCGGCCAAGCCAGAAAAGTATTTAAGAGGACTCCTGCTGGAGGATGTGGAGCCATTGGCCGTGCAGGCCTTTCAGTCATATCTGGGCATTGTGCCCACGGCGTCCGTCTCCTTTGCCACTTTTGCCAATGAGGTTTGTCCGCTGACAGGTCCTGACAGTGTTGTGATTGATGCGCTGCATCCGCCTTCCGCACGTCTCATAATTGTCGGGCCTTTCGCCACATTGACCACACATTCTGACCCTCATTCCGTTTTGGTTTTCAGGTCAACAAATACATGGAGCGACCGCCATTCAATTTCCCCAATCCGCTGGGTCCCTTCGGTGGAGTAAAGCAAGTTCGTCTCCCATGAAACCGAAGACGAAACCCAAAACCATTGACTGACCTCCAACCTCTTCTTGCTTCTTCCTTGCCAGATAAGCGCCGAGGCTGCCTATCTCTATGATGCCGTGCATCTCTATGCGAAGGCCTTGATGGAAGTCCTGGATTCGGGCGGAAGACCCAGGAACGGCAGCGCCATTGTGGCGGCCATCAAGGGTTCGCGATATCGCAGCGCCATGGGGTGGGTGTTGGCCCATTTGACAGCTAATCCGGCAATTGCGCTAACACACATTTCTATTTTTGTTTTAGCTATCACGTCTACATTGATGAGAATGGCGATGCGGCTGGAAATTATACAGTATTAGCGAGAGGATCCGTGCGGAATGGTCGCAATCAGACTGTCCTGGGCCTGCGACCCGTGGGAACCTTCATTCACCGGAACAGCAGCTTTAGCAGCATTAGCAAGGCATTGCCCGTAAGTAAATCCATGTTTTTCACATACCTACCTTGTAACTTGCTCTCTGCCACTCCTCCATAAATCGCTTGACCCGTCCAGCACCAGGTAAGCGCTTCTGCCTGGCTCAATTAATCACACACCTCGTTTTGTTTTGCCCCCTGTGTTTTGATTTAATCCTGGTTTCCATTGGTTTACCGCAGGATCTCAAACTGTTCAGCCCCATCGACTGGGTGGGTGGCACGCGACCAGCAGCTGCTCCGCGCTGCGGATTTGGCGGAGAGAAGTGCGTCAGTGAGTATGGGAGCTTGCTGACCAATACTGTGAGTTTACTGTTTCCCCATCTCTCAAATCGCAGATTACACTGGCGAAATTTCAGCGGCCATTGCCGGAGGTGCTCTATTGCTGCTCAGCTTGGTCTCGCTGGTCCTCTATCGCAACTGGCGGTACGAACAGGAGCTGGACAGTCTGCTCTGGAAGATAGACTTTCGCGAGGTGCAGATCCATGAGAACGAACGGGAACAACAAAGTCAGAAGCAGACGCGCGTAAGTCCCAGTCCCTGTCATCTTAGTGCGATGGCTTAGCCTAATGGCAGGAAAAATTAACCTTAAAGTGATATGTTATCGTTGGTTAAAAATTGGTAGTGTTTCTTCAAAATTTATCCTGAGAAACCTTGAACTACATTTATAGCAAAGTGTGGATTATACATATTAGGTTCTAGGAAACACTTTTGAAGTGCATGCAGAAGGACCATTTAAGCTGCATGTGTTTTATTTTGTGAGAATGTGTCAGAAAAGGCTCATGTATTCCTCCTGTTAAAGACTCTTCTCCCGCCATTGCATGTCTGACAACAGCACTTGCTAAATCACTTGCCGCGTCGTCTTCATCCGCAGTCCACCCATCCGCTGATCCGCACCAGCCAGGTGAGCCTGAGCTCCAATCCGGATGCCGACTTCCGCTACACGACAATCTTTACGCCCATCGGACTGTACAAAGGTCAGCTGTATGCCATCAAGAAGGTGCGCAAGAAGAGCGTGGACATCACCCGCGAAATGAAGAAGGAGCTCAAGCTGGTAAGACGGATAACTATGATAGAGCATAATCCATTTAATATGTCCAAATCTATTCCAGCTGCGAGATGCCCGGCACGACAATATATGCGCCTTCATAGGCGCCTGCACGGATCCGCCAAACATCTGCATCATCAGCGAGTACTGCACCCGCGGCAGCCTTAAGGTCAGTCGGTCAACTAGTTCCCTGAAAGACCCAAAGCGACTCCCACTTCCTTTCCATTGCAGGACATTCTGGAGAACGAGGACGTCAAGCTGGACAACATGTTCATTGCCTCCATGGTGGCAGACATTATACGCGTGAGTGCTGTAACATTATACTAATGGCCGACCCACCCACTGACCTCTTTCCCCATCCTGGCAGGGCGTCATCTATTTGCACGACTCGCCCATTCGTTTCCATGGCGCTCTATGCACCTCCAACTGCCTGGTGGACTCCCGTTGGGTGGTCAAGCTAACGGACTTTGGCCTCTTTGCTTTCAAACAAGGAATCGAAGACAGCTCCACAGATATGCAGCATATGTCGGCCAAGTGTCTGAGTGAGTTCGCTTTTTTAGGTAATCGGCTTTAAAGTTTCTAAATACCTTCCCTATTCCAGAGCTTCTTTATCGAGCTCCAGAGCTGTTGCGACAGGGTCCATCCTCACTGGTCATGGGTACACAAAGAGGGGATGCCTATTCCTTTGGCATTCTCCTGTACGAGATGCATGTCCGTAGAGGACCCTTTGGCGAGACGGGTCTGACCCCAATGCAATGCCTGCAGAAAGTTCTTCAGCCGCAGGATTACCTTAATCCATACAGACCATCCTTGCAACCGCTGGAAACGGCCTTCGACTGCGTCAGCGAGTGCCTGAGAGAATGCTGGGCGGAGAGGCCAGAGGATCGTCCAGATTTCAAAACCATCCGCACCAAACTAAGACCTCTGCGGAAAGGGATGAGACCCAACATATTCGATAATATGATGGCTATGATGGAGAAGTATGCCAATAATTTGGAGGCACTCGTGGACGATCGCACGGATCAATTGCAGGAGGAAAAGAAGAAGACCGATGCCCTGCTGCACGAAATGCTGCCGCGTTGCGTGGCTGACCAGTTGAAGAAGGGTCACAAGGTGGACCCTGAACACTACGAACAGGTCAGCATCTACTTCAGCGACATCGTGGGCTTCACAGCGATGTCCGCTGAGTGCACCCCGTTGCAGGTGGTAGATTTCCTCAACGATCTCTACACCTGCTTCGACTCAATCATTGGCCACTATGATGTCTATAAAGTTGAAACTATCGGAGATGCTTACATGGTAGTCTCTGGACTCCCGCTGCGCAATGGCGACTTGCATGCTGCGGAAATAGCCACCATGTCGTTGCACCTACTCAGTGCCGTATCAGAGTTTAAGATCCGTCACCGGCCAACAAACCGCTTGCTCCTGCGGATTGGCATACACTCGGGACCTGTTTGTGCGGGTGTTGTGGGTCTGAAGATGCCACGTTACTGTCTTTTCGGAGATACTGTAAATACAGCTTCCCGCATGGAGTCCAGTGGTGTTCCTCTGAAGATTCATTGCAGCTGGCAGTGCCGGCAACTGCTAGATAGGCTGGGTGGCTATCACTTTGCGGAGCGAGGAGTCATCTCCATGAAGGGAAAAGGTGATCAGCGCACATACTGGCTACTCGGAGAAGATGAGGAGGCACGCACTCGTCGCACTTATGAGCGATCTCAGAGACGCGGATCCAGGGCACTCAACAAGTTCATCCAGGGCACAATAAAGCAGGCCCAGGAACAGCCCAACGAGTACGGAATACGCTCCTCACTCAAGCAGAAGAATTTGCCCAGAAACTCGCTTACCCGCTCTTCCAGTCTGGAGTCTCCCAAGAAGCTACGGTTTGCTGCTGGTAGCCTTCTGGAGCATCATCGCTATCACAGGTTTGACAACATTAATTAAGCCTGCAAAATAAATGCTAAAAATCATTTTTTCCTTTAGTGACGAGGCACTGCTGGAAGTGGACTCCTACACGGGCTTGCGTCGTTCCTCGGGAGGATCCACACAGTCGCGCTATGAGGAGACGACCCTATCGCTGACCTTGTCCTGCCAAAGTATTGAGATCGTGGGTGGTCAACATAATAAAAGGCGACCCTCCTCTTATCCCACTGCCAATACGCCACTGCTGATGAACCACGTGGAGGTTTAAGGCAGTGTCCTAGTACTTATTTAACCCAGATACAGGGATCTTAGTGGAATTTGTGTTCAGTATGTTTAGCCAAGTATTTGTTTCGCTTTTAGTGTCGTACACAGACCCATAATCCTTGGAGTCTGTTATATAATTGTGGTAACTGTAGCATCAGCATATTGTGAGAGTGATTATAAATCTAGTCGTTGTTTAAACACATTCATGCGCTAACCTAAATCAATTTAAAATAGTCTATAACCTAAACTAAATGATATAAATAAAGAGTAACAAATTAAACGACTATTTCCCAAGGATATCCAGGGTCAATTTTATTATGTTCTATGTTGCAATTAGGTTCCATTTCAATTTTTGCGTCTTGGAGACAGTTGCTTTTATTATTGTATATTAATTGTATTAATTTGACAAACTTAACGATTTATTCTTTATATAACTTTAGTTTAAAACCGATTTGTGCATTCCTCTAGGCATTATAAATACAGTATTTGATTCATCGCCGTTCATCGCCATATGTATGTATTTGTGTTTCTCCGAACCATTTATATTTTGTCAAAGCCAGCTTGAAAAAATGTCCCAAATGTCCTTTAGATTGTTTTCGATATTCTAGGAAATATTGTAAATAATTTTACATTCTTATCGATTATAATTTGAATCGTGTTTTGTTTTCATTATGATAAGCCACAAGCTTTAAAGCACACTTTAATGCGATTTGTTTGTTTTGGTTAAATTTTGTTTTGTGATCTAATGTGGAAAAGTCCGCTCTGTATTGCTTTTCATCTCGAGTTTTTCATTTGCTTGGTGTGTGGAAGAAAGAGGGTGAGGTGAGCTAATAAACTTTGTTTATATATTCAATGCTACACAATGCAACAACTCTAAATAACAATCTCAAATCTCATATGTCAATACTATATCAACTAGGTATGTATGAATGTATATAACGCTTGCCTTGGGATTCGCCCAATTAGTTTTGGTTCGCTATCAAAATATTTGCAACAACAGTGGGTGTAATCAAAAATACGCAATTGTACAATTCTCAATTATTGTTCGACTGTCTCCACAATCGCTTGCACGCGCCATCTTTCGGTACAAAACTAACAAATGGCCATAACCAGGAGGCCGGGGAATCAGTCCTTCCAAATGGACCGACAACAAATCTGCGCGTATAAATAAATACGCTATATAATATACAGTAAATATGTGTATATGTATATGTCGGTATTTCTTAAATGCGTCTCTGAAAAATAATC